>NC_065422.1:9107012-9727637 GCF_024362695.1 Pectinophora gossypiella
TATGACCATCAAAAAACAAAAGCCATATGCTTGGAGCAACGACAATATTATTAGCTGATTTAATTAGTTATTAGACAATAAATTTATCTACAGATTATTAATGTTGTCGGTGAACCAAAAATTCCAAGTTAAGATTTTCGTTTCCCGTGGAATTAGGGGTAAATATTTCATAAAACTGACACCAGGGCGGGGTTGCTGAGGTTTGGACATTCGCCTCACAGCCCACACGATAGAAGATGAATATTTCATAGGTAAGTACTTAGTAACAAAATTAATTATCACTAAAAATACACATTCAGAAATCTAAGCACAGTTTATTTAGAGTATCTAATAATAAAAACTCATACCCAGTATTTTAATAAATAAACAAAAGAGTACATATTCTACAGATTTGCTTTACGGAGATAAAACAAAACCATACTGACTGGTTATAAAATATGTACCTACCCATTGTACTTAAAAATAATAAGTCCAATAAAATGGCGGACCGGTTGTCAAAACCTGAACAGCTGATCTGTCAAAACTGCCGCGCTTCCTGGCACCCTTGAGCCGCTTACTTTTTTTCACGGCGTTCCGTTTCGCACAGTGTATGCCAGTATAAAAACCCGAGCCACCGAAATGAGAGCATTCAGTAGCCTTTGCGCAGTCTACCACAGAAGTGCACAATGAGATTTCTGGTTAGTTCTCATATATTTGCATATCAATAAGTGATAATACAAGTGTTTGATTGAATACTGAGGTGTTGTGTTTAAATATCATCATGGGTATCAGATTCGATCGAATTGTGTTAAAAATTTAATTTATCTAAGTGGGATTGATTGAAAATGTGTTTCATTTTGCAGATCGCCGCCGCCGTCCTCGCTTGCGCCGCAGCAGCCCCCTCGGGCCTGCTAGCCGCCCCCTACGCTCACGGTCTTATCGGCCATGGCGCCCCGTTAGCCGTGGCGCACGCCGCCCCCGTGGCTATCGCTCACGCCGCTCCCTTGGCCGTGGCTGCGCCGACCATCTCCCCCGGAGACATCCAGGGTGCCGCCATCGACGCCCACGTTGAAGCTCACGACCACGCCCGCGCCGCTGTTGATGCCGCCCGCGAACACCATGATCAAGCTTCTGAACTCCAAGGTCAGGCTATCAACGCCGCTGAGGACCACTCGTGGCAGGCGGTCGATGCCGTGAAGACCCGTGAGGCTCAGTTGGACGGAGCCGCCGCTGGTGCCGCGCCCATCTTGGCTAAACAGCTGGCCGGTCACGCTGTGGTCGCGCACGCCGCTCCCGTGGCCGCGTATGCCGCTCCCCTGGCTCACGCCGCGTATGCTGCTCCCGTGGCTCATGCCGCTTATGCCGCTCCCCTGGCCGCCAGCAAGACCGTGGTCTCTCAGTCCCTGCACCAGTCGCACCCCGCCCCCGTGTACGCGGCCCCCGTGGTCCACGCCGCCCCCGCTCTAGCATACGGCGCGCATGGTCTCGCCCATGGATGGTAAACTCTCTTAACTAACTTACTAAGCTAAACCAACCCAAAAACCAAAGTTTGGAATGTAAATTATGTAAAAAAAATGCAATAGAAGCGAGGACGTGTGAATAAATGCCATAATAATTTATTATACCCTTTCATTTCCTCTCATAATGTGTAGGGTACACGTTAAAATACCTTATTAAATTACATAAGAAAACGTATACGATAAAAACTTAATATATTTTTTATAAAGGTCGTATTAACAAACACTTTTAGAGGAAGCATTATACATACATAGAAAATTGATTACAATAGTGAAGGTATCTAATAAACAAATCATAACAAGTTCTCTATTTGAAGAGTGTGCAAATGTCACTGCCACAACTGTCAGTTCACTATTAAATTCGACCTTATTGCATTAGCGATTAGAAAGTAAAACAAGTTTAATTTTAACAATTTCAATGTCAATTAATAAATAAAATTTAGCATAGTTAAAAAAGGAACTTCAATAATAGACCTCGAAAGCGAATTCTTTTCCTGACAGACTGAACCTACTGGATTTTATAAACTGGCTGTAAAAAATAGATTATAATGTAATAAAAAAAGGTAAAAAAAAAGAAAAAAAGACACGATAGGATAATCAATTTGAAATTTGAATATTTAACCAAGTAATACTTGTCAAATAGGTATGGTACCTGATTAAATTAAAAAATATTCACTTTGCAGCAGTAAAAAAACTTATTATATCAAAATCATTGCTTATAAAAAATATTTTTACAAATATCCATAAAAAGTATGTATATACATACTGTAAGTAATTCCAAATATAAAAAATAAGGCGGTCAAACATACTCTTTTAATTCCATTTTATCTGCTACACAAAATAGCTCAGCGTTTTAGATGTGTCACTAAATCTTTTTTTATTAGTCTTTTACGTTTAGAAATGTCGTCTATTTTAGTCTTAATTACTACCGGTGATTTTAAATTAAGAACGGGGAGATCAAGACAATGCCGATGAAATAAACCTTTTATTTTGGTAGAAGTCGTCGGATTGGCCTCTCTGCCTTATCGGAAATCAGTAATATTGTTCTCTTTATATGACCTTCTAATATTAGGAAACATTATTAAAAAATATACATAAAAAATACTCAGTACCTAAAAATAAAATTCAAAACATAAAAAAAAAACAAAAACATACAACGCGACCCTGCCAGGATTCGAACCTGGAATCTTCTGATCCGTAGTCAGACGCGTTATCCGTTGCGCCACAGGGCCGATACTTGTCCGGCCGAAAATATCGTTTGCATTATATTCATGTCTTAACCTATAACCACTATAATATTTACGTAGTATATTAGATATTCCATGCTAGAACTTTATGAAAACAATTAGTCCAAACCAATTATTATTTGGTCTTTTAAAGTCATTTATGGCCGAAACCTACATATTCCTTGTTTTTATATAACGGTTAAATTATTAATAGGTAGGTAAACTGACGTTATAGAAAGAGGTGAGAAATTGAATACCTAATTCATCCGTTATTATTGAAGCTCACACACAGATTAACCCACTTCAGTAAGTTTGTAAAATAAATGCACGGTCGCGCTCCTGCTATAAAAATAAAAATATCGTTATTATTTTTAAAGGTGGGCGTAAAATTGGTACCTAACTATAATTAGTACTCACTGTAACTTAAGTACGTACATCTTCAATTTATAATTTGGTAGGTACTTTTGTAAGTACCTGACAAAACTTAGAATAGTGTCGTAAGTAATTACTAAGTTAATAACTATCTTCTAGTTTATCTAATAGGACCTTTAGCTCTCTCTATTTACTCATTTAAATAACTTAAATAAGCGTGATCCACCCTCAACCACATCGTGACCATACCATCGTTACTATCAGGTGAGATTGTAGTTAAACGCGAGACTTTATTAATAAAAAAAAACTTATTATTATAGGGCTTACTTAAAAGAAACCATCTAATAAATAACTGAACGTAAATATATTGTACGTACCTAATGATCGAAAAAAACGATGTTTGTAGAACCTTCCAAAGTTACCCTAACCCAGTATAAATGTACCTTCCCGTGCCCGAGGGACGCCAGCAGCAGCGGTCTTGCGGCGGCCATATTTCATTTTTCCCGCCAACCGGGGAGCCATCCGCCATTTTTATTCTCCCATCCACAACGCGGCGCGAATTTTGTGTTTTCCTTTATAATTTTTCTCAAGATTAGCATTCCGTGCGAAGAATAGAAAAGCCGCTTTAGCAGATCAAGTGAAAAATTGACTCGGAAATAATCCTTTAAGTAAAGTACTTATGTAAATGGCGGTTTCATTGTCATTCTTTTAGCGAGATTATCTTCTGTAGATACATAAAGCAATTTATTTTCAGTCACAAATTGTTATTTTCCAACGTAATTTAATTAGGTACCTATATAATATAGTATCTCCTAAAGTGATTTACTTACCTATTGCACGTCGAGGATGATGTAAAGTAATTGGTTTTTAAGTATTTAGTCAAAACGAATCATGGTATTTTAAAAAGAAGGAAAGCGACAGATGGTTGCGGTCCTTTTATTATGAATTTCGGTACTAAGGCAGTTTTTTTTTTACCAATTTTAATATTAATATCAGAATTGTAGATAATAGTTCCTTGCACGGTCAGAATCGAAAAGAAACATTATTTAAGACTGTTCGATAATGCTTATCATCCTGAGAATGTCCTACAGGTACCTTCCATTGACTTAGGTATGTTTCTGCTCACTCCAATCACACACAAATTGTAATTGATGCGTGTCTATATGACAAATTCAGCATATCAAAACAGCAGTTTGAAATTTAAATATTTACCTACAGATGACAATGATAATGTTCGAATATTCACATGAAATAATGTGGCAACATTAGTTTTTAAGTTTTTAATTCGACCGCAAGATGGCGCGTCTAACACTTTTACTCACTCTCTCAAAAATGTAAAACTATAATATTATAGATACAGTCCACTTTTATGTTTTATTTTATTTAAATTCACTCCAGCTACGCACAGATAACGGAACCCTTGCTCCCTGACAATGAACGTGCTTTTTCTAATATAATTTGCAAGGGGACGGGCGGTCATAGACACAGCAAGTGTATTTTTATATTTTCCTATAGGGTCGCGTTGTTTATGGCAAATATAATCCAAACAGTCGGTTTGGGTATTTTATCTCAAGGGATTTGCTGGGAAATTAAGTTAGATGCGTGTGATACACTGCGACTGCGAATCAATGAAGTGAAATATGGAATAGTAAAGGATTTTTGTTTTTATAGTACTCCCCGTGTTTAGAGAAACTCACGAAGAGAAAATTAAATCGACAAATTTTCTTCGATGTATTATGGAGTAGTAGTATTTGTTTACAAAGTCATGTTTGGATCATAAATGGTTATCACGTGCTCAACGGTCAAGTATAACATCGTGAGGAAACCCACATTCCCGAGAAATGCATTTTTGGAGGTATGTGACCTAGCCTGCATTGGGCTGCAGTTCCCTTCGCGGGTTGGAAGGTCAGACAGGCAGTCGCTTCTGTAAAAAACCGGACCTGTCAAATCTTCAGGTTAGGTAAGGGGACCCTGTGAAGAACGGGATCATACTAAGTAGATGATTTATTACGGAATAGTGTTTAAGACAATATTATTTTATACGTAACTTATTGTCTCAAATAGCATTAAGAACTTTTCTAGATAAATGGGGAGTGCTGAGGGCTCTTACACACTACCCTGACGAAGTCTGTATCGGGGTCCTGACGTGGCGCCTCTAAGGCTAGAGTAATCGGGTCTTCAAGATTGTATATTACGTCCTTCAGTGTCTATAATACGGTGAAAGTGTATGCAATAAAAACTGGCGGTTTCAAAAGGCCACATCACAGCATTTCATCTAAAAATCAATATTGAACTATGACATTTCCGTATATACGCAAATAAGGGCGCATTATATATTGATACAGAATATCTCATTTGGTCTTTTAAAAGAGAAATTGCTTCAGAGCAATAAGGCCGCCCATTTGTACTGTTGCTAAATGTTTGTATGTTTTGTTTGTGTGCAATAAAGGATATTTGATTTAATTTGATTTTGATTGCTGTTCTGGGAGCATATAAAAAACATAGAACACGTTCAGCTGCTTCTCTTCCCGGGCATGTCGTAAAAACCGACAGAGGGATTGTGTCCTCTAACATGATGGACTAATGTTATGGGCGATAGGCTGATCCCTTATCACCATAAGGTTCATCATATCCATCTTTGGACTTCGTATCAACAGTGGCTGCAAGTTGTCTTTGATTACTTGTGGCTTTGCCCACCCCATTAGGGATTACGGGCGTGAGTTTATGTATGTGTATGTATGTATGTTGATTTTGATTGTCAATATTGCATTTTCAAGCGAATTTCTTCTATGTGGCCTTTTTAACACCCCTGAAATAGACACAATGTCCGACAAGGGTTTTCACCTTGAGAATGTGACTTAAATCTACTTCTGCTATCTTAGCAATCTATCTATCAGAATGAGGTCATTCATTTTGCTCGCAGCTCTTGTAAAAAAAATATATTTTAACATCATAAATTCACAGTTGGCCTCCACCTGCCTACCACGTTAATCTAACAGAAAGCTCCATGAGGAATGGGTGCTTAGTTCACCTTGCGATGGACCCTACCTTTGACTACCCCAATTGGGATATCGTCGTGAGCTTATCTATACTTATAATAAATCTGTAGAGAGGTCAATTCTGTACATTAAATATTTTTTCAAAATAACTATCAGGGGGTGATAAGTGATCGATACTGATGCCAAAAATGCAATCAGTAAAATTTTTGTCTGTCTGTCTGTCTGTCTGTCTGTCTGTCTGTCTGTCTGTCTGTCTGTCTGTCTGTCTGTCTGTATGTTCCTTATAGAAACAAAAACTACTGGACGGATTTTAATGAAACTTGGTACAATTATTCTTCAAACTCCTGGACAGGTCATAGTATACTTTTCATCACGCTACAATCAATAGGAGCAGAGTAGTGAAGGGAAATCCTTTTGTATGAAAAATCTAAACCACTCAAGTTAGACGTTTGAAATTTGGCATGCAGGTACCTTAGATACCGTAGAGGTGCACTAAGAAAGGAATTCCCGAAATTCCTACGGGAACGGGAATTAGCGGGAAAATCCTTTTGTATGAAAAATCTAAACCACTCAAGTTAGACTTTTGAAATTTGGCATGCAGGTACCTTAGATAACGTAGAGGTGCACTAAGAAAGGAATTCCCGAAATTCCCACGGGAACGGGAATTAGCGGAAAAATATTTTTGTATGAAAAATCTAAACCATTCAAGTTAGATGTTTGAAATTTGTCATGCAGGTACCTTAGATACCGTAGAGGTGTACTAAGAAAGGAATTCCCGAAATTCCCACGGGAACGGGAATTAGCGGGAAAATCCTTTTGTATGAAAAATCTAAACCACTCAAGTTAGACGTTTGAAATTTGGCATGCAGGTACCATAGGTACCGTAGAGGTGCACTAAGAAAGGAATTCCCAAAATTCTCACGGGAACGGGAATTAGCGGGAAATACCTTTTGTATGAAAAATCTAAACCACTCAAGTTAGACATTTGAAATTTAGCATGCAGATACCTTAGGTACCGTGGAGGTGCACTAAGAAAGGAATTCCCGAAATTCTCACGAGAACGGGAATTAGCGGGAAAATCCTTTTGTATGAAAAATCTAAACCATTCAAGTTAGACGTTTGAAATTTGTCATGCAGGTACCTTAGGTACCGTGGAGGTGCACTAAGAAAGGAATTCCCGAAATTCCCACGGGAACGGGAATTAACGGGAAAATCCTTTTGTATGAAAAATCTAAACCATTCAAGTAAGATGTTTAAAATTTGGCACGCAGGTACCTTAGACACCGTAGAGGTGTACTAAGAAAGGAATTCCCGAAATTCCCACGGGAACGGGAATTAACGGGAAAATCCTTTTGTATGAAAAATCTAAACCATTCAAGTAAGATGTTTAAAATTTGGCACGCAGGTACCTTAGACACCGTAGAGCTGTACTAAGAAAGGAATTCCCGAAATTCCCACGGGAACGGGAATTAGCGGGAAAATCCTTTTGTATGAAAAATCTAAACCACTCAAGTTAGACGTTTGAAATTTGGCATGCAGGTACTTTAGTAAACTTAAAGCTTAGTTGCAACAGGATATTACAAAATTCCCACGGGAACGGTAGTTAGCGGGAAAAAACATTTGTATGAAAAAATCAAATCTAAATAAAAGGAGAAACTGACTGACTCAGTGACTGACATATCAACGCATAGCCTGAACGGCTAAATGTAGGCATTTGAAATTTGGAAGGGACATAGCTTAGGTACCGTAGAGGTGCACTAAGAAAGGAATTCCCGGAATTCCCACGGGAACGGAAATTAGCGGGAAAATTCTTTTGTATGAAAAATCTAAACCGCTTAAGTTAGACGCTTGAAATTTGGCATGCAGGTACCTTAGTTAACTTAAACCTTAGTTGCAACAGGATATTGCAAAATTCCCACGGAAACGGGAGTTAGCGGGAAAAAAACATTTGTATGAAAAAATCGAAACCGCGTAAGATAGATGTTTTCAATTCAATTCAATTAAATTATTTATTGCATTCCATGTAGTACAATGGGGTGTTACATAGGCATAGGAACTAAAACATGGACCCTGTAGGGCACAGCAACGTTGAAGGGAAGAGAGGAAGTGTGTATTAAAATTAAAACTCAATGAACAATCAATTAAAAAAAAATCAATTCAATCAATTGATTCAATCTAGCATACATGCATACCTTAGTAAATATAAAGTTTATTTTTGGCTGTATTTTGAAAAATGGGAGTTATTGGGAAAAAAATTGTATGAAAAAATCTAAACTGCATAAGTTAGATGCTTGAAATTTGATATGCACTCCCACACACACAAAGATCTCTCTCTTATATAACACGCCACGCGGACGAAGTCGCGGGCAAAAGCTAGTATTATAATAAATTCAGTAAAAATAAAAAATAAAGGTTGATGTATTTCATTCCTACGTGGTAACTGCCGTAGCCAACATTTACGACGCGGAAACGTCCTCATAACCGCGAACTGAACTGACCAATAAAAATAACAGTTTCAAAGTAAACTTCAGACATTGCGCAATGCAGCTACCCTTAGCCTATCAAGTACAATATCAAACTTTAATTACAGCCACTTTTTTATTGCTAACACTGTATCATCAAGGGATTTCTAGCAGGATATAGACAGAATTTTCATACTGACAGAAACCATACATACAAAAGGCCTTAGAACAGTTTGGTTATATTCTGATAGTGCCTGATATACATATTATTATACACCGTTTGACGTCGTAAAACCCTACTGAGGTGTGTTTTTTTTTAATGTAGCTGCAAAGTACTTCTGATCGTTAGAGAATGTACATATACAATATACATGTCTAGTGCAATACAATGTGTAGCATAAATACGCCGGCTTTTACTATACAATCATCATCATCATCTCCCTAGCGTTATCCCGTTTTCCACAGGGTCCGCTTACCTAACCTGAAGATTTGACGGGTCCGGTTTTTCACAGAAGCGACTGCCTATCTGACCTTCCAACCAGCGAAGGGAAAACCAGCCCAATACAGATTAGGACATATACCTCCGAAAATGCATTTCTCGGGAATGTGGGTTTCCTAACGATGTTTTCCTTCACCGCTGAGCACGACAACTGGCTTTTACAATAGAATAAAAATATTTAAAAAAAATAACTATTAACGTTCTCGTTCTTGTTAAAAGTGTAACGAGACCGAAACATTAACAATTAAATTGTCAGTAACAACGATTCATCAACATTACTGCAGCAGCTCCCAATATTACATACGCCAAAAAGTGCCGTCAAACATTGTTCATGCTCAACTGAAAGTCTAGCTACAAACCCCGAAAAAAGGGTGAATACCGCATTGCAGCTAGCTATACTACATACCACAGAGTAGAAAAGGCAGCATAATAGTCAGTCTCCCTTGAGGCATAATTGATTACTCTGCAGCAAAAACTTGGCTTCATACACCGTTATTAAACTGTCACACCGCTACCTACGCTAGTAAGTAACATCTTATTAAGTTATATATTCCGTTATGTGAGGTGCAATACAGGTTACCTGGTAAAAACTGCCGCGTCACAGTAGGTCACGCAGCCAGTCTCGCCAATGAGAGCAGTGTTACCATTTACCAATTGTATTCCAAGTAATATAGGAGAGGGTATTTATTTATTTATTTTATATATTCAAGCATCATATACATTTAACTTATTTAGTCTAATTGCGTAACTAATTATAGGTGAGCACCACATGCAAAAGGAGAAAGAAAAAGCAATAAAAAAAGAGTTTACGAAAACGCTAACCTGAAGCCATACAAACAACCTCGTTTTACACAGACACCACACATCAACGTTATAGTACACGCGCATGTGTGTGTGTGACGTTTGACGCAATACTATTCAAGTCTAAACTAAGTCCGAGGGGGGGTGAAGTAAACCGAGCGCAGACGCTGGTGGGTGAGCGGGGAGTCGCCGTTATATATGTAGTATTATTCCTTATTCTATGCTATTACCCTGAAACCTGCTTAGGTTAGTTTCTATTTATAACATTTACGTAAATTTCATAAAAAATAAACTTTTTATTTCTAAAGTTAGAAGATTGGGTACAGAACAAAATCCGTAGAAAACTGAAAAATACGTCAGGAAATGATTTAACTTTGCTTATTACATGTCAAATGTAACTTCCATCAGATGGTCTGGAATTCAAGTTTAATATAAAAACGTTTGTGCGACAATATTAGGGAAGCATGTTACCAAAGGCTTTCATTATTTTTCTTTGTGCCAGATTTAGAATGTTTTGATAAAAAATCGCTTATTATATAAAATAAATTAAATGTATTGTCTTTTTTGTCAAAAATGAAAATCTAATTCCTTACGCTTCAAGAGATTATAGATACATTGTTATTCATTGACAAGCTACGTCAATATACACAGGTGTTAGTGACATCGTAACCAATACTGAGGGTAATTCGTTACAATGTTACTTACACCCCGTATAAGTACGTACAGGTAGCCATAAAATTGCGTATGGGTGTTAGTGACACCGTAACAAATACTAACGGGGATGTTTCAGACCATGATTCTGATCAATGATATCAACTCAGAATCATGGTCTGAATCATCCCTCAAAGTTTCCGTTAAGATGTCACTAACATTCTGTGTAATGCGAAATGCAATCTTCCAAAATTTTCTGAGAAGATTCTTTAGTTTCTACGAAGCAAACTATAAAACTCGTAGGTTCCAACATGCGAGGCTGCGTCACATATTTAGTGTAAAATTTCAAAACAAGGAACTACGGCACGGCCATAGAGGAATTCCCGCCGGCGCAAGTTTTAAGGCTGTATATTAAATTTCGCGTTTGTCTGCTGGTTGTGGTATTTAAATTAAACTTTACGTCACCGGTTCTTAACTATCATACTGCAGTTTTATTTAAAAACTTGCGAGCTTCGCGGCCGCCGATAGCGCGAAGTGGGAAATAAAAGCAGCGTCTAGGGAGAGAATCTCATTGAAATATGCAGAAAATGAGGATATTTGTTGAAGGAAATATAAAAGAAAACATCGTACATAAACTCCTGTTTGTCCTTATTGGGTAAACAAAGCCTCAAGTCACTAAATATCAAGTTCATAATATTGATATTTATTGAAATATGTCAATACCTTCAGGTTAGGTAAGCGGTCCTTGAAATAAAACAGGAAAAAAGCTGGAGCGGTAATGGTAATATATTGTTATATGATAAACGATAGGCCACCATATCTGACGCGTAGGTTGGTACAATAGTTCGTTATCTTTTTTAAATCACGCAGTAAGTTAACATCATATCCACAAGCAATCAACTACTACTGTAGCCACTACTCCTAAGATCCTAAGAATAATCCACAAGTCCTAAGATGGATAACGGCCTCCGTGGTCTAGTGGTTGAGCGTTGGGCTCACGATCCGGAGGTCCCGGGTTCGAATCCTGGTGGGGACATATCACAAAAATCACTTTGTGATCCCTAGTTTGGTTAGGACATTACAGGCTGATCACCTGATTGTCCAAAAAGTAAGATGATCCGTGCTTCGGAAGGCACGTTAAGCCGTTGGTCCCGGTTACTACTTAGGCAGTGTTCACACCAAACTGACTGTCAGCCGCCGACAGTGAGCGAGCGTTACGCAGTGTATTGTAATTCCATACATATTCGCTTTTTCGTTCACACCAAACCGACAATACGCCATGACGCTATGCGTAGACGCTGATAGTCGGCGGCCGACTAATAAAGTGCGTCACTACCGCCGCGGACGCTGATTGGCTACGCGGCTGAACGCCAGCGTATTGGATTCAAATCGGCCGGCGGATTGTTTTCAATTCAGTTCAGTCAAGCCACTCAGCTCTTTTATATGAAAAATAGTCGGCCGCTCAGCGTACGCATTTGGTGTGAACGTATACAAGCCGACTGTTTTGTTCACACCAATGGCGTATTGTCAGCTACAGCGTATTGTAAGCTTAATGTGAACAAAAAATACCATTTATTTTTACGTTCACACTGAGGCTTATAGTGAGCCTGCGCACAATCGGCGGCTGACTATACGTTTGGTGTGAACACGCACTTACTGATGTAAGTAAGTAGTCGTTACATGAGCCATGTCAGGGGCCTCTGGCGGCTCAATAGTAACACTGACACCAGGGTTGATGAGGTTGGTACTCCACCTCACAACCCACACGATAGAAGAAGAAGAAGATGGATGGTGACGAGGGATAAGCCTATCGCCAACAATAGTCTACCATGTTAGAAATGACACAATCCCTCTGTCGGAGTATGCAGTTACTGATTCAAATTTATCGAAAACGCTTCGTAAATCTAATTCCCGGCCAAACATTGAATGCTTGCCCGAGGCAAATTTCCAACAAGTCACGTCAAAAAACAAACCAGGTTGACGACGAGTTGTCCAATAATAGTAGACTAACAAAGCCCCGCGGGTTTGCACGCCCATTAGTTCACACGAGTGGAACACCGGCCGAATGGTAATAACGAGGGAAAAATACGGTCCGCTGTCTACCGGGATAGCTGCTATAGCTGGATACTTGTAGCGGTGTCCATACAAACATGATACATAGCATCAAGCCTATAACTCCGAAGGGCAGAGAGCAGAGCTCGCCAGCTAAGTTAAAGTCCCATGTACTCGTAATAGGGGAGGAGCCTCTATTGCCATTAATCGGGCAAAAATTCAGGTGATATCAACATTTGCAATAGTTTATAGTGTTTTATAATATGCTTTCAAACCAAATGTTGACGCAAACTTAATCATATTATTATCTTAATTATGACAAAGTTTGTGGAGGAAAAGTAAAAAGTGAAAAAAGTATAAAGTGGAGGAACTCGGTGGCGTAGCGGTAAACGCGCTCGGTCTGCGATTGTTGAAGTTAAGCAACTTTCGCAAAGGCCGGTCATAGGATGGGTGACCACAAAAAAAAAAGTTTTCATCTCGAGCTCCTCCGTGCTTCGGAAGGCGCGTTAAGCCGTTGGTCCCGGCTGCATTAGCAGTCGTTAATAACCACCAATCCGCACTGGACCCGCGTGGTGGTTTAAGGCCCGATCTCCCTATCCATCCATAGGGAAGGCCCGTGCCCCAGCAGTGGGGACGTTAATGGGCTGGTGATGATCTATGACAAAGTTATAATACGTCTATAATTAAGTATCCGATAATTAAGTTTGCGTCAACATTTGGTTTCAAAGCTGTAAACTAGCTCTATCTGTTAAAGTTTCTTGCACGTATCGTAAGTGAAGGACGGCATAGTATTTACATTTGTGTTATTAGTCTGATTGTAACAGGGAACCGTTTACCTACCAACACACAGAATAACGCGCAATTCACTCGTAAAAACACGCGGGAAACTAGTAAAAATGTTAATTCAATTCATTTTTAAGGTTGGAAAACGTTGTGTGTTTGTTTATTTGCATTTGGCATTATCGTGGGCAGCATTTTGGCTGCGAGCCAGGGAAGTGGCCGGTGCATTGCGGTGCAGTGCACACTTGAACGTCCGACCTCATACGGTCAGTTGCATCGGGGTGTGGCCCACTGGGTGCTGCGGTAGTGGCAAGCGAATTACAGGTCACAGGGTCAAAGCTAACTCATAAAAGGAGAGTTTAGAAATATACCACATTTTTCTCATTGATCATGTTAATCTAACAGAAAGCTCGGTGAGCTGTGTACTAAGTTATGTTATGTGATGTTTTCTTATTGACTTATTTATTTTATTAGGAGGTTCGCCCCCTATTTCTTGAGACTTACACATAGCGAAAGTAATGGGTGTATATACTACTAGCTTTTGCCCGCGACTTCGTCCGCGTGGCGTGTTATAAAAGAGAGATTTTTGTGTGTGTGGGAGTGCATATCAAATTTCAAGCATCTAACTTATGCAGTTTAGATTTTTTCATACAATTTTTTTCCCGCTAACTCCCATTTTTCAAAAGACAGCCATAACTAAACTTTATATTTACTAAGGTATGCATGCATGCTAGATTGAAAACATCTATCATACGCGGTTTCGATTTTCGGGAATTCCTTTCTTAGTGCACCTCTACGGTACCTAAGTTATATCCCTTCCAAATTTCAAGTGCCTACGTTTAGCCGTTTAGGCTGTGCGTTGATATGTCAGTCAATCAGTTTCTCCTTGTATATATTTAGATACGGGCTTAGGGATATGGGCTTGGTGCTATGTTGTTGTTGGAATAGTAATATTGTAGTCTCTAGCATTGAAACAGTTTATCGCCTCCGCCATATCGCGTACAGTCGGCAGCACAGACCGCCTGTGTTCCTGCAGATAATGCCTACTTTCATCTCGTATTAACACTGTTCCTGCCTCAATCCTACGTTATTCACAGGCTAACTTTTTAATTGTTTTTGTAGGCTGTCCAAAATTATGACTTATGTAAACTATATATAAAACTAACACTAATATAATAACTAACGTAAACGCAAATAGGCAATAGACTCGCACCCAATTACAGGGGATTTAAACATAGCTGGCGAGAAGTGGGTGTACTACTGCTTACCCCTTCGGGGATACAGGCGTGATGCTCTGTCATGTTATGTTAATCTAGAAATCTTCCCGAAAGAACCATAATGCGTGGAACTAATTATTACACACTGTTCACATTAATGTAATCATATACCTACACGTCAGCTTCATTACGTCAATTATGGTTACGTATTCCGAGATGAAACAAAGGCTGAACATTAGAGGGCATTATGCGTGAGTAGCGCCTTCTTAATTTACTTATAGTCACCATAATAGTGAAAACCACAGGATAAAAAAGAAGTTGGTAGGGTCAAGTGAGCGCGAAACGCGCGCCATACAAGTGTGAACAAATAGTTCCTACTTCAACTTTGCACTCCACTCGTCCGCAAAGGCCCCTGACATTGTTCATGTAACGACTACGTACTTAAATCAGTAAGTAGTACCCGGGGCCAACGGTTTAACTTGCCTTCCGAAGCACGGATCATCTTCATCATCATCATCACCATCAGCCCATTAACGTCCCCACTGCTGGGGCACGGGCCTTCCCTATGGATGGATAGGGAGATCGGGCCTTAAACCACCACGCGGGCCCAGTGCGGATTGGTGGTTATTAACGACTGCTAATGTAGCCGGGACCAACGGCTTAACGTGCCTTCCGAAGCACGGAGGAGCTCGAGATGAAAACTTTTTTCTGTGGTCACCCATCTTATGACCGGCCTTTGCGAAAGTTGCTTGACTTCAACAATCGCAGACCGAGCGCGTTTTCCGCTGCGCCACCGACTCACGGATCATCTTACTTTCGGACAATCGGGTGATCAGCCTGCAATGGGCTCACAAAGTGTTTTATTTTGTAATATCCCCACCGGGATTGAGAACTGCGCAACTGCTTTCGTTCAACATCTACCACCTTATTTATCAAGAATTCCTAAAAAACTCGATAACTGATAGAATTGCGGTACATATTCCCGTGCACATCACGTACAGAGGGCAATTCTATTGGCTCGCGTACCTGTAAACATTCAAATACTACTTAACATGCAAACTGCACGTCTGTTGTTTCCAATGGAATTGTCAAAACTGCACTCCATCTTAGTAGCTACATCTGAAGAGAATACTAATTGCTATTATATTTGCCAATTTTGGCATAAGGAAGTTTATACGTACAATACAAATCGTGTACTTATTTGTATTGTATTGAGTAGGTTTTATAAAAAAATGCCTTAAAATAAAGTTATGCCTATTCGCAGAAGTAAAGGAAATCAACACGATAAAATATACATTGTTTTAAGTTTACGCGGTTATTATCATGATCAAAGCACGTCATATCCCCATTTAAACGCGGTAAGAACCCGTTATTATGTGCTTTGATTACGATAAAATATCACTGAAGAAGAAAAAAGGACCAGTATGATCAAAACGTTAGATCGTTAAGTTCTAACGTAAAATGACTGGACACTGCCCTCCCCCTCAATCAACCCGAAGGAGTATGGAACATATTCCCCCATATGACTCCAGCGGGTTGTTCGAGGTGTGTTATGCTTTTCAAAGCACGGAATTACTAAAATTGTAATTTATACATACATAAACTCACGCCTATTTCCCACCGCGGTAAGCAAAGACTATGGAATTCCATTTGCTTCGATCCTGACACACTTCTCTTGCTTCCTCCACAATCATCAACCTTCGCTTTATATACCGCTTTCGTAATCCTATTATCCTTCATCCGCTCTACGTGTCCAAACCAACTTAAAATTCTAATTTATAATAAATTATTTAAGCTAGCGGGGTTGTTTATTTATTTAACAACCCTAAACGTTTCGATTGTTTTGCTAGCTGCACCAGCTTAGCTAAGCAACACAATACAATGCCGTTGGTAACATACTTTACCCAACGACCTTCAAGAAAAAACTTAACGATTTTAACTAACAACATTCCTGTGCTAGGCAATTGAACGTTGCTAACTACAACCGCAATGCTCCCTGTTTACAAACCCGAGAATTTGAAGTAAATGAATTACCGACGTTTGGTCACGCGACCCTTGCAACATAACTTGAAAACATAAATAGCCTATGTACGTCCCACTGCTTCTTCATGTTATCGTGTGGGTTGTGAGGTGGAATACCAGGCTCATCAGCCCTGGTGTCAGGGTTATCATTGAGCCGCCAAAGGCCCCTGACATGGCTCATATAACGACCACATGCCTACATCAGTAAGTCAGTCCCACCGCTGGGCACAGGCCTCCCCTGAGTCTACCGAAGGGGGTATGGAGCATGCTCCATCGCGAATCACGCTTCTACAACATTTGCAAATGTTTTTTTTTTTATATTGGCTAATGCCCTTTACGTCGCTCTTGATTGAACAAACGTACCCCCGGAGAGAAGTAGGTGTGTATCTGTGTATACTATACATCTCTGTCGACCCCTTCGGGGATACCAGCCTGATGCAATGTTTATGTTACGTATGGAAACAAATTGTGTCTCTTACAACGTAAGCCTTCCAAAATATAGACTGATTATAACAATGGCACGTCTGTCCGTGCACGTGACAGATGGTCATTACCACGCATAAAGGACGTCATCGGTATACGTCCTGTGATGTACCGTTCCCGAGAATATTCCCAAAGTGGTAAAACCTCTTTAATAGTATGGACACTGACAGCTTTTTGTTTCTTGTACGATCACGAGCATTAATTATAACACTTTGGTACCATGTCACATTATCTTTTTTGACAAATTGAACTGTAATTCTCGCTAAATGTCAAATATGTTAGTGCGACAGAGTCCTAAAGTGGGTACATTATATTGCTCATGACTGTACCTTGATCTTATCTGCCTAAAGGCTAGGTAATATAGCTCTTTTTACGTGATTTTTTACTACTGGGAATATTTCCAAAGTGGGAACATTCCCGGGAACAGCATATAACTAAGTACGTCATCACAATTCTCGAATTAAATACGTCACATTGGTCTCCGTGGGATTACATTGAGCAACTACGGCTATTTTCAGCAAACCATTTGCGTCATTACCGTATTGAGAAGAGGCTTAGCAATTTAAGGTCATTTGGTAATTGAAATTTGAAATAAGAATAAGGAAAAAGGTTTTTTAAGTGAAAAGGTCAAAAAGGGCACAAATATTTTTAGTAAAAATTAAAGCGTGTTCGAGTTAATTATTTGATAATTTAGAAGAATTTGAAACTTAGCAGTGTTCAAGAAATCTAGATTTTAATTTTACATGTTGATTTTAGAATACTTTCAGACAATGTAAATAATTATATATTTTTTTATACATACATGAACTCACGTTCGTAACCCCTAAAGGGGTGGGCAATGCCACAGTAATCAGAAGACAATTATAGATCTTGATACGAAGTTCTAAGGTCGATATGATGAACCGTATAGTGATTGGTGATCAGCCTTTCGCTCATTACAATGGTTCACTAAGTTCGGACACAATCCCTCTGTCGGTTTTGTTACCTACCTGATAGCCCGAAAAATTCTTGCGGATACTGAAATCGTACTAAAATATATCACTTGTGAAACCACCTTGAGGCCTCGTGTCTGAGAAAATAATTAAGATAAGTACCTTGATGCCGAGGTAATAGATGTTTTCAAATTAAAGTTTTTAATGAAATTGAATACTTTTGATGGGAAAATCCATTTTAAAATTGTGTAGTTAGGCTAGGTACAAAATCGCGAGCGTTTGCTGTATAAATAAGATAAAAATAATAATAAGTAAGTTTATGGAAACCAAGAGACCTGATAGGTATCTAATTTTGTAAAAGAAACTGCTATTTATAAACTGATATTTGTATATATATATATATAATATAACATATTTGACATTTAGTGAGACTTACAGTTCAATTTGTCAAAAAAGTTAATGTGACATGGTACCAAGGTGTATACATATTAATGCTCGTGACCGTACTGGTACGGGGTGTAAATGACACCGTAACGAATACTGAGGGGGATGATTCAACTCATTATTTTGAGTTAATATCAAGTGGAATTTTTGATCGCAAAAGTATAGAATTGAATATAATAAAAAAAACTAAAAAAGACATGAATTTTGCGACGGAAAATGCCACTTGATATTAACTCAGAATCATGGTCTAAATCACTTATTATGAATCAATGTCCTATATAATTTTCTTTTCTTTTAAATTACCTGTATAATTGTATTTGTATAATTTAGTTATCTACCTAAACGATTACGCTGTCTTACACTGCAAATGTTGTGTGCACCTATAATTGATGATGAATAATTGACCTAAAGCTGATGTAACTTTTATTTTATTGTATGTTTTATTATACGTATAAACTGTTGGTGCACCTTTTTTAAATAGATTCCCCCCCCTTTACATGGACTTAAACATAGCTGACGGGGAGTAGGTGCATATACTATACACCTCTGCTTACCCCTTCGGGTTCACAGGCGTTATGCTCTGTTATTATATTATTCTACAACTAAAACTGTATAACAAACAACACGAGCAATTATCTGAAATACTTATTCAAAATGAGGTGTTTCACACACTTCGCAGAAGTCAGTCAGTCAGTAGTCGACAGTTCCGTGACTCGAACAAATTAGCGGGAACAGAGGAGAAAGTTTAATTACACTGTGTGGGCGAGGCTGATATCAGCTGTTTGTTCGCAAGGTCAGATGGTATTATAACGATTAATTAAACCTAGTAATTAGTGGCTGAAGTATCTACTTACATACGATTCTAGGTATCCTCCGTTCGCGTGCACTATTTTTATAACGTATCAAGCAAGAAAATCACTTTGTGATCACTAGTTTGGTTAGGACATTACAGGCTGATCACCTGATTGTCCAAAAGTAAGTAGTCGTTACATGAGTCATGTCAGGGGCCTATGGCGGGGTAGTAATAACCCTGACACTAGGGTTGATGGGGTTGATAATCCACCTCATAATCCACATGATAGAAGACAATACAGAAGACACCACATTGTATTTTTGGAAATAAAAACTTATTATTATTAAGACGTATCAATCAGTGTAAGACCGCCCTGCAAAGTATCCGATGTGCGTCCTTGGATTTGAGCAAGAAATATTGTCTGTTGCGAACTCTTCGCAGATTTTATAATCTTTTCACTTTTTTTTTTATATTTCTTCTTTTTTGACAACGTTTTGTATATCTTGGTTTTGTTTTTGTGCTTACGTCTTGTTCTTGTTGGTGAAAATACAATAAAAATCTCTCTCTCTCTCTCAAGCTTAGTATTTGTTATTCATTCATATAGTAATACAGTCCACATCAGCTACTTAAACTTTAAATTGCTTTGTTAATGATATTATTGTTAACACTATCACGTTGGTTTAATAGAAAGCTCAGCGAGGTTGGGTACTTAGTTCATCTTGCGATTATATACCTCTGACAATCCTAATTGAGATATAGTCATGAGCTTATGTTATGTTATATAATACAAATATTTTGCTATAAACACAATTTGAAATTTCCAAATACATTTAAAGTTTAGGTGGGTAAATACATTACACTTCGATTGATCGATCACTTTGTATGTAATATTTGTCGACGTACTTACTTAAAGTTACTGGGTAATACATATTATATTCTCAAATTATGTAGTTCCAAGTCAGTGTGGTTGAGATTTTTGCACCAAAAGCTGAATTACGTGTAAATATTGGATTTATTCGGTATTGCTTTCAGACCGACTTATGTACAATGTACTTATATATCTTGGGGTTTGATAGCGTTTGCCTCTCCATATGTTTATCCTTGATACCGTGTATGTGATCCCTAAATACAATTTTCGGTTTTATAGTTATAGTTCTATGGTTATACTCTTCAGCGCTACCCATTTATCCAGCCACGTAGTTAATGCTATCTGCGGCAAATCTACAATAAGTAAAAAACAACAGTAGGTTGAATATTTTGGTATAACGTTTTATTTTTAATACAAAATCCTTAGCGTTTATATCGCATTTAGATCGTTTCAAAATATTTTGTATTAATTTCTTTGATTAAGCCTTTGTATTACTCCATCTTTCAAACAGACCCTGATTACGTTACCTGAATAAATTATTAACCGAATTTGAAATACACTGTAGAACCACCTAAATAAAGATTTTATCTATCTATCTTATCCTTCGCAGATTCGAATTTCGCAGCACGGGCCAAAACCAATGATTTTAGATTTTTTTGATCTTCTTCTTCTATCGTGTGGGTTTTGAGGCGAATTACTAACCTCATCAACCCTGGTATCAGGGTTACTATTGAGCCGCCAAAGGCCCCTGACATGACTCATTTATAACGACTACGTACTTACACAGTAAGTAGTAACCGGGACCAACGGCTTAACGTGCCTTCCGAAGCACGGATCGTATTACTTTCGGACAATCAGGTGGTCAGCCTGTAATGTCCTAACCAAACTAGGGACCACAAAGTAATTTTTGTGATATGTCCCCACTGGGAATCGAATCCAGGACCTCCGGATCGTGAGTCCAACGCTCAACCACTGGACCACAGAGGCCGTTTATTTTTTTTGATTATCATAGCAGTGAAGACAAACATCGTAAGGAAACCCACATTCCCGAGAAATGCGCTTCGGAGGTATGTGCCCTAACCTGTAATGGGCTGGGTTTCCTTCACGGGTTAGAGGTCAGATAGACAGTCGCTTCTATAAAAAAGTGGACCTGTCAAATCTTTAGGTTAAATAAGCGGATTCTATAAAAAATGGGACAATGCTAGGGAGATGATAAATGATATGGATGTAACTATCTGAGATAAATAAATATATAATAATAATGTGGAAGCAGAAAACTAAGCCAGATCGGCAAACAGGAGAGTACTATGAATATGAACAATGGCTTTATTCGGCAAATATGGACGTTCATGTCTTTGCATATGACATCTGCAAATTGAGGACGTGGCAACAGCCAGAACGGTTGGATGTGCTCCCTGCATTCATTAAAGTATGTCGAATTAAAATTGTTGTAGTTATCTTTAGGAGTACATCTCAAATAGTATCAAAATTGTTTTTTTACAACCAGTTTTGGCTACTTTATATAGTTTCTTTAGAAAATAATGTTGTAAGTATTTAACTTCATGTACGAAATTTTAATGGCGCATCGAACAGTCTCTTTATGTCAAGGAAGCGATAAAGTCTAGACTCACACAATAACGCGATCGTAAATTCGGGGTAAAGTGGCCGCTTCATTGGTAACGCCTGTTTGGTTACATTTTGTGTCCAACATAATTCACGCCCATAACCCTTAATGGGGTGGGCAGAGACGCAAGTTTAAAATTACAACTTGCAGCCAATTTTGAGTCCTGGTATGAATATGATAAGCACAACGATGACAGGTGATCAGCCCATCGTCCATATAATGATCCATCATAATGGAAAGGACACAAATAATCAGTTTTACGACAAGCTCGGAACGATAACTAAACTACTTCTTATATTACTAGGAGTCGAAGTGGTCGCCATGGCCGAAATCGATCGGAGATCATCATCCTTTACGCAACGCTACTGGAAGGAAGGGGAAGACCAAGAAGAACTTACATGAACCAAATTAAAGAGAAAGCGAACGTCGTGTCATTTAAAGAAGTCAAATAATTGGCCTTTAATAGGCGAGAATGGAGACTGCTACACCGAAAAGCGCGTGGCTCTTAAACTAATGATGATGGAATATCCTCAATAAGCTTCAAAATTTGAAGAATTATTATTCCACTGAAGAGTAAAAGCCACTCTTCTTATCTTCGTCTTTTCTTTCATTTCTTCTCTCTCTGTTTGACAGACTTATTTTAGTAGTGGCGTCGTACCTGTAACAAAAGCAAAATTATCGTCAGAAAACTCATATGTGACATAGCAATAATTTAGAAACTCGAACACGATTATAACATTGGGATATAGTTTGAAATAATATAAAGCCTCACAGATTATTTTATACCATACTTCCAATTATCCTTTTAATATATACGTCCCATCTACATCACAATTCAAGTTCCATATGAACTACCAAATTCTTCCGTCACGACTATGGCAACGGCATTTCCCCCCCGCTCTTTTGGTTTCCCATTCGTTTACCCTCCCCCTTCTTTTGTGACGCCAAACGCCCCACTAGCCTGCAGACCGGCAGCCAATTGGGCCAAGGACCCCCCTTCCCCCACTTAATTATTATCACTGTCGGCCACAATACCGGTGTTTCCGTGGGGATTGTGAAAAACTGCGAACGTTTCGGCATGTTCCACGTGCAAGCCAGATTACAGGGTATTACGGCTGTAATGGACTGGTGCCAGCGGATCTGTAATTGTAATTTTCTGTAATATGCGTGACATAACACGTTCGGGTTTTATACCATGTGGGTGAAAAGTATTGGTCCTGTGCATGGCGTCGTCCTAATAAAGAGTTCAGTTTTGTTGCGTCTAACCTACGTGATAGGCGTAATAGAAGCAATTTGGACTTACGATGTAAACATAAAAAAAAAGTTTCTATATAAATTGTAACGCCGTTTGTCAAAAAAAAAGTGTGTAAACATCTATAAGTAATGTTTATTGAAAATAAATGGTGCTTAAACGGAAAAAATAAGGTCGTCTTTGCTCTGGCACTTACGAAATTATCAGTCTTCTAATATTCATCCGAGAAAGATAGGAAACTCTACTAAGCAATATTCAATTAACAGGTAAATATTTGTAAGGAAAATTATACATTAAATTGGATTTATCCTCATTCCATTCCCTTCTCTACCTACAAAACGTTTTAAATATAGTCAGTCTTATATTCCATGTAATGTATAATGTACAAAAATTTACGTAATAAGAGAATACACATATCTTTACATTCATATGTATGGCTTTTTAAAACTAGTTTTACTTTTTTTTAACTATATAATCACGCATAATTCTAGAGTTTTCTTTATTCATGACCTCGCGTCTCACCAGGACGACCAGGACACTGCTCCCCGATCTAACTATACGTATTATTTATATTAGAGCCATAATATTACTGAATTTCCGCTAAGATGATAATTGCGTTCAACGACCTTATTCCCACTCCATTGGGAATATAATTACCTCCCATTAAAAGCTTTTGTTGAGAAGTAAATAAACGATAGGAGACTTATCATTACTGCGAAGTGCTATTAATAAACCAATGAGTTTTGAACAACGAATACACTGCACTAATTGAATGGTAGAAATAAATAGGTATCTAACTTAACGTAAAATAACCTATTTTGCCTTGATTATGATACAAAGTTTGTATGTTCCAAGTGAAGGATTGTGTGATTTCATATAATTATGATGAAACATTATATATGGGCGAAGAAAATCATCTCCATCATGGAAATTCTCATTAATAAGTTCTCTATCGATGTTTACGACATACCCGGGTGACAATTAGCTAAGTTGAACATCTTCTGTGTGTATTCTAGTCTCCCCTGATCCAGTACAAAAACAAACTTTACATTTTAAGAAAGGAAGAAATAGACTAGACCGTATAAAACACAACATAGACAGGACCTAAAACTTAATACATATTCCTAGTAGTTGCTATTGTATCGTTGTTCACAATAGCTGTCTATTACACCCCAGGACACGAAGTGTGACCAAGTTTGGCTTTACTTGGACTTGTTGATAGTACGCCGCAGTGCGCTACGACGCAACTTGCAGTTTGGAGATTCTATTACAAATACACAGATTACTTAATAGTTACTACGTAGCAGATAAATCGCACAGTATAAAATTTTCTATATCTACCACGATAGGTAATAAATATAAACTTAACGTCTGTGTGATTTCATCGGCGGCTGCTTGCATGCTAAAATGTGCCTAAACACTAAAGCATACAGTTGTGAGGGATCCGCATCGCGCGATCTGACTAGGCCGCAGACGGCCCGAGGCGGCCCAAACTCCCGTAAGAAACGGTAGAAGTACGTCCATGGAATGACGCAGCATAGTCTAAAAGACAACTGACTACAACCTGACCTGCAATTACACTTTAAATTTGCTCGCTTAATTTGACAACAAGACACAAAACATTGGACTCGCTTCCAGCTCGAAAAAGATGCAAAAAAATAATTACAACACCGTTATGCATTAATTATTAACGTAGTTTTTTAAGTTGCTTATCACTAACCAAGTTGTTCTAAATAAATGAGTTTTATTTTAAATATTTAAAGCTTTCTTTGATTTCCTAACAACCCTATATAAATAACCAATCTCTACGTCATACATATTTTAAACAATCTACCTTCTAAGACCCTACATAATTTACGTATACAGCTTAAAAAAGGACTTTGGTTCATGAATGCATGGGATTAACTGTCTGAGAACTGATATTAGGCAGCAAAATTACTCAATAGTATAACAATATTTTGTTTATTTATTTTTTAAAAGAACGTCTAGGGCCCTGTGGCGGGGTTTTCCTGCAGCTTCTTTTCCCCGGCTATACAGGTTGTGAGAAGCTGCAGTAGTTTTAGGCGGATGAGACGTTTGTTATGTAAAAAATGATGATTCAAATTGTTACTATGTTACCTACTGAATAAAGATATTTTTGAATTTGAATACCTAAAATAAATTTTCTTAAAATTGGTCAGCGAAGATGTCGTTTTGGCGGATATAATTATGGAAATCTTCCGAAATAACGCAGAGCATATAATATCTCCTGCCGAAAGTTCTCACCTAGCGCAGCAGTTAGCGCAGTTTTATTGGTGCACTGTGTTTGAAATATGGATAAGTGATGGTGAGGAACGTGCAGGAATCGAACGAAGTTAACATCATTGAGGAAATGCCTTTAGATATAAGGCAAAGCTAAAACGAACTTGGCTTCGGCGATATTTTCAGAACTTGGGGTTCTTTTGTGATCTTCACCATCATTAATTGAAGAGCCACGCTCTTGTCGGTGCAGCATTTTCCATGCTACTTTTAGGTAAAAATAGGGCAGTGGTTTCCCTCTTGCCTTCCGCCCTGCAGTACTGTGTCTGACGCAAGTAGGATGGCGCCCAGAGTAAGTATATTTAAAAGCCATACTAGGACTCCTGTCCTCCGCCTCTGAATAGTACTGACACTTACTGCTGCCCTCTGTCAGGTTCCAAGTTACAGTGCCTGATCATTTACTTAAACTCTGAATATTTATAGATAAAGTATGTATATATTTTAATTTTAGCATAGTATTGCATTCGGAGTATTCTTTGAAAGTACACACCATAAAGTGGTGTGTACTCAAAACCAGCGAGCGAAAGGGGTGTGTCAGGATCGTAGTAACTTTGCTGTTGTTTCTGCCTACCCTAACGGGAAATAGGCGTGATGTTAGTTAGAATTACAGGCCACAAAGATATAATTTTACGAGTTTACATATAATGTGGGTTCACGTAATAAAGAAGTAATTATAACAAGTTGAATTTGACTTTCACGCAACATTATAAAAGATGAACCTAATTAATAATCGTGGTTGTACATTAATTCCACCCAATCCATTCCTTATATGCTGTCGATTTTCAATTACACTGTGAGTATTTTCAAGTCAGAAGCAAAGATTTGGTTCGCGACTGTTCAAATTGATCAAAGGTCCCTCGAGTCAGCTGTTCGATGTAGGTCAATTAGATTGCCAATATGTTACCCAGATCTGATGCTACGTCGAAATTGAATGACTTTCAGTTTGAAGTGCTGATGCGATCAGTTTGCGTTATCCGTTTGTGTCATTGACCTAATGGTTTGTGTTGGCACTGTCGTTGTTCTTGGCAGATCTAAGGAACTTACTTAATTGTTTAGTTTCAAGTAGTTGACATGGGCTGGAAGCTCTAGAATGACTGGCTTTTTTACCTTTTGCGGATATGATAACTATGGTTTGAATCCTTGATAACCCTGTTCGGAGATCGCGTGACTTACATTTTAGTGTCACGGGTACGAATTCCGGCTTGAGCTCTAATCCACTGAATTCGACTTTGTAAGTTTGAATTCATGTTTAGATCACGGATAATTTATATCAGGTGGTTTCCAGGATTTGTGTCCGGTTAATGGCATTAGGCTCGGTATCTATTACATGGGCGATAAACAAAACACAGCTGGCGAAAAATGGGTGTATGTCCTCTACACCTCTGTCTACCCGCTTGGGAATACAGGCGTGATTACCTAGAAGGCATGTAGGCTGGTAAGACAGTGTTGCAACACAACACGTGAATGGGTTTGGAAATTTTCTTTCGGTTGTTATGTCAGCTCTGTTATGTTAGATATTAAAACATCTATTTCAGGAAATTACAACCCACAACGATTCTCAAAAGGCCTTTATCCGCTTCGAGGAAGCACTTGGCATATTAATCTTGGATTTATATTAAACCATCTACTTGTTTCCTCCACCAAAGTATTACACGTTAATTGAATTTATTCTGTGTCTTATCATAAAGTCGCTGACGTCGCAAACAGACGTATCTGCAATTTTTTGCTAAAATAATTTATATCTTATTGACAATTGCAAATGATGCAAATCAGATTCGCCAAAAATTTCAGATACGTCTGTTTGCGACGTCAGCGACGATAAACCCTTGAAGCAACCTTCAAAGGAGCTTAGGAACACAAGATTTTTCTGTCATCAAAAACCAGCTAAAAATTGCCTCAACTTTCAACATTTTCTAGGATATTGTCATTTGTGAAATTCGAAAGGTAAAGGAGTAAAATCAACAAAGGTATTTGAGCCGGTATGAAACTAGTTCCGGGAGAGCCGGCCCGGAAACCGGACGTCGGGAAGGCTCCCACGGAAGTAGTTGATCGCGTCCTAATGAGCGCGCCCGGATAAAAAGAATCGTTTCCTTGGATACCTTCTGGTGGCCATCTATGTATTTGGGAAGGGTTCGGAGGTCAAGGTAAACTATATAGTTCTAACTTTTTAGTGACAGATTCTTACAGAGAATGTGTTTTTTATAACTGACAAATATTTGTCGTTCAAATCGTCAAATCGAGGCGATATAATAGCGATGCGTCTCGTTCGGTTCTCACTCGCGCATCGCTTTAGCATAGTTAACTCAGTTCCTTAAGGCTTAAATTAGATTAAACCGTCAGACACTTTAGGACTTTTTCGAAATTCTTGGAGTGGCCATACATCAGAATTAACGCGGAGACGATATTTAGTAGCATTTACCAAATATGATCGAAGCCTTTTCCTATCTCTGCCACGATCCAGCCTGATATTAAGCAGCGATGTGGTAGCATGCAAACTCAAATAGTGGCTATTCACTCTTGCTTTGAAAATCCCTAAATTATATAGAACAATGACGCAGGGAGAGAAATCCATTCCATACCAGTTCGCAAAATTAATTAATAATTTCACAAGTTTATATCTCGCCTAGCCGATCGGTTTGGCTGTTCAGTTTATCAATTCAGCAGGACTCCTTCATATCAGGAACATCAGTCTCCACTAAAACCGGATCATTTTCCTTGGGGAATCAATTCTCTCCCAGCTGTCATGGTGATTGATTCCCTTGCCCTTCACAAGCAGACATCACACGCCGCTAATGTTGGGAATATATACTATTAGTGCCTTTGTTGTTGTGAGGGGCGACGACTGACTATACGACTTCACTAGTTTTCATAATACTTACATAACAAAAATTAAAAGGCATATTTTTTAGAGTTTGAAATTAGATAGACTCGCCACCTATGGGACTTAAACATAGCTGGCGAAGAGTGGGTGTATAACACACCTCCGCCTACCCTTTCGGGCATATAAGCATGATGTTATGTTTTTTTTCTTTTTTATATAAATAAGTGTTTTTGTAATAATATTTTTCAGTACTTTATGTAAGTACTTAGTTATTATTGCATGTCGCAACATGACTAAATGTGTTGAGCGCTATACTTAAGCTTTACTTCCATCGATATACTTACCACATTTATTGCAATAAATTTTCATTCCATTTCATTTAATTTCTTGAAATTGGAACGCTTAATTTTTCTGCCCATTTACTTTTTATGTCTTCGTAAACAAAATAAAACCTGTTTAGGACCAGGTTTTAGCTGTTAATAACGCTATGTTTATATTGTATTGTATATGAAAATCCTTTAGTAAAACTAAATTTCCGCAAAAAAATCTGACTTTATTAAGGCTGTGTCCAATCATGCGTCCAGACAGTAGAAAACTCAGTGATACTCAGCTTATGGCAGCCCTGATACTGGCATAATCCGATGATGGATCACGGTAAATCGCGACTATTCACGACTCGCCGTCATTTGTACCGCGCAGTCGGCTGCTTCCGCACTGCGCTACGAGAAGCGTGATTTACAACAGCCGAGAATTGCCTCTTTAGTTCTAGGTGAGCACAACTAATTGGTTCATGTATGCGTCAAGCCAGCCTTCATTTGTTAACGAAGTTACGTGACACCAACTCAACGGTATATCAACTAGAGGTAATCCTTCAATTTTGTTTTTGTAGCTCTCTCCAATTCCATTGGGAACATTGTCGAAATCACTTTGTGAGACTGTCTTTGATTTGCTAAGAAATTATCGTCTCAGGCTAGTAGCCCAATTAGCTCCACCAACTCACAGCGGAGCAGCGTGGTGGAGTATGCTCCATATACCTCCCCCCCCCCCGGACACACAACCCCAACGGTTGAGTAACGGGAGGCCTGTGCTCGACAATTCATGTTTCTTGTATGAATTTAAAGAACTCTTGGAACAAAACCAACGATTACTCTTTGACATTCAGCAATCAGCAACGTCCATAATAAAGCACTTGTCTCCGAGGGTCAAAAGCTTCCACATGGAACGTTCAATGGAAGCTCCAGTGGCCTAGTTGGCGCGCGTCGCGGGCCCTCAAACACGGTGCGATGACGTCACGCGCCCCTCTTCCACACTTGTACTAATGGCCGACCTGCGACTCTTGTTCGTTGGCTTAATCTTTCATAAAGCATCCCACATATGCCTTGTAGGTTGTAGCTTTATGATGGCCGCTTGACGGCTTTAATTATCTCAGAAATGTTAAGGATAAATGATAAGAAAAAAATAAAATTGGAAATATACATGTCACTATTGAAAAACCAACGATAGGTAATAGGCAGCACGGGTTAACGACATTGTATATAAAATAATGAAAATATTGCCACTTTACATGTACCTTATACGTTTATTTTCATGTTGTGAATGAATGAAAAACGATAATCAAGACACTGGTTAATCTTTCAGGGCCTGTATCCGATTGACATAAGGCGACATGTCAGTCCCTTTTTTTAGTACCTAACAGTGATAAAAATATATGCATTTTTACTGACGATTGTCATAATTATTTGCTACTTGACTAACCCTATTTTACTGCAAAAATATTATAAATAAAAATAAAGTACGGCATGAACCTTTTGACGATATAATTATACTTCAATCATTTGCATTTAATACTGAGCTTTCATTAGAGAAACATTTATGTTACTATATTAGAATAAGGAATAATACTACGAATAGAACGGCATTCGTATGGGCGTCAGACGCCACATACCTACACAGTTACGCGTTACGACAACGTGTGTGTAGTGTCTGTGTAAAACGAAGTTTTTGTATGAAGTGTCCGGGGTGTACTATAGCGCTGTTGATTTCACACGGTTTGCAATCTACGATCGTTCATTTGCACTAATGGCTTAGCAGGATTGACACGTTTTATCTAAAAATGACATCTTTAGGAGATAAAATTCGTGGTTTTCACTAACACAGTGTTGACTCGACCATAATAGACGGCGATACGGCTCACCACCTAACATGTTTGTACCCACAATCTTTCAATTTTTTTTTTAATTTTTCCTCACCTTATGGTTGTCTGGAAGAAATCGCTTTAAGCGATAAGGCCGCCATTTGCCATGTACTTAGATAAGAGACTTTTGTAATTATTTATTTTTATTTTGATGCAATAAAGTGTATTTGTATTGTATTGTATTGTATGTTGGTCTAACAGAAAGCTCGGTGAGGTGTGGGTACTTTACTTGAGTCATCTTGCAATGGATATGCCTCTGACTACGCCACGATATAATAATGAGCTAATGTTATGTTATGTAGGAGATAATACACGGTCCTAGGATTTGGAATACAGGTGTTGCCAAGAGTCCTTCAAACTACAGACGGGACCCTCGCGTCTCGATTACAAACTGCTAGATTAGGTACCGGCAGTGGCAATGCCGGGAAATAGATTGCCTCGCTCGAAATACATTGCTCGTCGCATAACAAAGCCCGCTCTTTGTGAAACCCCATCTGCAATGGACGTTGAAGCATTTTTTCTTTTGTTCACGGAGCGGACTCCAACGCTTTCAATAAAGCTCGCTTCTCAAAGAACTAAATTCCCCGTTGAAGTTTTTATCTTGATTATCGATGATTTATGAGGCTTGGGACATTAATAACAGTTCCCCACCACTTCTTATTAAAAGCGGTTTGCCAGACAGCTATTAAGTCCCGAGATAAACGGGTATTTGCGTTGTTATAGGTGAAACTTTGAAGCTAAATCCTCGTGTACCACAACAACAGGGTCGACAGGGGCTTAGGCTATTGTAATAGGAACTTAGTGTTACAGACAGCTCGTTAGCATATTCTATTCGGGCGGGATTTCGTTGTGAACATCTGAGCAAAATTAATTACCCCTTTGAAAGGAGGACTTAGGATTCAAGTGAGGTAAACAAGGTATCCTTGAAGGTACGTGAGCGGAAATAATTCCTATTGTGATAACGGAATCGGTTGCCGTATTGGAAATTAATTATTTTAATTGTATATTCTGAACCCGTTGAACTTATAGCTCACTACTTAGAGGGACGCTTGTAGCATAATGCATTAACAGTTAATAAAAGTTCTACTTATACTTACTAGTTAGTTCTTACAAAAAAACTCTTTTTCAAATGGCTCAACACGTGCCTAATCCCATCTGAGACGTAACGATCTAAATCAAACTTCGAAGTGCTTAACATCAAAACAACAAAGGTCCTCAAAATACTGGACCAATATCAAATGTCACAATCACAAATCGATTCGCCCACATAACGCAATTCCGGGTTGGCTAAAAACATATTTCAAAAATGTCCAGGGGAGGCAAACGGCCATTATTCTCGACAAACACCATCGATCCTTCAAAAGGTGGCAAATTGGAGCACCTTTAATCTTGCCTCACGCGCGGTGACGACCCAATTTTGCTGAATAGACGCTAACGGATGCAAACACACTGTCAAACTGGATAGTTGAAATTTCAACGTGTGTGCTTTGAAGAGAATTACAGCCGATTCAGGAAACTATTACTAGGTGAATAGACGGGAATTCTGACGAGAGTTATGTAAATTGAGTACCAAAGGTATCAAAGGGATTAGGTAGGCAAAATCATATTTATTTCCAACTTACTTTCTGCGACACCGTCCCACCGGGCCACCTACGGTTATCACTCCCCTTTAAATAATATAAAAAAAAACTATCCTGTTCTTTCCCAAGGTCTCCTTTGTCTGACCTTATCATAATCGGTTTAGGAATTTTTGCATGAAATATACCAGATACCCAAAAGTTACTTTGGCATTTATAATATTAATAGCGATTGTCATATCTTATGTTTTCAGTTTATCTTATTAAATATTCTGTTTCTATTATATTTCAAGTTTAGTAACTTCTGATTTTAGTCGACTACTACTTAACAAAACCTACGATAATAAGTAGCTAGATAAATTGTAAGTTTTCTATTAACAAACTTCACATACCGTTATACGGTTCCCGATTCGGTAGCCAACAATATCTACGTTCCTTGGGAGTGTGTGCGGTGTTCCTACACTAATAGTATCTCGACGAAGGCTTTGCTGGAAGCTTTTACAAAACACGACTTTTGCCCTAACAACACGTTGTTTCGGTTACATAACGGGCACTTTACCGCGTGGTGGGTGATATTACAACGTTTACGTTCCATCGAATTTGGATTTCATTATTTTCGTAAAATACTCACACATAATAACACAGTTGTCTCGATCACTATAGACGGCGATACGGCTCAAAACCTATCACGTTGGTTTAACAGAAAGCCCTGGAACGAATACCAGGAGTGTCTGCGATGTATGTGAAATAACAAGGAATTATAACGATTTTAAATGTGTTTCTCATTAAATATGTAATAATTAAGTAATTATAGCGATTTATCTTAGGTGCATTTTTCACTAACACAGTTGGACGATAAGGCTTGCAAGCTTTCACGAAAGCTTGGCGAGGTGTGGGTACTTAGTTCATCTTGCGATGGATGTAACCCTGACTACCCCTATTGGGATATAGTCGTGAGCTTATGTTACGTTATGTAATGTGGCAGGGAACGAGTAGCTACCTGATAGCTTAGGGTAAGTAGGTAAGTGCTCCGATCAGATATTTGTGTTATTAGCAAGCGGACACTCTATAATAGTCTCCAATGTGCGTTCTACACTCTTCCTACATTCTCACCTAACCCAACTAAATAATTACATAGGAGTTCAAAAAACGTAATCTTAACTAAACTAACAAAACTAACAAAGTAACCGATCCATTGCGTCTTTCGTAACGATATTATCTTCTAAGCATGCTATAAACCGAGCAATATATCTCAAGTTCGTTACGACTCAATCACTCCAGAGTTAAGGCATAATAAAAAGATAACAGTAAAGTAGGTTATCTTCATACAAAGTAAGCTCTTGTAAACTATTATGTACTTACATCGAGGAATTGGTTTTGTGGGGGTTTTTATTGAATCAATATTTTTTGTGTCCTTATGAAAAATAAACATTTTACTTACTAACTTACTTATCCAGTTCGACGGAGTTATTCGTCTAATAGGTAACAAATCATTCTTCCTAACGCTGTTCATAATTGCGCTAATTTAGAAGGAGGACATTGTGTACAAGTGGCTGCAGATAGTATTATTGCTCAGATATGGCCATGATTACCAGCCGTTTTTAGTCTCATCATCATCATCAGCCTATTAACGTCCCCACTGCTGGGGCACGGGCCTTCCCTATGGATGGGTAGGGAGATCGGGCCTTAAACCATCACGCGGGCCCAGTGCGGATTGATGGTTATTAACGACTGCTAATGCAGCCGGGACCAACGGCTTAACGTGCCTTCCGAAGCACGGAGGAGCTCGAGATGAAAACTTTTTTTTTGTGGTCACCCATCCAATGACCGGCCTTTGCGAAAGTTGCTTTACTTCAACAATCGCAGACCGAGCGCGTTAACCGCTGCGCCACCGAGCTCCTCAAGTTTTTAGTCTAGGTGTCTAATATTACCATGATATACAGGTGAATAAACATGTTATGCTAGTGTTGTGACGTTCATTAGCATAGTGACGTATAGTATAGCATAGTCGATATTAGGTCGAATGATTCTTTTCTACCAAACAGTAACTAGTTTCCATTCTCTAGTATTATTTCCTTTCTCCTCTTTCAGTCTTTAATTTTATTCATTCCATATAAAACACCTAATTACCGTGTATTTCATTAAACTTCATTAAAATGGGGTGTATTCCGACGTCCGTTGTTGTTGTGATATTGAATCACCTCGACCTTTTTTTACAATGGCAATTTTAATTCCATTCTTGTATTACGGTTGGCTAGACCTTCGATTTGTCAAGTCTATTATACTCTTCAAGGTATTCTGTTAAAAGTTACATTCGTTGCCCGTCACTGAATCAAAAATAGAAGGATTCTTTCCCGACTGGCCAATATCAGTCGGTGACTGATCGGCATTGAACGTGTAAGCTTCAAAATGCAGAAAATACTTGAAATACGAATTCAGTGAACATTACATAAACATAAACTGCCTACATACGTCCCACTGCTGGGCACAGGCCTCCCCTCAATCAACCGGAGGGGGTATGGAGCATACTCCACCACGCTGCTCCATTGCGGGTTAGTGGAGGTGTTTTTACGGCAGTGAACATTAATTAAAGTAATTAACAAGCAAGTATAAGAAATGCCACCTTCATTAAATAGTTGTACGGTTTACAACCGCACATGGCGAGGTGTGAGTACTTATTTCATTTTGCGATGGATGTACGTCTGACTACCCCAATTGGGATTTACTCGTGAACTTATGGTATGTAATTTTGAAGGCGACAAAAGTATCTTCAAAACAATTCCCACTATAGCAACCAATTCCTAACTTTTTGTTTCGTTTTGTTTGTGAGTATAATTTGTATTTCACCATTGCGCAGTTAATCTATTCATAGATAGGATCTCAATTAGAGCGTTGTGCGGTAAGCAAATCGCAACTAAACGGCATCTATAGACACGACGCCGTTATCTCGAGAGCCGTTTAGATAGCCATGCTGCTTAATTGACTACCTAGAACCCTTAGCTGAATAAAATTATAACTGAATTTTCATAGGCTTTAAACGTTCTAAGCTTAATTTAATGCGCTTTATTCGTACTAACACGTATGAATATTTTTATATGTTTGAAATAAACAGTTATTATTATATACGGCCTCCGTGGTCCAGTGGTTGAGCGTTGTGCTCACGATCCGGAGGCCCCGGGTTTGTATCTCGGTGGGGACATATCAGAAAAATCACTTTGTGATCCCTAGTTAGAAATTTACAGGCTGATCACCTGATTATCCAAAAAGTAAGATGATCCGTGCTTCGGAAGGCACGTTAAGCCGTTGGTTCCGGTTACTACTTACTGATGTAAGTACGTAGTCGTTACACGAGTCATGTCAGGGGCCTTTGGCGGCCCAATAAATAACCCTGAAACCAGGGTTGATGAGTTTGGTAATCCACTTCACAACCCACACGATAGAAGAAGATTATTATTACGTTTGAATAACAGACAAACATTTTCGGGCCTATAGAGTCACGGACTTATTACAATTGTTATAAATGAATGAGGATGATGATGAGTTTATGATGATGATGTTATTTAAATAAATAACATTAGCAATAGGAACATACATTTGAATTTTGGAGAAGGCTTGCTAATTCGAGTAGCTTTGAAGTACAAAATATAAAATCGAAGTCCAGCGACTAAAGACAGATGTCTTAAGAATCTCGGTAAGTGACACGGATATATCCCTAGATGCCTGTTTCGTGCGGCTATGGACAAAGTGAAGAAACCTCTGGAAGGAGACGACACCGAATGATCATCATCTCCCTAGCATTATCCCGTTTCTCACAGGGTCCGCTCACCTAACCTGAATATTTGACAGGTCCGGTTTTTTACAGAAGCGACTGCCTGTCTGACTTTCCAACCCGCGAAGGGAAAACCAGCCTAATACAGGTTAGGTCACGTATCTCCGAAAATGCATTTCTCGGGAATGTGGGTTTCCTCGCGATGTTTTCCTTCACCGCTGAGCACGTGATAATAATTTATCAACCAAACATGAATTCGAAAACAAACTCGACAATCATTGGTTTAGGCCTGTGCTGGATTCGAACCTGCGACCTCAAAATGAGAGGCAAGCGTTCTACAAATTGTGCTACCACGGATCCCTACTCCGAATGAAGAAGAGAACAAGTAGTTATATATGTCAGTAACCCTTATAAAAAGCATTGGTAAGCAATAAGGTCTTCCTACACTACAACAAAAGTAAAACTTTAAAACATGCGTTGTCATGCAAAAATATTCGTAGGTATGTGTGTATAGATACTTTCTTACATTCCAGGGAAAGTCGGCAGGTCGTAAATTGTGGGTAAAATGCCGTTCATATAATATGTAAAACACGAGTACCTTTGCTATGGTATTCTGTGACTACTGTGAAATGAGCCGTGCCCAGTACGACAAATGAAAAATTAGAAGTTATCTTCTTTTAAATTTGTAATCTTGCAAGTAATCGTAATCGTAGTGCTTCGTGGTCGACATTTAAAAGTAGAAATCGAATTGATGAAAGTATACCTAAAAAGCAATATAAAATAACTAAAAACAAAAAATAAATAAAAACAAAAGCTATGGACTTTTTAGCTGTCCGTAACGTTGCGCGCAACGTGATAAATGAGTCAACTCTATTGGATACGTACGCTGATGGAAAACTATTTATTAAAAACATATTTTTCCTTTAAATGAAATTGTAGAAAAAAAAAATACTGTGCTGCAACATTGGCTGCAAGTTGTCTTCTGATTACTTGTGACTCTGGCCACGCCATTAGGAATTTCGGGCTGTGAGGATAATTATGTATAGTATACAGGGTGTTAATGACATCGTAACGAATACTAAGGGGAATGATTCAGACCATGATTCTGAGTTAATATCAAGTGGAATTTTCCGTCACAAAATTCACTTTTTAATATTTTTAAAATTATTTTCAATTCTATATACTTTTGCGATGTAAAATTCCACTTGATATCAACTCAGAATCATGGTCTGAATCATCCTTCAAAGTTTTTGTTACGATGTCACTAACACTCTGTATATGTTAAATAGCAGCTCAATATTCCAATTCATCTGCAGACAAAACTCTACACACCGACATAGTCTTTATAGAATAGACATAAGTAGATCCACGACATAACCGACCGAGCGAGCGAGTGTTTTTTTTTTGTCAAAGGGTTAGTTTAGCAGTTCAAAGGGGAAATACTGCCAGTCTTTTGGCCACTTTGCCTCGGTGTGATGCTTTGGAGGAGGTTTTACATTTGCAAGGAATTGTATATTAATCTGTGTTTGTGTATTTTAATAAATATTAGGGCGGGTATTCCACCTCACAACCCACACGATAAAAAGAAGATAAATATTTATTTCGCCGGCCGAGCTCAATATAAAGGTGCCGTATAACATCGCACAAACACGCACACCAAACGTGACTGTTTGTAATTTCATCCTGCACCCGTGAGAAAGTAAAGATCTTCACACGTCACGCCGTACCGTGCTTCATGTAGACCGGTAAATAAATTATCACGCGCTATTGGGACCTTACAAGACTCCTGAGAGAGAAAATACCGCGTCTAAAAAGAAGCAGGAATAAAGAACATTTTTAGATCATGCTTTAAATATACCTAATACATACATAATATTTTATAACCCCCTACCGTTGGGGTCTAAACAGGCCACATTGAAACAATATTGTTATTTATTATATTGATTCAATGTGGTTACAGAACTGTGGATTATAACAGAAAACTGCATGCGAATTCATAATGGCTGAACTGATTTACATGTGTTACGGATATAGTTTGAGACCCTGGGGTTCCTGAGGAGAAACATGATAGCTTTTCAAAATCACCATTAAGGGAATGAAGGGGTGATAAGTACAATTACATTATCTTTGTCACGTAAGTTAGGTAAGTATCGTTCAAGCCTATATACTTTGACTTCCCTAGAAACAAAGATAATAAAGACATCATAAAACTATTGGAGAATAACAGACGACGTGAAACTAATGAAGGTTATCCTGTCAACGTCACGCCGAAAAGAGAACGCGGTTTCTTAGTATAAGTACATCATTCACGCTCCTAATCCCTATCGGGGTGGGTAGAGTCGGAGACCGTAGCCGTCAGAAGACATCTTTCAGCGAAGACATATGCCTAACAGGAAGTAATCTCAACCGTTCTAACCTAACCGTTCGTTAAGTTATTATCGAATATACCTTACCCGAATTTACCTTTAATTCGCTAACTTATTATCATTTTATTGCAAGTCTCAGTTTTACATAGGTCGGTATACAGGATATGGTAGATACATTATGACGCCCCTCTAGGACACAGCTACTTAAGCATATATTTATAACAGTCATAAGTGACTTTTAGTTGTGAAAACTATTTTTGTATCACAACAGCTGTAACACAATAAACATGAAGTATGGTCCTTTTGTTCCGACTAGTAGGTCATAGTATTGTATTGGAATGCAAAACATTTCCAGCTTTGCTCGAAACGTTTTCAAGTTTCTAACATGTTGTAAGAGACAGTGACGTCGTTTGGACTGTAGCCGGAGCGAACGGGCATTTGTTTTGCTTACGGGTAGCCCACATTGGCAGCAGACACGGCAGCTCATGGCAACACAGACAGAGGCAATAGCGGGAGCGTTCCGGGGCCGGGATTTTTCGTAATGTTTGACTTTGTAAGCACACACGCAATTTGTCGTGATTTGTATGCAAACTCCCTTCTCCGCTCCAGAACACTCACGGTATTTTCTAAATTATTTTCAGGTCCATACTTGTGCGACAGTTTTGGTCTGAATCATTCCTCAAGGTTTCAGCACGGTTTCAAAAACACCTGTATTTGTGCAGTTAAAATCGCAACTTACCCCGACGTGGGCGCGCTTGAGTTTAGCGGTTGTGGTTGATAAGCGCTTAAAGGCAAAAAAGTTCGACCACGTCGGCGGGGGTGGTATTGGGGGCCTGAAATGTCTGCTATCGCGAGCTGATTGACCGCCGCTATGTGTCTAGCGCACATTTTTTGAACCATCAGGTCATTTTGGGATGACTGTAAATTCAGACATTTTGGGAAAAATGTTATGAAGTAATTAAGAAAACCAAGAGATGTCGCTAAAAATCTGATGCCAAGATAAAAACACCAAGATGGAGTGAACGCCGAACGTGACTTACCGCTTTTTTTTTTCGCTGCCGATCGATATTCAACAAACCTAATTCTACTAAATTCTATATCTATTGCTTCACTATGGCTAGGGTAACCGGGTCGTTAGGATCGGACCTACATATATTATATTTTGATATAAACAGTCGCACCCGCGCCGCGTCCGCTTTGCATTGGCAATGGGAATGCAGCTTTGTTTCCAGCAACGAGATCGCGTAAATTGCGGGTTTTACGAACACTACTCTATATTTATTTTGTAAATACATTGTTCAATCTACCACGTCTCTAGTTCTCTACGTCCGAGGTAAGTTGAATGTACAATGTTTTTGTATGTAATCGCTATTGATGGTTCTATGTATATAAGTCGAAATAATTTCCAGTATTCTTACTTTTGCACCTTTATAAAATAGATGCATCGATCCTTGAAGTTCTTTATCTTAGCCAGGGCAATATGCGAGAATATCTCATATATATTGGCAGATCTTTTCACTACGACGAAAAGCGAATTTAATCCGGACAAAATGGGTAAACATTTGGGAATAGATCTTTTTTTTATCGTGTGTAGATGGTTGTGAGATGGACGACCAATCTCAGGAACCCAAATTTCTAATAACCTTGGCATCAGGGTTGACCCGCCAAAGGGGCCAAAGGGACTCAAATGAGAAATTATTATACTATACCATTAATTATCATCCCTTCCCTATTACTGAATGTAATGGGCGGTAAAGGATGACATTCACTACTAAATCATTTAGTTAATGCTCTATAGCAAATATCTGCAGCAATAACTGACAGAAATGTGAAACCTTGTAAGCAGCCCTAGAAAGCCCGGCATATCAATTTGTCCGGTCGACCGGTTAAAGCAGATAACGAGTGAATGTCTGCCTACTGCGTTCAGCCCATATACAAACACAGCAGTGAGCTATCTCTACAGTACATACCTACATAATTTCACGCCCATAATCCCTAAAGGGTGGGCAGACCCACAAGTAATCAGAAGACAACTCTTACAGCCACTTTTGATAGTATGCGCAAATGGTTCTTTGTTTGTCGTTCGCGTTAGACACAATCCCTCTGTAAGTTTTTATGACGTGTGCGGAGAAGACAAGCAAGCACTCCCAGTCCAGCATAGAAGCTTGCATACCATAGCTTCACGCAGTTTTCACTCCTCGCCAGCTATGTTTAAGTCCCATGTAATGAGGTCGAGTCTATTGCCATTAACCGGGCACAATTCCTGGAACCCGCGTATTATCAATTCATCATCATCATCACCAGCCCATTAACGTCCCCACTGCTAGGGCACGGGCCTTCCCTATAGATGGATAGGGAGATCGGGCCTTAAACCACCACGCGGGCCCAGTGCGGATTGGTGGTTATTAACGACTGCTAATGCAGCCGGGACCAACGGCTTAACGTGCCTTCCGAAGCACGAAGGAGTTCGAGATGAAAACTTTTTTTTTTGTGGTCACCCATCCTATGACCGGCCTTTGCGACAGTTGCTTAACTTCAACAATCGCAGACCGAGCGCGTTGACCGCTGCGCCACCGAGCTCCTCTGTTATGTTATCAATTATATGACCTAAACATGAATTCAAGTCGAATTCACTGGTTTACAGCCCGAGACGGGATTCGAACCAGAGTAAGTCACACGTTCTCTGAACGCCCTATTAGTAGAAGGTTCAGTAGAAGTAAAGAAGCTTATAACCACTTACTTACAATCATGAGCAAAATCATGTACCCACTTTAGAACCCTGTCGCACTATCATATTTGACATTTAATAAGACTTACGGTTTAATTTGTCAAAAAAGTTAATGTGACATGGTTTCAAAGTGTATACATATTACTACTACTCGTGACCGTACATCTGAGTCTCAGTTCTTCAGACATTTCGTGTTCATCGACAATTACACAGTCAGTACACAAATAACGTATGTAATAGACATCTACTTCGTTTCGGTCTGGTGGGAATATTTATATAATTAGTTAATTAGAGTGGATTAGTAGGTATTCCTGCTAATTAGGTGCGCTATTATTTAATCAATCATAATAAATAATGCTCGGTGTTCGATGTAACTTGGTGTTTACAAGTTAGACGAGTAGATCATAAACTTTGGTGCTGATACCTGTACACACCATCAAATTTTATTTTAAGTTATACCTGTCACTTTCTTATCCGCTGAAAAAGAGGGGGACGGGTAATCGACAGGCATAACATTTATGGAACGTCAATTTTAGGCAGAAATTTAAAAAGCCTTCCAAAATTTTACATTAGACAATAACCCGACAGAATTAAGTTGACAGCACACGTCAAACGGGTTGCATATGAGCCAGATGTTTCTTTTATTCGCGCGGGTTATTCATTCATTTTAAAATTAACAGTTGTCAATCATCCGTCCCTTTCCTTTTCGGCGGATAAGAAAATGACAGGTATAACTTAAAATAAAACTCTTCCCTCACTCTCTCTACATGACTCTCTCCTTCTTCTCTTACTCTTTCTACATGAACATGGTGGCAAAGCCTATCGAATCGACACATTAAAAATGATTATAGATACTTACAACAATACAGAATTTTTATTTGTGTCCACAATGAATATTACCTGAAACAAAAACATGACATAAATATTCCGATGCGCAATTAAACTTTGTTTTCGTCTATTTTAACAAATAATAGAAGCAAAGGATAATAAAAACACGTTAAACCATTTATAATGACATAAATACCGGACTAGCAAGTATATTTTTTGACGTGAATTATCATTGATTTGCTTCGGTTAGTAAATGTTAGGTATTTAGGTATTTAAGTATTCCATGTACCTACGAAAAAAGCTATAAGTCACATCCTTCGGGCACAGTCGTTTTAAAAACTTACATTATATGGTTTTAAATTTAGAACGGAGAGTTTGAAAGGGATGTCCTTTTCAATAGTCATTTGTAATTGGCTTACACATTAGTACTGTTGTCTATGAACATTACAACGTTATTTATTAGTTGTGCATAGGTGTAAGTGATCTATTAAATATATAACCTTAATAGATATGTAGTCATGTGCGAGTAGCTTTATCGCAGCAATATATTTTAAAATAGCCGTTCTCAATTCAATTCCAGCGCTCAATATTTGTAATGTCGTCGGGGACGGTCGCGAACGGATCGCCGCGATATGAAATCGAGACGTGAACGCAATACTGCGAACTAGTGTGGCCATCCTTCTAAATCGAAAATGTTGTAGGATGAAAAATGGAATTCTAGTAACAATTAAGAAATATAACAGAGCAGAAATCGTTTATTTGCACAAAAACAAGACAATAACACTATATAACATTGTTTTGTTTTTGTTGTTTTGTTTGTCATCCCTTGATCATGGCACTTGCAACAGTGTCGAAATATCGGGAGTCTTATATCCCCATTTAAACGTGGTAAGAACCCGCTATTATGTGCTTTAACTATGTAACATTTTCACAAAACAATAATAAAAAGGATGTTCGTCGAAATGATCATAAGGTGGTAGTACACGTCCTGATATTAAAGGGGCTCACTCAGCACAAGTCGCAGCGTGAACCACGAGGCTGGTATTATGTGGACGTCACTAAGGGTGGTATTAATAAACTAATCTCAGCTTCGAGACTGCCCTCAAGATCATGTCAATGTGACAGTTCTCATATAAAAACAGAGACTTGAGCATGATCTTGAGGGCAGTCTCAGCTGAGATTCGTTTATTAATACAACCCTAAGTGACGCACGAGTATCGTGGCACGAATATCGATTATAGCCCAATTAGGGTACCTACGTATCAAAACTGGCTGCAGTTGACAGTTGTCTTCCGACTACTTGTGGCGGCGGTGGCGGTATCCACCAATAGGGATCATATTTTTCTGTCTATAACTATCTGTTCCTTTTTGTATGAACTAAAGTATTTCATCTGAAAACAATATTTGTGGATCACAGCTCCATTCCAGCAGACAAAGCAAACAGTTTGGAGGTGTTAGCGAACCGAGTGCCTCGGTGCAGTGTGTTAGTGCATGTGCAAACAAACACGCTCATCCCGTGATATACGGCCCGGAGCGCATCCAGCCTGCATTGATAATGTACGTGCAACGTTATATTAGCATATCTGGAGTTTGATGTAGTACCCAGATATATGGAGACTAAAATGTCGGAGTAAACTTCTTATACAAACACGAACACGCTGCCAGAAGACAACTTGCAGCCACATTTAATAGATAGATAGATATACTTCATAGAAGTGAAGATAGAAAAGGGAAGACCAAGAAGAGCTTACATGGAACAGGTTAAAGATAAGGCGAACATCGTGTTTTATAAAGAAGTCATTTGGCCTTTGATAGACAAGACTGGAGAATGCTACACCGCCAAGAGCGTGGCTCTTAAATTAATGATAAAGATGAAAACGTTACATAACGCACAATACGAAGTCTAAGATGGATATGATGAATTCTATGGTGGTTGGAATCATCCCTTCCATTATATTGGAAAGGTTTCGGGAAGCCAAGTATTTAGTTGTTGATTTTTATTCGCTACCATTCGATTATAGAAGGACTATTCCTTAAACTTAAATCAGAATCATTGATTCAACGTACCTAATTATCATGGATAAACTTGTTGAAGGTCAAAACATTTTTGAAACTACATCATTTCGCAGGGTGTTATGGCTGAGGAGAAGAAATGACAAGAAATTGCAACAACAACACATATTTTAAATCAATGCGGCAAAGCATAGGAATTAGCCTAACATTTAGAATTACCAGAGCAGCAAACTGAATGGTGATCAGCTGAATCGATAGCGTAGAAACTTACGCAATAGGAGCAACGCATCGGTAACCGTTCGTAAAATCAAACACAGCACACTAACCGCTGATTGGCGCTGGCGGCATCAGCTTGTGCGGGCTGAAATAGGGTTCCCAGAAATAGGGATGTCCGAAGATAATAATAATAATCGTTTATTTTACTGTGTGTGTGGGTGTGTAGAAGTAGGTGGTGTGTGAGAATGAGGATATATCATCATCGTCATCAGCCCATTAACGTCCCCACTGCTGGGGCACGGGCCTTCTCTATGGATGGATAGGGAGATCGGGCCTTAAACCATCACGCGGGCCCAGTGCGGATTGATGGTTATTAACGACTGCTAATGCAACCGGGACCAACGGCTTAACGCGCCTTCCGAAGCACGGAGGAGCTCGAGATGAAAACTTTTTTTTTTAGTGGTCACCCATCCTATGACCAGCCTTTGCGAAAGTTGCTTAACTTCAACAATAGCAGACCGAGCGCGTTTACCGCTGCGCCACCGAGCTCCTCGGATATATCAAAATACACGGAAACTCGTTGTCACGGACAAGCGCTACTTAGCGCATATTTTACGAACCAATTAGTTCGATTCGTTCGATCGTATTTATGTCAATGTCAAGATATTTGAAAATGTAACGTAATAACCAAAAATCTAACAAATGTAACTAATAACTTACGCCAATAAATAAGATTACCAAGATGGGGCGAATGACAACACACGGCCTTTTTTTCGCTCCCGATTAATATTGCTACAAACCAATTTATACCAAAAATATACCATTTATTTATCTCTATTTCTTCACTCGTATTCGTAATCGAAATGAACGACCGCAAGTCCTTTTTAAGGAGAAGACAACTACAACCACTCTTAATATTTAAGTGACCTGTAGTGAACAGTATACCTAATGACAGTATACCTAGGTACATCATTCTCGATGATATGCCCAAGAAAAAGAGCGGAAAAAATACTTCTTTTTACATCGAAAGCGGTCAACGACAGCCCCATTTGATTTGAGGTAAACTTAGTTCGGCCGCTGGTGGGGAGCGGAGAGTTACCGTTCTATACGTAGTATTATCCGTTATTCTATGCCATAGCCGGAAAAATCCGATTAAATACGTGCTAGGCTTCGATCGGCCCCATCGCACTGAACCGGCCTCCAATAAGCCATTAGCGCAGCGCCATTAGAAAACTGCGGCCTATGGCAGTAACGGTGGCTATTGCCGCTTGCCGCTGTACCTGATTTCAACCGGCCAAGTGTGGAGCTTGACGCGGGTTTTTCTTAGACAACAAATAGACAAGCGGCAAAGAAAGAGGGTAGACAGATATGTCTGCCCGTAGAAAATTATGGATCTACCAACTCCACTCCAATCTCATCAGTCATCCCGTGATCATAAAATAAATAAAAAAGTGTTTATTTCTTGTTTTAAGCAATATATAGTTATGAGGCAACCCCAGGAAGCAAGGTTAATGCTTGGGTTGGGGATGATAGCACTTGCAACAGTGTCGAAATATCGGGAGTTATGTACGTAGACATAACGTAATGTAAACGTATTTAGAAAACGATTATGACACTTTTTTTTGGAAAATCTCGTAAGTGACATCGTAACGAATATTAAGGGAGATATTTCCGCTCATTATTCCGAGTTAATATCAAAGGGCAATTTTCATCGCAAAAGAATAGAATTGAAAATAATTAAAAAACACACAAAGAGGAAAATTCCACTTGATATTCACTCAGAATCATGGTCTGAATCATCCGCCTCAGTATTCTTTACGATGTTACTAACGCCCTGTATTTATTTCCAGCTGGCATGAATACTTAATATTTACGTACTTATTACTATTAAATTATTAGTTTTAAAAAAAGTTCGACCTTTATGTTTTTTAATGTACTTTTGTGTATTGCAAAAGCGGTATATAAAGCGAAAGTTGATGGTAGGGCTGGCAGAGGAAGACCGAGAAGGACTTACGATGATCAAATTGGAGATGTCCTTAGAAAAGGTTCAATACGATCTACTGTGAACCGGCGTGCGTGTATGAAGCGATTGATGAATGTGGAGGAAGCAAGAGAAGTGTGTCAGGATCGAAGCAAATGGAATTCTATAGTCTCTGCTTAACCCGGTGGGAAATAGGCGTGAGTTTATGTATGTATGTATGTATGTGTATCAATATATCGATTCAACGACGGACAAAGTTCCGAAGGTGCACTTTGGCGCTATACTTTTGGATCTTTTGATCTGCTCAACCATTAACCATTACAGAAGATTCATGACTATTATACGTAGATGGCGATATGGCTCACCACCTAGCACGTTGGTCTAGCAGAAAGCTTGGTGAGGCGTGGGTACTTAGTTCATCTTGCGATGGATGTATCTCTGATTACCCTAATTGGAATATAGTCACCAGCTTTCGACCTGCTGAATTTGAAACCCTTCCAGCTCTACGGCATCAAAGCCATCAATTCCCCGTCTATGACTCGAACCGCAAGCTAATACGATTTCTGATACAGCAGTAACGGGTGGCCACATCGGCTAGCAGTTAACTTTAACGACATATTCTGGCTGTGGAGATAGCCCAGCCATTGCCATCAGCCGACTGATTTACAGGCCAAGCTATTTCGAAACATGTAATCGCCGCTTTGATACGGTTGTTCAAAGTAATCTGATGAATATTGCCAATCTTTGGATCTACTGCTAAATTGAGGGTAATTCAATTCAAGTTCGGCAATTACGTCCAAGTGGCGAAGACTTGGTAGTATAATCGTTCGTATATATTGATCGTGTATATTGATTTATCTTAAGTGCAGTTTTCACTAACACAGTCGCTGTTTATAATGGTCGAGCAATTATAGACGGCGATACGACTCACCACGTTGGTCTAACATAAAGCTCAGTGAGGTGCAGCTACTTAGTTCATCTTGCGATGGATGTACTTAGAATAGAATAGAATAGAAAAAGTTTATTATAAAAGGACGCCACACACAAAAAAAGACAACAACATCATATCAAATTTCCACTAAAACAATTACAAAAAAGCAAGACGGATGTTTGTCGAAATGACCATAAGGTGGTGGTGGACGTCCTGAGATAAAAGGGCCTCACTCAGCACAAGTCGCGGCGTGAACCACGACGCTGATATTATGTGGACCCTGTTGGGTGACGCACGAACATCGTATTTCATAAACACGTGTTAATGGTGTATATACTCCAATTCAATTCCAAAATATACATTATAATATATACCAAATTATATTAATAGAATTAGAGTGTACATAGACAAATATTCTGACAAGTAGTAAGTAGACAAGTACTTGTGACTACCCCAATACGGATACAGTCGTGAGCTTATGTTATGTTGATGATACATTATTTATGTAGATGGTATACCCATAAGGCATAAATGTTGAAGACGTAAAAGGACAGCGCCGGGAAAATCCAAAATGACCCGTTTGCCATGTATGGTCATTATAGCAGAATATTTTTTCTACTCACAATGACGGATGTCATAAAGAAATATTTACGTGAAGGTACAAAAATTTCAAAGACCGTGGAAGACCTTGAATTTACAGTTTTAAAAACAAGTAAGATCACTTCAAACAACAAGTTTATAAGGGTGCTACCAGACCAATCATCGATCGATGCATCATCGACAGCATCGATCGATGGTAGAATAGAATAGTCGACGTCGATCGATACTTTCTACCAGACCAATCGATCGACCATCGATCGACGGCATCGATCGATGGTAGAATGGAATAGTCGACGTCGATCAATAGTTTCTACCAGACCGACGGATCGATTATCGATCGACGGCATCGATCGATGGAGTCGAATGGTATCTGTCGATCAATTAAAGTTACCAGACCAGTCGATCGATTGGTCTGGTAGCACCCTAACACTGGTTTTGGTTATTACCAAAATCGTTATATTATGTTAAAGCATGCAAACACGTGAATTTTGATTGTGGTCAGTTTTCAATATGTTTTAACAATCTTTGTAATCAATGAGGGACTTCCCAGGCTACGTTCCTCGAATACAATATAGATGGCGCTGTACACATTTTCCTTCGTTTAACATTTTTTTTTCATGGATAACAGACACATGATTCTTATATCTTTGTTTTTGGGTATAAATGAGGACCCTTTTTATTACACTCAGGCACAATTGCATCTTACACCCATTATCCAAATATCAAGCAACAATATTTTTTATATATGCTTCTGCCATTATTAGGAGCTCGGTGGCGCAGCGGTTAACGCGCTCGGTCTGCGATTGTTGAAGTTAAGCAACTTTCGCAAAGGCCGGTCATAGGATGGGTGACCACAAAAAAAAAGTTTTCATCTCAAGCTCCTCCGTGCTTCGGAAGGCACGTTAAGCCGTTGGTCCCGGCTGCATTAGCAGTCGTTAATAACTATCAATCCGCACGGGGCCCGCGTGGTGGTTTAAGGCCCGATCTCCCTATCCATCCATAGGAAAGGCCCGTGCCCCAGCAGTGGGGACGTTAATGGGCTGATGATGATGATGCTTCTGCCATTACATTGTATTTTGGAATAGTTATGTACCCGAATAATGAGAAAATAGGTACTTATCACGTTAAACTTGTACAACGCCATCTATGTATATTACTATTTGTGAACGTAGCCCCTCATTAGAGTGCTAGAAAAAAAAATTGTACTCTTGGATTCAACAATAGTACAGGTACATTGAATTTTAGAGAGTTTTCAACGATTGAAACGTACGTGTGCGCTATAAAAGATGTATATAAAGGACATTAATGGACATTTTCAAGTAATAGAGTCATAAACACGTAAGGAATTATAAACGTCAAACGTCGGCTTTAATGGTCGTATATCAGAATAACAATTAAGTGAAAATTTCTAGAACCTCATCAAAATGTCTCGAGCAATTATTTGGGCGCAAATTTAATTTTGATTTGCCCCTAGCCGAGGTGCTGTAATAAAAGTAACTTTAATTACTGGGTTAATACTTGGAGAAATAAAAAGAGGGAGTATAAGAGCACTCGAGACGTTTTATCTCCGGCGCCTTAGGGCTGCAGGGCTAGACTTGTGAAATAAATCGCTCACGACGCAGTGAAATCCCAGCTATTGCAGAAAACTTCATTGGTTCAGCGATATAGGATATTATACGATATATATATATATATCCATCCACTATAGCTATATTTCAGTAAAATTTTATCACAGATGTCTATTGACCATTACAGACACCGGTATGGCTCACAACCTATCGCATCGGTCTAATAAAGCTCGGTGAAATGCTGGTACTAATTCATCCATCATGCTATATTTCTGACTACCCTAATTGGAAATATATGTAGTCGCTAGTTTATATTTTAACATTATCCCTGAAAACCTAACTTTTTTACGAGTCGCGTTTAAGCTATCCCAAGGGTTTGTTTTTTTAATTATCTTATCCAATATTGAATGAAATTAGAAAGAAGATTCGAAATATTTTATCAAATATCAATGGATATCGAATAAATGAAAAAGAAATATGATTTTAAAGAATGTAATGAAGTGATGAAGTAATTAATAACAATGACAGATAGCGGCCTATTAGCACTGCTATTATGAAATTATTGGTAATTGAGCTAATTGTAGCACGCAACTGTAATCCAACTGTGGAAGAAGACATTCACACAAATATGTTTACTAGAATAAAAACGGCTCGAGCATCTCAATTAACTGAAAATAAATCCCAAAAAAAAAAAAAATACATTCTGGAAGCCAAAACTAACATTATGTTAATGGGATGTAATCGAATATACTTGGACTTAATAGAGGACACTTCCATTTACAAGATTAGAATAAAATAATCTTATTGTTCTGCAGAAAAAATCCATTCAACTAGTTAAAGAGCGGATTTGTAATAGACGAAAGATTGCTGTTGAACGCATTGAAGAAAAATATGAAAAATAACATTATTAATAAGTAGATAAGGAAAAAAACGCGAGATACTTTTATCTCTAAACCTGAGAAACATTAGAAAGATGAGCAAATGAAAATAAATAATACCGAGAGTAGCGACCCTATCTCCACGTTTGCCAGCAGTTGATTAAAGAAATTAATTGTTTATCGTCCCAGAGGTCACGTGACGAGAATATTTTACTCCCAACCCTGACGGGGTTACTATGAGTACTCGACGACAGCTAGATGACAGCACAGAGGAAATTGCTAATTTGCAATGTTTCTAAAATGGTAGTGAGAAAGAATTATGATTATATTTTTAAACAGAGTCCGTGGTAGGAAAACATGGAGGAGAGGGAGAGATATTTGCCCCGTAGTGGGATTGTGTAAACAGATAATATCATGTCCCTAGCATTATCCCGTTTTTCACAGGATCCGCTTACCTAACCTGAAGATTTGACAGGTACGGTTTTTTTACAGAAGAGCCAGCTCAATACATGTTAGGTCACATACCTCCGAAAATGCATTTCTGGGGAATGTGGGTTTCCTCACGATGTTTTCCTTTACCACGTAATAATCATTTAAGATCAGGTGACATAAATTTGAAAACAAATTCGACAGTCATTGGTTTATGCCTGTGCTGGATTCGAACCTGCGACCTCAAAATGAGAGGCAAGCGTTCTACCAGCTGGGCTACCACGGCTCTACATCACAACAGTACATAATAATGATGGTTAAATAAGCCTGATTGCCCTCGATCCTCAGGACTTAGGACGGGCTGACCATCTCAAACAATCCATGTCTACGAATACAAACCTTACTATGCCATAATGTTGAAAAAAAAAAACCACTTCAGCGTATTAAAAGAAACGCAACAGAAAATAAACCGTTTGCGTGTTTCATTTAATGTGTGTCGATATTACGTCAAGTTGTCAAAGCGCTGACCATAATGCCGAGTAACGTCGGTTACTAAGTTGTGCCAAGTTCACTTCAAGTTTCTGGCTACTCTCCAAGGTGGCACCCAGTATGTCTCTAAACAATACCATCAGCCATGACCTGATATGTCACATAAAGATAAACATTTGTGAAGTTGATACTTTAAAAGCGCTGTTAGGTACAATATTTCATATTTCCAAAAAAAAAAAACAATTGCAGTAGAGAGAAAGAGACAGAGAGATGTAAAGCCATCACATTTTGTTTTCAACATTATAATATCTACGACCGAAACTTCTAAATCTATTAAGTCCTTCCTTACTTCGAATCACAAAGACGGGAAGGACCGTCTCTGAGCCGAACACACAAAAGGACTTAATTTAGAACATTGTCTTTTGGCGGTACATTTTTACTCTACACGAGTCAATAACGAGCGTTGTTGACTCAAGCCACGTAGCTATCAAGCCGCTTTAGATAGCTTCCCCATTAGACGGTAAAGGCTCCCAGGAGGATTTTAGCAACATCGGTTTGCATTTAAGCAGCTAAATGGATATCATTGCTTGCGGCATGTTTGGCTTTATCAAGCTTCTGGAATGCTTCAGTTTTAGACGACGGTACTCTATAGCAGAGCTTTTCAGCGGCTAGATAGTGGATACTACCCTTCGTCCCTTCATTTTTATGTGGTCGTAACCCGGGCCCTCCGTCTGTGCAGACTGGCTTTATTCACGCATTCGCCACTGCCTATTGTTCTTTTTTCATATCTTTGTTATTACGTTCTGTTGTTTCTACCCACGATGGCGGTACTTTTTGCAACATTCATTGGCTATATTTATAGTCATAAGGAATATTATGTACTCACTTGGAACCCTGTCGCACTAACGTGTTTGACATTATAGTGATACTTACAGTTCAATTTGTCAAAAAAGGTAATGTGACATAGTACCAAAGTGTAGAAATATTTATACTCGTGACCGTACAGTTGAGGCACCAAGATAAGTATACGTTCTTATTAGGTCACTGTCAGGCAAAGTGGTTGTTTATTTTAGGGCACCAACCGTACATAGAAGAGAGATAAAGTTGACTCAATACTTAAAATTTTCGGGAACATTAATATTTAGAGAGGCAGATTTAAAACCCTCGTGTATTAAACATTTCAGAAATGCTGAATATTGAAATACTTTCCAGAGACGAATTTCTTCCTCTTTATAGCGTTCGTTTATAAAATGTCTCGAACGTAAGTTGGCTTACCGTCTGTATGTAATGTATTTAGAAGCCAGACGTGGAAATCTCTAAATCTGGAGGATCTAACACGTTTCTATTTCCTCTCGATTCCGTTAGCTTTCTCGATCGAGACGTGCTTTTTACCGCTAACTCTAGTACGTATTAGAAAAAGCACTCGGTTCACTATGTGTTGCAGTTTAGTGTTATTTAGTCGTAAGTATACTTAGTTCATGTTATTTTCTGAAACCTGAAATTTTTAATATTACTTTAATATTCGAGACATAATACGAAACTTTTGCAACTATGGTTAATTTTATCAAGACTGGAATACTATCAGACAAACTATATAAACAGCCTACGTACAACCCACTGCTGGCCACAGGCCTCCCCTCAATTAAGCGGCTACTCCACTGGGTGTTAGTGGAGGCGTTTGGGCTAGTAGCCCGGGACCAATGGCTTAACGTGCCTTCCGAAGCACGGTATAATCTTACTTTTTCGGCCAATCAGGTGACTCAAGTCTGTAATGTCTTTACCCAACAAAGGACAGTCTCACAAAGTGATTTCGACAATGTCCCCATCGGGAATCGAACTGGGACCTCCAGATCGTGAGCTCCGCTGTTAACTGTCTATCCTCTTCGGGTCTTATGTATTATTTACACATCGTTACTACTAACACGGCTTTGGTCTCTTAGGTGATATTATTCCCAAACGTGCTCCTCATCTAATTTGTTGGGGAAACCATTCTCCCATACCCACATACTTGTACGTCACACCCCGGAGACTTCATACAAAAATCTCATTCTTACTGTATGCCACCTTACCGCGTAAGACAGACAGTCCGCGCGCTGACCTTTGCTGCTTACGCCCATTAAAGACTGAATTAAGACCCAGAAGGGGTGAGGTCAGCGCCCGATACGTATTGGTGCGGGACGGAGTGTTACTGGCCCCGATTCCTGCAGACACACTTAATTTTATTTTAAGTTATACCTGTCACTCTCATATCCGCCGAAAAGGAAAGGGACGGATGATCGACAACTGTTAATTTTCAAATGAATGAATCACCCGGGTAGATAAAATAAGCAACTCGATCATATGCAACGCGCTTGACGTGTGCTGTCAACTTAATTCTGTCGGGTTATTGGCCAATGTAAAATTTTGGAAGGGCTTTTTCTGTCTAAAATTGACGTGTGTTCCATAATTTTTATGCCAGTCGATTACTCGTTCCTTTATTTTTCAGCAGATACGAAAATGACAGGTATAACTTAAAATAGAATTAGACGGTATGTACAGGAATCAGCACCACTGTGCTAAAAGAAAGAAAGAAAGAAACGTTTATTATAAAGGGACACCACAGTAACAAATACAAAACAAATAACAAATATATAATTTAAAACACGGAGTAACACACAACTTACAATCAAACAAAACACATAATAAAAACAACATACATAAGAAATACAAATAATTGAGTGTATGGACTGGTCAACGATGGTGGTGGTGTCCTTTATAAAAGGGCCTCACTCAGCATAAGCCGCGGCGCGAGCCACGACGCTGGTATCCTGTGGACCATGCTAAGTGAGGCACGGAAGCCGAGTTTTTATTCGTTATTCTATGTCTCCTGTACTTTGACGTACTACATTATTGGATACTCCACGGAATCCGTGGTACTACCTACGTGGAATACCTAAAGTGGTAGGCAGAGACGTATATTATAGTAAGTACGGTCACGAGCATTAATATGTACCTATACACTTTGGTACCATGTCACATTAACTTTTTTGACAAATTGAACTGTAAGTCTCACTAAATGTCAAATATGTTAGTGCGACAGAGTCCTGAAGTGGGTACATTCTATTGCTCATGATTGTACACCCACCCTATATTTTGCCTAACGACGTGTAGAGTTTGTGAACTTAGGTTTTATATAATTAGCCCACGTAGAGTTAGAAGCTTGGCTCTACATGAGATCTGATAACTTTTGACATTGCGATCGATTTTACAGGAAAATGTTTTTGTTTGGATTTAAGATGTCCAAACTGCCCTAAGGTAAGCTCTCCCCTTACTTGCCGACATCGCAACAATCCCCCGGAGGCCTGACGTCCCCGGGCGACGATTAATTCTTTAATTAGTCGCCGAGCGCGAATTAGAAGAAATGGCGACAGTTGCGGAAAGATTTGTCTTTATTTCCACGACGCGGGGAGGGACAAACTTCAAAACTTCTTTATTTAGCGTTTGTACAATCGTATTTTTAGGAAACGAATTCTTTATTGGTCACAACTTATTTATTCAAATTTAAAATATTAATTGATTCATTATTTATTTATGCTCGGTGAAGTGTGGGTACTTAGTTCCTCTTGCGATAGATCTACCCAATCGGGATATAGTTTTGTATATTATGTTATTTATCTACCAAGACGTCGCTTTGGTTGTCTCGCAAACAAATATAATAAGTTCGAAAGTAACTTTGACTGTCTCCGCCTAAATGCAGAACCGATTTGGATGAAAATTGCCTCAGAAATACATCAAAACCCAGAGGCATACTTAAGGCTTACAGCGATATAACCTAAGTCTACGAGGACAGTCATCTCTTGCCTTTACGTCTTTGTGACAGCTTTTAAAATGGCTGTAAAGTCCAACGCGAGAGCGGCAGTAGCGCCGCACGACTGTCATTGTCCAACAAAGTATATCATGTCGACAGATTCTATTAACTCTATTGACAGTCATCATCATCGTCATCATCAGCCCATTAACGTCCCCACTGCTGGGACACGGGCCTTCCCTATGGATGGATAGGGAGATCGGGCCTTAAACCAGCACGCGGGCCCAGTGCGGATTGATGGTTATTAACGACTGCTAATGCAGCCCGGACCAACGGCTTAACGTGCCTTCCGAAACACGGAGGAGCTCGAGATGAAAACTTTTTTTTGTGGTCACCCATCCTATGACCGGCCGAAAGTTGCTTTACTTCAACAATCGCAGACCGAGCGCGTTAACCGCTGCGCCACCGAGCTCCTCCTATTGACAGTAGTGAAACATTAATCAATAACCAATCTCTATTCACTTCCTAACCGACCAAAACCGTGTACATTTACTTAATATATTCCGTTTACACGTAATATGGCATGTGGGCATAATCAACCAGAGGTTGGAGTTAGCTCTAACAAGGCCTAGGTCTGGGCCGCGGTTACCTAAACAAACACGCAATCATCCGAGCCATTACCCAACCCACTGAGCACCGCATATTATTCTCTATTATTAAGTTGCTTATGGGAGTTTAGTCTTGGGTCATATAGTTTTTTTTAAACAAATGGGTTTGTTTTTGACATTATTCTGTCTTTTAAAGGGGTTAATTGCCAACGATGTAACGAACTTACCCAGAAGCACACCCCAGACATTTCATAAAAACAACCTCGTTTTACACAGACACCACACATTGACGTTATCGTACACGTGCGTCTGTGTGTGTGACATCTGACGTCATACGATTCAAGTCTGAACTGTGTTAGAGGGGGGGGGTGAGGTAAACCTAGCTTAGACGCTGGTGATGGGCGGAGAGTTGCCATTCTATACGTAGGGTTTATATTAGATTAAACCGTACGACACTTTAGGACTTCTTCGAAATACTTGAAGAGGTATATAGGCCAAACGCATAGGTATATGAAAAGTTAAAACAAGAGCTGCTGCTGAAATCCGGTCAGACAGACTTAAGTAAGCGCCTAGTGGAGATGAGGCTTTCACATTTATTTATTTAGGTACACATTATATTAGTATGGATATTGTTGGTAATAATAATTGTTTTATGAAGCGGTGGGAGCAATCCAATTTTGAAGTCGTCAATACTTCACGCTACAGGCAGGTACAAAGTAACCTTTTATTAAAGCTAAAGTAAAGTCGCTTTTAGAAATACATAAATTGCTTTCCTGAACATTTGAGATATTTTAATTAGGCTACCATAAAGGTTACGGAACCTTCAAAGGAAAGGTTAGGTAAACTTATTTTTTAATTTGACGAAGAAATATTATGTTTACCAAATATTGAAATTATGGAGCCCCGATATAAAAAATAATAGGTAATTTAAAAGAAACTGCAGTTTTTTTTACTCTTATTTAGATAGTTATTCCTTAAGGTGCAATTTCTAATAATGCGGCAATCCAACGCAACAATATGACATAGAATACGATGTCGGAATCGGTCTCATACCTAATATGACTTAATACTGCATAGCAGTGCCGTTATGCCGTTGGCATTCTTGGCATCTGCCGCTGCCGGTACCGCGCTGGTCGGAATTGCACCTTAAGACCTCCACAAGATACACCAAACACGCAACCGCCTGAACACGAGCCGAACATAGTCCTTATTTTTTGGCGTAACTTATTGTACATTTATCAAATTATTATTTATTTTTATTAGTATGTTTCGTTAATTAGTGTTAAGTATGCCGAATAAATATTATTTCCTCCTTCTTTCTTTCTTTATCTCAAATGGCATTCACTACTGGCCTGCAAAAACTAAGCTTTTTTTTTCTTTTTTTTTACTTATTGTAGATTTGCCGCAGATGGCATTAACTACTTGGCCGGACAAATGGGGAGCGCTGAAGGCTCTGAAAGAAAATATCGTGAGGAAACCCATAACTCGAGAAATACATTTTCGGAGTTATGTGACCTAGCCTGTACCTATTGGGCTGGTTTTCCCTTCGCGGGTTGGAAGTTCAGACAGGCAGTCGCTTCTGTAAAAAACCGGACCTCATCACACAGATCAAATCTTCAGGTTAGGTAAGCGGACCCTGAAAAACGAGACAATGCTAGAGTAGAATATTCAAGTTAGAAAAATTGTATAATTAATTAGGGCTTCTTACAATTAAACGAAACATTAACCAACTGTTTAATTATCATGTAACCTAATAACTCAAGGGGAGTTTTACGAATTATAATCAGAAGGGTCTTTCGAAGGTTTACGTACAGCAGTGGTTCCTAATCATGGTGCCACGGACCACTGATAGTCCACTAGAGCTGAAAAGTGTTCCATGATAAATTTCAAATTTTGAATGAACGCGCCATTCTATAAAAAAGCGCGGCGTGCGGTTAATAGAACAAGCTGACAAAACTACACGGGCCGTCACGATCAGCAATCGTTCGTTTTCTTGATTTTTGTGCTTATGATTCTTTTCAGCTTATTAGCAGCAGATTAGTGGTTTATCGATAATAACTGTGTCTTCAATATTCTAATTATTATTTTTAACCTAGTGGTCCGTGTTAATAAAAATGAAATGAAAGTGGTCCGTAGTCAAAAAAGATTGGGAACCACTGGTCCACAGGATAGATATATTGGAGAAACGTGTCTTCTATTTATTGCGAGCAAGCTCTACACGTCGACGGAACCAATTTGTTGGAGTAATAAATTTTGAAAGGAATAACTGCTAAGCTACGCTGATGATTAATGTGAACCTGCTACTCGGTTCTAATGAAGCAGCGAGTCTGTTTTAGGTAATATTATCTAAGGGAGAGATTTAAAATTTTGTTGCTGTGTGGAAGTTACCGAGTTTTTTTTTAATTGCAGGTTGCATTTAACTGCATTCTTAGACACCTGGTTTTGAGCAGGCCGTTAGGTTTTACGTTTATCCTAGAAAATGTCTATTCACTCCATCATTTGAGATATCAACTGTAAAACTTTTATGTAACGCGTCCAATGAGTAGCACCACCTTAGACGCACCTACAATTTTTTTTCGAAATAATAACCTAGCATTTATACCGACTTCGTTCAGAAACTTAGTTTTTTCTTCGAAACTTTGACGTTGGCAGAATTATTGTGCAGCTATAAATAGTAAGAAGTGGAGTGAGTAGCGCTAGAGGGTGATTAAGTAGATTTTTTTTCTAATAACCATCTCTTCATTCAACTACTTAGCTGACACATGACAATCACATTGTAGTCAATTTTATTCAAAGATCTATTTTCTGTTGGGGATTTAACAATTCAAAAGGGTGACGTAAGTCATAAGTCACATTCCAATTCACGTTGGTTACGTACCGAGATCTAGGATTTCAATTAGAATATACAAACAGGGAATCCATAATAGAGACATATACAGGTTGTTAGTGACATCGTAACGAAAACTTTGAGGGTTGATTCAGTGTTTTTGAGTTCATATCAACTGGAATTTTCCGTCGCTAAAGTATGGTTCCTGAAAATAATATAAAAATATATTAATTTTTTCATAAGTATTACGACAAATTCCACTTGATGTCGCTAACGTCCACACTTGATGACCTGTATAAATAGGGACCTACGAAGGTTAAAAAGCCACATCAAAGCAATTCATCTAAAACAGCAATATTACAATTTGACATTTGCGCATATAAAAGTAAGTGCGCAATGTAATCAAATGTCGAATAGCAATATTGCTTTTTTAAGTGAATTGCTTTGATGTGACCTTTTAACCCTCCTGTTTTAATCAAAGGGATATTAGTCCACGTTGTTGCTTAGTAGACGATATATTTACTGGGTAGAGGGATAATCGATTCCATCCAAATTACTGGAGCGTAAAGATCAAAATATAAGTATTTAGTCGTCGGGTGCCGTCTTACTTCAGAGGTCAGTATTAAGTCATTTCCTGTCATTTTCCACCTTGACCTTTGTCTAGCCATCCATATAGAATTTTGATACATTGTTTTAAGTTTACGCGGTTATTATCATAATTAAAGCACATAATAACGGGTTCTTACCGCGTTTAAATGGGGATATGAGATTCCCAATATTTCGACACTGTTGCAAGTGCCATGATCACGGGATGACTGATGAGATTGGAGTGGATTGGAGTCTCATCAGTCATCCCGTGATCATGGCACTTGCAACAGTGTCGAAATATCGGGAGTCTCATATCCCCATTTAAACGCGGTAAGAACCCGTTATTATGTGCTTTAATTAGAATTTTGATATCTCTTCTATTCTCTCTTCCCGTCTACCACGTCGTGTTTTACTTGGCGTAATAGCACACGGTAAGAGAGATGTCGGAAGACCGGTGCTTCGATTTAAAGATTGCGTCAAAAGAGACATGAGCTCATTTGGAATTTACCACGAGGCATGGGAGGAGCTCGCCGACGATCGAGACCTGTGGAGGAAGCGTGTGCTCGATGGACGCGACACTCATGATCGCACCTGGTTTGACACACTGGCGAGCAGGAGAATGAAACGCCATCAAACCGACAACAATCCACCAGTTGGAGACTTCTCCTGTAGAGTGTGCGGTAGAGTTTGCCGCTCTAGGATCGGCTTGCACAGCCATGAAAGAAAGTGCATTTCTTCGAGGCAATGACGTCATAAATCGTCTGAAACAGATGTATAAGGCCAATGATGATGATATCTCTAAGATACTACTCTTAGGTACGTACTACCTATAGATGCCAACCAAGGTGTTGAAGTTTTTAGATTAGTAGTTAACATTATACTTCTGATCAAAGCTAAAATCTACTTAAACTACGGAACCCGAAAACGACATACATAAAAAAAACTCACGTTTATTTCCCACCGGGATAAGCAAAGACTGTGATTTCCATTTGCTTCGATCCTGACATACTTCTCTTGCTTCCTCCACATTCATCAATCGTGTCATATACGCGCGCCGGTTCAGAGTAGATCGCATCGTACTAAACATTTTTTAAGGACATCCCCATTTCCCCAAGAAAGACGAAGTACATAATAAGTATATTAAAAATCTAAGTATACACGATTAATGATTACGAAAGACGGGAACAGATATTATAATTGTTTGTGTATGGGATACCTTCTGTATTTAGTAGTAGGTATTTCTATTGTCCAAAAGAATGCCGATAGGAAGTGAAAATACCATATCCAAAACAGAATGTTTGCCGTGAATAGGACAGACTTTCGGCAATTTATGCTTTCAAGAATGCAAACGAGTGTTCTTGTCACAAGAATAACCTGCAATGTATTTGGGTTGAAAAATAGATTGAAGCCTGTCACTATACAGAGCACCAAATTTATCTGTAGATACCTCCAAATCCTACAATGCCAAAAGTGACAGCAATTTATTTACTACTTAACTGCCTCTGTGGTCCAATGGTTGAGCGTTGGGCTCACGATCCGGAGGCCCAGGGTTCGAATCCCGGTGGAGACATATCACAAAAATCACTTTGTGATCCCTAGTTTGGTTAAGACATTACAGGCTGATTACCTGATTGTCCGAAAGTAAGACGATCGGTGTTTCGGAAGACACGTTAAGCCGTTGGTCCCGGTTATTACTTACTGATGTAAGTATGTAGTCGTTACATGAGCCATGTCAGGGGCCTTTGGCGGCTCAGTAATAACCCTGACACCAGGGTTGATGAGGTTGGTATTCCACCTCACAACCCACACGATAAGAAGAAGATTTACTTACAATATAAGGTGTGTCAGTCAGCGCAGTAGGAATTCCTGTCATGAGGTTTAGTTACTTCGCAAAAGTCCCGAGTACTGGTACTTATCAGGGTAGAAGACCCGGATGTCTTTTGATGAAATGACCTCGACTAGTCGTTCTTGGTTAAGTTTTAGAAGTAAAATATAGACTCCAAAGGGTCAATCCATAAACACAAATACAGCAAGCGCAACACTGCATATTGAAAATTTTCCGGCCAAGTTGTTAATGCTATTTGAGGCAAACCTTACAGTAGCTACCTTACAGGATTTAAAAGATGTGTTGCTGTTGCAGTTTCTTGTCATTTCTTCTCCTCAGCCATAACACCTTGCGAAATGACGTAAATTCAAAAATGTTACATTGACCTTCAACAAGTTTATCCATGATAATTACGTTGAATAAATGATTCTGATTCTGCTAAGTTACGTCAAAAAAAGCACATTGCATTAGTGAAAAACGGAAATATGGAGTACCTATACACCAGGTCCAGTAGACCGGCTACGTCACAGCTTCTCCGAGAATGGAGAGTGAAAACAAAAGTTTAAAAGGTCTGTAGGTTTGAAAGTGGTTCTAGAACGGTTGTCTGGACGACAACCCGCCAGAAAGTAGAGTTGTTGGACAGGAGCGATGCCAGCCGGAGAGAATATCGCGCCAACTAAACCTTCTCTCTGCCCTTTCACTCTAAGAAGCTACGTAGTTATTAAGTCCTAGAATTCGTCTCTCTACCGTTATCCCTTTTTCACAGGGTCCGCCTATGTTGAAGATTATATAGGTCTAGTTTATTAAGATATGCAAAATTCGAACGTAAACGACACTCATTTGACTAAAGAATATGAACTAATTCAGGTCACCAAAATCAACAATAATTTTAAGTTCGTATTCTCATAATGCGAATCTGCCATTCTGCGTCAAATTCTATATTCGTTAATAATAAAACCCTCGACTTTTAATATCCTTCGCGGAAAGGACGGAATAAAGGGAAGACCAAAAATTAAAAGTCGGAAGGGCTGCAACCCCTTCCGTGAGGAGGACACGACAGCTGTTTACCTAATTACTGAAGGCATGGCGTAATAAAATATTCTGATTATACCACGTAACCTCCTTTTTTCATAATAATCTCGAACTTTTTATTTCTGCAGGCTTCATTTTGCATAATCCATCGCCAAATTTAGGTGTCTTGAGTTTTAATCTTGCCATTACACACAATACTAATTAATAAAACGCACTAATGAATATTCCGTGGACTGTGCCTACCCCAACGGGAAATAGGCGTAATATTACGTATAAACAGAACACTGTACGAACAGAACACACACCCAGGGATGTGTATGTTCCTAAAGTGGGAATGGTCCCGTTATAAAAAAAAAAAACTCTTTAATAGTAAGGATAGGTACTGGCTGCTTTTCTTTATCATTATTCTTTCTTGTACTCTGGTCTTATCTCCCACATGTTAGGTAATAAATATATTTTTAATAAGCTTTAAGCTTGAATAAGTAGGTAATGCTTGATAGCATTACCTACCAAAGCGTTGGCGTTTTATTTATGTGTATATTGGCCCCGATTCCTGCAGACACCTCCTAATTTTACTTTAAGTTATACCTGTCATTTTCTTATCCGCCGAAAAGGAAAGGGACGGATGATTGACAGCTCTTAATTTTAGGAAGAATGAGTAAATGAATGAATAACCCGGGCGAATCAAAAAGGTATCTCGCTGGTATGCAAATCGTTTGACGTGTGCTGTCAACTTAATTCTGTCGGGTTATTGGCCAAAGTAAAATTTTTAGACGGTTGTTTTAGATTTGTGCTTAAAATTGACGTGTGTCCCTTTCCTTTTCGGCGGATAAGAAAATGACACATGTAACTTAAAATAAAATTAGATGGTATTTACAGGAATTAGCACCAATACCTATGAAGTTTCCCAGAAATAGGCCAATAACCATAATGTACTGACTCATGCCTGTAAACGATTTCGGCGTAGTCAAAGTTACAAATAGTCAGAAAACAACTTACGTAACTTCTGATATTGGCGTGTATACATGAAGAACTCTACCTATATAGCACTTCGCCCCCGCACACCACCGAAGCCATAGAATAAACAATAATACGTACAGAAGGGCCAGTCTCAGCCCCGCACTAATACGAGCTGGGAACGAGCTTGATTTTCCTCACCCCTCCAGTGGGGTTCACTTTACTCTGTTTCAGCCGTAAACCGTTAAGAAGTAAGGGAGCGCGACTGTGTGTCTCGCTCGCATGCACGGAGGAGATTTTAAAAAGAAAGAAAGAAAATATTTATTTCCATATTGGACGCCACATTTACAAACTTAAAACTAACTAACTAACTATTAACTTTTTAGTATGAAATGTCCGAGCTGTGCACAAAAAAACCAAAATAGTGGCAAATAAAGTTTCTAAATTGAATGTATTCATTGGTCTAAGTATTTATTCCTACCTATATACTAAGACGTTGGTCTAACAGAAAGCTCAGCAACTCGTGGGTACTTAGTTTATCTTGCGATAGATGTACCTCTGACTACCCCCATTGGGATATAGTCATAAGCTTATGTAAGTACTTATTCTCCCGGCTTAGTTTCCCTAAAATAGATAAATTATTAGGTATTATAGTGACTGGTTAGCCCTGTCGCTTACATAAAGTCTGTCACGTTACCAAGGACGTGACATTAGGGACAAAAGCTCACTACAGACCTTGTAATCAGTCATGAGCCAACAAGCACGACGTACCACGTGATCTAACAACGTGGGGTAACACATTAAATTTGAACTGATATAAATAATCCGGGGGCGAAGCTTACCCAACCTGCAGATTTGACAGGACTTATTAAAGTAAAAAGATTTTAACTAAAAGCTACATAATATCGGCGTCCGTGGTCCGTTGGGCTCACGATCCGGAGGTCCCGGGTTCGGATCCCGGTGGCGACACATCACCAAAATGACTTTGTGATCTCTAGTTTGGTTATAGGACATTACAGGATTTACAGGCTGATCACCTGATTGTCCGAAAGAAAGATGATCCGTTCTTCGGAAGGCACGTTAAGCCATTAGTCCGGTTACTACTTACTGATGTAAGTTAGTAGTTACATGAGCCATGTCAGGGGTCTTTGGCGGCTCAATAGTAACCCTGAAACCAGGGTTGATGGAATTGGTAATCCACCTCCTCACAACCCACACGATAGTAGAAGAAGTACATAACATACACATTTATATGAATATCCAACATTGATTATACAGTTACATTTGTTTAGTAACCAGTAATTTCTTAATTAAATAATAAATTATAATAATGGGACCTAACATGTAGCATGGAGCACATAAAACTCATTTAAAATCCAAACATTAATTCAGAAATCATTGGTTTAGGCCCGTGCTGGATTTGAACCTGCGACCTCAGTGAGAGTCGTGTTCTTCCAACTGGGTTGCCACGTCTCTATCTGACCACTCGGCTCTGCCACGTGACCCAACAAACGTGGCAGACTCATTTGAACTGATCTACATAATACGAGAGTTGTTAAACAATCGATAAAGTAAAAGTCAACAAGGTCGAATAACGATTTCCCGTGGGTGAACTGCGGGCAACCTAATTACTAAAGCGTGCATACCCGTAAACATACATCCACGTGACAACTATACACGTGTTCTGTAAATGTTTATAATCGCAAAACATGGTACAATATCTAGAATCGAAAAGGAATCGGAAGAATATATTTTTCTCTTTCTAGTCCTGTCTCTCCGTTACTGGAGGTTGGCGATCAGCTCAAGGAATGTGTGCCTATCCCCGGCCATACGGAATAACTCTTCGAGCGTCGGCACCTTCGTCCACTCAAAATCTTTTTGGGAGGCGTCATACATTGTTCTATATTTTTATGTCCTATTTTGAGCCATTATTATCATGTGTCGATTGGTAAGGATGTTGACCTGGCATTCCGTGGTCTCTGCTTATGCTTACCATGACCATATTGTCACCACCCGGCCCCTTAGTTGACTTCTGGAACATATCCGGTCCTACAACTAGTATAAAATTGGGATTGTCCTTAAAACAGTGTTGGATTAAGCTAGCACTTAACCCGTAGCAAATTCTATCAAGGAGCTCTATATTTTTAACTTAGGATCAGGAATTGCGGGGGGTGGCGGCGGATTATACTACGCGCGGCCCTTAGCATAATATGCTACTCTTGAATTGATATATAGCCTAATCTGTAACTAATTTAAAATATATTTACTACGCTCTACTCTGAATCGGCGCGTGTGGATGGAACGGTTGATGAATGTGGGAGAAGCAAGAGAGAGAGAGAGAACTTCAACATGGAATCAAATAGAATACCATAGTATGCTTACCCCGGCAGGAAATAAACAAGAGTATAGCAATAGTATATTCTACCAGCGGATAGTTCGCACTGTAAATGACTTTGCACTGGAATATTGATGTAAAGTTTGTTAGAGCAGCGATCAATTACGTCAATCTCAATTTGTGAACAGATTTAAATCGCAATTGATTGTTTCTGGTCTCTTTCGTATTTTTTTCGTTTCATTTACTTTGTACCTCCTCCCCCTCCAGCCACCCCCACTATATACCTTTAATTACTTGTTAATTCGTTACGGACAGAATCCAATACTTGGCCGTACAAATAAGAAGTCCTTATGACACATGAAAGAATCGCTGTTGCCAAATACGACGTGACAACGATGATATAGCCAAACCAAAGAAGACAAACCAAACGGCTTTATAAAACAAGAAATCTAAAAAAAAACAAACAGCTTAGAAGTTGGAGGCGATAGAATTAGAAAGTCTTTTAACGACATTTTTATAGTATTCTCAATAAAAGTGTTATAAATCTATCAACTCAGTCGTTGAGTTGTGGAATTGGTGAAAACACCATCAGGATCGTGCACTCCTCTTTATGCAGCGCCCATCTGTTGCCATATCACTTTACTGAGCGATGAGATGCATGCGAAATTAACACAGGGAGGTATTAAGGGATTGTGTGTAACATGAGCCCACATCTGTATCCAATTCCCGTAGTCAGAGGTACATCAATTGCAAAACGAACTAACTAACCACACCTCACAGAGCTTCGAATTCGAATTTCGAATAAAGTGCCTCCGCCTACCTCCGTTTTATGTTATGTAGTGATACAAAAGATAACAATGTTCGTTATTTATGGAATTTGGCAATGAGAGTGATGTTTACCATCTACAAGGTTAATTAAAAACAATTTTTTTTTGTTTGCAAGTTCCTTTTTATAGTCATTACCATTGAAGCATCAAGAACGTGCTTTTTATTTCTTGTTCTTTTTACAAGTATTTTTTTTTAATTTTAATCTGTTTGTCTGTCTACTACCTAACTAATCATTACTTTTTATTTGATGATGTACCTTCCAATCCCCTACCAAAATGTGTATCGAAATTAGTTCATAGTTTTATTGAGACATTATTTTATGTAAACTGTGGTTTTTCAGAAGACCTTGGTTGGTCTTTCAGCAGCCTTCGGCACAATAACGCAGTATTAGTGTGTAAAAATATATACATATATAAACTCACGCCTATTTCCCACCGGGGTAAGCAGAGACTATGGAATTCCATTTGCTTCGTTCCTGACACACTTCTAAGGCTTCCTCCACATTCATCAATCGTTTCGTACAAGCACGCCGGTTCAGATTAGATCGTACTAAACCTTTTTTAAGGAGATCTCCAACTTAGTCATTGTACGTGTGTGAGTGCGTAAAAATATACGTTTATATTATGATGATTTCAAAGACAAATATTACACTTTCATTGTCGGAGAATATAGCATGGGAATTAAATATATGGTAAGAAGATGGTGTAGTTTGGCGAGAGTGTTGGCATTTTGCGAGAAGAATCAATAAAAGGAGTTATAACATACTGTTCATTGTGGGAGAATATTGCATGGGAATTAAATATATGGTAAGAAGATGGTGTAGTTTGGCGAGAGTGTTGGCATTTTGCGAGAAGAATCAATAAAAGGAGTTATAACATACTGTTCATTGTGGGAGAATATTGCATGGGAATTAAATATATGGTAAGAAGATGGTGTAGTTTGGCGAGAGTGGTGGCATTTTGCGAGAAGAATCAATAAAAGGAGTTATAACATACTGATTGCTTTTTTTTGTAATTGTTGTTTACCTTTTTTGGGGTAAACCTACATCAGCCGCTGGTGGGGAGCGGAGAGTTGCCGTTCTATACGTTGTATTGTTACTTATTCTTTGCCTTTAGTCCGTCCCTGCATTCATACTGGTTCAGAAGGCATTACGTATGATAATCAGCTAAGTTTCGACGTGGGTAACATTATGCACACGCGTTAAATACAGTTGGTACACATTTGTATTCTGATTATTGCGTTTAGAAGCCTTACTGTGAGATTAGAGATATGCTGATGTTGTTTTGATACTATAGATGGCATAGAACAGTTAAGGCACTGATTTTTTAGCAATATTAAGAGAGAAAGGCTTATTAAAGAAGGAAAGTGAAGAGGAAAGAAGGCGGAAGAGAGGGTGGGGGGGGGGAGGAATGGTGAAAAGTGGAATTCCGTTGTTTCTGCCTACGGCAAATAGGCGTGATCTTATACATACCTATATGTATGGTTTATTATTCAATGCAATTGTTGTTATTTAAGTAGTGGACTACTTAATAACATGCAGTAGGTAACAGTTGCCAAACCAGGCTAGGGCTATCGGTAATATTTTTTGATTATCTATAACAAAAGTAATTGTTTTAAGTTTACGCGGTTATTATCTTAATTAAAACACATAATAACGGGTTCTTACCGCGTTTAAATGGGGATATGAGACTCCCGATATTTCGACACTGTTGCAAGTGCCATGATCACGGGATGACTGATGGCACTTGCAACAGTGTCGAAATATCGGGAGTCTCATATCCCCATTTAAACGCGGTAAGAACCCGTTATTATGTGTTTTAACAAAAGTAATATTTAAAATAATACTTAAATCTAAAATTGATACGGCTGTGAATACTATTTTTAATTGTAACATCACAAAACCCCTGTGAAGTGAATTCAACATACATACACGTACGTTGACCAAATTGGAGATATCCTTAGAAAAGGTTCAGTACGATCTACGCTGAACCGGCGTGCGTGTATGAAACGATTAATGAATGTGGAGGAAGCAAGAGAAGTGTGGCAAGATCGAAGCCAATTGAATTCCATAGTCTCTGCTTACCCCGGTGGGAAATAGGAGTGAGTTTATGTATGAATTCATCACCAATTTAAACTTTTAAAAAAAAATCTTAGATTTTTTGTAAACTGTAAAGAAAATAAAAAGACTAGGTACTTAAGATTATAAAAACAAAGATTTAAATGACCTAACCGTAAAGAAGTAAAATAAAATCGGACCACTATCGTAGCATGTCGTTTGCCGAATATGACAGATCTAACACAACTGCCCACAATGTAAGGGTGCCGTTTAACCCGACATCGCACATAAAAAAGGAAATGCGAAGCAATCTACATAGATCTACGATGGATAGGCCTTTTTAGGAGCTTTTGTAAAAGGCCAAGGAAAACTATTTATTTGCAGCCGCATTTTGTTAGTTTCAGACAATTTATTTAGTTTTTTTTAAAAAAAAGAGGAATAGGATTTTTTTATTTTAGAACGCCAATAAGGAATGCCACGCGTTTGAACGTGAAGAACAAAAGCCAAAAAATAAAATGAAACAATATTTTTCCAGTTGATCCTCACACTTATTGGTCTTGACTCTTATATCGGACCTTTATCCATAAGTTTGAGTCGATGGCAATAAAGATATTCTTAAGAAATTGGTTTCATAAGAAGGGCTAATACAACAATAACAAGAAAAGTAACTAGTAAACGGACAGCAGCCTATCTATGTTTACCATAAAAGTTTTTGATACTATTTGAGATGTCCTCCTAAAGATAACTTAAGAAAATTTAATTCGACATACTTTAATGAATGCAGGGAGCACATCCAACCGTGCTGGCTGTTGCCACGTCCTCAATTTCCAGATGTCATATGCAAAGACATGAACGTCCATATTTGCCGGATAAAGCCATTGTTCATATTCATAGTACTATCCTGTTTGCCGATCTGGTTTAGTTTTCTGCTTCCACATTGTTATTATAAATTTATTTTTTTCAGATAGTTACATCCATATCATTAAATTAAATATAAAATAAGACCAGTTACAAGCAAAACAATAAATAAAAAAACGATTATAATCGAAGATCTCTCAAATTAAATTATTCAGCACATCTCAGCTCTAAATGTTTTTACATGGCATAACGCAGAATTGATTGAGAAGAGATTGAAAACGCAGTTTTAGTTTACTTGTGAACCTGGGTTCGCATTAAATTCTAAGTTAGCGTAGTTTGAATCACATTATTCGACCCCGACATTATAGACGGCGATCCCGCTCACCACCTATCACGACACAAAGCTCGGTGAGATGTGGGTACTTAGTTCATCTTGCGATGAATCTTATTCTTCAAATTCAAATTCAAATTCAAAAATATCTTTATTCAGTAGGTAACATAGTTACACTTTGAATCGTCAATTTTACATAACGAACGTCTCATCCGCCTAAAACTACTGCAGCTTCTCACAACCTGTATAGCCGGGGAAAAGAAGCTGCAAGAAAAACCTCGGCACAGGGCCCTAGACGTTCTTTAAAAAAATAAAAATAAACATAAAACATAAAATATTGGTATACAATTGAGTAATTTAGCTGCCTAATATCAGTTCTCAGACAGTTAATCCCATGCATTCATATCTTCTAAATAATCACTAACTTTATAATAACCTTTTTTGTAAAGTTTTTGTTTAACTACTGTCTTAAAACAGTTGAAAGGCAAATTCTGAATGTCAATGGGAATCTTATTGTAAAAACGTATACATTGCCCCTTAAAAGATTTAGTAATCTTATGTAATCGACTGACTTGTAAAGCAAGTTTATTTTTATTCCTGGTATTAACAATGTGCCGATCGCTATTTTTTGCAAATAATCCTATATGTTTTTTTACATATATTAAGTTTTCAAAGATATATTGTGATGCCAAAGTTAAAATATTAATTTCTTTAAATTTATTTCTAAGTGACATCTTGGGTCCCAATTTGTAAATCGCCCGAATGGCTCGCTTTTGCAGAACAAAAATGCTGTTCATATCTGCAGCATGACCCCACAGCAAGATGCCGTACGACATTAGACTGTGGAAGTAGGCAAAATAAACTAATCGCGCGGTTTCTACATCGGTTATTAAACGAATTTTTTTGACCGCGAATGCTGCTGAGCTGAGCCTTTTGGACAACTTATCAATATGAGGACTCCATTGCAACTTAGCGTCCAAAGTAATTCCCAAAAATACAGCAGTATCCGTGAGGTCCAATTCCTTATTTTTTACAATAATAGAATCGAGGGGCCTACTAACATTCGATAACGTAAAATAAACATATTTTGTTTTATTTTCATTAAGTAGCAGGTTGTTTACAGTAAACCAATCCACTACCTCTGAAATGGCGTTGTTTACATCGTCAAAGGAATCTTGTCGTCTCTTTACTTTAAAAAGTAAGGAGGTATCATCTGCAAACAGCACCACCTCATGTTTTACAAGACTAGGTAGGTCGTTTATGTAAACTAGGAATAGAAATGGACCTAGAATTGAGCCCTGCGGGACGCCTATAGTGACGTTAGATCCACACGATCTGCAGCCATGCACATCAACCCTCTGAACGCGGCCACTAAGGTATGACTCCAAAAGAGCGATGGCATTATCAGTTATTCCATAGTGACGAAGTTTCGCGATCAAGATATCATGACAAACGCAATCGAAGGCTTTGGAAAGGTCGCAAAAGACACCAATAGCATCTTTGGACTCCTCCCAAGCCTGAAAAACATGATTTATTAACTCAACACCAGCATCGGTTGTTGAGCGACCCTTTGTGAAACCAAATTGTTTATTAGACATTAAATTGTTTAAATTGAAATGTTGAAGTAATTGCAGTAATAAAATTTTTTCAAATATTTTACTAAGCGTGGGTAGTATAGATATTGGTCTAAAATTAGTAGGGTCAGAAGTACTACCAGCTTTAAACAATGGAATGACTTTACTGTGCTTCATTAAATCTGTTACCTCAAATGGGATATAGTCGTGAGCTTATGTTATATGTAAGTACTTTGAATCATATTTCTAATCGTTGGTTCCCAATTACACCCAAATAGCTTCTTCTGTTTACAATTTAAAGAAAGAATTTATACTCGGTTATCTCTTAAGCCTAATAATAAGCCAAGCCGAAACATAAAAGGCTAAATAAACACTGTAATTGGACTGATCCAAAGGTTAGAACACATAATAACGGGTTCTCATCGCGTTTAAATCAAGGAAATACGAGACTCCCGATATTTCGACACTGTTGCAAGTGCCATGATCACGGGATGACTGATGACGTTGGAGTGCAGAGAAAACAATGTATGATCCAAAGGTTTTGATCGTTTTAATTAAGAATGGCAAACCTCTCTCTCAACATCTTGTTTGCTTCACACACGATCTATCCATCTCACCCATCTAAACAAAGTACCTGTAAAGAAACAAAAGTTCTATGAGAAACACGAACCGCGGAAGGGTACAACACAAAACGTGATACACACAAAACGGAAACAAGTCGACAACGCTCTGCTGGGCGGAAATTGAAAATGTTATAGAGAACATTTTTATTCCAGACTCGAATTTCATGCACAAAGCACATAAAATATGCCATTTATAGCATCCATCCACGAGAGAGTTCAAAGGAGCAGCAAAAATGATACCATGCTTTATGCTTATTACGAAATAGGGTCCATTTATAGTTTGTGACATAGTAGTAATTGAAATGTGCCACGCTGCTTGACATCGACTTAGATTGAAAACGCATTATTTAATGTACCTACGTAAAAGTCACTGTAATCTGTTATCTCGCCATGATCCTTGAAATACCTGAAAAAATCGGTGGAGGACCAATCGCCCTTAGTACAATGCACCAAGTGTTGCGGAACAAAGCTTGTATTGTACTTAGAAAGTCCATCGGATGTTATTTTTTATTAAATATTATGTTGCTCCTCTCTCCCTATAACACGACTTACATTAAAACATAAAGATTTCTTTTAGCATATCAGATCAGATAAGAGGTATGAAAGCTTGTTAATTAAAAACGACTGTATAGAAGAGCTACTTTCCGTATCAACGATGCGTAGGGTGGGTGTGTTTTCAATTTCCTTCATTTCCCGGCAACAGGGTATTATGGCTAGCCCCACAGGGTGGGTACTCAAGCTTGTACATTCCGTGTACTATCTATCATGTATGTAGGAATGACCAAGAGGGTGTTCGTGTAACTCAGTTTCTATCTTAACAGGTAAAATCCTATCCCGTGATTGGCTAAAATGTCAAAGAATTAACAGGAGTTGTCAATTTCAACCAATCTCAGGATAGGATTTCTAACTATCAATTAGAAACTTAATTACACCCTCTTCTGCCCTCACGGCACAGCAACCGCGCTAATTATATCAAGGGCTTCATACGTCGTCTATCTACGTAAGTTGAATTCGCTGCGTTTATTGATCAAAGCCTTTGATATAATTCGCGGTTGTCGAGGAGACCCTGCTGGTATGGAAGTAATAATCTCGGGATAAACCTAACAAATGAACTAGTTTCGGCTGGATTGATGGTCTATTCGCGGCGTATAAGTTGAACAAAAATGGTGGACGTCCGCACAGGAAGCGTCTCTGGTTGTCATGGTTGTGTTTGTTTTTATTATGGTAGGTTTGGATGTCAAGGCAATATCAATAGTATTCAATTCTATATTTTTGTTCAATTTGTGAAATAAATAAATTATATTGCTAGACTTTGTACTTGTGATTCATAGCGATGTAATACAGTATGTAATAGTATTATTTATATGTATGATACTATTTTCTTCATTATTAAGTTAGGATTTAGGTTGTGATGCGTGTGTATCCATACTAATATTATAAATGCGAAAGTGTGTGTGTCTGTTTATTTGTCCGTCTTTCTCGGCAAAACGTAGTAACGAATTGGCGTAACTTTTTAAGTGGAGATAGTTGAAGTGATGGAGAGTGACATAGGCTATTTTTGGTCTCTTTCTAACCCCCCACTTCCCTAAAATGAGGGGTGGAAGTTTGTATGGAGCATTCCGCAATTTTCAAGGTCGGAAGCTAAAAATTGGTACGCGGACTATTTGTGACTAACAAAAACATCGTGCATCATTTTTTTTTTAATCTGACCCCAATCCCTTCAAAGAGGGGGTGAAATTGTAAATGGGACTTTTCGCAGTTTTCAAGGTAGGATACTAAAAATTGGTAACCATGTTACCCCAAATTTAACGCGAGCGAAGCCGCGGACAAAAGCTAGTAGCTAATATTTTTAAATATTCTTTAAGTATGAGGCAAAAATATCAGTAATCTCTCGAGAAAAAACTTTTATTTCCACTCTCGATAAGTTTGAGTCAGTTATTCTTGTTTGTTATTATCACTTCATCAAGTACAATCATTGGGAAGAACGGACATTGACCTTACAAGTTACACGGTAGAAGAATATTGGGGGAATATTATCATAAAAACTACCAAAATGATTTTACTTTTTGAATTCAGCATTATTGAATTAATTTTGTGAATTCCTATGTTTAGTAAGAACATTCCAAGCCGAATCATTTGTTGTCCTAAAAGTAAGATGATTCCGGACTTTGAAGGCCACATTAAGCCATTGATCCCTGTTACTCATTATCACCTTACTGTTTTTACAAGGTTCGCTTACCTAACCTGAATATTTGACAGGTCCGGTATTTTACAGAAGCGACTGCTTGTCTGACCTTCCGACGTGCGAAGGGGAAACCAGCCCAATACAGGTTAGGTCACATACCTCCGAAATACATTTCCTTCACCGCACGTGATAATCATGAATTCGAAAACAAATTTGACAATCATTGGTTTAGACCTGTGCTGGATTCGAACCTGCGACCTCAAAGTGAGAGGCAAGCGTTCTACCAACTGGGCTACCATGGCTCAATGAAATGATCCCTGTTACTATTTACTGAAATATGTAGTCGTTTCATGAGCCATGTCAAGCGGCTCAGACGCACTGAGGGTTGGTAGTGTCAGTCATCGACCTTACAACCCACTCGACAGCGGAATGCTGATGCTCCGTTTGATCCGTCCCCTCAGATTTGACTCAAGTAAAAGCACGACTTTGGCTTTAGGTGGATAAGTGAGAATACCCATTCTTCATTCCGGTCATTTAATTAACCAACTTCTCAGGTAGCTGGGGTACCTAACTGAATTTTACCCCACAAAGCGGGGGTAGAGGACATTTTTACATTTTATAGTGTCACGGTGAGACCATTATGAGAATGTGACGCCTGCAAGGGTGAAGGGAGTCGGGATTTTTGGGAAATTTCTGTTTAATTAGTGAAGAAGAATGTAAAGGTATTTTGGTTAGACGTTTCTTGGAGAAAATTATGGAGAGGTGAGAAAGATTTCTATTATCGACATGACAGGAGACAGAATAGACAGTGGTTGAGCGTTGGTGGCGTTCTAATCCCGGTGGAAACATAAAAATCATTTTGTGAATACTAGTTTGGTTGTAGATTGCAGGCTGATTGCCCGGTTGTCCGAAAGTACGATCCGATCAGAGCTTCGGAGGGCACGTAAGGCAGTCGGTCCGGCTATTATTTAGTTATTTAGTATGTAGTTTACTTCAGCCATATCCAGGGCCTTTAGAGGCTCAATAGTTACCATGACCAGCCGGGCTAACATGCACACCGTGATAAAATTATCGATCAATAAACTTTGTAGAAATCGATAAGTTAGTTTTCAGACTTATTTTGTTTCATATATTAGCACCAATCGACAAAACGACATAATAATATCGTCGGAATCGATAAAATGACCGTGACAATTTTTTATCACGTTTCGCATGTTAGGCGTACAGGGATGATGAGGTCGGTCATTTACCTCACAACAACCCATATGAACAAAAAACCTTAAAACTTTACACGTGTTGTCACTCTCAAATGACGCCACCAAACTTGCCGACATAATGAATCGATAACTCCCATAACAATGATTAATAGTCTTCCCGGAGTTAAGGAATATTTTAAAACTTTCCCTATCAACGAGAACTGTATAATTAAGGGTAGACAGGGAGATGTGGGGTGATTACGTTGGTTAGTTGCCTCCCTCGACCTGCGATCTTTGGACATTGTCATCGTGACTATATCTCTTGGGGATAGATACAAGAGAGATACATAAAGAAAGAGAGAGAAAAAAATGAAACTTATTTTAACAAATTCTAGTGTTCTTTGCCAGGGGCTTCTCTTCATCATGTCTCTAGCGTTATCCCTTTTTTCACGGAATCCGCTTATCTAACCAGAAGATGTAACAAGCCTGTATTTTTACAGAATCTACTGCCTTCGGCTGCTCGACTGTTTTTAATCCAAATAATAGCATTTAAGTATAAATCGTATTTATTGACAAGAGCATAAATGCGTTATAATATTTTATTAGGAATGTGATCATAACGTACCTATCCTATACATACATACATAAATTCACGCCCATTTCTCACCGGGGTAAGCAGAGACTATGGAATTCCATTTGCTTCGATCCTGACACACTTTATCTTGTTCCTCCACATTCATCAATCGTTTCATACACGCACGCCGGTTCAGTGTAGTACTAAACCTTTTCTAAGGTAGAGGCAGAGAGAGGCAGGAAGCTACTGTACTAATAATGACAACAAAATAACTCGCCGAAACAAAAAAGAACATTCGCCCAAATTAAAACAAACTAAACTCGTGGAGATCGGTAATTTCGCTCATAACCAAAGTATTAACGGGCGATTCGGAAGAAAAATGACGTCATTAAGTTAAAGCACAACAATATGACGCAACGGGATTCATTTGGGAACAAGTTAAGCCCCGGCCGACCTATTTCCTGTTTCAACGGATAGAGATGCCAGGGAAAAAAGGGAGTCGAGTGAGGGATGATCGATGAAGTGAGAGTAAAGCTGAAATAAAAGAGAGACGGATGTCGTCATAAAAAATATTTTATGTCACCACAAAAAATAAATAACAATAATTTATTTCGGGTTCTACCTATATAGACAAAAGATAAATATACAAAAAAAGTCATAAATAAATAAAAAGAAAACAAAAGTTTGTAGAGGGCATTAGATGATATTGGTTGCATTGGTACCTAAACAAACAATGAGAGATTTTCCAGGCTACGTTCCCCAAAAATAATATAGATGGCGCCAAGATTTAACGTGATAATTACCATTTTCCCATTACTCGGGTACATAAGTATTAAAAAATAATGTATAATGCATGCAAAGAATGTATAAAAATAATTGTTGCTTGATATTTGGACCACATTATGTATAGAAGTATGTTGCTACCTATATTGCTTCTCTTTATTTTGATCTCGATAGGGTGGAAGATGTAATTATACCTGGACGTGATAAAAATATTCATCATTTATACTCGAAAACAAAGATATTAGATACTCGAAACAAAGATAAGTCTGTTGAAGAAATTATAAGGTTAAACGAAGGAAAATTTGTACAGCGCTATCTATATACGTTTTGGGAAAAGCAGCCTGGAAAGGCCCTAATTATTGTTCGTATTAAGTTCATTGATTTTTTAAACTGTCTTGCTTGTTCTTCTTCTTCTTCTGGTAATTAACACACTAGTTTCAATCCAGATAAAAAAATGTAGCTCCAATTTTTTTTGTTGTAGTCACAAATATTTTATCTGACAGCCCTGTTTCCTCCCAATTCAGCATTCTCCTCGTACGAAGCCAAATCCCGTCGTAATTACAATCTTCGATTTCTCATTAGGTCATAAACTACAGCTATATGATGAGGGGCATAAAATGCACGAAATTGACGCAATAAGCCACCGCGGTGGCGACGAAATGTTGGCAGTTCAGTTATTAATGGTACTCTCACATTGAGGTTGTAAAACTTTGATTATAATAATGACATTATTAGCCCAGTTGGGTATTTATTGCTGTTGCCTGATACTTAAATAAATTAAAGTAATATGTACAAGTTATCGGCATGCAAGCAAGTTATTTAAATATTTTAAATAAAACCAGACCTGTCAAATCTTCAGGTTATGTAGGTGTATTAGGTAAGCGTACTCCGCGAAGAACGGGAGATGATGATGATGATGCTTAATTCATTAGCATTCCATAGAAAGGAAAACAGTTTGATGGGAATTTATTTTTTAACAAAATATTGTAGGCTGTCTTGGACATGTTACAAAAGGTTATACGTAATTGTGCAGATATAGGAATGGACTAAAATTAAAACCAAAAAGACGTATTTGTAACTCTTAATATATATATACTTTATTGCACTTAACAACTAGTTACATCACAAACAAGAAATGGACGTAATGCTTATTTTAAGCTACTATGACAGGCTTCATTTAGGAAAATTTTCCGAACAATTGCGCGCAAAGGCCGGAACAATACAAGTTGTATTATACAACTCAATCTAGCAGCTGCTCTTCTGTTTGCCGCGATAGGGCCAAAATTCTCACAAATTGTACGCCATTAGTTAATAGGCTTACTGTCAATAGCTGTAATTTGCCGTCGTAGAATGGTGACCCGGCCTAGATTTATACTCCGTAATAAACGTCTTTGGCAATATACATTTTGGTATAGTCCCCGCGAATGAGAACCTCATAATTACACCGATTATAGATTTTGTATATAAACTCCGAAGCCATCTCTATTAAATAATTCATCAAAACATCCCTAGTAAAGGAAATTGACAACATTTTGTTAACGAAAATAAGACTAGGGAAAATCTTTCGCTGCTACTTTACATAAATTGCAACTGCAGTGGATTTTTTTAAAATAAACATTAGAAGTACCTTAAATCCGCTTGGATATCTACCGGCTGCTCGTCACAGTAAAATAAACTTCTATTATAAAAAGACTAACGAATGCTAAGAGAATAAGTATCAGCCACATTATGGAATAACACTACGTTTTGCTAGAATGTACCATGAGCTTGCTTGCATGAGGTTGCCTGGAAGAGATTACTACTTAGCAATAAGGCCGCCTGCTGTACTCTCTATTTCTCTCGTGTTTCTGTAACTTTATATTTCCTGTGTGTGCAATAAAGTTTTTGTTACGTTATGATTACAGATATTATTTTTGATGTAGCCAGCAATATATGTTGCCACCCTCATCCGCTTGTCAATTACCGTGGCAAAAATACCCGTGGATCAGATGACATCGGTCCGCCGTGGGGTATGACGTGTTAGTGGAAAATTAACCCCTTATCCAGGTCACATAATAACATTAGATACTTTTAGAGCTTCGAACAGTATTCTCAATGTGAGCTTTTAGACTAGCGGACCTAGAGGTGTCCCTTGAGGCACCCAAGTAAAGGAACCTATTAGGATGTAATCTCTCGGGAATGTTTCGTTTCAATGGGCTATTTTTAGAGTCACTTGGAAAAGGAATGCGAATAGAATATATAAAACGTAGACAAAGAAATGGTAAAGGCGGTTGACAGGCTTAGTGAGGATAGCGAACGTATCTTATAAGTCTTGTTTATAGTGAGTACTATTATTGTCGAAGTAGTAGACTACTGCAACTAGCAAAAACGTATTGCCTAATTAAATGTCAGCTTACAAAGTATTTTACTAGATACTATAGTATGACGTTTATGACCCGACTTTAAATGTCAACAATGTCATTACCATTTTCATTCAACTTTAATGCAGGCGTCATTTTAACGTTTCTTTCTGATATACCTACTATAAAGTCTCTTTTGTAACGTTTTAAGTTTGAAAGCTTTCCATGTACGACTTAGTTCCACTTCAAACCGACATCTTACACCGAGTGTCAAGCCAATAGCTTACTCGAGCGATTTTAAATAGGTCATGCGTACAGCAATCCGCATAGCTATAGCAAATTATATGTTACATTATAATATGAAAGATATGAAAAGGCTTTTAACTTGTGTTCGGGAGTAAGCAAACAGACTGAGTACCGATTACACAAAAAATATTCTAGTGTTAAACAAAATATTTTTACTTTGTTGTTGTAAGTTTTTCTTAGTGTCTAGACAGACAGAAGAGGATCACTTTACGGATTTTTCCCATATATTAACAATAACATAATAAAGAAATCTTTTAGCAAAATATAAACATAACATAAACATGATAAAGAAATCTTGTAGCAAAATTTAATAAATGTACACTTGAAGAGGCTTGTCTTCCAAAAACCAATATACCTAGTGAAGACGGGAGCGTCTAACTTATCTAAAAGCTGAAATTAAAAACTTGTTCGTTATGTTTATAAATATAATGTATATTATTAGTTACGAGTGCCTGTTTTCACTAACATTCGTATCTCTTCTACATAGGTGTCTCTTAAGTTAGGATTTGACTAAATCAAGTAACATTTACCGGGTTACATCGTTTTAAGCGATAAGGCCGCCATTTGCCATGTACCTAAATAAGAGTCTTTTTGTAGTTATTTCTTTTTATTTTGGTGCAATAAAGTATATTTGTATTTTACATCTAAACATTGATCGGAATTCTTCATTAAGAGATCCTTAAATATCTTAACTAACTCTTGGTTTGAAAGGGCATTAATGAACTTCATAAAAAATTATGACACTTCTGGCCTTCATTATACAGCCATAATACTAAGTGGGAATCCAGAATTATTCAAAGCTATTGTTTCTGTGGCATCACTTCTACCAGCCAAAACCTCACATTGCATGTCAAATACTAAATCAGTATTTGATTGTGTATTCACGATAAATGACCATTGTTCAAAGCTCGTTGCGGTGCGTTTATATGCATTCCTGTCCCTAAATTCAATAGTGTGGTCCAATGAATTGCTTAGTGGTGATCCCTTTTAGCGACTATTCATTGGCCACACGAAATTTAATTTGGTTTGAAAACAATTCGAATTTCGAATCGATTCTACTCTAGGCGCTCTTTTTTCTAATCTTCAACCTATAATATCCTAAGCAGTATTAAAAAAAATATGAGTATTTTTAAAAGTCGACAATACTAAGGCAAGATTTATTAGTACGGTTTTTTCTCGTCATTGTAGAAAGCTTAACTTATATTTTCAATGAGGAACTTTCCAGGCTACGTTCCCGAAAAAATACAGAGTTGCCTTTGTTTAACCTTCTAATTTCATGGATAATAGATATATGCATATTTTATCTTTGTTTTTGGGACCCTTGTTATCCAGGCACAAAAAATCTTCCATTCATTATTATTCTGCACAAAATAAAGAGAATCAAAATAGATAGCAACATAATTCATCTATTATTTTTATATATGCCTCTGCTACTACATTATATTTTTGAATAATTATGTATCTGTTCAACGCTATATATTTTTTCTGAGGAACTTAGCCTGGATAGTCATTTAAGAGTATTTATCGATTCATCTAACAACATAACACCAATCTCTCAGTTGATTAGGTAACATATCCGTCGAGCAGTATCCAGTTTCTATGTCTAGTATGTAGTGTGTGAATATGAGTCAATATACAAGTCATACAACTATCGCCTCTGAATCGAGACCACTCTGTGTACCGGTTTAATACGTGTGGAGCCGATATTTTCATTAGAGACATGTTTTCGATTAGTTTCTTTTAAACAACGGCTTCTTATTTCCTTTCTTTAACTTTTTGTAGCATATCACGATCAGGTTGTTCTAACAGAAAGCTCGGCAAGCTTAGTTCTTACGGGATATATTCGTGAGTTTATGTTATTATATGTTGTAGCATAGACTAATTATCATATTGAAAACTAGAAATACCTACTGATATGTATGTAGACATATCATACTGTGTTAAATCTCAAATATAAGAACCTCAAAAATATAATAGTTGTAAAGAGACATGGTTAGAAAGCTGCGGTAGACACTGCGCAAGAGCAGCACACGTCACATGTGACCGCGCATGCGCCACGCGGCGTGAGTCAGAGCGCGTTGACCCGTCGCGAGCGCCGGACGTGTCCGATATACAGACTACACACGATAATTCACAACCGGTTCCACACACCGGATTATCGCAAGTATTATCGCAACGATTGCTTCTATAGACATTTTAATAATATTCTTGACAATAACACCGCGTACAAATATTTGTAAACTATACAGCGTATGTTAAAAAAAATAACGTAAACACTACTCGTACTCGCACGTCAATCATTCAAGTGTCGATGACAGGTCTCGAATACCGATGTTGGGACTGTTGAAATGTAACTTTCACTTTTATCTCCTTAAGATTTTTTTTAACTTGGAAGCTTTCCAAAATAAAATACGCACTAATTGTGTCACGTAAATATTGCAATTTTACGGTAATTTTACAATTTCTAGAGAAAACGATATGAATTTATATCCGCGGGATAAATTAAACATTCACGGACAACACCTACCAAGTTGCGGCTGTGAGAGAGATAGCCAACTGACGTCGTCTAAATGACAAAATTGTTTCACTAATGAAGTGCAAGGGGTCCTTCTTTTGAATTCAGGACATGATCCGACAAGTCCCGACACGATGCAACCTTTTTGAAACGTGCGATGGCCGAATGGGTCGACTTGTTAGCAATATCCCTTGGGTAGCGAAATAACTGATGTGGACATGACGAGTTTTAGTTATTTGAACTTGTGAAGGTCTGATACTAGCACAGGACACCCCTTAAGATAGGTTATGTTACTATATAGCATTCAATATAATTTAGTAAATAAATAAGTTTAGGGGAGTCTAAAAACGCCAGATCAAAGCAATTCATCTAAAAAACAATATTGCAATTTGACATTTGCGCATATCATAGTAAGTGCCCAATATAAAAAAAACGTCAAATAGCAAAATTGCTTTTCTAGGTGAATTACTTCGGTGTGGCCTTATTAACCTCTCTGGTTTTAATTGCCACCACCTATTGCTTATTTTATCCGTGTATAACTGTCTTATTATGTTATAATATGTTATTTAAAGTGAAATAGTATTGTTATGCACTGTATTTTCTTCTTCTAATGCCGTAGTCTAGATCTATATTAAGTAGTCTATATTAGTATTCAGATTGTCATGCTACATGTTGTTCTTCGCGATGCCGAAGACTTCAGCAGGACTCACGATTCCCATCCATTACATGATATAGTGCAACTAAGACATTTTCTTTTTCCCGCCACTTTGAGCTGAAGATGATTATATTTGTAGTGACAGAATAGCTGTACTTACACAGCCTTTTTTATTTTCCTCATGTCAACTATATGTCTGCATCGTATTGCACAGGGCAACTCAATATACGTAGTTAAAAGTTCCTACAATAAAACAACACTTAGGTATCCTCTTTCCATATGTGACTAAAAGTCGTACCGACCGCGTAACTTTTTACGATGATCCGGATATGAAGAAAACTATTTAAAACTGACTTTTACTACACTATATAAACTTCTGGAGAATAACAAACTTCTGGGCTGTGATATTAAAATTGTTTTTGTTTTATAGGTAACTCGTAACAGCATAGGAACTAGCGAAGATTTCCACCCTCACACGACTAAATTCGTATGTTTACATGTTCATTGAATTTCGAAAAATGCCAGGGTAGGTGATAGATGCACGCACACACACAGACATACATAATTATGGAGCATTTTGGTATATATAACTGATTTTTGCAATTTCCCGTGAGCGATGATATAGGGTCAAATAGAGTCGAAAATCGTTTCAGTATAGGGCTATCAAACGATTGGAAGATTGAGTACCTATCATCTCCCACACTTCTTCTCTCGTGTAGGTTGTGAGGTGGATTACCAACCTAATCAACCATGGTGTCAGGGTTACTATTGAGCCGCCAAAGGCCCCTGACATAACTCATGTAACGACTACTCACTTACGTAAGTAGTAACCGGAACCAACGGCTTAACGTGCCTTCTGAAGCACGGATCATCTTGCTTTCGGACAATCACATGATCAGGCTATAATGTCCTAACCAATCTGAGGATCACAAAGTAATTTTTATGATATTTCCCCACCGGGATTCGAACCCGGGAGCTCCGGATCGTGAGCCTAACGCGCAACCACTGGACCACGGAGGCCGTTATATCTCCCACACTAGGATAGAACGTAAGAAGGGTCTCAGGAGCACAAATATAAACACAGTTCCACTTGATTACAGTATGATAAATGAACGCTGCATACACAACAGCTGTCAATTCCACGTCGAAACAGCGCGAGCGACGTTGTCGTTAGCTGGCAGCTCGTTAAAATAATTTCATTAATGTTTCTAACACTGTTTTGTTAGTTCATTTTATAATATTGTTGATCAATATTAAGGGATGCTTAGGTGGTTCGGAGATGTAGAGAGAATGAATGAAAGTAGATTTACGAAAAAGATTTATGAAAGTGGTAGATTTGGAAGAAGGAACGAGGCGAACATACCGCGATCAGATCCAGGATGTTTTGAAGACAGACCAGGTCAAGAGTACTTTAAACCGGCGAGCGTGCATGATGTCTTTGATGAGATAAAGTGGAATTTAGTGGTCTGTGCCTACCCCAACGGGAAATAGGCGTAATCTTATGTATTTATGTCATAATAAGGCATTGCGCATGCCCGTTATCGTACGTATTATAATATAATATTCTTACGCTAGGCTCACGATCTGGAGGTCCGGGTTCGATACCCGATGGGGACATTGTCGAAATCACTTTGTGAGACTGTCCTTTGTTTGGTAAGGACTTTTCAGGCTTGAATCACCTGATTGTCCGAAAAAGTAAGTTGAATCCGTGCTTCGGAGGGCACGTTAAGCCGTTGGTCCCGGCTGTTAGCCGTAAAAACGCCTCCACCAACCCGCAGTGGAGCCGCGTGGTGGAGTATGCTCCATACCCCCTCCGGTTGATTGAGGGGAGGCCTGTGCCCAGCAGTGGGACGTAATAGGCAGTTTATATATGTATTATGTATTCTTACGCTAAACGAAATCCAAAATAATAGAAAAGTCCAATACAGGTTAGGTCAAGGTCACATACTTATGTAACGCTATTTTCGAAGTTTTCCGTTACCGCTGAACACGATATATTACAATCATTTATGATCCAAACATGAATTCGGAAACAAATTCGAAAATCGGAGTCAAACCTGTCACGTCACAGAGAGAGTCAAGCCTTCCTCCAACCGGGCTATTTTAGAAATGGACTGAGGAATAACCTCAGTATCGAGTGTAAATGCAAATGTAAAGTAGACACACTACATTTAGGTACCTACCTACTTCCATTTATTAAGTCAAGTACTGCATGGATTGACCTCAGTTGACCTGGCATCACTCGCTGACTAACACGTAGTACAATCGTGACCAGAAAATACTACTTAAGTCTTATTAAAATAGCTTGCACTCAAATAATTACAAGGATAATTCCCTTACATTTCACAAGTTAGAAACAGAATTTTATCCTCATTTATAAGGTTAATAAACTCTTTTTTTTGGGGTGACTCATTGTTGATTTGCAGCAAATGGCATTAACTACTTGGCCGGGCAAATGGGAAGCGCTGACGGGTCTCACGCGGAAATAAACTCATTGGTGATATTATCCATACATGCATAAACTTACGTTTGTGATTCCTATTGGGGACGGCAGATCCATCGCTCCGTTTCTCACAACTTCTTTAAGTCTTTAGAAGATAACTTGACAGTTCTTTTTCTGCTAATTTTACAAAACGTAAACTATAAGTCTTTAAGCCTATAAGATTAAATTGTTAGGTTATAGGGCGGGTCATCACACCAAAAAGTTATATTTATTATTTACGCATCCAATATAACGAGAGTGCAGTGCGGAATTTTATATACAAGTATAAACACAATCTCTTTTTTTATAAAGGATGAGCAGAATGACAAGTTATCAAAAACTAAAAAGCGATCGACTATACCCGAAGTATTCTGATTTCAAAAAAAGAAGGTGGTTATCAATTTGACCTGTACGTAATAAATACTGTTGTAGTAATAAAAGTGAACCACGGTGAAGCATTTGCAGGGTTATTAATGTTGTTCCCTACGGGTGAAACATGCAGTGTGACCGTCTATCAATTTGCGCCGACTTCAGAATGTAAATTCTAACATTGTATACAACAAAATATTGTTTCTTACTTTTTATTTGACAGGTTGTGAAGTAGGATTACTTTTTAAAAAATATGTATAATACAGCTGGCACGGTGAAAGTCCACGAGAATTAAATATGATCAGTGATGTGCCGTTCCCGGGAATGTGTTAATGTCAGGTTGAATTAAAAACTCTATAATAGTAAGGACACTGGCTGCTTTTCTTATTCAAATTGTTCAATCTTATACTTCTATCTTATATGCCTCAAGGTTATGTAATAAAATTCCTTTTACATAAGTTTTGCGTCCCGAGATGTTACCACTTTGGGAACTTTGGCACGGAACTTCACTACATAATGTAATTTTCCCCGTTGAATAACAATAACATTTTAATCGACCCCATCTTATCTATTTATTTATATTTGTACACAATAAAACAGACACAAGAAACATACAAAGAAAACAGATAGTACAGGCAAGCTTATCTCTAAACAAAGAGATTTCTTCCAGCTGACCTACGTGACAAGAGAGACTTTCAACGTATAATATTATATAGATAGACATACATACGCGTACAAATTATTTAGAAATTACTTAATTACTTATACTAATATAAAACAAAATATTAACTTAAACCTACAAACCACATTTAAATAAATTATATTATATAATATACAGTTCATAAATATATAATTTTAATTCATATTGAGATCCTATATAATTGATATCACGTGATTTCCAGGATTTGTGCCCGGTTTATGGCAATAGGCTCATCCCCTATTACATGGGACTTAAACAGTTGGTGAGGGGTGGGTGTGTATATTATACACCTCTGCCTACCCCTTCGGGGATATAGACGTGATGCTATGTTATGTTTAATCTACCAATATTCCAATTTCCATATTTTCCGGGATGAATTTTATAGTTTATTGGAATTTATACCCGATGCGGGTCCGTTGGTGGCAGATTTTATGAAAACCAGTACGTATGATACATCGCTTCTTTTATTACCTTTGTAGAGGAATGCAGTGAATGTTTTACCTGGAAAATAGAAAAAAATACCGTTTAGTAAATTTTGTAACAGTTTAACAGAAGATTTTTAGAAAACAACGTTTCGGAAAATAATACGAATAGTTTTCAACTATCGTTCGTTAGTCCATTTCCAATAGCTATACTACACTCGTAGTAAATCTATAAAAGCTTTTCTGTACAAGAAAAGTAGAGTCCGAAGCCAAGTTGCAAACTATTACGATAAGCGCTATAAAGCGTCTTTTTTTGTTAATCCTATTTTATCCCATATCACTGTTACTTTTCTTAAACGTTTGCAAGTTGGCTAAGGTCCCAGGTAAGATGCAGCGCGAAAGACGACACACAGCACTCAGGCGGCAGTTTTAGCGTACAACCGCGCAACCGCGCTGACACTGTATTCAGTAGACATATTTAATACCCGTACAATATCTAGAAGATAAAAAACACCTAAGCTAGAAGCTAAGTAGACGAAGCAGCAGCAGTTAAGCTTGCCTGTAGATACTGTCTGTTTTCTTTTGTCTATCCTGTTGTGTAAAAATAAAAAGATAAGAAAAATACACCAGACAGATATTTTTTTAATTATCAAAGTTTAAGATGATTTAGAAAGAGATTTTATTAAGAATAAATTTGGTTTATTGTCAAGAAGAAAATAGACTCTGCTATACAAACAATTACATTAACTTATGATCGGTGATTCATTTGTCTATTCTTTAATTCATCTTCACTATCAATACAGATGCAAAGCCTATTGATTAAAATTGAAAGACCGTTCCACAGACGACTTCCATTCACAGACACCAATAACCTAAGTTGTACCAATAGAAATATGCCGCAGCATTCTGTGTGCTGGACGATGCAATGTTGTAACTATTCACAAGTTGTGGCTGTTTCAGCGGACAGACTGTGCTGGGAAGCACTGACAGCACTGTACACTTTAGTATACACAGTGTACAGTTCAGTACAGTAATGTCAGAGTCAGTGAATCGGTGACAGCTTTATCTCGTCGCGCGGTCGGTTCGTACTTCACTGAATACACTTGCGGACAACGAACTTGGCAGAGACGTGTTTAGGATAATGTTTGGAGCGTTCGGACCCTACGCTCTAACTTAATATAAGCTTTTTCGTTTTACTGTTGTTGCATGTGCTAAAATGTAGCAATATGTGGTTTGTTCTAACACGATTATGATATTGAAGGAAAATTGATTTTTTTTTTACATACGGAGTATTAGCACATCCCGGACGTTCAATATAAAAATCTCAATTTAACCATGTGCCAGTTGACGTATATACCTAAGCGTCACAGACAATCCGCACGCTTCTCCTTGTTGAGTAGTTTTAGGCGGATGAGACGTTCGTTATGTAAAAATTGACGATTCAAAGTGTAACTATGTTACCTAATGAATAAAGATATTTTTGAATTTGTTCCTTACCGGCTTGGCGAGAAATCGGCGCGCACGCGCAATACGAATTGGTGCGGGGCGTAGAGTTACCGTTCTATTCGTAATATTGAATCATTGGAGCATAAAGTCATCATATCCATCTTTGGACTTCGTATCAACAGTGGCTGCAAGTTGTCTTTGATTACTTGTGGCTCTGCCCACCCCATTAGGGATTACGGGCGTGAGTTTATGTATGTATGTATGTATGGAGCATAAAGTATCTATATATTATCTAAATATTGCAACATAGACAAAGACAATATACCTATATTCTTAGTTAAACGTGTTTGGTCATCGGTCTGTTAGGTCTTGGAAACTACAAGAGAGAACACTCATCGTTTCGACTTGTAAGTGACCTATATACATAAATTCACGCCTATTTCCCACCGGGATAAACAGAGACTATGGAATGCTAACTGCTTCAATCCTGGCACACTTCTCTTGTTTCCTCCACATTCATCAGACGTTTCATACACGCACGCCGGTTCAGAGTAGATCGTACTGAATGTAAGTAACCTGTTTGCTATTAATCATTAGGAGATTGTTGGGTATTATTATGTAGGTATATATGTCTGTATGGCCCTCAGCACCGTTACTGAGTCCGGTCCCCGGTCACAGGACATAAAAGCAGTGCGCTGCCATTGTCTAGTTAAAATGCACGCAATTTTAAATGAGTTTCAGATTCCATTGAAAAATACTACAAAGAATGCTGCGGTTGCGATGGTGGTAGTAATGAATAGTAGGGATTTCATCGACTTTAACTTATAGAATACTCTACACACAGACAGGTCTCTAAAACAATTGAGGAGCGCGCCATTTCGTTCAAGGATAGATTATGTCCTCGTAGTAGGTAAGAAAAAAAGCCGTAGCCGTAGTAGCCCAGTTAGTAGAACGATTGCCTCTCACTTTGAGGTCGCAGGTTCGAATCCAGCACAGGCCTAAACCAATGATTGTCGAATTTGTTTTCGAATTCATGTTTAGATCATAAATGAGTATCACGTGCTTAGTGGTGAAGGAAAACATCGTGAGGAAACCCAATTTCCCGAAAAATGCATTTTCGGAGGTATGTGACCTGGTCAGACAGGCAGTCGCTTTTGATGAGTAGGTAAGAAAAACAACATAGTTTACTAGTGGTAAAATCTCACCAGTTATTCTTAACTCGTAATCAACTATCAATTCCATGGCACAACTTAAGGCCATATCCTTCCGGGTACACAACCTGTACTTTATCTAAGATCTGGGCATGTCCATATTAGTCTAGCGACAGGCGCCGGTACAGACGTTATCTATACTTGCACATCCAGTGAACACTACCGCGGTTTATAAGTATAGCTATTATAGATAACAACAGATATAGAGTCACGCCCGTATCCCCATCGGAGTGAACCACAAAACGAATCATCATTCTTCCGATCGATATAAAAATACCAAATTCAAAAATCAGTTTTTATTCGTATTTTTTTGCGCAACGAACGTCTCATCCGTCTAATACTAAATTACGCGTCCGTGGTCCAGTGGTTGATCGTTGGGTCCACGAGCCGGAGGTCCTGGGTTCGAATCCCGGTGGGAACATATCACAAAAATCACCTTGTGATTCCTAGTTTGGTTAGGTCATTACAGGCTGATCACCTGATTGTCCGAAAGTAATACGATCCGTGCTTCGGAAGGCACGTTAAGCAGTTGGTCCCGGTTACTACTTACTGATGTACGTATGTAGTCGTTACATGAGTCATGTCAGGGGCCTTTGGCGGCTCAATAGTAACCCTGACACCAAGGTTGATGAGGTTGGTAATCCACTTCACAACCCACACGATAGGAGAAGAATACTAAAACTACACATCATAACAATTCACCTAAAAAAGCAACATTGCAACATAATATGTTGACATTGCGCACTTACTCTTATACGCGCAAATGTCAAATTGCAATATTGGTTTTTAGATGAATCGTTTTAATGTGGCCTTATTAAACCCGCGCTCTTTATTTTCGGACATTTCATTTATCTCTCTCTGTTTGTAGATCCAGTCAGTTTATTCAAAATCAACATAAATCTCTATGGAGAATTAATATTTCATAACATAACCCTAGGCTGTATAATTGAGTCAATACTTGCCAATAAATAAACATAAACTGATAGCCCTTTAATCTTCACTTCTTCTTTTTATCGTGTGGGTTATGAGGTGGATTACCAATCTCATCAACCCTGGTGTCAGGGTTATTATTGAGCCGCCAAAGGCCCCTGACACGGCTCATGTAACGACTACATACTTACATCAGTAAGTAGTGACCGGGACCAACGGCTTAACGTGCCTTCAGAAGCACGGATCGTCTTAGTTTCGGACAATCAGGTGATCAGCCTGTAATGCCCTAACCAAACTAGGGATTACAAAGTTATTTTTGTGATATGTCCCCACCAGGATTCGAACCCTGGGCCTCCGGATAGTGAGACCAACGCTCAACCACTGGACCACCGAGGCCGTCTTCACTATTGGATGCACATTACTGCACACTAGTGACTGCAGTGTGCTTGCTGATAAACATGAGTGGCGTCACATTGTTTCTATAACATTATGAGGTACTCGACTGACTGTTTATACTGTATCGGATAATATTTTGGTCGATTTTGCTCATTTTCCGACTATCTAAAATATACGGAGGTATTGCGGAAGATTGTAAAAGAGAATAATTAATGTTATCCCCATAGTTATAACTGTAGAGGTGGGAAAAATTCCTACTAGAGGTAAGTTGTAAGTCGATAACTTCCTTTCTTGTGCCGCGTCTTTTCTACATCCATAACAGGTTTCTAATAAATAAACCAATGAATACATAGTAAAAATAAATATATAATAATAATTAACAAATCATATATTCGTAAGTGTTTCTGAAGAAATGCTTGTCACTCTTCTTCTTTTAATCTTATTATTCTAAACAAAACTCGAACAATGGCTTAAAAATCTAAGAAAAGTAAACTTCTATTTTTTGAGACTTGCGATGGGAGTTGAGCAATTTATTTGCAACAGTGGGACGTTTCTCCTTAATAAGTTGCCCTAATTCCCGACTTTGTTAGCCTAGCATAATTCCCATCCAGGCAAAAGGCGAACGTGACTTAAATTCCCGGGAAATCTAAACAGTCCTCCCAGTGGAATGAGTTCGTATCATCGCAGGAACAAGACCAACTTAAATTAACTCCAGCCACTGCTAGTGATGTTCCTTGCACTGTCGATATTTTGTCGATAGGACCTACCTACACAGTGCAAACAAAAACCTTTGTTTGTAATTAATATAACATACTAGAAAAATAACCTTAATATATAAAAAAAAAATAACCATTGGGATATTGATCAATGTGTGAGTATCGTGACATCAAACAAATAACTAATAAAATAACAATAATGTTTATTTAACTCAAGCGTAGAACTTTTCTACTTAAGTTCTTTGTATTTAATGTATACGGTTACAAACAAATGAAATATTTAGAATAAATAAAGTAATATCAGCTGAATTCATTAATTAAAATGGATTTTTCACTTGAAACTGCCTTAACTTTATTTCAAAAGACTGACCTGTTGTCTTGAGAGTTTCACTTAATAATACTTCGTATTACTCATTATATCGATGCTGGGACATCACTAGGTTGCACTTTATGGTAGCTAGGTTGATGCGACTTGCACTTTTGAGTTGCTGAGTGCAATCGGACTTAATCTCGACTTTGGACGTGAGTGTGAAATTTCTGAAGATTGCCGAACAAAGAAGGTATAAAGTCGGGATTTTACTGTTGGATATAACTTTTGATGGAATTTTTATCGTTTTGATAGTCATTTGTCTGAAGACGAGTTGCATCTACTCTTGCTGTAGTCGTCCTAACCTGTATAGCAACAAGCTAATAGACCATTGCATATTATGCCTATCAAGTTACATAGAACGTACTTTGCAGAATGTATTTTAATGAGAGGGAACAAAAAATATATCGTTATTCTAGGTTTTTATCTCTTGTATCAATTTTTGAAAGCTAGTGAGTGCAAAACCTAATTCCTTGGGTAAGTATTATCTATTTCTTAGCGTAACCATTAGCTAAATTATGTACCTCCAACTATGTTTTCTAGCTCTGTTGAGATTTTTTTTGTAAACCATCCAAACCATCACTATACGCTCACGACTCACAGATTTTGTAAAACCAACATGTTAGGTGATGATTTTTTGTAAGTACATAGTTAAGCGATCATTTTTACATACGAGTTCTTTTTTCAAATCAAATATACGTTATTGCACAGCACTAATAAAAACAAAAAGTATCATATTTGTCTGTGTAGTCTTCCTCAATCAAATCAATCAAACAAAAGCTTTGCACAATAGTGCAGTGTCACCTATCAAATAGTTCAGTGATGTTGCCACCCTCAGGTAGGGGTAGGGGAGGGGGGCTGAATTTAATTACACTGAGTGACGATAAATCGTGTCTGGGTGTGAATGTGATGGACATTTGCACGCGGGTGGTAGGGGGTGATTCACCCCAAATTGTATAGGTAGGTTTAAGTTAAGTATTTAAATTGTTCGCTAAAAAGTTGCGAAATGACGTAATAGCACGCGATTTTTTAGTGTAGATAAAGTATACATCGATACAACGGCCTCCGTGGTCTAGTGGTTGAGCGTTCTGCTCACGATCCGCAGGTCCCGGGTTCGAATCCCGGTGGGGACAAATCACTTTGTGATCCCTAGCTTGGTTTGGACGTTGCAGGCTGATCACCTGATTGTCCAGAACTAAGTTGATTCGTGCTTCGGAAGGCACGTTAATCTGTTGGTCCCGGTTACTACTTACTGACGTAAGTACGTAGTCGTTACATTCACGTCAGGGGCCTTTGGAGGCTCAATGATAATCCTGACACTAGGGTTGATGAGGATGGTCATCCACCTCATAACCCACACGATAGAAGAAGAAGAAGTATACATTTTTGTTCAACAGAGTAAGTTTGTTTTCTCTATACGTATATTTATTTACCTATTAACTAATTATAATAGTATGGATTATGGTACCATAGTACTTAGTACTTACCTAAATAAGGTTTCATGTGTGTGTGAGAGTGAGTATGCGTGTGTCTGGTGTGTGAGAAAGAGACAGAGGTACTTAACTCCCGAGAGACATTAAATGCAGTTTAATAATTCACTAACACAGTTGGCTCGACCATTATAGACGGCGATACGGTTGACCTCCTATCATATTGGTCTAACAGAAAACTCGGTGAAGCGTGGGTACTTAGTTTATCTTGCTATGGATGTACCTGTGACTACGCCAAATGTAAATATAGTCGCGAGCTTATGTTATGTTAATAATTGTTCATAATTATTCATAATTGTCCAAACCAAATGAGGAGCTCGGTGGCGCAGCGGTAAATGCGCTCGGTCTGCGATTGTTGAAGTTAAGCAACTTTCGCTAAGGCCGGTCATAGGATGGGTGACCACAAAAAAAAAGTTTTCATCTCGAGCTCCTCCGTGCTTCGGAAGGCACGTTAAGCCGTTGGTCCCGGCTGCATTAGCAGTCGTTAATAACCATCAATCCGCACTGGGCCAGCGTGATGGTTTAAGGCCCGATCTCCCTATCCATCCATAGGGAAGGCCCGTGCCCCAGCAGTGGGGACGTTAATGGGCTGATGATGGTGATGGTGGTCCATACCAAATGCTAACTTGCAAATGTCACCATAATTATGACTGACATTACCTTGACACATTTCGCAACTTCGGGAAATTAATTTAGAGACAAAATAAAATCACAATAAAATCCATACTAATATTATAACTGGGAAAGTGTGTGTGTGTCTGCATATTTGTTTGTCCGTTTTTCACTGCAAAACGGAGCGACGAATTGACGTGATTTTTAAGTGGAGATACTTGAACGGATGGAGAGTGATACATGATATTTTTGTCTCTTTCTAACCCCCCATTTCCTCTTAAATTTGGGGGTGGAAGTTTGTATAGAGCATTCCGCAATTATCAAGGTAGAAAACAACTTTTTTGGTGGAACTAAATAATACTAAATTACGCGTCCGTGGTCCAGTGGTTGATCGTTGGGTCCACGAGCCGGAGGTCCTGGGTTCGAATCCCGGTGGGAACATATCACAAAAATCACCTTGTGATTCCTAGTTTGGTTAGGTCATTACAGGCTGATCACCTGATTGTCCGAAAGTAATACGATCCGTGCTTCGGAAGGCACGTTAAGCAGTTGGTCCCGGTTACTACTTACTGATGTACGTATGTAGTCGTTACATGAGTCATGTCAGGGGCCTTTGGCGGCTCAATAGTAACCCTGACACCAAGGTTGATGAGGTTGGTAATCCACTTCACAACCCACACGATAGGAGAAGAATACTAAAACTACACATCATAACAATTCACCTAAAAAAGCAACATTGCAACATAATATGTTGACATTGCGCACTTACTCTTATACGCGCAAATGTCAAATTGCAATATTGGTTTTTAGATGAATCGTTTTAATGTGGCCTTATTAAACCCGCGCTCTTTATTTTCGGACATTTCATTTATCTCTCTCTGTTTGTAGATCCAGTCAGTTTATTCAAAATCAACATAAATCTCTATGGAGAATTAATATTTCATAACATAACCCTAGGCTGTATAATTGAGTCAATACTTGCCAATAAATAAACATAAACTGATAGCCCTTTAATCTTCACTTCTTCTTTTTATCGTGTGGGTTATGAGGTGGATTACCAATCTCATCAACCCTGGTGTCAGGGTTATTATTGAGCCGCCAAAGGCCCCTGACACGGCTCATGTAACGACTACATACTTACATCAGTAAGTAGTGACCGGGACCAACGGCTTAACGTGCCTTCAGAAGCACGGATCGTCTTAGTTTCGGACAATCAGGTGATCAGCCTGTAATGCCCTAACCAAACTAGGGATTACAAAGTTATTTTTGTGATATGTCCCCACCAGGATTCGAACCCTGGGCCTCCGGATAGTGAGACCAACGCTCAACCACTGGACCACCGAGGCCGTCTTCACTATTGGATGCACATTACTGCACACTAGTGACTGCAGTGTGCTTGCTGATAAACATGAGTGGCGTCACATTGTTTCTATAACATTATGAGGTACTCGACTGACTGTTTATACTGTATCGGATAATATTTTGGTCGATTTTGCTCATTTTCCGACTATCTAAAATATACGGAGGTATTGCGGAAGATTGTAAAAGAGAATAATTAATGTTATCCCCATAGTTATAACTGTAGAGGTGGGAAAAATTCCTACTAGAGGTAAGTTGTAAGTCGATAACTTCCTTTCTTGTGCCGCGTCTTTTCTACATCCATAACAGGTTTCTAATAAATAAACCAATGAATACATAGTAAAAATAAATATATAATAATAATTAACAAATCATATATTCGTAAGTGTTTCTGAAGAAATGCTTGTCACTCTTCTTCTTTTAATCTTATTATTCTAAACAAAACTCGAACAATGGCTTAAAAATCTAAGAAAAGTAAACTTCTATTTTTTGAGACTTGCGATGGGAGTTGAGCAATTTATTTGCAACAGTGGGACGTTTCTCCTTAATAAGTTGCCCTAATTCCCGACTTTGTTAGCCTAGCATAATTCCCATCCAGGCAAAAGGCGAACGTGACTTAAATTCCCGGGAAATCTAAACAGTCCTCCCAGTGGAATGAGTTCGTATCATCGCAGGAACAAGACCAACTTAAATTAACTCCAGCCACTGCTAGTGATGTTCCTTGCACTGTCGATATTTTGTCGATAGGACCTACCTACACAGTGCAAACAAAAACCTTTGTTTGTAATTAATATAACATACTAGAAAAATAACCTTAATATATAAAAAAAAAATAACCATTGGGATATTGATCAATGTGTGAGTATCGTGACATCAAACAAATAACTAATAAAATAACAATAATGTTTATTTAACTCAAGCGTAGAACTTTTCTACTTAAGTTCTTTGTATTTAATGTATACGGTTACAAACAAATGAAATATTTAGAATAAATAAAGTAATATCAGCTGAATTCATTAATTAAAATGGATTTTTCACTTGAAACTGCCTTAACTTTATTTCAAAAGACTGACCTGTTGTCTTGAGAGTTTCACTTAATAATACTTCGTATTACTCATTATATCGATGCTGGGACATCACTAGGTTGCACTTTATGGTAGCTAGGTTGATGCGACTTGCACTTTTGAGTTGCTGAGTGCAATCGGACTTAATCTCGACTTTGGACGTGAGTGTGAAATTTCTGAAGATTGCCGAACAAAGAAGGTATAAAGTCGGGATTTTACTGTTGGATATAACTTTTGATGGAATTTTTATCGTTTTGATAGTCATTTGTCTGAAGACGAGTTGCATCTACTCTTGCTGTAGTCGTCCTAACCTGTATAGCAACAAGCTAATAGACCATTGCATATTATGCCTATCAAGTTACATAGAACGTACTTTGCAGAATGTATTTTAATGAGAGGGAACAAAAAATATATCGTTATTCTAGGTTTTTATCTCTTGTATCAATTTTTGAAAGCTAGTGAGTGCAAAACCTAATTCCTTGGGTAAGTATTATCTATTTCTTAGCGTAACCATTAGCTAAATTATGTACCTCCAACTATGTTTTCTAGCTCTGTTGAGATTTTTTTTGTAAACCATCCAAACCATCACTATACGCTCACGACTCACAGATTTTGTAAAACCAACATGTTAGGTGATGATTTTTTGTAAGTACATAGTTAAGCGATCATTTTTACATACGAGTTCTTTTTTCAAATCAAATATACGTTATTGCACAGCACTAATAAAAACAAAAAGTATCATATTTGTCTGTGTAGTCTTCCTAAATATAAAAATGTAAAATAGTGACAATAAATCAATCAAACAAAAGCTTTGCACAATAGTGCAGTGTCACCTATCAAATAGTTCAGTGATGTTGCCACCCTCAGGTAGGGGTAGGGGAGGGGGGCTGAATTTAATTACACTGAGTGACGATAAATCGTGTCTGGGTGTGAATGTGATGGACATTTGCACGCGGGTGGTAGGGGGTGATTCACCCCAAATTGTATAGGTAGGTTTAAGTTAAGTATTTAAATTGTTCGCTAAAAAGTTGCGAAATGACGTAATAGCACGCGATTTTTTAGTGTAGATAAAGTATACATCGATACAACGGCCTCCGTGGTCTAGTGGTTGAGCGTTCTGCTCACGATCCGCAGGTCCCGGGTTCGAATCCCGGTGGGGACAAATCACTTTGTGATCCCTAGCTTGGTTTGGACGTTGCAGGCTGATCACCTGATTGTCCAGAACTAAGTTGATTCGTGCTTCGGAAGGCACGTTAATCTGTTGGTCCCGGTTACTACTTACTGACGTAAGTACGTAGTCGTTACATTCACGTCAGGGGCCTTTGGAGGCTCAATGATAATCCTGACACTAGGGTTGATGAGGATGGTCATCCACTTCATAACCCACACGATAGAAGAAGAAGAAGTATACATTTTTGTTCAACAGAGTAAGTTTGTTTTCTCTATACGTATATTTATTTACCTATTAACTAATTATAATAGTATGGATTATGGTACCATAGTACTTAGTACTTACCTAAATAAGGTTTCATGTGTGTGTGAGAGTGAGTATGCGTGTGTCTGGTGTGTGAGAAAGAGACAGAGGTACTTAACTCCCGAGAGACATTAAATGCAGTTTAATAATTCACTAACACAGTTGGCTCGACCATTATAGACGGCGATACGGTTGACCTCCTATCATATTGGTCTAACAGAAAACTCGGTGAAGCGTGGGTACTTAGTTTATCTTGCTATGGATGTACCTGTGACTACGCCAAATGTAAATATAGTCGCGAGCTTATGTTATGTTAATAATTGTTCATAATTATTCATAATTGTCCAAACCAAATGAGGAGCTCGGTGGCGCAGCGGTAAATGCGCTCGGTCTGCGATTGTTGAAGTTAAGCAACTTTCGCTAAGGCCGGTCATAGGATGGGTGACCACAAAAAAAAAGTTTTCATCTCGAGCTCCTCCGTGCTTCGGAAGGCACGTTAAGCCGTTGGTCCCGGCTGCATTAGCAGTCGTTAATAACCATCAATCCGCACTGGGCCAGCGTGATGGTTTAAGGCCCGATCTCCCTATCCATCCATAGGGAAGGCCCGTGCCCCAGCAGTGGGGACGTTAATGGGCTGATGATGGTGATGGTGGTCCATACCAAATGCTAACTTGCAAATGTCACCATAATTATGACTGACATTACCTTGACACATTTCGCAACTTCGGGAAATTAATTTAGAGACAAAATAAAATCACAATAAAATCCATACTAATATTATAACTGGGAAAGTGTGTGTGTGTCTGCATATTTGTTTGTCCGTTTTTCACTGCAAAACGGAGCGACGAATTGACGTGATTTTTAAGTGGAGATACTTGAACGGATGGAGAGTGATACATGATATTTTTGTCTCTTTCTAACCCCCCATTTCCTCTTAAATTTGGGGGTGGAAGTTTGTATAGAGCATTCCGCAATTATCAAGGTAGAAAACAACTTTTTTGGTGGAACTTTTTTGGAAATCTGCCCCTAACCAAAGAAGGGGTGGAATTTTATTATGGGTTTTTCGCAGTTTTCAAGGTAGGAAGCTAATTGGTAACATTGGTAGCAAAGAGGTACCGTGCTACTCCCAATTTAACGCGAACGAAGTCGCGGTCTAAACTAGCAAAGTAATAAATAAGGTACAAATTGAGACTGAAGACAATGGTACCTAATTCCGTCGCCTCATTAGACTGGACCTTGGAAAAGTTGTCGCATTTCATTTACCGAGAAATTAGGAATGTTCCACCCTTGACTGACACTGGGCGTCTTTTAAATTAATGAGTTAATTACAGTTGTTTTTTTTATTGTCAACTTTTTTTTGACGTGCCGTGGTAGCGCAGTTGGTAAGAACGCTTGCCTCTCACTTTGAAGTCACAGGTTCGAATCCAGCACAGGCCTAAACCAACGTATGTCGAATTTCTTTTTGGAATTTATATTTGGATCATAAATGTTTATCACGTGCTCAACGGTGAAGGAAAACACCATGAAGAAACCCACATTCTCGAGAAATGCATTTTCGGAGGCATGTGATAGGTCACATACCTCCGAAAATGCATTTCTCAATAAGTACAGCTTAGGACCTGTATTCGGCTGGTTTTCCCTTCGCGGGTTGGAAGATCAGATAGGCAGTGGCTTCTGTAAAAAACTGGATCTGTAAAATCTTCAGGTTAGGTAAACGGACCCTGTGAAAAACGGGACAATGCTAGGGAGATGATTATAATTGACCTTATTACATTGCGCGATTCATGGGGAATGATGCGTTGGGTGTCTTTTCTTCTAAACCTTTAATCCCCTGTTGGGATGTAGGGTTTGAATAACAGATTTCCACTTCTCGCGATCTTTTGCAACCTCTGTAGTTTGCTCTCATGACACGTCGAGAGTTACCGAGTTATCGAGTTGGGTGTAAGTAACTATATTACGTATCTATGGCGACATCGTGGCTCCACCCACCTTATGAATTATTACACTGCCAGATCCCGACGCATCGTGGCGAGATGAATCGCGTATGGCTTTTACTGATTACACTCGTGAGATGTCTCTGTTTGTCTGCATTCAGTCTGATTTTAAATATAATCCCACACAGCCTCCGTGGTCTAGTGGTTAGAGCTTTAGGCTCACGATCTAGAGGTCCGAGTTCGATTCCCGATGGGGACATTGTCGAAATCACTTTGTGAGACTGTCCTTTGTTTGGTAAGTACTTTTCAGGCTTGAATCGCCTGATTGTCCGAAAAAGTAAGATGATTCCGTGCTTCGGAGGGTACGTTAAGCCGTTGGTCCCGGCTATTAGCCGTAAAAACACCTCCACCAACCCGCATTGGAGCAGCGTGGTATGCTCCATACCCCCTCCGGTTGATTGAGGGGAGGCCTGTGCCCAGCATTGGGACGTATATAGGCTGTTTATGTATGTAATATAATCCAATATTAACCGCAGTAAACAGGAAATGTTCCAACCGAAATCAGTAAATCGGAAGTTATTATAATATACAAAACGAGCAACATTCTACTAATATTGAGATAAGCTCTCTGGTTGTAATCCAATTTATTTGCGCTTCTACATTTTAAACAAATAACATGTATCGTTATCATTTATTGAAAACTATATATTTGTCTTCATTATTATAAGATGGTAATTATACATAGATACGGTATATCATATCATATAACATATAACGGCCTCCGTGGTCCAGTGGTTGAGCGTTGGGCTCACGATCCGGAGGTCCTGGGTTCGATTCCCGGTGGGGACATATCACAAAAATTACTTTGTGGTCCCTAGTTTGGTTAGGACATTACAGGCTGATCACCTGATTGTCCGAAAGTAAGACGATCCGTGCTTCGGAAGGCACGTTAAGCCGTTGGTCCCGGTTACTACTTACTGATGTAAGTACGTAGTCGTTATATGAGTCATATCAGGGGCCTTTGGCGACTCAATAGTAACCCTAACACCAGGGTTGATGAGGTTGGTCATCCACCTCACAACCCACACGATAGAAGAAGAAGAAGATCATATAACATGATTCAAAGTCTCTTTAAATATATGAACCCTTTTCCCAAATTACACGTATTTCAATATCAAATGAAGCATAAATCTTAATTCAAATCGATCAAACCGACAAATGAAGCTTCATAATGCATTGTCAATACGAATCATCATTATCATTTAAACAATTGAATCTGAGTGATTTGCATATTGCTATGAGTCAGGTATTACGTATTCAATCGTCATTGCTATTAAGAGCATTGCCAAACTATGGCCACATAGACTTTAGGATACAATGGTGGTAATTTGGGCAGTTTGGGCTTATGGACGCAATCCGGCGCAAAACGTTATTTACGCCCGAGTTTGCGCCTTTGTCCGGTGAAATCAATGGATTGAAGTGGGCAGTTAGAATTGCTTGCTTCTCGGTGAGTTATGCTGGATTGAATTTTCAAAGGCCAGTCAAAGCACTACGTAATGAAAGTCAGACATAAACTGGCGACTGGTTGATACTAAAACACACGAAATGTGCTTGTAGTGTATATTATTAGTGTATTTTACGGCGTTACGAAATGTCTCACTGAAACCTAAAACATCGGCGTTCGAAGAACGGAATTACGATCCCGACCACCCGACTCTAGCCATAGAGGCGGCCAATCAACTCAATTAGCTTTACCGCGTAATTACTAAGAAATTACTTTCTCTTTTAAATTGATGTCAAATTCCCAGTATTAATTTATGATCCCAGTATTAATTTATATTCCCTTAGTCAATTTATGATCCCTGCCAAAAACGAAACAAATGTCTAGCAAAATCAAGAAGACTTTTACCCAAATTAAAATTGAAATCCAGTAGAACATTGTAAACTTTGAAGGTGAAGTTAAATTCTAAGACTTAATGCGAAACTTTAGTTAATTGTTTCAGCAGGCTTCTTGTCTATACCTGCTTATATTTTATTTTATGAAACCTTATCAGTGTAATGTTCTTTCTAATTAATGTTCATTTATTCAAAACAAGAAAGTCTTTCTTCACAGCTGTCCAACTGTCTATTTATGTGCTCGATATGAATGTATTTTTCAGTCACCTATGTCAAATTTTTACCGACTTCAAAAAAGGAGGAGGTTCTCAATTCGACCGTATATTTTTTTTTTTTTTTTTTTTTTTTTTTTTTTATGTTTGTTCGGGCATATCTTCGTCGTATATGAACCGATTTTGATAATTCTTTTTTTGTTTGAAAGGAGATATACCCAAGGGGGTCCCATGTCAAGGAAGTCAGGATCTGATGATGGAAGACCAGAGAAATCGAGGGGAATTTTCAAAAATCGTAGGAGCGACTAGTGCGTTTGTAAAGTCATATTGATCGGATCGATCTTTAGGCTTCGGGAAAACTTCCCGACCTTCGAAAACTGGTCAGCATCAGGGAGATACCCTATGGCCTGGCAAAACTATACAACCTGGAGCAATTTTTCTTTCACGAAACGTATTTAAATCTTGATCAAATTCAATCGCCGGTGCAAAAAAACAAAATGGCGGAAAAAAAAGATGGCCGCCATACAAAATTTTGTCGATTTTGGAAGAAGCCCGTTTGGGTAAAAATAATGTATGGGGCGTTTACTCAAAACGTCATGTAGAGTACGAAAATACTTTCTGGTCACCAAAAACTGCTCCGCATCAGAGAGATACTCTACGGCCTGGCAAAACTATCGCACGTGAACCAATATTTCTTTCAGAGCACTTATTTAAATCTTGGTCAAATTCCATAGCGCGTAAAAAAAAACAAAATGGCGGAAAAACAAGATGGCCGCCATACACAATTTTGTTTTTTCAGAAAATGTCTCGGGATATAAAATATATATCGGGGTTGTGATCGGATCGTCATGTTAAGTATGGAAATTCTTCCCGATTTTCGAAAACTGCTCCGCATCAGGGTGACACCCTACGGCCTGGCGAAACTATCACACCTGAACCAATTTTTCTTTCACGAAACCTATTTAAATCTTGGTCGAATTTAATGGCCGGTGAAAAAAATACAAAATGGCGAAAAAACAAGATGGCCGCCATACAAAATTTTGTTTTTCCAGAAAATGTCTTGGGGGTAAAAATGATGTATAGGGGTGTGATCGGAACGTCATCTTTGAAAACTGCTCCCAATCAGGGAGACATCCTACGGTCTGGCAAACCTATTGCACCTGGATTTTGTTTGTTTCCACGACACCCATTTAAATCTTGGTCAAATTCTGTCGCCGGTGAAAAAAAACAAAATGGCGGAAAAACAAGATGGCCGCCATACGAAGAGGGACAGTTTCGAATAAACAGGACACGCGAGCTGCTTTAGCAGCGAGCGAACCACGCGAAATCTACTGTATCTATATGTATGCGTGAGTGTGTATGATAGCAGCTTCCACTGACAACCACATGTGTGTATGTACACATACACATGTGTGTGTGTGTGTGTGCGCGCGCGCGTGTGTGTGTGTGTGTGTGTGTGCGTGTGTCTGTGTGTGTGCGCGTGTATCTGTGTGTGTGCGTGTGTACGTGCGCGTGTGCTCGTGTGCGTTAGCGCGTGTGTGAGTGTGTGTGTGTAAACATGTTCATCAATAATAATTGTGATCACTACTAATAATATATTATATTATTATATATGAATATAAATCAGAAAATCTGTCTGTCTGCATCCTTGCTCGGTCTAACCATCACTTAAAATCGTAAAATAAAATAAAATTTTTAACAAAAAAAAAACCGACTTCAAACGCAAAACTAAAAAGCAATAAATAAATTTACTTCGCACAAAGTAATTAGTACGTATTTTCAATTAGTTAATTAATTTATAATTCTGAAGTCGGTGCCAAGTAAATGCTACAACAACCCTACTACAATATCAAATTACTATGTACACACAATATTGTTTAATACCTATATCAAAGCAATTACAAAACAATGTCAAACAAAAAATTACAAAACAATCAGTATTGAAAAATATATGAATCGGTACTTCGTTGTAGCATTTCCTTGGCACCGGCTTCAGAATTATAAATTAATTAACTAATTGAAAATACGTACTAATTACTTTGTGCGAAGTAAATTTATTTATTGCTTTTTAGTTTTGCGTTTGAAGTCGGTTTTTTTTTTGTTAAAAATTTTATATTTATTCATTTTTACATTCACAACAGACACACATAAGATGATTCCGTGTTTCGGAGAGCACGTTAAGCCGTTGGTTCTGGCAATTAGCCGTTAAAACACCTCCACCAACCCGCAGTGGAGCAGCGTGGTGGAGTATGCTCCACACCCCCTTCGGTTTATTGAGGGGAGGTCTTGTGCCCAACAGTGGGACATATATAGGCTGTTTATGTTTATTTATTACATTTGCAACATAACAGAAACCCATGCCGTCACAAACAAGTTTCCACATAATATAAAACACATAAAAAAAAAACAAATTATATAACAGAACTAACAGGCATAAGTGGTTCAAATACTGTCCTATTGTCACGCATCACACACTCAATCGTACTCGCAAACAAGTCGCAATGTGGCGCCGCTTCGAGGACGGAGTTCAGAAAGTCAAGAGCGCGAAGTACCGGCGAATGGCGGTGAGCCTGCGTCCGCGCATGAGACCGCACCAGGAACTCATGTCGCCGAGCGCGCAAGTAAGCATCCGGTACAAACAGTTGCACCAACTGCTGCACTAAGTAAATTTTAACAAGAAATTATAACTAACATCATAAGGGACTGAGTAGCAAGTTCAAAAGTTCTCTTCTCATTAATTTGTGGTTCTGCCCACTCCAATGGGCACTCACGAGCGTGAGTATGGACCTATATGCATCTTAGACGCCCAGGCCAGTCAATAATGTTCAAAGTTTACGATCGTTTCTTATCGTCAAGTGCAATTCGGTTACAGGTTCTTTTACAAATTGACGTGGATTAAATTATCTAGTAATTGTCATGATATAAGAAGACCAGGTACGCTCAATCCTATGACAAGCCGCCATTGTTAGCCCTTGATGATGTAAATGAAAATTAAATGAATTACTGACTAATGTACTTACGTAATTACTATTACTTGTCACATATATAAAAATCATCAAAACTGTACGTAAATCTTTTACTAAAAGTTCACAATTTCCTTGTAAGGCAATTTAAAATCATTGAACGTGGGTAATTTATTTTTACGAAATGGCAACGTAGGGTGGGATAACGTCAGCTGGGCTAACCTTGAAATGCTAGCTGTCACTTTTGAGCTTACCTGATTTTCTTATACCATGGTAATTGTAAGTGGGACATAGCCGAGCATGACAATCAATTTACTTAATCAAAACTCAACAAATCGATTGACATCAAATCAAACAATGCCCAAATTAGTTTTCGATTTGGGTTAATATTGTATTAGCGTACAAAGGGTGTTAGTGACATCGTAACGAAAACTTTGAGGGTGAGGGAAAACGAACACTGAGTGGGATGATTCAGATCATGATTCTGATTTGTTATCAAGTTCCGTCGCAAAAGTATGGAACTGAAAATAATTTAAAAAAGTTATCAAGTTCTGTCGCATAAGTATGTAACTGAAAATAATGTAAAAAAAAACACTAACATTTTCATGAATTTTCCAACAGGAATTAGTATCCGTTCGATGTCACTAACACGCTGTATAGTAGGTACTTATTTATTATGGACAGTGGTAACGTCCTTGCTAGTAACAAGTTGTAATGCTGTCCCTCACCTGTAGGTAAGTCTTGGAGTTTACTAGCGAATATACACATCAATGTGGTTTATGGCAGCGATTTCCAAAGTGGATTCCGCAAAATGTCATTCTTTGCATCGAAAATTAAACTAAAAACAATGGGATTGTAGTACAGAACGATAAAATGTAAACATGACTTTGTATAAGAGTGCACTGTATTGAATCGATCTTCGATCAACATTAAAAACATTTCTCTAGGGCTACTTTATTTCCGCGTTAATCAGGGATAAGTCCGACATTTTATCACAGTCACAGTATGCTTTTTCTTACAATTTCCTTAGTAATTTCGTGTTTTGACGTTTAGTAAAAAGTAACTGATTTGAATAGTTGGAGACCGGCCTATTATCTGAACCACTACGCTCCAACTAAATTCATCTACACATCATAACATACACTACAGCACCTGCCGGGAAATAGATCGGGGAATACTCAAGGGCTGGAGAGATAAATTGAGCGACCAGGACGGATTTCCATGAACCGTACCGAAAGCAATCTAAATTCCTAGCGTTGTTTGTTTCGGGGTCCACTGAAATGTGTGTCATATAATTATAGCTGCTTTACATGGGAACCGGAATAGGGGTGTTCGATATGATGTAAATATATCATGAGGTCACGACTTAAGGGGTAGTCAGACGTACATCCATCGCAAGATGAACTAAGCAACCACACGTCACCGAGCTTGCTGTTAGACCAACGTGTTAGGTGAGCCGTATTGCCGTCTATAATGGTCGAGCCAACTGTGTTAGTGAAAACTGCCTTTAAGATACATATCAACTCATTGGTGCAAGTCCGATATCGTGGTTCCCAACGGCACTCCTCGTTGAAGAAGCAAGTCACTGTACCACAGGACTAGTGTCGTAGATATGGTGATTATGGTGAGATTATATGAACGATGACACGATAATAACCCTGACACCAGGGTTGATGAGGCTGGTAATCCACCTCATAACCCACACTATAAGAAGAAGATGGCAAGATCATATATACCTTTCATCATATCCATCTTAGAACTTTGTATCAAAAGTGGCTGCAATTTATCTTCTGATTACTAGTGGCTCCAGCCATCACCTTAGGGATGGCGGGCATAAGTTTTTTTTTATTTATACACAAAATTACATACATACACTTTAATACTATCGCCAAACTACAACCGTAGTTTGTTTGTTTATGTAGGTATATAACGTGGCAAATTTCCTTGTTATAATTTGTGGCAATGATTTACATCACTATACGTGTTACGTATTCAATTACGAATTTGTAGAATTTTGGTCTAAACAGTAGGTAGTGTAAGCTCAACCATTCGATTTTTTAAATATCAATGATATAAACAAAACATAACATAAAAAGCCTTTATATGTCTCACTGCTGAGCACAGATCTCCCCTCAATCGACCGGATTATGGAGCATACTCCACCATACTACTCCAGTGCCATATTGTGTGTAAGTTTTAAGCTATTCTGCAACGGTAAATGTTTATCATGGCTGTGTTTGAACAAACAGATGGACAGAGGCTGAGTCAAATTGTTCGTACTATACAAATATTGGGTCACACGGTACATACAAATAATTGAGGACCAACCGCATTCACTCACATCAATGACCAACCTGAAACTAACGGCTCTATTTGTAGGCACTCGATATATTTAAAACTAAATAAACAGTTTGCAGTTGAAACGATGGGTCCTTGGGGTCCAGAAGCGAAAATATTTGTTAAGGATCTCTCAATGCGTCTTGTTGGGGCTTCGGGAGATGCTAGGGCTGGTAGTTATTTCTGTCAGAGAATTAGCCTGGCGATTCAGAGGGGTAATGCTGCCAGCCTGTCGGGCACCTTGCCTCGATGTGACGCACTGGAGGAGGTGTTTTATTTATAAGATGTGTTAGTTTTATTTTTAATTGTTTCAATAAATAAACTAAATAAATATTCGTCGATTAAAAATAAAGCGAAGGTTGGTGGTAGGGCTGGCAGAGGAACACCTAGAAGGACGTACATTGACCAAATTGGAGATTTCCTTAGAAATGGTTCAATATGATCTATACTCTGAACCGGAGTGCGTGTAAAAAACGACTGATGAATGTTGAAGAAGCAAGAGAAGTGTGTCAGGCGGGATCGAAGCAAATAGAATTCCATAGTCTCTGCTTACCCCGGTGGGAAATAGGCGTGAGTTTATGTATGTATGTGTAAAAATGAATGTACTGAAATATAATAAAGAGCATAGGCTATTTATTATTCCATTTTAAATACACATTTAGAGGCCTGTTGAGTAGGACGTATAGGTACAGTCATGAGCAATATAATGTACCTACTTTAGGACTCTGTCGCACTAACATATTTGACATTTAGTGAGACTTACAGTTCAATTTGTCAAAAAATTTAATGTGACATGGTACCAAAGTGTATACATATTAATGCTCGTGACCGTACATGTACTGTATGAATACGGATGGGTGTCATTGGAATCATACCTTACCCGAGCACCAGAAGATTTTGAATAAAACTAAATACATCTTCCTTCTATCGTGTGGATTGTGAGGTGGTTTACCAACCCCATCAACCCTGGTGTCAGGGTTATTACTGAGCCGCCATAGGCCCCTGACATGACTCATGTAACGACTACGTACTTACATTAGTAAGTAATAACCGGGACCGACTTCTCGAAGCACGGATCGTTTTATGCCTAACCTAACCAAACTAGGGATCACAAAGTGATTTTTGTGATTTGCCCCACCGGGATTCGAACCCGGGACCTCTGGATCGTGAGGACAACGCTCGACCACTGGACCGCGGAAGCCGTTAATACATCTTTGGCAATAAAGATAATATGGGCGTGTTGGATATCGATGATGTCCTTTAAGTGACTGATACGATATGTGAGCCCTAACAAAGGCACTAGACTAATACAATACAATACGATACAAAAACTCTTTATTGCACTTAAATCACATAAAAAAATAGTATTATAATTAAATTGGTGAGCCATGTCAGGGGCCTTTGGCGGCTCAATAATAACCCTGACACCAGGGTTGATGGGGTTGATACTCCACCTCACAACCTACACGATAGAAGAAGAAGATTAAATTGGTAGTACAACAGGCGGCCAACCTACTACCCACTAACAAATACTTAGGTACCTATCTAACTATACTATGTAAGTTTCCTACATTTAATTTATCTCAAAGAAAGTAAAGAAACAAAATAAACAATCTTCTCAAAAAATATGACAAGGCAATTAACCCGGGCCTTTCCTCGTCACTATTCCGATCTAACACTTCCCCACCACGTCACTCTTGTCAGAGAAACGTGACGTGACGTGACGACACGTTTTGCCACGAGGATGATAGTCATCTGTTTAGGTACAAAAAAACATTCCCAATATCAAAGTAAGCACGTGAGAGACAAATAGAAAAGATTCCATATTTATTATATTTATTTATATCTTCATATTATTCATATTTATGGAGATTTTTAGTTAGCACAAAGTTAAGCAAACAATTTTACAATACGAAACATGAAATGGTTATCCTCCTTAAATCTTCCTCAAATATAATAACACATATAAACCCACGCCTATTTCTCACCGGGATAAGCAGATACAATGTAATTCAATTTGCTACGATTTTGACATACTACTCTGGCTTCCTCCACACTTATTAATCGTTAAAATAAAACACATTACCAATATACAAAAAATACCTATAATACAACAAGATACGACACTTTATCATCTTACTAAAAGAATTTACTAACCTAATTCTTAAAGCCTCTACCTTCCGAGCTTGAGCAACTATTCTACATGAAATGCAATAATAGAAATTCCATTTAACTACGAGTAGGAATTTACTTACTCGAGAATGTACTAAAAACATCAAGAAGGAAAACAGACTATTTTGAGTTGTTTTATTATTTCTTAAGCGTCGTAAAACAGGTTTTCTTACTTAGTGAATTTTCTAGACGTCTAAATGGGCAATTAAAAAATATATTTTAGCTTAAATTACTAAAGGGACAGGGGTCAATGGCGCGCGTTCTAAGATCACCTTCAAGTAGAACAGGCATGTATTTGGGGAACGTATTGAGATTTTAGCTTTTTTACGACTTGAATAAGGTTATTTTTTCTGAACGCCAGTAATGTTAGATAGAAAACACTCTGGCACAGTAAAGCATCTTTGATTTCAAATAGCAATCGTTTTAGATGCTTCTAGAATAATCGCGCGAACGAAAGAGAGCTGACAGCTGCGAGCGTCCGAATTAGTGTGGGAAAATGAAATGAAACATTAAAAACCTGAAAAATAACAGTATTTCTCTACTAAATAATGGATGTTATTATACATAAACCTTCCTCATGAATCACTCTATCTATTAAAAAAAACCGCATCAAAATCCGTTGCTTTAAAAAATTAAGCGAACATAGGGACATATAGGGACAGAAAAAGCGACTTTGTTTTATACTATGTAGTGAAGATATATTATATTAGGACAAAAGCAGATCGACTATAAAAATGTAGAACCACGCATATTTTCATTCCTTTTTCAATGGAAACTAGTCTGCATTCCGGAGTTAAAAAACAAAGGATGTTGGAACGCGTTCCATCTCTAGTCCCTCGGTGACAGGCATCAGGACTAGAATTTTTAGAACGAAAAATTTTATGCAGGTTTTTGAGCAAAAGTTTGGTTGCTCAAATAGGCTATGTTGTCAACTTTTCGGGTTTCAGAATAGGGTGCGATGCGACATTTGTATAAGTGATTCTTTTATTTGACCAGCAATTAACAAATAAGTAAATACGTAGCCGTAAAGCATACAGAAACCTGGGAGTGTAAAAAGGCCACATGATTTTATTTTGGACAAATTATTTCTGTTATAATATATTGGGATTTTTCACCAACTCATCACACGCGTGTTGAGTTGATTAAACTCAAAATTTGCATCACTTATTATATCGTCAACTCAACACGCCTACATTTTTACGTGTGTTGAGTTGGTGAAACTTAAATTAAATCACTTTTATGTGTTCATCATTTTTTTTTAATAAATAATTTAATTGAAGCAAATTGAATTGTTTTGCTTTCTTGTCTGCCTGGTCAATAACACTGTAAACCGGCGAGCATGAATGAAGATTTCGATAATTGTTTGTTAGGAGCGCGAGTGTTGCAAATAAACACAGGAATTCCTTGGTCTCTACACACTCCAACGGGAAATAAGCGTTATCAGAAGTATTTAGACCTTACCCTGATTATAAGTACCCTGCCTACGTGTCTGGGCAATAGTTTATCGAACTTCATAAAATTCGATAGACAGAGCTAATAAAAATCCTGACATTTTTCGCTTATAATTCTCGCAATAAGCATTGAATCTGGTATCGAGAAATTCACGTTAAACCTTTTGAAGTAACAGTATACGTCTCTGAGCTGACAGTAATATCGATAACAATCGAATTGTTGCGGTATTTGAGAAATTGAGAGTGTTATAGAACTATATTTATACAACTATATATATACAAGTTATATTACGAAAACGTGATTTAAATATTTACCACAATAATGTAGAGAGCCTTACATAGCGTGCAAAGTGTTATAGTCCGGCAATCTCGTGCGCGACCCTCCTGCGGGGCGACAGACGGTGGCGGGGACGGGGTAGCGCGTCATCATCTTGACATTCTAGAACACGGCTGCACACGTAGAGAAGTGTGCCAGGATAAATCTTGCAATAAGTTGTACTTACTTGTGACGTAATATATGTAGGAGTGAATAAAAAGATAGAACTATTTTATTTTATTTTTATTATTATGCTTGACGACCAATTATTAGGAAAACTAAAATATTAATAGATTGTTTTATTATAAATCAATTTCCATATCGCTTTCATTTTCACTCTCCGTTTGATATTCTTCGTCACTTCTCTTTGATTTCTCCGTGTTTTGCTCATTAATTATTTATGTACAACCTCCTTAAGTTGTCTTGAGATCGCCTCACTCATCCTCAGATATTAATCTCGTGTGCGTCTCCCTCAAAGTAGTACAGATTATCAAGCACGTGTTGCCGCTTCGGCTGCGCGGCCGAGACTGCCGTACTTGACGCGCAGATGCACGCGTTTCCCTTCCCCGCTACACCACCTGCTACCCGCTGACATCTTAGCTACCCCGTCCCCGCCACCGTCTGTCGCCCCGCAGGAGGGTCGCGCACGAGATTGCCGGACTATAGTAAAGGTGCACACCAAAAACATTAGCATCATGGCGTGGCGGCAGTTTAAGCGCGGGCTTGCGCAGTGGCAAAACAGTTCAGTGTTTGTTGGTCATGGATTTACACAAAAAACCAACATCGAAATACTGCGTAAAAATAAATGTTTACATGATTTCAAAGACAAATATTACAGAAACACAACGATGTCAACTGAACGTTAAAGCCGATCCGCGTTGAAACTACCCCTGCGCTGCTTATGACCACGGAACAGAAGAAGGAGGTTGGAAAGGCCCTATTGCGCATTTTGTATGAGAGCCGCTGTCGCCGATTCAAGCCCACTCTCTTTTACTACTACTCCTGCAAACAGATAGCTACGATAGCTCTACAGCGTCTTAAATTACATAGCACTTTACCGGTAAGGTATATGTGACTGGCTGCAATTTTATCATTACTTTTCGTAACATACTGCATATAAAAGTATATTTTTGAGAAATAGCCGATCATACTAAGGTTTTTAGCTTTGCCGTGATAGGAAGGAGGTCTCCTTGAACGATAGTCGAAATTTGACTTCTTGCCCTGCAGGTTATAATGCATAAGATGATCTTTTTAATATATTTTCGCGGAGCGCCATGCCTCGAAAGGTTTGCGGACGAGTGGAGTGCAATGTACAAGTATAAACTATTTGCTCATACTTGTATAGCGCACGTGGCGTGCTCCCATGGTCCTTCTAACTTCTTTCTTCTATTCCGGGGTTGTAATCTACTCCTGCTTTTGGTGTGGGTTCTTAAGGTCTAAGAGGCAGCATGAGGCACAAATCAGAAATCTCATCTAAAATGCCGGTAAAAATGTATGAAGCGTTGTCTAAATTCTCAAAGATTAATAGGAATTTTACAAGGTAAGCGTCCACTTTAGGCCACATTATCACTGATCATCAAGTGGGATTGTGGTCAAATAAAAAAGTTGTAGTGATTGGGTAGTTTCCTAGGTCAAAGATAAATTATGAAATTCTGATTACTAATTAAAGACAAAAGGTGACAAAAAACGTTTTTTTCTCTATTTAACTTATATATGAATTTTAAAACGGAAAAATGTAATAATAGGTGTGACATTTTGTCACTCATGTTGCTTTTTCATACAAATTCCCTACCAAATTCCATAGGTTGTTTCGTGTTTTGACGTTTAGTAAAAAGTAACTGATTTGTATAGTTAGAAATTAGCCTATTGTAGTAATAATACACAACAATAATATTTTATTGGCCATAAAATAAAGTACGCAGAAACATTACAATTGAACCTATTCAATTGTAATGTTCCTAAAGTAGGTGCGATCGGCGACCTTATTGCTAAGTACTTCTGGGTTACTGACCTAACTTTGATAAGCACCAATTTAAGACCACTATTACTCACGAATCGGTGTCTATGCTAGTTGAGGTCTAACAGGAGTCAACTGCTCTTTATTACTGGGATCCATTCCTGTTTCAATTGGCGTGATATTACCCATCGTCTGACCATTGGACAATTAAATTCGTGAGACAATTATGCGTAGAAAACCTCACTACTGATCTCGAACGTGTTCAAAACCGTTCGAACGATCCCAGTTAACCTCGACTTCCAAACATACATATGTTAAACAATGGGATTTGGATTTTTAACGGCCTCCGTGGTCCAGTGGTTGAGCGTTGTGCTCACGATCCGGAGGTCCCGGGTTCGAATCTCGGTGGGGACAAATCACAAAAATCACTTTGTGATCCCTAGTTTGCTTAGAACATTACAGGCTGATCACCTGATTGTCCAAAAAGTAATAAGATCCTTGCTTCGGAAGGCACGTTAAGCCGTTGGTCCCGGTTATTACAGTAGTCGTTACATGAGTCATGTCTGGGGCCTATGGTGGCTCAGTAATAACCTTGACACCAGGGTTGATGGGGTTGGTAATTTACCTCACAATCCACACGATAGAAGAAGAACGGCAACCGGACCTGGGACCTTAAGCATAGTGTGTATCCCTGAAGGTGTAGGCGACATGAACAGCTTTGGTATTCAGAAAAAAGAACGCCACGCGCGGCGCGCGTTCGGGTTGGTAGAGGCGCGCCGAAATGAGGCCTGAATGGCGCCATGATATTAAAGTCCCACTTCAAGACATGACGATGACTGGCTGGAAAACTTGAAGCAAAAAGGCTTCGTCGTGCTTTACCACCTCCTGAGGAGTCGCGTTTTGTGAGCGATTGATGAGGCAATAAATACCGCGCTATAGGGCTCTAGTCATCGGCGGCGCTGCGGGAACCCGTAGACTCACAAATGCTGCAACAATCATCTACTATAGATTCTGTGGCCAATGATGATGACTTCTCACCAGCTATGTTCAAGCCCCATGCAATACGACGCGAGCCTGTTGCCATTAACTGGGCACAAATCCTGAAACCACGTGATATCAGTTACCGATGATCCAAACATGAATTCCAACTCATGAAGTCGAATTCAGTGGGGATTTTTTATTTTTACTCGTTACTTTTGCTATGAATATTTAACCAATCGGAAAGGTTGTAACCGCCTTATACACGGCGTGATCCGCATCTAACTAGAGTGTCCCGGCATGGCCGACCCACGCTTCAGGTCACGGCCACGTTAGTATCGTTCTCTCAATCCGGGTATTGTGTCATGTACTGACATCAATTTGTTTCTAGCCCAATGAATAACTCTAATCTAGCCAACCATTTAATAACGGCCTTCGTGGTCCAGTGGTTGAGCGTTGTGCTCACGATCCGGACGTCCCGGGTTCGAATCGCGGTGGGGACAAATCACAAAAATAATAATAAACTGTTTCTATTCTATTCTATAAAAATCACTTTGCGATCCCTAGTTTGATTAGGACATTACAGGCTGATCACGTAATTGTCCAAAAAGTAGGATGATCCGTGCCTCGGAAGGCACGTTAAGCCGTTGGTCCCGTTTATTACTTACTGACGTAAGTACGTAGTCGTTACATGAGTCATGTCAGGGGCCTATGGCGGCTCAGTAATAACCCTGACACCAGGGTTGATGGGGTTGGTAATCCACCTCACAATCCACACGATAGAAGATTTATTTGTCATCTTAGAACTTCGAATCAAATGTGGTTGCAAATCTGTAAGTGTCTTCTGATTATTTTTCCCTGTACCTACCCTATAAAAAATACCGACGTGCATTTTACTGTGTCGAGAAATCTGGGTCGCAGGAAAATTATATAAATATGTTTGAGTTTTCATTTAGGCTATCATGGCTTCTTTGTTAAACAAACTAAGTCCTGAGGATGGAAGCAGGCAGCTTATAATTAATATATAGTTGCTTATAGTAACTGTCCATCCTTTTGGATTTACTAGAGAGAAACACAATCGTGAAGAAACCTACATTCCCGAGAAATGCGTTTGGCAGGTATGTGACCTAACCTGTATTGGGCTGGTTTTCCCTTTGCGTGTTGGAAGCTCAGACGGGCAGTTGTTTCTGTAAAATACCGGACCTGTCAAATCTTCAGGTTAGGTAAGCGGACACTGTAAAAAACGGGATAACGCTAGATAATGAGGATACAAAATATTAATAAGAGTTCATAAACAAATAATACGTAAATACAAATATAATATTAGCGGGCAGACGGGAAAAGCCACATCTGTTGTTTACGTCGACGTAGTACATTACCTACGTTTACACGTGTTAGCAAATTGTTATGTCTGAGATATCGAATATTGATAATAAAATACCTGCGGTGTACGAACAGCGTAGGTTCCGAATAAAAATATTGATAAGGATCTGTATCAAATACTATTCACGCAACAAATTACGAATTAGGCCTTGTTTGACCACCTGCCGATTAATAAATTGTCTGATCTTCTACTTCCATCGTTTGGGTTGTGAGGTGGATCAGCAACCTCATCAACCCTGGTGTCAGGTTTATTATTGAGCCGCCAAAGGCCCTGACATGGCTCATGTATCGACCACTTACTTAAATCAGTTGTAGTAACCGGGACGGATCATATTACTTTCGGACAATCAAGTTTATTGATCAGCCAGTAATGTCGTAACCAAACTAGGGATCACAAAGTGTTTTTTTGTGATATGTCCCCATAGGGATTCGAAATCAGGACCTCCGGATCGCGAGCCTGAAGTTCAACCACTGGTTAAGAGTATAGGATAGCAGTGCTACTTTCTGCAAGAAAAGTTTTGTATTTGATGCAAGAATGTTTATCAGCAAGCATGTCCTTGTATTTTAAAAGGAATAAGTGACGGTGGTCTGCGATTGTTGAAGTTAAGCAACATTCGCAAAGGCCGGTCATAGGATGGATGACAACAAAAAAAAAAGTTTTTATCTCGAGCTTTTCCGTGCTTTGGAAGGCACGTTAAGCCGTTGGTCCCGGCTGCATTAGCAGTCGTTAATAACCATCAATCCGCACTGGGCCCGCGTGATGGTTTAAGGCCCGATCTCCCTATCCATCCATAGGGAAGGCCCGTGCCCCAGCAGTGGGGACGTTAATGGGCTGATGATGATGATGAAGCATAAGGGCCATTCAAGTAAGTATCTATGGGACTACGGGCCAATTTTCAACAAAATCGATCCAAATATTTGTGATTGAAAAGGTAGACTGTATGGAGTTGCTTTCGCATTTATAATGTTAGTATGATAAATTGATTTTGCCCGCAAGAAATGTACCTGATATATCAACATACATACCTATAGCGAAAAGAGAGCACTCATAAAACAAAATTAGATAGGAGCAGACATCAAAAATGTAATCTCGGGAAAATGAGAAAAAACTTGTTAACAGCGAGGCAAGTCCTCCGCCGCAATACAGATAGTAATTAAAAACTAGACCAACGAAGGCATTTTATTAATGCCGTCTGTCTGGTGGCAGATATACTAAAGTAACGTCCTTTTCGTGCTTCAAAGTAAAGTCCCTTTCGCAAAAAATAATCCATCCTCTTACAAAAACCAGTTAGGAAACCATATTTTTTTTTAATCCTGGGAAGGGACATTTTGAGACGAAGTTAGTTCAAGATAGGACATTGAAACTGACAGACGGAACTTGAACCCGTAGCTTTTGTCAAGCCGGGACGAGTGTGTTACATATCGTCATTAAGCCGACGTCATCAACAACGGTGTCGGAGTTATTATTGAGTCACCATAGGCCCCTCACATAGCTCATGCAACGACTACCTACTTACTGAGGTATATAGTAAACGGAACAGACTTCTTATCGTCCCTCCGAGGCACAGATCCTCTTACTTTCGGACAACCGAGTCATCAGCCTGCAACGTCCTAACCAAACTAGGGATCACAATGTGATTTTTAGTGATTATATTCCCACCGGGATTCGAACCGAGGACCTCCGGATCGTGAGCTCTGCCCTGAACCACAGGACCGCGGAGGCCGAATACGCGACCGACTTGGGGTTGGTGAGATCAGTTACTACTGATTTACACGACGTAAACCTACACGAACGATGATGCTGTTATGAGTGTATCTTCTCATAAATAACACATATAGGTACCTAACTATACAGACTTCAAGATACATGTTGTAATTAAAACCCTTTGTGAAAGTAAATACGAGTAAGTTTGTTTACTTCCCTCAGATATTTGCTTCAGAAATTCGCAACCGCGACGCGCTAAAGCAGAAATTAAGATACGACGAAAAGTCTGTACTTTGTGACTTGTATGTTAAGAACACACATTATAATCTCTGTTAGTTCATGTGGAATCTCTTCCCCTTCAATTTAAATTCCAAATCGATTTAATTTAGTATTTCAAACTAGTCCCAGCGGCAGCGATTAAGATGTAATAATAATAAAACTAGTTGTCTTTGATTACTTGTGGCTCTACCCACCCCATTAGGGATTACGGGCGTGAGTTTATGTTTTATGTAATAATAAAACTGACTCCAGGGTTGCTGAGGTTAGTTATCCACCTCACAATCCACACGATAGAAGAAGAAGCAAATGTACAATAAATCATTGTGTTATTTATATCCAGTTAAGCAGAAATCCCACACGCGTAGGTGTGTATATATATAATATACAATTTTCTTTATTGAGGCAATAGACCCATACAATAATATAATTATATAGGTTATATGCGTTACGTAACTGTGTCAGTTCACTTAAACAGATTCTAGTTACTCACTTGATAAGGATATAACGACAATTTAGAAAGTAGACCATAAGTAGACCACAAGCGGATATCCGGTACCGTTTATTACCTGAAACAAATAGGAACAAATTATTTAATAATATTTAAAAAAATTATAGATCGATAGAATTTATTTTCGAATTCACGTTCGGATCATAAAATAGAAAACAAATTAAAATAAATTACGTAGGATAACATGGCTGGGAAACCATTTTATGTGGTTTTGGAGGTATGTGGCCTAATCTGCAAACAGGGTTGTTTTCTCTTCGGTTTAAAGGTCTAATTGGTAGTCGCTTCTGTAAAAAAATTAACCTGTCAAATCTTCAAATTACGGGGATGATGAAATCGAAACAAATTCCATGTCCATAAACATAAGGCCGACTTCTGCACCTTTATTGTATTGTATGTTTCAGTTGCTGCAAGTTGTCTTTGATTACTTGTGGCTCTGCCCACCCCATTAGGGATTACGGGCGTGAGTTTATGTATGTATGTTATGTATGTATGTTTCTTCTGTACAATAGTGTTTTATTATTATGATTAGAAAGAAAGAAACATTTATTACTTCCCACACCACAGACACAGACAGACAGGTACATTACATTCAACACAGGACAGAAACCACACGGAAATCAATAAGTACACAGAAAAAAAATCCAAAACAAAAAGAAAAACAAACCAAAATCATAAAAACAATAATAATAAAAGTTATTATCCTAAATGCAACGCACATATGTACATACATATCTCGTACGTAGGGCCTATAATTAAAATTATAATAAGTGACAAAATAATCTTATTATTTAATTTCGATTCTGTCTTCTTGTTATATTGAAATCCGTCGTCAATATCGGAAAGTTTCCTAACTTAATTTCATTGTTTTAAATATTAATGAAGTATCCTATTTTCTGTTCATTGTAAATTGCTTTTTACGAAAGTAAATTACTTTGTCTGGCTTAAAGATGTCAACGTTCCAAAGTGCCCATTAGGTTATAAGCTGACTTGCTCATAAAAAGCTTTAAGAAAAAAATTATGTTGTAATGTTGTGAAAATAAAACAGTTATTTGCCAAACACATTATTTTATAAGTGTACTTACAAGAATAAATTACTTTATCAAGGCTGTATGGTCCTCAGTTCTTTGCCTGCCTTGGTTAAGGCGAATTAAAACAACAAGGACATGTAACATAGACAAGACGATGTCGAATTAGATAACGTTTAATAGAAAATCACAATTAGTTCAGCTATAATTGGCTTGTAGTAACGAGGCAATGAAGCAGAATAGTTTGGTAAATTACTCTCCTTTGTTCCTCATACGCAAATACAGGACGAAATACGAAGGGCTCTGGAATTAAGAATCAGCCAATTGGAGGACATTATGAGACATTTCATAATAAAGAACTATAATAGATTTGCTACTGAAATCAGGGGCGTAATTCATTAAACTTAGGTAAATAACAACGACAATTTTAAAAAACCGGACCTGTCAAATCTTCAGGTTAGGCAAGCGGACCCTGTGAAAAACGAGATAACGCTAGGGAGATGATGATTATATGATAGCACCCAGGACACTTTCTGTCATCGGATTCTGGGTTGACTATTCATTACAGCTTTGTGATTCTCTTAATCTTACAGAAGGCGCATCTACAAAAGTATTGTCTATGTAAAGAACCTTGTTGAAGACTTAAGGGGAGGCCTTTGCGTAGCTGTGGGATTGGTTAGGCATGATAACATAAGACGATAAACTACTGAAGTGACATTTCTCAACGTCGTCCAAATTTTTATCAAATACGTCATCTTTGCTTTGGAGAATCACATCACAGGACATCCAATACAGTCACGACCAATATTATGAATCAACTTTAGAACCCTGTCGCACTAACATATTTGATATTTCCAAAGACTTCAATTCAATCAATACTGTTCAATTTGTCAATGTTATAATGAGATATGGTTCCAAAATACTAAAATACATATTAATGCTCATGATCGTACACGCTCGCTCGGTTTAATTGGCGAATATGAAACGACACATCGAATATGTCACTCACATATTGATTCCATTCGCGTTTCAGATGATCCAGATCATTGTTTTTATTTCGCATTAATTTCACATCCATTTCAGCTTTCACAAGTAATGGTTTCAATCAAAAAGTAATTAAGTTCATTGGATAAAGAAATAAAGTTCAACCGGATTTTTCGTTTGTTGATAAATTTCCAATCTGCTCACTCTGCAATAAAGTCAATCTATTAAAATTAAAAATGTCAGATTTTAGCAATTAATTCCTTTCCACAGAATTATATATATTTTTTAAATGAACACGATCTTCATGACAAATATATAGACATTTTGAACGGATTCAATACTTAGGAAGCAAATCAGATGCCAACGTAATTTTGTTGCAGTACGACGTCTTTGAGTACCTTTGAGGACGCCAAGAGCCCCGTAAGGCGTTGTGTACATAAATGCAGTGTAGCCTTAATACTACTTAATACTAACAATATGTTTACTTACACATGTTTAGAATAACCAGTCTCTTTGACTACTACGGAAAGCAATAATGGTATAACATGTCTATAAAAGCCAAGCATGTGGATCTTGCAGCAACCTAAAAGTAAATACCGCGAATAATAGGTACTTGCATAGCATACGTACTAAACCGTCTCAATATCATGATACGCGAGGCCGTCCTATGAATAGGAACAAAACAGTATTGAAGAGTCAAAGAGCGTAAAATCTAATAATTTTGGACTCGGACGGCTTCAATTTGTGAGCTTCCAAAGCACAGTTATAATACATTGAAGAGTCTTGATCTATCTTGGTCTATACTATATACTTACCAACTGTGGAAAACTGAAGTTCTCTCAAGTTCCCGTAAACTACTCTTAGTAACTCCACACGTGCAAACTTGAAGAACCATCGACCTAATATGTATTAATCTAGTTTATAACTTAGGTACGTCGTAATTGCTGATACTAGGATATATTAAGACATCTCAGAAGAGTAATTGGTTATAATAAAGATTAGTGAAAGCTTGTTGCTGGTTCTTATGATTTAATTACATTATGTTAAACAGAATGGAACATACCTACTTAATACAACTTTATTAAGCCTCGTTCTCATAACATTTCAAGATTTTCGAACATGAGACAACATAACATTTGAATAACAAAGGCTGTAATCGAGTAGGTAAGCAAGTTGTTAGAAAATATTAAACATCTGAAGACAAAGGTGATGCAAAGGCATGTGCTTTGTAATGTTCATAGGGAATAATCCATCGCAACAAAGCTAGACTATAAATCGAGAAACAAAAGTGCGGACATTACGCGAAAGCAATCAAAAGTAACGAGAGATCCAATTCCGAAATCGCGTTGTTTTCGAATCGCCCCGAGCACCGATCGTGGCCGACTGTAATTTCCTCGCTGCCAACACAGACGAAACATTAACTTACAAGGACTCGTAGTTCTGATTCGGATATTCGTCGATAACAAGCCTTTGTCTTTATGTTGTTGTAACCAATCTGAAAAGATTGGATATAAGAATATAGGTTGGAAGTTACAGAAGCTTCAGTGGTGGATAAAGTCGTGTGTAAAGAATATGCACGTTTTGGAGCAAATACGTACGAAAGAACAGATAACACTGAAAATCGTAGAACAAACAGAGGCAGAAGATAACCAAATTGGGCTGTTAAATGATATTTTAGAGTAATCAAATAAGTCGAAACAAAGGTGCACATGGTTTTATAGTAATATGGTGACAAAAGATAGATCGACAAGGGGCAGTGTCCCAACATTGGATGTTATTGGCACAACTAGCTTTTATTAAAGTTGAAACCTCTATAGTCGCTATACTAGTTCCAATAAAATGTCCAATATACCCGACGCAACTTGTAAGGGTGGCTATTGTTTCTCTTGGAAGATTTAGCAGTTTCTGTCCTCGGAACGACTCGTTGCGAAATTAAAAATCTGCTATTGAATCACCAATAGGGACTCGAGAGTATTGAAACTGAAACTAGAATGGTGAAACATTTTTATTGTTTCTGCTGCAATGGAGGTGAATGTGCTAGAAACTAATATTTCAGCTCCATTCCAACAAAAAAAATCAAAGTCTGTAATAGTTATTTGCAAAATTCCGTCGGAGTCTATTTTCCGCTCTCCTTTTGTCATTCCAATTGTAATTTGATTGTTACAGTTTCGAGCCATAGTTGAAATATGCAGGACTTGTTCAACGTTAGAAATCTCGAAGAAACAAACACCATCACGAGAACCTATTAGCTAAATGAGTTTCGGTAAGTTACCGCTACCTTAGGAACGCAATATGGGGCATGAGCCGTAAACCGTAACTGAACCGAAGTGCGAGAACGGAAATTCTATTAGAAAGCTGGATATTAGCCTATAATTACAATTAGCTAATTTTGAGCCTTAAATGTGTAAGGATGTAAACTGTGACAAAATCAAGGCATTCTTAATTTTCTAACGTGTGGGGTATGAGGCGTATTACCAACTTCATCAACCCTGGTGTCAGGGTTATTATTGAGCCGCTAAAGGCCTTTAACATGCCTCATGCAACGACTCACGGTATATACAGCTTAACGTGCCATCCAAAGCACGGATCATCTTAATTTCGAAAAATCAGGTGATCAACCTGTAATGCTAACCACAAAGTGATTTTGGGATGTCGAACCTGGGACCTCCGGATGGTGAACCCAACGTTCAGCAACCATTAGATCAGGAAGACCGTTATTAACAATTTCTATCTATCTTATTCAAATTTTGTGTTTCTATTACTATCAGTAGGTATATCAATATGTATGGCTGGTTAGAAGCGTATAAATACATCAGTGCATTTTATTGCAGTTTTACAATGATGTTGAATACTTTTCTATCTTCTCTATTGTTATTGTAATCATGAGCTCATTATTCTGAGTTAATATAATAGAAAATAATTCAAAAAAGCACAAAAAAATCTTGAATTTGGCGACGAAAAATTCCGCTTTTTATCAACTCAGAATCATGGTCTGAATCACCCATCAATGTTTTCGTTACGATATCACTAACACCCTGTATTCTGTGTAAAGAAAATTGTGTATTATTTTGTTTTATAAAAAAAATCCAGTGGAATTTTAGTGAAAGAAGCGAAAGTGTGTCAGGATCGTAGTAGATGATACTCAGTGATCTTTGCACTAATTCCAGGGAATAAGTGTGACCTTTTGTATAAATGTAAAAAAAATATATTGGTCAACGCAATTCCAAAGGAAGGAATACCTAAACTAGCCAACGCCACATTTCTGAGAACACACTGAAATGTTGAGATGTTTTATTCCGACTCCGACTACGCCCTTGGGATAAGGAAGACAGCGTCCTTATTGCCCGCCGGCCGACATCCAAATTCAAACCACGTCACGAAAACAATTTTCTAAAATTAATACTGACACAAATTGTTTTGCACCACTGATGTAGGTATGCTGTAAAAGTAATATTCTTAAATGTTCATTTTTTCAATGTCACACGAATGTTTGTAAAAAAAAAAATGTTTTGTACCTAAATTTGACGTTCGTTGGTGATTTGGGAAAGCTAATGGCTATTGCAGTTTACCTCTCATCTGCCGCGGTACCAGATACAATAGACTAATAGACTTTACATTGTGTCTGGTTGAGATCTGCGTTCCGGCGTTCGAAAAGTCATATTATATTGATTTCGTATTTCAAGATTCTGTTAAGTAGATAAATAGATTCATTATTATGTTCTGTAAGAAGAGCTTTTAAATATATAATTAGTAAATGGTAATAATAGTTTAGTTTTAAATCTAAATAAGAACGTTACACATCTGATATAATAATTTCTTCTTCGTTCAGATGCGTCAAATACATTTATCTAATGGACAATTATTCTGTTAAATAGAGGAAGGTCAGCGTAGGATGTGTTAAAGAAAGGCCAGGTCGAGAGTACTCCAAACCGGCGAGCATGGATGAAGACTTTGATGAGAGTGGAGGAAGCGGAAGTAGTGTGTCAGGATCGTAGTAAGTGGAATTCCGTGGTCTCTACCTATGGGAAATAGGCGTGATCTTTATATGTAAATCTCATACTAATTGCTTGCATAGTATGGCGTGGTGGGCACAAAATAATAACATGTGAAATGCAAAAACTTTAACTTGAACCTTGAAAAAAAATATCGCTTGTATAAAAAAAAGTAGTAAATAAAAGAAAGCCAACGCCATCTCGCTTTACACAAACCGATTGAGGAAGTAAAACAGGCGACAAAACGCTTGACAATCGGCGGACATATCTCGAGATAATCTGTACGAGGGTGTAACAGATTGCGTCGAGCAATACTTGGTCGGGAGATTTATTATGGAGGGAAAAACGGTTTAATTTGAAAAGACGTGAGTATGTTGGAGAGGGACTGCATAAAAACTACAGAAAGCGATATTTCCGAGCCGAATTCGAAGAATCGACCTCTGCCAATTGTGTCCTTTTTAGCAAGATGGATGATATCACTGTATACGGCGATAGCAAGTCCTCTAAATCTCTTAGTCTATGTGATATGTCCTAATGTGATTCGCAAATTCTTCGATTTGAAAAAATGCGTTTATACGAGGAGCAGTTGTTGAAGTTGTTGTTGGTGATAGAAAACATCGTAAGGGTACGCACATTCCCGAGAAATCCGTTTCAAAGGTATGTGACCTAACCTGTATTGGGCTCGTTTTCCTTTCGCGGTTTTGAAGGTCAGACAGGCAGTCGCTTCTGTAAAAAAAGTGGACCTGTCAAATCGTCAGGTTAGGTAAGCGGACCCAGTGAGAAATGAGAATACGCTAGGAAGTTGATGACGAGGATGTTGTTGTGAGAGAGCTTAGCTCCAGTTTTCCGGACACAAACGCGACAACTTCGTATCAAAAATGGCTACAAGTTGTCTTCTGATTACTAGTGACTCGGGACACACCAGGGATGATGTTTTACATTATTTCTACAACAGTTCTTAGTTTATAAACGCAATAGATAAAAAAAGACAATTTTCTCCCGAAACTATACAATCCTTTAATAAAGGTTTCATCTTCCTCAAAGGGGTTTTCAAGTCGACAAATTACGATATTAATTTACAAAATCCCATAAATTGTGAAGAATTAAAAACTCATTAGGCGAACTTGCAGGGGATTTTCCGGTGTTTCGTTGTGGCAGATGGTCGAGAATCGCGTGACGTGTCGCCGGATCGATTCGCGGATGACACTGTGACCTAATTCCGAAGGGCCGTACCTGGGAGCGGATTCTGTCCGAGTTTTGCGATCGCCACTGGTTTTTCTGAACAATTGAACCGATTACTGCGGATCTATGTTCAATTGTTTTGTTGATAGTTGCTTCTATGTTCTGTCAAACTAACTTGTACTACACATACTTACATAAACTCTGGGTAGAAACAACAACAGAAGAACAAGTCGCCAGAATACAATATGAACTGTGTTGAGATAAAGGTTACATACATGCATCACCTACAAATAAAATAAAATGAATAAACTTTCGTGAATAAATGAGAATACGTAAAATCTGTTACTACATATTCCAATTCCATTTGCTTCAATCCTGGCACACTTCATCTGTTAAGAAATTAAATATCGAAAAGAAACTAATTTTTCACTAATTATAGTAAACTCTAATCTCTATTATACTCTAATTTCGAACTATACGTCTAATTTCGAACAAAGAGTAAATAATTTCAAATTTCAAGTATCTAAAGCCACAGTTTATTAAAGAAGACTAGATGCGGTATCTAAAGGTAAACTGAGCCACAAATAAATAAAGTATTTTAGCTACGATAAAGTAAAAGCCTGATTTATAAGTTATAGTATTTCGCTACCAATCAGTGGGATTATAGGCATTTTATTTCGATGTCTCGTGCCACTGGCGTCGCATAAAACGTCAACTTTATTACAGGCTTTGTCAGTTTCTACTCCAGCAACTGTTATTTGTGGATTGAAATACAATTGCAGGCTTTCGTAATTGATTGTTGACTGTACTTGGATTCGTATCGGACTGCGTAATTTCTATGAAATTGTTTTGCAGTAGAATATTGTTCTTAGTAATTTAAAATCAAGTTCATAAAGGAATTTAACACGGCACCATTAATATTTTCACCAGAAGGTGTGGTTTGGTTACGCAAAATTTTAAAAAGATATTAAATTACGAAATATATATTAAAAATACTACTTTGTTATTTTAAACATTTATGAAATAAGAATAAGAACGAACCGCTAAATGCAGGTCAAGTTTTGTTAGAAATCGATAGGGACTACCAGAATAAGACGTCCGACCTGTGTCGTATCCACAAGGGTAGTGCTCGACAAAATAGCGTCTTAACACGACGTCGCGTTGAATAATGGAGGGGATGCAGGGGAAGGGATGGATTCTACGAATAGACTGCGATGCCGTTGTGCTAACGAAGCGACTTCTATGCTGACGGTGGAATGGCTGACGATGCTACTGAAATAGCTCACGAGAAACGGTGAGACTGTTTCAATTCATTGTGATCGTACCCTTTTGTTTTTGAGGTAAATGGTTTATTGGAATGGAAGATACTACGAGTCGTTCTAGTATAGGATAGCGGCCATTAGCGGCCAAATGCGAATTGGATTCGCTCATTATTGCGCGCATACATATAATACGATTACGTTATGCTAAAATTGGGTTATATTATTCCAGCAAGTCGCTGGCATTATTTTTTTCTGAGATATCTAAACATGATAGATTTGTCCACCCGTGGACAAAAAGAAAAGTATAAAACGCAGCATGATTTTCTAATATCGCATCCAAAAGCAGATAAAGATGTCAACAAAGAATGAAACAGACAATAAATCAAAAAGCCTCACGACACAAAAAAAATGTTAATGGTCAAAAGAAATCCGCTAGTTCCACGAATATGGAACTAACAGAATATGGAATTACCAGGGCTAACATCCTTAAACATACACCAGTCCCTTCAGTTATCCGAATTCTTAACGGGGTTTCCAAAGATGTAGAATTGTTTCGCTGTACCTTGACACAATTATCTTAAGTGAGGTGTAAATGTTATTTATTTTGTAGATTATTATTGATTTATTGTTTTGTTGTTTGTGATGTTTTTGCAGTTTGTATTATTAAGTAGTAAGATCACCGACATGTTTTTCACTATGTACCTTAATAAATATATTAGCAGTAAGTACTTTAGTAAGTATTGTTACACGTTATATGAAAACGTTTACGATGTAAATAAGTATAATGTACCTACGTCAAGTAAAACTGAGAACATGTGATATCCTTGACCTAGGAGTCTAGCGATATGTTTTAAAGGCTTACATCATGAAAGGCCGTTATTAAGCATGTACAATAAAAATGAAAATGATGTTTTTACCATAAACGATAAATCAAATCGATAAAATTTCTAAAACTGCCTGCCGGGCGTCGGTGATACCACCGCAAAGTGTAAACGATGCGATAAACCTAGATTTTTCTACTTAATTAGCTAAAGAAGGGGAAATACCAGCGACAGAACTTAAAATCTGTAAACTTATAGGTAACATAGGTACAATACATAAAATCCCAGTCCCTTGTTAAAAATATGAATGGTAAATAAAAATATAAAAGAAATATTTCATAAAACAAAACCATACAACTAAGGAACTGGGTGATATGAAAGATGTACCAGACCAATAGGAGGAACGTTTTTGGGTTGGCACGTCAGATGCCAATCACTTCTCTAATAAACTGGGCCTGTAAATAATTTAATGCAACGATTTTCTTCTTTGCGAGTCGATGGCGATCGAAGCTAAATTTTTGCTGACCAATAATTGGCCACGCTTACGGCATTGTCAGTGGCTTCGTAGAAGAAGAAGAAGAAGAATGCAACGATAGGTTAGAGGAACTCTTGCAAAGTGGAATAAACTTTAGGAGATGACCTACAACAACGTCAACAACTAACCTAGTTTAAAAGGCTCGAGTGTCACCGAGTTCAGAACTTCAGTGAGTCAGATGATAGAGTCAGAAGCATTCAATAAGAAAAAAGGACGGGAATAGTAACTATTATCATATATTTTTATACCAGTAGTTGGAAATAGCATCCCAGCGGGATTCTGACCTGGTTTCCGACAACACAAACACGAGCAAGGAGTTGGCTTAGCAGTTGCGAGGCTGCCCTAATTGGAACATGGTTAATAGTACGTTTACGTTTTTATATATTCTTCTAATATGGTAATATTCGAAGAAAGTATGAAATAGGTACTTACTTCAATTTTGCTTTAAGGTTTTGGATTTAAATCTTGAGTAGAAACCTACACTTATCGGAAATTATAACGATTTTTTCCTTCAATGAAAACATAATTCCAGTACCAACTTCTGGGTGAATTTCTGAAAGTGCCTCTATATATAGCATATTTTTATAGAGCCTCATAGACCATTCGATTGGAAAAAAGTTACATTGTCGCTTTACCGTTAAAAAACAAGGCATAGCACAGCACTTTGAAAAAAATAACTTTCTATTATTACCCTCAAAATCTAAAAAAGGCTCGGTCCTTTATGTCCTTTATACAAATATCTACTTAAGTAAATATACAAAGAAAGCCTCAGAAAGTATCTTATGTCAAATCTATGTAAATGAAGGTTGACTTCCGACAGACGTTCTTAGTAAATAGGATTATTCCCACCAAGGCTATTGCGGTTCGCTTCACTTCATTTTCTTAGAAGTTCTTTAAATTTTCCCGGGGAGTTTAAATTCTTGTCGTGACGCTGCAAGTTAGGACAGCACTTCAGAAGTGCTCCTTTAAAATTAACACAAGGTTTAAAGTGTGCTAAATTATTCGAATGTGAAAGTTGTATGTTGAAGACAGTTGCTTAAGATTTGTTGTCTTCAACATACCACTTTCTTTCTTCTTTTTTTATATTAAAGATTATTATATATTGCAAGAAGGGAAGAGAGGCCTTTGCCCTGCAGTGGGACGTTGAGGGCTATTAATAAATAAATAAATAAATAAATATATTGCAAACAGCCTCCGTAGTCCGGGATCGATTCTCGATGGGGACATTGTCAAAATCACCTTGTAAGACTGTCTTTTGTTTGGTAAGGACATTGCAGGGTTGAATCACGTAATTGTTCGAAAAAGTAAATGATTCGCTGCTTCGGAGGGCACGTTAAGCCGTTGGTCCCGGCTTTTAGGAGTAAAAAATCACCTCCAACCTGCAGTGGGGTAGCGTGGTGGAGTATGCTCCCAGTGCTTCATAAAGCATTAACACAGTGTAGATAATAGTTATTACTTGCATTTAGTTTGAGGACATTAGAGTTGATGTGTTTTGACTTTTGACTCACCCAAGTAAATATACTATCCGTACAATGTTTGACGAGTGAGTCAAAACTCATCAACTCAAATGTCATCAAAGTAATGCTTTATGATGGAATTGGGTCGTCCCGGCTTATTTTTATTTTACCTAATTCTTTGCACGCGTTATTTTTCCTTCAAGGTAAGAGACAATTCAATAGTAATTTTGTTGGTAAATGTTCCTTTTCATTTGATAAAGTGGTTATCAAACGCAGGCTATAATTTAATGAGTAATTTCTATTGGAATTGAATGCTAATGGAATTTGATGTGAGACGATTGGTCCACCACACTAAGATGACAATCTCAAAATTGGAGGTTTTTTGGAGGGAAATACTATCACTACGCTTCCCATTTAATAAACAGTACGGTTTATAAATTACCATATATATAAAATAACACAACATAATCTCACGACTATATCCCAAACCTCATCGAAAGATGAATAAAAATAAAATTAAAAAAAAAAAAAAAAAAACAAGTCAAAAATAAAATACCCACACCTCACCGAGCTTTCTGTTAGGCCAACGTGATAGGTGGTGAGCAGTATACCCGCCTAGAAAGATTAGTGAAAACTACACTTAAGATAAATTAATAACTTATTAGTGTAAGTAGGATACCGGGGTTCGAAACGGCGCTTCCCGCTTGTGAAGCAAGGCAGTGTACTAGAGGACCACAGTGAATCACTGATATATTTTTAATGCAATAAGGCATCAGATCAGTAAACCGAGTGACTTTTTGCTGTTAATTAGACTTTGTAACATCACAAAGGAGTTTCATTTCATAACGTCAACAACGGTATGCGAAATTTAATATTTTAACCATTTTGATTTGTTGACGCCGCCTGAGGGTGCTTTATTAATTTTCCATTCGTATAATGAATTAATTGTAACACTGAAAACGGATATTGCTACGTAATTTTCGGATAATGACGTCACGTTTCGACGACTCAATTTTGACGTTATTGAAATTGAATTCACTAATATTCCATAGCATCATAATCTGTGTGAGCTTATCAATTATGTATTTGTACAAATCATATTCTCCATCCAGAACAGATAAATTAGGTTTATTTGTATTACATTCGTTATTATTATCATATTTATATAATTAGTAATACGTATAAGTAATATAAGTCCAATATTTTTCATCTTATTAAATTCTTTAACTCGCTAGGCGATTCAGTAACGTTCAGTACGCTATCGATTTTCTAAAACATTTTATCAATTCTTTATCAGAAGCTTATAATCTATGTTTTGGTATTTATAGTATTAAGATCAGTGACGTGCAGTTTCCGGGAATGTACCCAGAATGAGAATGTTCCTGTTGTAAAAACTCTTTAATAGCAAGAGCCTTGGCTGCTTTGTTTTTTTAAAAGTAGTCTTTCTTGTACTCTGATCATATCAGCGTAAAGGTTTACGCTTAGGTTGGTAACGTCTTAAACCTAAATAAAGATTCTATCTATCTATCTACTGAGAATGTTTCCAAAACACATTCCCGGGAACGGCACTTATTACGGATTAAGGGTATATTATTATGTTTAGTCAGCAATGAGGTATTAAGGGCAAGCCGGCAAGCCGCGCGCCGACATTGGGTGACCTTGCCCCACAATCGATACCGTACTGCGACACTGTATATGGCTTTCCTTACCTCTATTGTCTGTCTGTATTCGTGAATTTTTCAAACTTCCACTCGTTACGTATTTAACGAGTTCTATTCTCGCTCTTGTTTAGTAAAATTAGTACAATAAAGTACAATTGTTTTCAATTAACGGTTAAATTGTTCTGTGTACTCAAAATCGCTGTGTGTACATCTTTGTAGTAGATACATCGTATCTCCATCGATTTATTTGTGAAGTAATTTTGTATTAATAATTACTTTTTTAAAAGGTTTTATTTTCACAAAAATATCATGTCTGTCAAATCAACTCTGGTTTACGTCATTACTTTGTTGCTATAAATTCTAAGTGTCCGATTTGGTTTCAAACCGTCGTTACTTATTCAAACGTGACCCTGCAATAACAGACCGTGACCCAAATTGTTCATAAACCGCTCATAAAGGGAATCACGCGTTAGATTTTAAAAGTAAAACCACTAAATAATAAAGGCTCCTTTCTCATAACACGCAAACTTGCCTGCAGACTTTTTAAACGACCCCTAAAAATGCGCGTGCAAAAAACTTCGCGTTCCTTTGTTAAGTATTTTACATGATTCATGATTTTGTGCACTACTGTACACTTACAATGTTTAGAACTAACATACTATTCCATTTATTGCACTTGGTACCAATTTATCAAATAACTTTAATGCGAATTGGTTCTAAATATCTATAAATGTACTTATAATTGTTCATGACCTTACCTATTATATCATAAGCGAATATAACCTACTATACCAGTACAGTGGTGTAATCCCCTGGCGGTGTTATAAGTATCACACATGCAGAGGATTTTAGACTATTACCGACTGTAATAGGAAGTAAACTTGTATTGTAACTCTTAATATACGCAATAAATAAGAAATTAAATATATTGAGAATGGATTCTAAAGCAAATTATTCACTTTTAGTAGTATTTATAATAAAAGGATACAAAAACGTCGATCACATTACATAGCAAAAATTACTGATCTGCAAAAAGCATGTCCCATGCTCGGTTACCGGTTACATCATCACTCACCATCAGGGGGGTTAAAATGGCCACATCAAAGCACTTTATCTAAGAAAGCAATATTGCTTTTTGACATTTGTTTGCATTGCGCACTTACTTTTATATGCGCAAATGACAAATTGCAATATTGTTTCTTTAGATAAATTTCTTCGATGTGGCCTTTTTAACCCCCAGGTGATCAAATGCTTGCCCATCTTCCATAAAAAAGCTCTAGATCCACTCAAAGACGTGCGGCAGACATCTTGAAAAATGCAAAAGCGCGTTGTACTCAGCATGCGCCATTTGCAACGTCAGAGTCCAGAGCGACCTAATTCGACAAGAACCTCTGGACTGCCAACTGAAATAAAATAACCTTGTTTTCGAATGAAAAGAACTATTGCATGCAACTCTGTCACTCTAATGCAATTCCCCAGTTTATTCGCCAAGCTTCACCATACGACTGTAATACCAAGTAAATTTGTGTTGAACTCTAATATACGCAAATAATTTAAGAAATTAAATATATTGAGTATGAACTTCCCCAGCGAATTATTCATACTCATGCACAAAGATCGATTACATAGCAAAAATCAACATAGGGACTATAGATTAGATTCACTCAAAGATGTCCAGGCAGACATCTTGAAAAATGCAAAAGCGCGTTGTACTCAGAATGCGCCATTTGCAACGTCAGCGCCCAGAGCGCGACCTAATTCGACAAGAACCTCTGGACCAGTTCCCGGGAATATGCCCACTTTGGAAACATACCCGGCAGTAAAAAGGCGCAAAGGTTATGTAAAAAGAGCTTTATTACCTAACCTTTAGACAGATAAGATCAGAGTACAAAAAAGAACAATATAGGAAAAAAAAGCAGCCAGTGTTTTTACTTCTTCTTCCTCTTATCGTGTCGATGGCAAACTATTTAGTATCGGCCTAAAACTGTGTGTGTGCCAGTGTTTTTACTATTAAAGAGTTTTTACAACGGAAATATTCCCACTTTGGAAAAATTCCCGGGAACGCCATCGGCAAGCTCTGGACTGCCAACTGAAATAACCTTGTGTTGGAATGAAAAGAGCTATTGCATGCAACTCTGCCACTCTAATGCAAGCCATTTCCTTAGTTTGTTCGCCAAGTTTCAACATAGTTTCGCCTTTGTCATTTCTTATAATAGATATACATATACATAAGATCACGCCTATTTCCCGTTGGGGTAGGCAGAGACTACAATTCCACCTTCTACGTCCCGACACACCACTTTCGCTTCTTTCACTCTCATGAAAAAATCTTCATACATGCTCGCCGTTGTATACAGCACTCTTGATCTATGGCCTTTTTTACCCGACTGCAACGAAGCGAAAAGGAGGGTTATTAACCTCGTAAGACCCAGTTTTCTAGAGACAATACTTAAACAATTGAGATTATTATTAAAGAACATTCGGCCCTACGACCTTAAAACATCTTGAATTTGATTGCGGTATTCGCCTATGTCTTTCCCTATAAATACTCATTTAAAATACGATAGTTTTACCAGGAGACTAGAAATGAGTTAGCGGGAGTTGGCGGGCACACTGTACAAATACTAGACATACTTAATTGCTCTAGCGCCGAACAATGTGTTGGTTTTTGATCTCGGTTTGTTTTTCATGCATAGGTATATCCTCCGGTTGATTGAAAGTGCATGTGGCTTGTGCCTGCCTCCGTTTAAAGAACGTAATGGATTGATTTAATCACTAAATTATGCACATGTACATACGTAAGTAGGTTTAGGGGTAGGTTGACCATGGAATTCCGCAAAATTATTTATTACCGGGGATACAGTCGAAAATCACTTTGTAAGACTGTCCTCTGTTTGGCTAGGACATTGCAGGTAGCATCACCTGGTTGTCCCAGAAAGTAAGAATGTTCCATGCTTTGGGAGGCAGGTTAAGCCGATAATGCCGGGCTACTATCCCAAACCAACCAGCAGTGGAGCAATGTAATGGGGTATGCTCCATATTACCCCCGGTTGATTGAGGGGAGGCATTGGCCGGCAATGGGAGGTATAATAATAATATAGACTATTTGTTAAATATTTGGTATTTATAACCAAAATACATACTCTGAAATGTCTCCTACAACCAATGTGGTCTAGCCCGTGATAACCATGTTCGGAGATCGCATCACTCACATATTAGTGTGACACGGGCTCTAAACCACGATGTATTCGACTTTATGAGTGTATAATATGGATAATTGATATCACATGGGTTCCAGCATTTGTACCCGGTTAAACGAAATAAGTTCGTCTTACATGGGACTCAAACATAGCTGGCGAGGAGTAGGGTTACAGGCCTGGTGCTATATTTTACAACCTATTTTCTAAAGCTGCTTTAATAAGTCCCCCTACGCGGAGAATCAAACGAGGTTTTTATAAGCACTAAAGAGAAGCGAACCTTTTATTTTCTCTAGCTGGGGGGAGCTTCAAAGACTGCGGTAGTTTACAAACTGGAAACCTAATGAATGGAAGTAGGACACGGGACTTTAGAAGTTGACAAACTTGACCTACTATTGTGGTACATTCTAACTTGTTACAGCTTATACTTGCCTGGTAGAAGTCGCTAATTTGCTGAAGGGACACCCAGGACACTCCGCACAAAAATCTTATTCTTACCGTGTGCCGCCTAACGTGTAAGTGGGAGGGAGACAGTCCGCGCGTTCTCTCCCTTACTCTTCATGCAATTACGGCTATTTAAGTCTAAAGTAAGACACAGAGGGTGTGAGATCGGCGCTCGATAGGACATGTGCGGGACGAAGAGTTACCTACCGTTCTATACGGAGAATTACATACATACATCCGTGGTAGGTGAGCCGTTTCGCCGTCTATAATCGTCGAGCTGTGTTAGTGAAAACTAAAAAAAGTTAGTTAAGTAGGCGGCAAAAGTTATGTTCTTCATTATACTCAAAACATATTTTTCGTCAGGAATGGAATTGGAAAAAAACTTACCAAAATTTTTACGTACCATAATTTTTATGTTGGTATTCTTGTAAAGTAAGGCTCATGCTTTAAGACTCCTATTTACATCGCAAGCTACACACGTCAGCTAGGTCATAAATGTCAATACGTAGCTAGCGTGACCATGTGTGTGATCTATCCTACATTTAAATATAAAGTCAAGCTAAGCACATGTGCGCAGAATCGCCGAACTCGATGTAAATGTTATATAAATACCGATCACATTACTAAAACATCAGGATAAACAACAGTCAATAAGTATCAAGACCTCACAGTTTGACAACATGCTTGAACCACACTATCAAGTTACATCAGTTGCTGTCCAAGCAAACTTTTCACGAGTCATACATTTTTCACGCCTACTTAAGGTACTGCATTTAAGGGATCGTCCTTTAGGTTGGTGGTGGGATACAATCCCAACAAAAACATTTTCATGTAAAATGTGCCATGACGAAAACATATCGATCGCAATGTAAAAAGTTATCAGATCTTATGTAGAGCCAAGCTTCTAACTGTAAACGGGCTAATTATACAAACCCTAAGTTCACAAACTCTACACATTAGGCAAAATATGGGGCTTGCTAGCTATGCATTGGAAACTTTATATGTTTAATAAGTCCACTGCTGGCAACATATCTGGATGAATTTGGTTTACCTGGTATAATCCAAACCAGAGTTATGAGGATTCAAAAAATCGACGAAACGTTTCGAGCAACGGTAGGTAGAGCACTGCCCTTGCGCTTCGCTTTGCTCGTCTTGGCGGGGACACTCCCGTGCTCCCAGATGGACTGTAGACAAAGACTGAGCATTTCATTCATTTCTTAAAACTAAATAAAAGTTCTATCTTTCTGTTTACTTTTAGGAGAGTTGAAACCTATCAATTTTTGAAGACCCATAGGGGTAGGGGACGAGCCAAGAAAGTCTGGATGAAAAAGGATGTGTGTGGAAAGTGTGAGTACTGAGATGACGACTGACTGAAATGAATGGAAGAGTTGAATACATGTCGTGCCCACCCCACTTAGGGTGGGAGGGCAGGTCGATTATCTATGATAATCTATCTTCCTATTTAATACCATACATATTACATAATCAATACAGTAACTGTCTCGACTAATTGATATAATATATCGAATTATTTTGATAATTAAGATTCGATTCTGCTTGGCTGCCAAATACGTACTTACAATATACACACGCTTGTGTATTTTTATTGGTAAGGTAGATAGAAAACAAAGTTAAAATGCAATGCATTGTAATAGGTACGTAAATAGAATAGTACATTATAAAAATAAATTATAGGTACATGTTAGTGACACGACAAATTAATTTTACATTCATTGTTCAAGATTATTAACTATGGTATTTATTTTAACGACAAAACGTGCATTTAAAAAGGCATTTGCTACTAAAATGTATTTTTATTATTATAAATGAAAACACTTGATAAGCTGCCAAGGTAACGAAAACCTTTACGACATCAATCTTATTAAAAAAACTTTAAGAAATTGATCCGTGGATGGATATAATTTATACATTGTTTTAGGTTTACGCGGTTATTATCATAATTAAAACACATAATAACGGGTTCTTACCGCGTTTAAATCAGGGATATGAAATTCCCGATATTTCGACACTGTTGCAAGTGCCATGATCACGGGATGACTGATGAGAATGGTGAGGAGTAGTACCCGTTATTATGTGTTTTAATTATGGAAATAATTTGTTTTGAATTTTACGAACACACTTCTTGCATTGAAGAATCTACAAAACTGATATCTGTTGACTGTTACATTCGACTTAGATTACGACGGTAACGTAAAACTACATAAGATTAGTTTATCTACTCAAATTCACCAAGCTCGTTTCTCCTTTAACAGGACAAATACAACCTCTACTCCGTGTACCTATTCAGTATTCATGACGTGCTCCCATAGTTTCCCATTAAGACGATCTGGTCGCCAGTAGTTCCGGATTAGTGTACCTGCGTCCCACTTAGATATGTGTTTCCCGAATTGAGTACCCCACTTGTACGCAATTTGTACTATCTGTACATTTGGGCAGATTTGTTGGGGAATTAAGGCTGTGGGAACGAAGCGTCGACGATGCAACCTCTAGACTCCTAATAATAGACGAACAGGTTCTGTGTGTACATCTGACTATTATATCAGATATAATGATGGCTCCTGACAACGTTCGACAAACCGCGAACCATGACCTTTTGACGAATTTTAGAATATTGATTGATGAATAATTTATTATTATGGACATCAGACTAAAACATATACAAAATGACAATTAAACATAACAATGATGCTGGTCGAAAAGATCGTACGGTGATGGTAAGTCCCCATGGGCCGTGGCGTGAACGACGCTGATATTCTACGGGCCAAGCCGACTGAAGCACATATTTAGAATCTTGGTGAGCCAATCAGAACGCACCGTCCCGCTTCCCTCACCGTCCTCAAATTCAAACCCAAAATTTTTATTTTATCTTTATGCAGTTGATAACACAGTTACACTTCGAATCATCAATTTTTACATAAATATAAACTACTCACCTCAACTAGATGACAGAATGAATTATATGCGAAGAATCGAACATTAGGCGTCTAATTGGTTATATCGACGACGATGGTACGAATCATGTGTTGGTGAGGTTCAAGCCGGTTGACTCGTTTCTTTGAAGAGGGTCCAATGACATGACAGGAGCTCCGAAGCTTCCGCTTGTAGAAACTACATATTCGGATAGTTGTTTGTTTTTGTTTGGATCGTTCGCTGAAATTGTTTTTGTAAAATCGAAATATAGGTCGTTTTATTTATGTCTTTAATATTACACCCATGCCTGTACCTCTAATGACGTGGGTAAAGCAACAAGTAATCAAAGACCACTTGCAGCCATTATTGTCTTTAATCATTTTCATTGTCAATCACAAGTGAAATTTGAAAAGGAGTCTTAAGGACATATTTTTTTAGTATCAGATCTTTTTGCTTTTTCAGTTAAATTTTTATGTTACTTTGTGATGTTGAGGACCTTCACCAACCCTGGTGTCAGGATTACTATTGAGCCGCCATAGGCCCAAACATGTCTCATGTAGCGACTACATACTTACATTAATAGTAGCGAATCGGAAGCACGGATCATCTTGCTTTCGGACAATCTTAAAACGATAACAAACTTAGGGTTATAGCACTAGTTAGAAAGTTGTCGCTATTCCGTAATCAAATTCAAAGGCAAGGTCTTCAGGGCCCAATCAGCCCATGAACCCAGGATTACGTGACGGGGCGAAAGCGTATCAATATTCATTGGACGTCCCACGATGAATAGTCGATGAGTTGCTGGCGATGTGTCCACTCGCTTTCTATGCCTGCATTGGTTTTAGGGACCAGTATTTAGATTTCTGTACCTTAAAAGGTAATTCAGATGTTCTCACAGCATGTCCTTAACAAATACAGACTAAGAACATCCAAGCATAGAAAACGGTTGTTTCCTAGTAGTAGTTGCCTAAAAAAATTGCTCTAGAGCAATAAGGCCACCCAATTGTTAAACCCTGATTGTTAAAATTAAGTTCTGTGAATTAAAAGTAGGTATATTTGATTAAGAGAGTTGTGTTCAGTAGGCATATACTGTACCGAATTTTTGTGACTTTTGAAAAGTCATACATTCACATCAATTAGAGGAATGCGCTGGCAGTCCTCAGTGGCAGTGGCTGGTGACTCTGATCCTGCAGTCAAATTTCGTATAAAATTTTGCAGGACATTGTATTTATACCAATGTTACTTAAGAACTTAATAATATAAATTAATTAATAAATCAACCGATTCAGCTATTTGAATAAGAATAAGAATTAATAAAAAATAATCTGCAATTTGTTTAGGTTCTACGCCGTTTTCATATGATAGGTAGCCAAAGATAGTGTGATTACGATCTTACGAATCTTGCATTTTAGATAGTGTTCTATCTAAAAAGCATTCCATTATTCCAGTTGATGAAGAGTTCTCAATAGTTTCTTCTTCCATCGAGTGGGTCAGGGGGTGGATTACCAACCTTAGCAACACTGGTGTCAGGGTTATTATTGAGTTTGTTCTGGAGAGTATGACAGTTTTTTTTAAAGATTTTGTAATGTACAGAACCTTATTAACTTGACAGCATTTTGCTATCGCCAGCTTGTCATGTCACTTAGAAAAGTTTTACATTTCTGATGCTAATTCGCGTAATTGTTGCAGTTATTATGCACCACTCACATAATGAGGAACCCAACGAAATAAAAAAAAAAACTAATCATTAGTATTAAGTATTAATAATCACGACAAACAATGTTTTTTTTTGTAAACTTTACGAGATTAAATAACTTCTTTTACTAATAAAACCAAGTATTTAGTCTTTATTCAAAGAGAGTTTTCAGACAAGGCATTATTGACAAGACGCTCGCAAAGGTACAAGGTCGGGTTCCGAAAATAGACAACTGAGAAGAACCCACTCAACTTGTGCCTATTAAAGTTGCTTCAGTTCCCTCCCTGCACCATTAATATGCAAATTTTTCATATTTACCCTCGACGGGTGCCCGGACTATCAATCTGGTATGGCCAGGTGTCAACGCTCGTCATAAAAAAGGCCTTTGTACCGCTGAATAGCAGACGCATTCAGAATCGCGAGGGTCTAATTATGTTGGACACTGCACGACAGTCACTTAGATTTTTAAGGAATCTATACGTCCGCCAGCTTTAGTTGAAACTTTTCTTTTGATGTCATCCAGGGTAAGAAGGCTTGTAAGTATAAAATAATTTGTGTAAGAAAAACTTGGAATGTTATGTTAAAAGAATATCGTATGTTGTACTTAAACCTTCACAGGCTTCATTTTGTAGAGGATGTTGTGTACAAACCTGAAACAAAAAGAGAACAGAGGTTAATTCAATAATCTAAGATAAAAATAATGCTTAAAGTACCAACTCATGTTCTGAGAAGTTGATATCTCAGCTAAATATAATGTTTTAGCATTGAGCGTCATTGGAAATGCAAATGAAATCTTACGTTGACGTCATATAAATTGGATAAAAAGTTATGATAAAAAAAGACTTGAAATGACTTTTCCCGAAATGGTCTTTTGGCGCTTACGTATTTTTGCCTTTCCAGTGACGATACGTTGCTAATTACTATAGCATATTTATATCTATGGAACTTGTACAACTTCCCTTTTTGGGTGGAGTTTAATTGCAAACGGCCGACCCCCGCAGTTGTGGGTAGCAATAGCAATTAAAGACTGTCCGTCCACTGTGGGTTTCACGCCAAAATCCAGCCAGTCTTTAAATAGATATTTAGGTCAGCCACGACATTAAAAGATTGAATTCGACCTAGTTCCGCTTTCAGTTTCATAAATATGAAATTCGTTGGAAGAGCCTCTCAGAGGCGACGTCATGTATAGTTACTACGTATAGTTAGCTATATATTTCTTCTTCTATCGTGTCGGTTGCCAGGTGGATCACCAACCTCAAGAACCCTGGTATCAGGGTTATACAAAGGCCCCTGACATGGCTCATTTAACGACAACTACTTACTTATATATACTTATAGGCCACAACCCACATTCCCGAGAAATGCATTTTCGAAGGTATGTGACCTAACCTGTATGGGGCTGGTTTTCCCTTCGCGGGTTGGAAGGTCAGATAGGCAGTCTATTCTGTAAAAACCCGACGCGACCTGTCAAATCTTCAGGCTAGGTAAGCGGACTCTATTAGAAATGGGATAATGCTAGGAAGATGATGATATATACTTATAGGTAAATAGCGTTTATGGTTTACTAGTTTGAAGTCTAATGTTTTGCTTCTAGTTTATTCTCTAGGGCCTTACGATATCGCAAATTCTACAGTAATACTATTGTATTTAATAATTAAAACGACCGCAACTAAAAGGTGTCTAGACAACCGCAACTATGTTAGGTACCTGTACCCATTCTGGAAACAGGAAAACACCACAAATATTTTATTTGAACCTTGTGTTTTTTTATTAAGTCACAGTTTATTTAATTGATTGCCGCCAATTGCCTTGTCTTCTTGTAACTTTTTACCTTATTTGAGTGCAATAACGTATATTTTGTATGGTATTGGTAAATGGAAGAAAGAAAAGTATATTTTAAGATTTAAAGCGAATATAATCAATAAAATAAATTACAACAAATACTGTAAGGGTAATCAATCATACAATTAGTAGCAGAGTGAAGCGGTGATGCTTGCGATCTGTCAATGTCAGAGGGTCGGAACTATGGAGAGATCGATCTTTTCAATCATAAATATTTTCTGAGACTTACTTTTATTTATCATATCCATATCGTGTCTAGACAAACAAAAACATTTGCATTCTTTGCTAGCATTGTATGGATACGGGTGATTCTTCAGCCTCCATGGTCTAATTAATGACTAGAGCGTCGCGCTCACGGCCTGTAGGTCCGGGTTCGAATCCCGATGGGGACATTGTTGAAATCACTTTGTGAGACTGACCTTTGTTTGGTTAGGACATTGTAGCCTAAATCATCTGATTGTCCGAAGAAGTAAGATGATTGCGCGCTTCGGAAGGCACGTCATGCCGTTGGTCCCGGGCTCATACATCTCCACCAGGCACCAACCCGTAGTGGAGCAACGTGGTGGGGTATGCTCCATGCCCCTTCCGGTTGATTGAGAGGTGGCGTGTGCCCGGCTGGACATTATAGGCTATTTATGTTATGCTCGGGTGTTCTTAATGGTCAAATTGTTTGTTGATTTCTCGTAAAGAGTTTTTTCTTATAATACAATACCTACTCTATATTTAAACGACAAGTAAGACAATTAAGAAAGAAAGAAACGTTTATTATATAGGAACATCACAGTAAAAAATATGAAACAAAACACGGAATAACACATAACTTACAATAAAAACACGAAATCAATGGAACAAGAGCTTTAAACCCTAGTGCGACTGTCTCGTTTAACATATCTATTACTCGTATTATATAAGCTACTATATATTTAAGTTAATAAATAAACCAGTGAAATCAACGAACATCTTTAGAAACTGTACCTTCCTTCAACGAGGTGTATAACGAAGTGTCGTGTCAACGATAAGACACCATACCAACCAACGTTAAGATACAACTTTTTATGAAACAGTATTTCTTAACATACTTTTAAGACATAACATAATAAGATATATAACGCTAACCCTAGCTATAACTATTTTATAATCCTAGGGTTATAGCATTTTTACTAGTTTTAAAGTAAAGCCCTAGAAAGATCTCTAGTCCAGATTGTTAAAGTTTTTTAAGTTTCTCAAGTCCGTTGTTAGAGTTTCAAGATGGTTGAAAAGCTCTAACTGGGTTTAGTTCTATTATTTTTGAAAGTGAATTCATCTCTCCGCCAAATCATCTCCTGATACGACACGGCCTGCACCTTCTCTTTTATGTTACCTCTTTTTGAGGTTGGAAGCGTTTGAGATGTGGTGTTGACGAAGGATAGAAGGTATAAGCTGGTCTGAAGTGGTGGCAAATGAAAAAGTGCTGGAAAGAGTTGAAGAAAAAGTAATCATAATAGACTTTAGAGAACCGGAGAGGAAATATGATTGGCCACCTGATACGACTAGTTGCGTTTATAAAGAACATCATAGAAGGAAAAATTGACGGAAAGAGAAGAAGGGGTGTACCTAGGAGATTTTTTTTTTTCTAAATTATTTGCTATTAGAATTAGTTCCCGGTACATAGCGGAAATAAGAAAATACCGGTTCTACTTGTTAGCGATTGTCTTACCGTGAAAACAGGGACATTTAGAAAGTTTCGTGATTACGCGTAAAGTGGCGTAAAAAATTGTCGCTCGATGTTTCAAAAGCGATTTCTACGGATGTGGATTGTGGTCCATTCCACCGTGGATAATAAGCGTGGAGCGTTTACCCAGACCTTTGGTTAGAGACAATTTTGTCTTCTTCCCTTTCTCCTAATCATTAATTTTGACATAGGTACTTCATGTAGGAACTAGGTATTTTGATTCCGCATATTGTAAGAACCGAAGTTATAAGATCGCATAAATCTTAGAGACTTATTTTTAAGAAAGCTCGGTGAGGCGTGGGTACTAAATTCATCTTGCGATGGATGTACCTCTAACTATCCCAATTGAGATATAGTCGTGAGATTATGTTACGTTACGTTTATTCTTAAGGCTTGATTTGTTTTATTATATTGCTAAATAAAAAAATAGGCAGGAGAAATGTAAAAGAACACAGGCATTTTATTATGAGAAACAATAAAAACTGACCATTAACGTAACGAAATGAAATGCAGTCAATAAAAACTAACAAGGCGAGGTCAACGCTAGGAAACAGTGCATTGAATTATCACTAATTTGTAATTAAAATGTTATCGAACAATTATGCTCACAGAAATCATACAGCACATATTTTCATGACACATTACTAGGTAAACCTACCTAATTTACACTCCAAAACTACAATAACTAGGTAAGAAGAGGCAATTAAATATTAATAAGTTCAAAGCACAAATTATTTAGTGTCTTATTGTTAGGTACATGTTTAGTCGGCAAAGCAAAAGGCATTCAAATTATTAAAACAGGGGCATTAAGTGACAAACCTGTACGGACTTCCCCGTGTTATACAATAAAGAACAATATTACGTATAGAAAGATAATTCAAAAGAGTAAGCGGGAGCGCGTGCGTACTGTCTGTCTCACTCGCACGCAATAAGGCGGCACACGGTAAGAACGAAATTTTTGTATGAAGTGTCCGGGCTATGCATATGCGCTTGCCGGTCTTCAATTAACTAATCTATTAGTTGTGAAGCAAGGTTGAAAGTCGACGGAAATCTATAGGCTCTGCTTACCTCAGCAGCGGCGGTAGACAGCTGCGTGTATATATGTATTGTATGTTTGTAATAACTCATTTACCTAAACCCGATGTTCAAGTGTGCATGAAGTTAATTTAGCGCCAGCATTAGAGCTCTGTATCAATATACGGAACACAGAATATTGTCGAATTACACGATATGCGCCTGTGTAATACTGATTTAGGCTACTAATGCTTTGTGCTAGAGTAAATGTTTAAACTGGGTGAACATACATTAATAACCCACAGCACTAACTGTTTGAATAGCAATTTATTGGAAATGGAATTATTTGGGAAACATACCAAATCAACATGTGGACAAACAAAAAACCGCAAATTTAGTACTCCTCTATGCTTTTGCGGAAACATAAATCGTTGAATTGAATCGTTTTTTTTATTCTGTGGCTTGTGATTGGTTAGAATTTTGTAAATTATCATCTGGTAAACTTATTAATAAGTTCTATATAGCGGTGTGCAAAATTGTGACTTTTCACAACTTGTGCATTGTTAATAAAAAAAAACCTGCACGCCATCCCACTTACTACGTTGTGTGGGCAAAGAATAAGTATTAATAATGTTTCCTTTCCGTAGCAATTTCGACAAGATGTACTTAAATATAACATGATCTGTATCTGGTCACCCCGGTGGAAAATAGGAGGGAGTTTACGTATGTAATACTATCGAGAGCATCAAACAGACGTGACTGGCGTTCCACGACGATTTTTTATCGGGATCCACTAAGCTAATTGAGTGGAAAATGCTGGAGCATCGCCTCGCATAGATACGAGTAATATGCTCGGTGGTTGCTTACCGATATCGACTCTATGGATATGTAAAATGAGAAAACTAGAAATATTATTTTCGGTCGACAGGCACTGGAGAGGAAACTATTGAACAAAATTAAGCCTTTATCTTCAGGCAGCCACTTCAGGCCAACGTGATAGGTACATCATACATAAACTTACGCCTATTACCCACCAGGGTAAGCAAAAACTAAATTCCGTTTTGACACACAATAGCTTCCTCCACATTCATCAATCGTTTCATATACGCACGCCGGTTCAGAGTAAATCGTACTAAATGTGATACGTAGTGAGCCATATCGACGCTTAAATTATTTGTGCAACTCTGCTACCAAGGATCGAACTGGCGCTCCTGGAATCTTGGTGAGACTTGAGTACATAGCTCATCGTGCGATGAATGTACCTCTGATTCCCCGTAATTAGGAATAAGGCCGTGTGTTTATGTGTTAATCAACAAGTGCAAGTGGGCTACGGACTAGTTCTACTGTAGATCTTCTATCGTGTGGGTTGTGAGGTGAATTACCAACCTCATCAACCCTGGTGTCAGGGTTACTATTGAGCCGCCAGAGGCCCCTGACATGACTCATATATCGACTACGTACTTACATCAGTAAGTAGTAACCGGGACCCACGTCTTAACGTGCCTTCCGAAGCACGAATCGTCTTACTTTCGGACAATCAGATGATCAGCCTGTAATGTCCTAACCAAACTAGGGACCACAAAGTAATTTTTGTGATATGTCCCCACCGGGAATCGAACCCAGGACCTCCGGATCGTGAGCCCAACGCTCAACCACTGGACTACGGAGGCCGTTCTTCACTGTAGATGTATGTCCTACATTACATTTGCGGCACTGTAACGGTTATCTGCAGCCGCAGAGCGTACTCTGCAATACGGGTTTGTAGGTCAAGGTTCTTCTACCTTCCTCATCTTGATATACGGCCTGGTCGCTTGCCAATACGGTCTCTAATGCACATAGAGATAACATTGTCAATCTTATCGGATTAGGCAGTGGTAAAAATGTGATCTTATCGGTTTAGAGAGAACCATGGATCCTTGGTACCACCACGTTGGTCTAACAGAAAGCTCGGTGAGGTGTGGGTACTTAGTTAATTTTGCGATTCATGTACATCTGACTACCTCAAATAGGATAGGTATGGATCCTTATGAAGACGTACAATCAATTTTGGTGTTAAATTATTCATCATCATCATCATCTCCCTAGCATTGTCCCGTTCTTTTCACAGGGTCCGCTTACCTAAAAAAATAAATAAAAAAAACTAATAATAGGTGTTAAATTATTATGATCCGTAAATTCATATGTTCCTTGCATGCTTGGTACATGAGAAACTATGCTTGGTATATTATTCACCGTAAATTATGCACGAAAGAAAATACAATAGGGAAATCAATAAACACATTAACCGTTGTACCACTACCTACTAAAATAGATTATGTATCGATTCGCCTAAGTACCTATACTTATCGATGATACATATTATCTAATGATTTTTTTACAACAAAGTAGGTACTATCTATTTTTAAAATTGTCGATTATGTATCAAAATTGTTATTTTAATATTTAATTAAATAATAATTTCATGCAAATAATACAGACATAAAATACTTATACATGAAAAGACTGTCAAGCTCAGAAACGTTTAAAAAAATCACCCCTGCTCGTAATTCTTCTCAGGGGTGAAAAGTTGCATACTCATTCTGAAATCAAAGAAGTTGTAGCCTCCATACTGATGTAGGTCGATCGACAAACTTAATTTTGCGGTTGCAAACGGCGCATGTTTATACAATCACATTGGAAATCAGTACACGGGAATTTAGTTGCTTAAGCGGCCGGCTGTAAAAACAATTTGGTCGACTCCCACCCTACATTGAGAGGGTCGTTTTATGTACTTTGATCGACTTAGTTTTGTCATGGTATAAGATTAAATCTTGGCTGGCACGTGTATGAACACTGGCCATTCGCAATGCTATGTTATATTGTATTTTAAGTAGCAACGTTGTTCATACAAACGATGTATTATGCGCCTTATAAACGAATATTATTTATAAAAAAAATAATAACTCTTGCCTAATATTTCTTGCAAACTAAGAAAAAGATTAAAAATACAACAATCAGGTCACACTCACGCATGCGTCCCATTGCCAAGCACAGGTCTCCCCTCATCGATCGCATATGGCATACATAGGGAGCATACTTCATCACTCCGCTTTACATATTCCAAGTGCAATATAAATCAATAAGTGTTATGATATATACATAGAAGCTTGACGTACTAATACTGACTTTTACCGATCTATGCAAAGCCTCGACGAGAATATAGCAAATCTATTAGTTGCAACAAATAAAATGAAAGGACTAGCTTAGAAAACTTTTCAACGCAATACACTTTAATTTCATCCATGCTCTACTGCAATAAGATTATATCTCGTATTTCTCTCATTACACGAAACTATTAACAAAAATCAATTCAGTTCCGTCTTAGAAATCGCAACGGTAGTGCCATTAAGTCTCAAATTGCTCATTTTAAACTGTAAAACGAAAATTGTGCGTGAAATGAAACGTATGATTCAATTTTGTAACGTGACGAGACGGGAGCGCTCATCAAAATCACGCGTACTCTACCTCCCTTCATTTTGAATGTCGTTCCGTTACACGCATTAGGTAATTCGATCAGTGTTTCTGTGACTGATGAAGATTGATTATTGACATTTTACATAAGAATTTCTGCTTCTTAGAAGTAATTCTACAACAATACAGTCGAAAAGGAAAGTTTAATTTCCGGAATATTCTACACACGATAGACGACCGACCACAGTTAATAAAAGTTCTACGACAGAGGTATGATGAAGCATTTGTTTCCGAAATGTCCCCAAACAACCAAAAAGTAAGCGCCATTAACTTTGAATAACACAGAAATGGGCATAACAAACCATTTCATTCACATAAAAGGACAAAACGACATTAAAATGACAAGTGAATACTTTTTACAAAGTCTGTATCTGGGTACGAAGTGAATATACCTACTCTAAACATAAACATAATAAGAAATAATCCAGACCTTTATTATTATTATTATTAGCCTGTATGATCCCACTGCTGAGCAAAAGCCAAGTATCCCGGTATTTCCAAGTATCCCGGTTCTGTGCGAGCTCTATCCAGTCTTTTCGATAACCGTCGAAATCATCGCGCCATCGTTTCCTGGGTCTACCACGTCTACGCTGTCCAGACCTTATATTTATAAAAAGTTTTATAAACGATCGTTGCCTCATACAATATGATCGTTTTGTGCATAATTCGGTCAAACCGGTTCCCGCGGCTTCTCTCTTTTGTAAGAAGTGTGCGATAGATATATAGTTGCTATATTCATGTAAACTATCATCGATACTTAATATTACTTCGGGTTCAGGTTGGACCACGGGTTCGGGTACCATTGGGGACAAAGGAGAACGTCCCGCTCTATATTGTTGTTAACAGTGTTACTACCGTCACAATTGACATATATTTGCGCAATGGCAACATTGTTAATTAATATCAATTGGTTTAGTTCTGTATTCCGGTCAAGTTTCCTTAACTAGTCTCGTTAGATAGTAATCTAAGTAATCTAGTATGTAACGATGAGATATTGGTATAGTTGTTTAGTTAGGGGATATTCATACTTAATATTACGAAATTATGATGTTTCTTTTTTACAATTGGTTGCCTGGACGAAATGCTGCTTAGCAATAAGGCCGCCAGATTGTACTGTATCTTTCGTGTATGTTTTGTGTAAAACTTGTTTTGTGCGCAATAAATTATATTTGTATTTTATAAAAGTAGCATGGATAATGCTGCACCGACAAGAGCGTGGCTCTTGAATTGATGGTGATGATTTTATAATATTACTTTATTTTATTGTAAGTTACAAACACAAAATACAAAGAAAACGAAAAATGCCACTGCCAAAACTAATTTTAAAATACATATTTCTTAAACCCCCAGAAAAAGGGTCGACATTGCCTGGAAGATAATATTGTGGCTTAGAAATAAGGTCGCCTATTATAATTGTCCTTTTCATTTGTCTTTGATTCTTGTTTTATTTGTTTTCTTTCAATAAAATACAATAAAATAAAATACACGGGATTGTATTTTATTGAAAGAAACTTGTAGGTAACCAGTCCTCGAGCTATTGAAGTCGTCAGGCTAGAAAGAGACGGAACTAAAGTAACGGTTTCCACAATAGGTCGGTGTTGACCTCAGATAGTAATAACGAATGCTTTTTTTGTGATTTACTACGCACTAGTAACTACCATTGCGGGAACTTTACCGGTTTTTAATTGCCGAATTATGCAAAAGTGGGCGATTTACATAAAGTCTGTTCCTACGACGCGTGCCTCCGACAGTTGTTTTGAAGTATTTATAACTAAAACAATGTAGTGGTATTTTAATTTCGCCTAAGGGAAAGCGAATTGCTTTTCGACTTGGCAAACTGGGCAATTTCGGTTCTATTTGTGTGACTTAAATATAGCATAATCAATGGTCAGACTCATTATAATATTCCTGGGAAGGGTAAACAAGCTAAATCTGTACTGTCTATATTTAGAACCCTATTCTTCTTAGGTATATCGTGTGGGTTGTGAGGTGGAGTACCAACCTCATGAAACCTGGTATCAGGGTTACTATTAAGCCGCCAATGGCCCCTGACGTGGCTCATGTAACGACTACTTACTTACATCAGTAATTAGTAACCGGGACTAACGGCTTAACGTGCTTTCCGAAGCACGGCTCATCTTACTTTCGGACAATCAGGTGATCAGCCTGTAATGTCCTAACCAAAACTAGGGACCACAAAGTATTTTTTGTGATATGTCCCCACTGGGAATCGAACCCACGACCTCCGGATCGTGAACCCTACGTTAAACCACTGGACCACGGAGAACCCTATTAATAAGTAGTAGTATAAGCTTCTATGCTGGATTGGAAACGTATAAGAAACATGGAATACGTTCTTCCCGGTATGTCGTTGCATTGTATCCAGTCATAGGCATTGCAACCTTTCTAACATAATAGAAAATTATTATGGGCGATAGACTGGTCCCTGTTACTATAATGTTCATCATATCCATCTTCGGACTTAGTATCAGTGGCTGCAAGCTGTCGTTGATAGTGGCTCTGCCCACCCCATTAGCCTGTAGCGGTCCGCGTGTAATATGGAAAATACAAGAGAAGTATGTCTGGATCTAAGCAAATGGAAAACATGAGTGAGTTTATGTACCCAATCATCTCCTAGCGCAGGGACCGCTTATTTAACCTGAAGGTTTCACAAGTCCGGTTTTTAATAGAAGCGATAACCTGTTGACCTTCAAAAAAATATTTCTCCCCTGCCTGCTGGGATGAACCTCGTGGCAACCGGACTAAATCAGTTCAGATTATCCCCAGAAATACCTGTTCGAAGCGGTTGGCTTTATTTCCGTGTTTGAGGTCATTCGTTTATTGACACTTTTCCGGGGCGAGTAGCTCGAAAATGGGTGGGAAATCACAAAAGTGTACCTGCTAAGGGAAAATCAGCCCAATACAGGTTAGTTCACATTATACCAATGTACCTTTACCTTTATGTACACTATTTATCTAATATTGAACAAAATGCACACCAAACAAAACACACTGAACATCTACGGGTAAAGTAGCGAAATTGGCTTGGCAAATTTAATTTCCTTTAATACGGCAGATGTATGCAGATGTGGGAACTAAGTGGGTTAGACGGAGGGTGGGTAAATGCTAATCTCTCACGTATGGGATACCTTGCTTTATGAAGGGAGTCTTGGCCAAATATTTGCATAATAACCAGACATGTTTGCTTTAACTTCACGTCACTTAAAACTTTAGACTTAACTTCATCAATGTGCTGAGGAATGAAACTGACGTACTTAGTACCACGGCTATTTTGGAAGATACGAAGCATTATTACAATATGTATAAGCGTGGGTACTTAGTTCATCTTACGACAGATGTATATTGACTTTAGTTAACAGATCAGCAAAAGAATAATGTGGTGGAGTATGCCCCATATACCTTACGGTTGACTGAGGGGAGTCTGTGGCCAGCAGTAGAGAGTAATAAAAAATAATTGTATTGAATTTGCTAGAAACGCAAAGAAAAAAGGGATATAAATCACATTACTTCCTCAATTGTAGTTTCCTTATGCCTAAGATACAAGATGCATTTAACTAGTATAGGCATCACAAATTACTCTTAAGCAGCCATTTTTTTATATATTTTGTATCTTATAAATATTATATTATTATTATACTGAAAACAAATAAATAATCAATTCGGTTCGAAAAGTCTATTCAAATTCGTTCTTGGCCAGACATTTAATATTGACAGTAATATCCATTGCTTTCTACGTACTGACCTGTGCTTAAATCAGCTTTCAGCTGGCTTTGAGTCTCGTATATCTATAGCTTTAGTCTGTCGGCCGGGGAAAATATCCGATATCCCCAATATATTTCGTTGGAGGCCCGGACGGTTGTCATGGTAACGCCACTGAACAAAGAACTACCGCCATTCGATCATTGACGATAGATTTTCGCAGCCATTTCACGTTAATTTGGGCAATAGAGACGGAAATTGGGGGATCAAGACGGAGAAGAAAAATAAAACTATTAAATAATGATTGAAGTTCATTCTGCGAACGAATTTGAGATTTATCATGATTTGAGCATTGTCACTGTGGTCCTGTGGCACACGGGCTTGCTTCTCAATCGAGGATCGCCGGTTTGGAGCTCGGTATCGGCCTTGCACCAATTAGTTATTAATATATCTTAAGTGCATTTTCCAGTAACACATTTGGCTCAACCATTATAAACTGCGATACGGCTCACCACATATCACGTTGGCAAAACAGAAAGCTCGGTGTAGTGTGGGTACTTAGTTCATATTGCGATGGTTGTACCTTTGTCTTCCCCACTTAGGATATAGTAGTGAGATTATGTTATGAGTTATGAGCCATATCGGGCGCTTCTGACGGGTCAATAATAATAATAACCGTGACACTGGGGTTGGTGAGGTCGATTGTCCATCTGACAATCTATACCAAAAGAAGAAGATGATTTTAAGTTTGGTAATAGGGATAAAACCAGCGAATATTCCCTGCAAATTGGAATTAGAGACCTCCCTCGCAAAAAAACACCAAATAACGGTACCTCTTAATTGATTTACCGACTTTCCCAAACCTTCGCCAGGAAACGTTAACTCCGAGAGAAATATCCTGAGTTAATGAAAGGAAAATACAGTCTCTACTGAACACACATTGTATAAAGCCACGTCAGTTACCCCTAACGCGGTAGACAGGGTCATAAATTGGCAGATATTATCTTGTATTTGCATTTTCAGATAAACGTGGAGCATGGAGTAATCAACCGCATACGGTACCTAACTACGTGCATCACTTCGAGTTTGAGTTATTAGCTTTGTCGGAGGTCACAAACAGTTCATCTCTTTGAGTTACCTGACATGTTCGGAATTACAAACGGAATGATACGGTTGGACTGGAAATACTGGGAGCTAAAACCATTGAAAGTAGCTGCTTGTCATCCCGGGCATGTCGTTAAAGTCAATTACAGCCTACTGTCCGCGGATACGACACTGTTACTGACGATAGAGTTACACAGTTTTGTATTTAAGTAGTAAGCAGGCGTAAAAATGACGAATACGCATCTATGAAGCGACGCCTCAGTGGACACCAGGTAATAGCCCACTTACACGACCCTGCTACCACCCGACTAATAAAATATCACTCAAATATCGGCTTTAAGTCGTGGCCTTGCGATATAGGTTTAAATTGACAACATAAATTAGCAGACGTTTTGGTGTCAGCAAGCCTTTCGCCATCACACTGCTCGGTAGTTGACCGCCAGCAGTCGTTTTAGTTTAGGGCGGTGTTGGAACAGAGTCGTGTTTTTGGGCTATGACCTTATGGATCTCCACCATAAGATTCTTTTTAAGATCTCACGTTTGTAATCCCAAAGTAATTAAACTTGCTTAATTTTGCATGCGATATTCTTATTATTAAATATATTATCACTTTCACGCAGTTGTCGTTGCATCCTAGGCTTTTTTTTTAATTTGTTTTTCCAGTGGTGTCAAATAACATATTCTAAGTTTTTATATTTACTTGTTTAATGTATGTTTTAACAAGTATCATACCAACAGAATATTCAGGTCAAATGGATTTGGGGCAATTAAGTCGCTAGCTACTGCATGTTAGCTCGTACGAATTTTATCTTGCTAATTGGGACAATTTGGACTGGTTTCCTGAAACTGGATTTTCTAGTTCCTCTTTCTACGTACAATAGGTACACAAATGTTTGGGTGTTTTTAGTAACTTTTCAATGATCGTGTAGTGGTCAGACTAGTTCGTAGTTCCGAAGCACGGATCATCTTACTTTCTTGTCAGGTGATCAGCCTGTAATGTTCTGACTAAAACTGAATTTTTGTGATATGTCGCCATCGGGATTCCAACGCGGGGCCTCCGGATCGCCCAACGCTCCACTGGACCACTTGTCTTGTTTACCCACGCTAGTATCATGTGGGTGTTTGCCCTCCACTTATCCGTATTGAAATGTTCGCACTGAATGATAAAAAGACTGACGTACATGCGCTAATGAAGTGCATCCGTCGGAGGGCTAATTAATGGCGCCATGGGCAATTTACACTGTAGAACTGTAGATCAAATGACCAGTTGTTTTATGGTGCTTTCATTACATGCAACTAACCTTTGGGTAACTATCTGCTAAAGGTTAAATGAAAATGTACTTGAAGGTCGTAAATATATCTATAATTCGCGCCGTCACTTTAGCTGATAAGAGCTACACGTTTTCTGACAACTTGCAATCATACTTACCATTGGAATCTTAAGATGGATTCATGAATCGTACATGGGGGTTAAAAAAGCCACGTGGACGCAATTCATCTAAAATAGATAATATATTCCAATTTGACTTTTGCGCGCGTAAAAGTAAGTGCGCAATGCAAACAAATGTCAAAGCAGTATTGCTTTTTTAGATGAATTAATTTGATGTGGCTTTTTTAACCCCAAGTAGGCGGATGAGACGTTCGTTAACCGATTACGGAAAATCACGTTCTAAAAAGTATGAATCAAGAAACTGACAATTAGGAGTATACCATGTTACTAACTGAATTTAAATATATAATTGTGTTTGTTCAGCAAAAAACAAAAAACTGAAGGTCTTGCTAGGTTCTATGAAAAATCGACTTACAACCCTTCGAAAAAAATTTTGTTGAAGAGAAGTTGGCTTTTATGTCGAACGAGTAAAGACGTTTCAAACGAAAAACTACAGCCTGTCCTTGTAATAAAAAACTAGTTGAATACGCAAAAAGTCAATGCTAAACACAAAGCACTAGAAATCCGGAAGACTAGTGAAATACTTATACTAAGCAAATTGGCAAAAAACAGGATCGACTGACAAGTGAAAACAAATTATCTAACAGCACATACCAACTGGTTCTACTTGTATATTTGATCTTGATTATCTCATTCGTTTAAACTTATGACATAATAATATTGATGACGCAATTACATTTACATTACATTTATAGTAGGTCATATCGAAGGACTGATATGTTTAATAACGACGCTCTTTTTTAATTTTCTTATACACTTTCATTTAGGTAGTTAGGTAGGACGTAAGGTATACCTAGGAATAGAGTAGAATATAGTTAGATTGTTCCGGCCAAGTAGTTAATGCCATTTGCGAAAAATCTACAATAAGTCACGTAAAATAAAGTTGAATTTCTCATACGTATACCAACAATATACGAACTTACAAGGAATTGAACCAATTTCTAAAGACCACCGAAGGCACTTGTCTGCCAAAACCAGGCGATCATGTCATTGTCAGCCCAGTTTCCACAACAAACAAGTGCCAAAACAATAGCACGTGTGAAGAAGATTAAGAATTGGTATTCTACTAGCACATACAATAATGGGAGCCTAGTCTGTGAATGGCTGGACAATGCCTGCTGTTACACAACACGTTGTAATTGCCACTGATAAACTAAAGTGGAGCAAGACATGTTGTAACTGTGCCTTCTGTTTCCTCGTTGATCTTTGACACGGATTTCTATGGATTAGCTCAGAGTTGGACAATGGGCGGTACTTTACAGTTGCTTTTTTATGTTATATCATATCTTTATTGTTGCCAGTAGTCGTAAGATGGAGCCCGCATATCGCACGCGACAAATGAAAATTAACTAGCCATTGGTGCCGTGTCTCGGGTACTGTAAGTATGATAAGTATATGATGTACGATGAAGGTAAGAGTACCTACATCATATAATTACATATACAACATAGACTCAAGTCGCAATAATTTCATTTCATGCGATTACAGTCGGCGGAATATCAGCACACTGTTTTCGCGATAAGATTATAATTCCTTTCATACAAAAATATTATTCGAAAATTAAATAAACGCAACGAAAGATGACTCACGCACATAAACATTAAGAAATCTTTTGATGTAGAAATATACTGTCGCTTCCGCTGCTTCTGAATGGAACAATGAATCTCCTTAGCGAATTTCAACATCGACTTCATTTGATGTTGCCTTATTATGTTATCTTGGTAACTGGAAATGCCTTTAAAGTATTTCTGCGTAAACATTTAATTCGAGATTTCGCCAATGATTGCGAAAGTGAATGTTATGTTGTCGAGCATTCTTTTTTTATTATCACAATTTGGAATTTTTTGCTCCGGTGACCAATCATTTCACTTTCTCAGTGTTTTTGGTATATTTTTAATTCTCTTTTTATCAAGGTCCAATTTAAAACAACAAGATTTTTTACTACGTCAGTAAACAGAAAGTGTCGATTCTCAACATCGATTCTTCACAATAAAAGGAATCCTTTGTTTGTAACTACATCGAAGATAACGTTCTTTTTCCGACAATAAACTTGTTGGTTTAACATTTAACGTCTGTTATAATGTACGATATTCGTGTTTGTGAAATATAGAAAACTATATTCAAACTATGGCAAATCCTAACTGCATACTACTTATAAAGATTACCATATTAATTTTGTAGTCTTATCACGTTTTCTTACTCACTAAATTGAGTTAGGCATGAGAGTAACATGAACAACTTTACTTCAAGTTACCTTGTAGCTATGTAACTTAATCGATAGAACAATCTCGGCACGCTTAAGCTATGTATCTTATCGTGTAGGTAAAGTAAGGTAACCAAGTTCATATACCTCCGTCCAACGGTTTTTCTGCTGCAAAGTCGTGTAGGCGAGCGCTGAGATTCCTATCAAAAAACGTTGGAGCGAAAGAATGTAGTCTAGTACGTGAAGACTTGCGTGGGATGGGCAAATCCGTGTTTGGCTTTTTAAGGAAATATAGACCAAATCGACACCGGATAAAAGTGTTTCTCTCTGAGAATTCGTGACACGAATACAGAGTTTTATCTTTAAAATTTCTGGTGCTTATGCTGATGCAAATCCGTTATTTTGGAAGACTATTATTGTCGATCCTCTTATTTAGGTAAATATGTTTAAGATTACTCTGAACTTGTTGTTGCACCACACGAAAACATAATCAGGTAAAGTCAATGTTACGTCCGTAGACTTTACCAACCTGGTTACCTAATCTTATCTCTTTTGCACTTAAGAGGTGCACACCAGATAGGCATCCGCTGTGTAAAACTACTGTTTAATTTCGTCGGAATCTGGTTTAATGCAAGTTAGTCCGACACCGTCGTCAAACCGCCCAAATGTTGGGGTCTTAGTTTGATTACATAAGCAATCCAACATGACATATCTTCAAGAATCCTATTATATTACAAGACTTAAGAACTAGCAACATTCATCCGGAGAATCAACAAACATTTAATTGGAATTCTTCACCGTTTCCCTGCAAACAGTGGTAATTGTATGTGCCAGGATATTACAACATTCCTTTATTAATAAACTCCAGTTCATCCGCTGGCGTTCTGTTGATTGGTCCATATTCACGCCGCATTTAAAAGTGTATGGTGTTGCGTTGCAGTGGTTGTCAATCTTGCGTCATGACCTGAGCACACATATTTTATACTTTATACTTCAGAAATGTTGATGTTACGAATACGTCTAATAACTATATAACTGGAATATTCTTGCTGCCACTGGCATCCATATAGTATACTCTTCTATCGATTGTGCACCCCGATTCCCGACCTGATATAGCCACATCAGCGTTTTTGCAAACTAGGGTGGATTTTCGTGGAGATTTATTATTATAGTGTATATTGTCAAGTAAACCTCACCCAATTAGGTAACATTTTTATCCGACTGTTGGAAGGTATTGTATTTGTATGTGTAAGGTGTGTAATATGTTTGTTTCTCTATGGCTCAGAGACCCAACCAATTATGATGAATCTTAATCTTGCGAGTGTCACTAAAGGTATGACAGTAGTTATAATAGTATCCTACGACGAACAATAGCAGTATTATACTTTAAGAGCAGTCATTCAATGTACATTTCAGATTAGCAATCTCTGCACATTACAATGCGATTACTAGACCTACATGTTAGTAGCTATTGATTGAACATTGAATGGAGATAATGCCGACATAATGCATGTAGATACAGTGAACGAACAGTGCCGTATTGTGAATGTCTCAATCCGACCCGTTTATTGAAGGGACTGTACGTACATATACGAAGATTTGTGACATCATAATGTAGATTGATTATGAAATGATTTATACTATACCTCATTAAATACAGCTTGATTAAAATATTAGTATACAGCTTAGTGCGAAAGAGACATATTAGGATTATCAGGAAAATGTACAGTTTTGACAGCTATTATTCTAATAATTTACAGGGCTTCTATTTTCTTAATGTCCTTCGACAGTCATTGCATTTCCGAATTGAAACAAATGCTAACTTACACGTTCAATCAATTAAGTATTACATTTATCGTGTATCAGAATTTGAATTCAGAACTAAATTCTTTATTGTTGTCTGATTTCCGCGTGAACAAAACAACGTGTAATCGGGAATGCGATGATTGTCGAGTGGCGTTAAGAAAATGGAAGGACTGTAATGAGGTCGTATACTTAATTCATTTATAGACTGTTAAATAAATAGTAAGCGGTTGCTTATATGTATTCTATTATTTTAAATTACATTTCTTTTTAAAGTCAATTTTTAAAGCCGAGCTTTGCGATACATAAAATTGTACGAAAAAATAAGTTAAAATACAGACATAAAATTGACAAACTCGTTAAACATTTCGAAATTATATTTTATCAACAACTGAACTTGCTAATTCAATTATTTACAGTTGAGAACCGTTGCGTACACCACCATAAAGTACTCTTGCGCAAGCAAGGTTGCACCAGACGGGAGATTTCGCTTATAATCTTTAGCGTCGATCCAAGGGTATTCTGCAGTACATTTCACGCCTTGTAGGCACGCCTCCTTTGTAGCCTAAAGATCCACTCGCCTCGGTCACGATTTGAACTCAATTAAGTATTTTTCTCCTTTTTAAGACATCCTATTGTGAGGGTTAACACTCGATGTCTTGAGAATTTTGTTTTGAAAAACAAAGGTCTAAAGGAACGTTTTTCGGTGTTGGGTACCTTTAACTCATTTTATTTGATCATTTAATTATATTTTTAATAAGTTTTGTGACTGCTTTGAGTTTATAAGTCTAGTTAGGTGGTAGGTAGTTTGACTATGAGACGTAATAAAAGGTAGTCTTCTTAAAGTGTTTTCATAATTCTCCTACAGAGAAAACAACATTCAATTTGTTAATCTTTATGATCGACAAAAGCATTTATTTGACAATTCAGTACAAAATCAGGCAACAAATTAAGACGGGACATTTTTTCGTCGCATTTCGTCTGTCAGGGCGACTGTAACTCGACGACTTCATTCCTAAACGAGTTCCATATGTTCAGGTTACCGACCTTACTTAACATGCGACATCTAGAGTAAAATGGTGACATGTCAATGGACTTAAAGATGTACGTTATTAGTTTATCTATGAGAGCTTTTAGCTGCAAATTGAACATTGTTTTTGAAGTCGATAACTTTGGAGCTTGATAGTCCTATTTCGGTATTTAAATTAGGTATTCGTTTGTATTCTGAGGCTTGTCGGATTCGTGATTATACCCTATTAGAATTACAGAAACTGTCAGTCATTCTAACCACACTAAATATAGGGTGTAAGTTACATCATAACGAAAACTTTGGGGGATGATTTAGATCATAATTTTAATTTCATGTCAAGTGGAATTTTCTGTCGCAAAAGTATGGAACGGATAATAATTTAAAAAAAGCACTAAAAAGTTCATGAATTTTCCGACAGTAAATTCTACTTGATATCATCAGAATCATGGTCTGAATGATCCCCCTGAGTATTCGTTATGATGTCACTAACACCCTATATAATAGGGTTCATTTAATAAAGTTCCAGCAATAGGAATATGTACAGTTATTTATTTGAAAACTATTGTTTACAGGGGATCAATGTCACAAACTCATTATCGACGCGTGACACACTGACAACATATGTTCCGAACAATTTCTATCGTCACGCATGCACGCATACATGCAAACTCCTCAATACTATCAACACATGTTTCCCTTTATAAAAAAACACCGTAAATAGCCGCCCTGGATGTTTTATCGGCAGTAAACCAACATGTGCTCTTTGCCTCCTTCCCTTTCCAACGTTCTCGAACACTCGATAGATCACGTTCGCACGAGAGACTACTTTTCCTTATTTTTTTCTTAACACGTCATGCCTTTTCTAAAAGAAATACGACTAAAATATCAGGTTTCTGTGTCGTTTAGTTTCACTTGATATGCGTTCATAGTAATGTTAGAATCAATATTAATCTTAAAATAGTTTTCAGCGCGAGCAAAAATCTATCTACTCCAAATATTTATTTTGGACAGTTCTGTAAATCCGTTCATCAATCTGCCAAAACCCACAACGTCGCAACCTCGCAAAAAAATAATCAGCGTTGCATTCGAAATGAAAGCTAGGACGATAGGTATACCTACTAAAACTGAAACATTTGACAGGTTGCCAAATGCATGTTTAAATATCGTAAAACTGTCAATCGATCTATTCATCTTCGAGTGTTACGTCTAAGAACAGACAGAGTCATAGGGAAATAAACACTGAAAATGTATTCCAGTTTCGTACAAAGTCCTCACTCTTCACTAATAAAAGTTTCTGTCAATCCATTATGGGCAAACTTCGCCACATTTTGACTAGCTCTTGGTAACAGGATGCTGCAGGCGTGGTGACAAGATTTATCGCATGCCGTATGGGACCTATCTGGGAGATTTGTAACACTAAACCCCGCGGCGAGCCACTAAGAAGCCACTTTACCGCATCCAATTCCAGGAATGGTCTAAAAAAGTATTGCCTCTTCAAGGATGCTTTAACACGTTTTTGTATTGTTGTTTTAAGAGGGGAAGGAAAGTAATATAATACTTTCATCGTGTATATTATATTGGTATTTTTAAAGGTATAAACAAACGTAAAGGCATCAATAATTAAGTAACTGAACTAAAATTAATGAGTTACAAAAGCAAACTTAATCCCTTAAATAATAATTCCTTAGGTTCGTAGAGTTTACTACACCGAAACATATTAGAGCTTTGTTCTATTTAAGCAGGAATTTAAATCTTGTTTTATCTGGAAGATCTCCCTCGCTACTGAACGTGAACCTGTTTGATTTAGATCACCATTACCATAATCCTGTTAGTGCGAAAATCAAAAGATCCCCCAGTAGGTATAGTTAGTTCCCTTCATCTATATTATAATCTCAGTACTCTTTTGGGGATTAAAGTTTTCTACGCACGATTTCCTGATATACTTTAATGTTTTCTCTCTAAATACTAAATTTTCTGATCAGAAAATTGTCCTCCGCTATCAATTTACTTTTCATTCTGTCAAAACTCAAGGATCCAAATTTTACCGGCCCATTTAACTGCACGACCCAATTGTCCTTTAGACTGCACAAAAGAGAATAAATATAAAGAAAGAACGTCTGGAGAAATCTTTCAATCATCGTTAGACTTTCCCTTTGTTCAACTCATTCGTAATTCTGTTTCGAAAAAGCCTTTTTTACCCAATGGGGTTCCTTAAGAAAAAATACTTGTAATATTTATTCTTATTGTAAACACAAGGAAAAGCCTAGCAATTAAGAATTTAGTTTGAGGATAATAACTGTTCTAGACTGTAGTTACTCAAGATTCTAGATAGATAATTAGTTGGCAAACCGCCTTGTTCGGAATATACGATCCATTAAACTTGTTACATGGCTGCGCGATTTATTTATTATCTTCAGGGATCTTATATACCTAGGTATATAAGGTTCGTCTAATTAGGTTTAGCGTTTGAAATTTTGCAAATATTAACCTTTTCCCGCAAGTTTGTACTTTAGAAAGGCACCTTCGTATGTCGTAGTTGTTTTTGCACGCCTTTGGAATTTAGCGATCATGTTATTGACTGTCGAGACTAGATATTTCGAACAAAGGATTCGATAGACCGCAATGCACGACTAGGTAACAAAATCCATGACCTTTGAAAATATAATGCTCCTTGACGAACATAAAAGTTTAACATTTGAAAAGATTTTATCGCGTGTTTTATATCATTTCGTGAGGAAAGAGTTATCTACTCGACGTTAAAAAGTCGGACTAACCGATGAAGTTTCTTGTAAAGTTAAAGGCGGTTTCCTGGTGGTCTGCCAAGCGGATCATCGGTGGAAACTTTAATAGCTTCATAGTTAGTTCCTAACTGAAACGGAGACGCTATTTGTAACTTTTTATTAAAGTATTGCAGTTAAACATGCAATCTTAAACACGTCTATTTCAACTGCAAAATCCAGTAACACTCAATAGTAGTTTAACCTGCAAAGTCCATTTACGTGAAGAGGCTACTTTACCAAAACATTCTGGCCGTACATCGGTCCCTAAAGACTAGTGGTACGTCGAACGCTGTCAGGCTTAAAGCCTTTAAGAATAAAAGGCGCCTGATTTAAGGCCCCCTGTCGGCGATAACGAGGAAACAGGCTTCGCTACCGGTCGCTCCATAAAACTTCCAACTACCCGCATTTTATCGGCACTCACGATCTGCCCGCATCTTGGCCGCAGTTGGACCGCATCAGCGAAGAGCACCGGACGGGAATTATGTTGCCATTATGCTTGATCTACGATGCTCACCTGCAGATACGGTACGACCGTGGTCAGGGCTTTGTTCGACTGCACATCGATAGTATCGGTTGTTGCGTATTGCAGTTACTAAACTAATCACCGTTGTATCTATTTAAATTGAAAGTTCAGAATTGACAAACTGACAAGGTATTTTGCTGCAATTTTCTTTCTACATGGAACAACGAAGTTTATTAACTTTGTCCCTATTTTATAATATGACGTAACATTTTCAAGGAATACCAGTTAGATGCTAGTATCCATTAAATTACATGACAAGACTAAGAATCTCAAGCGACAAGTTTCTTCTCTGGGGGCGAAATAAAATTACACAACCCCCTCTGGAACGGAACGGGTACGACACGCGACACATTATAAGGGATTATTGCTCCTGCACTCGAGAATGCACCCCTACGCAAAACGCCACATATTGGAAAAGGGCAATAACCGACAACCCTGCGACAATTCTCAGTATTATTGCTATATCTCTTTACCGAGTATTACCCTGCGCGATAAGGCATACCTTAATCTTTACAATGCGCTTTGTCTGGGGAACAAAGCCTGATACATTATCAGCCGATTGAAGAAACAGTTTCCGAGAACGCTTTCAATGACTACAGCGTAGCGGAATGACTGAAACTTATGATAAATTAGACACTATCTTTGGATATTCATCATTGTGGGATGCATTATGCTGATGACCGTTGATTATTATGGCAATGGACAACAGTACCCTTTTACAACTTTTTTCCGTCAAGCACACACTGAGAGCCTTTTTGTTCTGGTTATCTGGTCTGATCATAAATTATGTACCGCCTCCGACTTTCCGATGAGTCACTGGGACGGACAAATGAGTACACACGGTGGGGCGAGGGCCCATGTCAATTAGTTCAGTGCAGGTTACATACTCCATCGGCTAACATCGAAACGATTTGTTAGGGGAACCCGTATTTTAGGATTCACTTAACTGTGGGTTTATTGAATTTAAGCAAAGAGTAAATTGTCTATTCAACTCATGGTCATACTTTCGCAACCTCTCAACACTTATTCAATTAGTTTTAGTTTGATTTTGCACGTAGGATAAGCTATATAAAAATTAAACAAAATGACATAAATGTAATACGATATTTAAGTTAGAATTCAAGGGCACATCTCATATTCACGATTTTTTCAATAAAATACCAATAAAAAACTACCACGGTTTTTCTATTAGACTTAAAATTTCAACGAAGTTGCACGCTTCAATCACCACTAATGTTTTGTTGAATTTGTCCAGTGAAAACCTTTTTGAAATCTTTTTATGGGCCTAAGCTGTTTGATACGTCTCGACGAGTACGACAAACACTTAAATAACGTTTTTTAAAGGTTATTTAAATGCTCTGAAAGTGGTTACCGTTACTTACGATTACGACTTTTTAATTATTAGGTACTTTTTTTGAGGCGTTAGTAGAGAGTAGGTAGCGTCGGGAAATATTAATGATATTTTTATTGTGCAAATACGCCAGATGTAGAAATTTGGTTCAGGGTTACGTACACAAATTTGAAAAATCCGTCTCAATGTCGCGCCTACAATGTCGTGTCTACAGTTTGTAGATTGAGGAATTATGCTAAGTGTGTCACTCGTCTTCCTGCAGAATTCGGCATAAAATATTCAGCGTGGATTAAGGGAGGATTGGTAAGAATTCCACGAGCTCTTGGCCGAGCCATTTGCGCAGTAATGGCACGAGAGAAAGCGCCGGCTGCTAATGGAAAAACGTCTGCCTCCGATGCCTTTCAAATGTCCTTACGTCACTCAACCATATGAGGAAACGTTCAAAGCCAATTTGAACGACACGAATTTGTCAAGCTTTCAAAACGTAGCTCATCTTCGTACGTTGTTTTCATTAAACAAACTCTTTATCGTGTCTCGATTGAATTATGAAAATTAAATGGACATATTCGGTTAAAAGGCTGGTTATCTGTGTCACAAAAAAGATTAGACGTTATATATAAGTTATTTCGGTGTCTCTATTTGTTATAACACCTAAAATAAAAATTGGGATTTGTAACACCCTCTTGCCATATACCTTCAAATATGGGGTTTGACTATGACGTAAAACTTATTTACACGCCTCTTGGATGTTACACGAGGGTTGTATTAAACTAACAAGGGTGCTTTCTTATTAACGGCCTGTCAGAATCCTTATCCCTAAATCCCGTTTGAAATGCGCCGTGCCAAACAATACGCGTTGATTGGGTAATGCCAATGATTCAGCGTTACAATGTACGTAATGATCATGTACAAAAAACGACAGCAAATGTTTTCCTCTCTTTCTTCTGTTAATCGGAATAATAGAGCGATTTACTTTTTGAGGAATTCCGTTTGATGTCTTCCATGGACATCAGATGTAAAAGAAAAGTGTCTTTGTTCGGAAATGCAATTAGGTTTTGTGTCAATTGGTTCCTAGTGGAAATAGAGTACAAAAACTAGTTAGATAAGCGGGACCAATTTAGAAGACAAGTAGGCAGCAAGTTTGTTGACAAGTTACGAGGATCCTTCAAGTAAATGTTCTGTTGAAACTGTCTTGTGCACTGGTGTCACTTACGAGCGCCATTGAGCTATGTTGGTGGTTGCTGATGAACAAAATTACGAACTATTTTGTAGAGTTGACTTCCCAGTTTTTGTTGTTGATTAATTATGGTGTAATATACGAGTTAAGGCGCGAAATATAACGCCTTTCTAGAATAAGTTGAAAGTCCTTAGAAGGTTATATGTTCGAAAGTGTATAGTGCTAACACGTTCAGTGAGCACGATAGCATTGGAACTAACGTTAGAAGTGAGACACGAACGAACTGTAATGGGGCACTTTCTAATAAAGGTCGAATTTGTTGCGGTCATCAACCAGTGACTATACACAAAGAAAACGTGAGCAATTTTTTTAATAATAATTTTGTTTCAGAGTTCTTTGCTCCTAGATTATAATCCCGTTTTCATTTCAAATAGCTTAGGAAATAAAACAGCGGTCAATTTATTTCTCAGGTGGGAGGTGAGGACAGACCCTCTTTGCAGGGAGGTTTGGCCCTCCCTCGAGACACCGGGCAAACTCTAATACACTTCGAGCCATTCCCTGTAAGTGTATCTATCTAGCCCTAGAGAAAATTAAGATAAACTGTACGGGAAAGTAAGGTAGAATTTATTTGTAACTAGGTAATTAAAATTCAACTGTGTTCCGAACAAAAGATTTAGCTTGTGATACTATTTTTTTCTTTCTTGAAGGAAATCTGAGAGAATTATTTGGCACGTTTGGAGCAGAATTTCTCAATAACGAAAAAATATTTTTGTGTTTTCTCTTGTTTCGTTTCACCCTAGCCTATCTCGCGGTGAAGCAATTCCTTGTCAAAACAATTCAGGTAAGACGTTTTGACAGGTACTTCGTAGGTGGTCCCTTTTATATTATTCTTATATTCTCATAGCTGTGTTGCACATCGGCTGTCACTCTCAAGTGAGCTGTTGGACAATGACAGAGTAGTCTTGCATCACATAGTAATCTGTTTTCACAACCAGAGCGTCAAGATGGTTGTAATTCTGTAAATCGGTGTTATTAACTATAGAAACGTTGTAGGCGGTTGTTACAATATCTTTGTTTAACTGTGTAGCAATCTCCAAATGCCCCTGTTAGGGCTGGCAATCAAAGATTGATAAAAACAATCCGATAGTTATCTAAAAACAATCCTCGGCTACTCATATATTTGAAAAAGTTCATCAAGATTCCTGGTAATTAAATTCTCCTTATTCCACACACTTGAAAACTGAGTTAATAGGCATCATTTCCCAATAAAATACTCGGAAAATTTAAATTATCTTCTTCTTCTATCGTGTGGATTCTGAGGTGGAGTACTAACCTCATCAACCTCACTAAATACTACTAACTAACCTCATTAAATTATTTTAAGCATTTACTTTATTCTTTAAAGCTCACAGTTTCTTCAGGTTTTGTTTTAACACAAAATATGCTTTTAACCTCGAAATAAATAGAAAAATACATTGTTATGGTTTTTTTAAAGAATTGTCATCCTTAGCTCACGTCGATGAGTCGGTAGATTAAAGCCTTATGACTCAGCTGCGATATCGTTACTTTATACACCCACGTCGTCACTCGTCACTTGTCTGCGTGTCTCGAGCGTACAGATCTCGTTACATACTCGGATAAGCTTCGAATGTCGTCGTAATCGAGTTACAGCCGTGCAGACTAACTAACGCCAGACCTAATATTCTAAGCAGGAGTTGCACAGTCAGACAATTTGTTTTCGACTGTCGGAACGCAGATGTACACGAGACGCTGTAAAGTATATTGTGACTGGTCTATCGTCAAGCAAAGGGGAGATCATAAATGCTTTCAATCATAAAAATGAAACTTTATATTACGACGAAGTAGATCATCACGGTCTTGTCGGTAAGATACAGCTCCTTCTCGTGAGATCAGTCACCTGAACGTTTGAGTACAAAGAGTTTTTACGGGGTGAATGAACCCGACCCGCTGTAGGTATGAATCAGGAGGATAAACAGTAATCATTATCGTCACGTCGCATATAATAGCGAGATCAAACGCAAACGCTCGCGTTACCGTTAACGTGCCACGCTTCGTTGCTGACAAAAAATACTGTAAATTGCGCAAAAAATGGCGAATGGCACCGGTGACATACTAAATAACACGGTAACATGGCCAGCGTAGTGCGAAACTGATGTACATAAATATAAAACAGCAAATGTAGTATTTCCACTGATTCCTTTGTTGTTTAATTGCTTTAATTACGGCACTGTGTCTTTTGCGAAGAAGACAAAGAAGAAAAGACGGTAAGAAGATAAAGGACATATTTCTAACTTTATGTTCTTTTCGAATTCGATCAAATAATTATAATGTAATTTTTACTGGATTTGCCAAGACTAAATGAGTATCTTTCAGTTTGACAAAACAATTGTTTAGGACAGTGTTTTGTACGGGGGAATGAGCGAAACAAAAATCCGGTTCTTATTTCCTTACGTACCGAATTTTGAAGAATAGAAGAATAAGAATCATTAATTCTTCTATTGTGAAGCTGTGTAAAGTACAAGGTCTTAATATTATAAAATTTTTGTTCCAACAGATTGTCCATGACTGACGTACAATATTATATAGAAGATGTCATAATTAATTAAAATAGGTACTTAGTCAGTTTTATAAGTCATTGTTGTTAAAATACTCATTCAAGTCATAATATTCCTTAAGTCATAATAACCAACTTTTCACACATATTTTAAATATCTTGCCCTGTAACATTTTCATTTCATCATGCTAATGATTATAAACTTGAATTACGATGATGAGAAAGGAAGAAGCGAATGTGGTCGGCTCATGTCTCAGTGGGAAATAGGCGCGCAGATGGATGCTACCAAAAATGCTGTTCAGGTGGCAAAAAGTGTTGAAAAATGAGAATTCCATCGAAACGATAACCAGATTAACAAATTGTTTTAAGATGCCGTGCAGTAAACGGGTAAACATGTCGTGGAACTGTTACAAACGCGGAAAGGTTAGAACGGTCAACCATTATGGCATTCAAAACCAATTTACTGTACTGTTTGTAATATTTATCGGCGTCATTTGATACCAGGTTGTCTGCACGTGATGTGCTAGAAACTGTTTATTTTTAGTATACCGTACCTCACGGAAAACGGAACCTTTTAGCTAACTTTGTTGTCCATCCCTCTGTCAAGACCCTTAATCTCGGGAACACGTGAACATATCCAGTTGAAATTAAAATCTAATACTTATATCTGCAATCCCTTCAAGCTCCTAAATCAATGCAATCCAAAGAATCTTCCATTCGAGCCTTATTTTGTAACATAGACTTGGCAAGAAGGAAGGGCGTTCAACACAAGTGACGTACAAAAATCCGAAAACCGTTGTTGTTTTCGGATATTTACATTTTTGTTCGGCGAGCTCGGCCTGTATTGGGCTGGTTATCCCTTCGCGGGTTGGAAGGTTAGACAGACAGTCGCTTCTGTAAAAAACAGGACCTGTCAAATCTTTAGATTAGGTAAGCGGAACCCGTGAAAAACAGGATAATGCTAGGGAGATGATGATGTGCTCGGCCAACAGGGCTTTATAAAAGTAGACTACACTGAGAATGGTGCTAATTCCTGTAAATTCCATCTAATTTTATTTTAAGTTATATCTGTCATTTTCTTATCTGCCGAAAAGGAAAGGGACGGGTAATCGACAAGCATAAAATTAATGGAACACACGTCAATTTTAAGCACAAATCTAAACCAACCGTCTAAAAATTTTACATCCGTCAATAACCCGACACAGTTAAGTAGACAGCACGTCAAACGGATTGCATACCAGCGACGTACCTTTTGATTCGCCCGGGTTATTCATTCATTTACTATTTCTTCCTAAAATTAAGAGCTGTGAATCATTCGTCCCTTTCCTTTTCGACGGATATGAAAATGACGGATATAACTTAAAATAAAATTAGGCGGTGTCTGCAGGAATCGGGGCCATTATCGCACTAAATTATAAACGTTTTCCCACACAACTGACAACAATCAGATTGACGTATTCATTTACTTAATACGGAAAAGTTTACAACTCAAACACTACAAAGACAAAGTTTATAGTACATAATCTTCCTTATATATCTTCGTTGTTCCTTCCTAAATGGATGTGAAGAGGGTAGCAACGAGAAACAACATCGCGCTTCCGTTTTAATTTGGTCGTCTTTGGAATCCTAAACAGTTCTCTTACGTAAGTATGTTAATCACGTCGCGAGAGTACAAACCGTTACACATAAACAACATTATATAAATAGCTGGGATTGTACGTCAGATGTAGTACGCTAATAGGGTACTTAAACAAGCATTAGAAATAGAGAAATATACATACGTTTTGCGAAATAGATACATTGATAGCCAAATGTGAAAAACAGAATCGAAATTCGTTTAAAAATGTAATAGTTACAGCTATCCGCAATCAGGGAGCTTTTACTATTTTACTATATTACTAGTATGTATAAACATTATCTGAAATGTTTATGTTAGCAAATCCCTTCACTTGTCTTCCTTAAAGTTTGAAACCACAACATTGTAAAAGTATTGATAACATTCATAGTATAAGTTTTAATAGGTGTTATTAGCCTGATAAACGTTGTTAATTATTTAAGATTTTTGCTAACAAGACAGTGTCATGTTATCAAATTAAGTTGTACTTATGATGAAATAAAGAACATTTAAAAACAAAACAATCAGGGAGCTAGAAAGAAATGGCAATTGGTACTCGTGACGTCACATGTTCCTAGTCCCATACAAGTTTCAAGCAAATATATTAATAAAAACTCATGATTCTAGCAATATACGCGTATTACCTATTATAGTAACTGGTTACCAGCCTGTTGTTTACAAAACGTCTATCATCGCAGACACAAATACTCAAAGTTATTTTCAAAATCGCGCTGTCTACCCCGTAAGGATGTTAGACACTTGAGTTTGAAATTGTATGCATGAGTTCCGCTAATTATGTCTCTGCTTTATGTAACCAGTAATGATTTAATAAGAATTGACTCTGCGCGTTGGAGCGTAAAAATCGCTGTTCTAGCGTTCAAGCTATTGCGTGTGAGATATCGAGAATCTTGAATTTCCTGGTAACTTGGTAATTACAATACAATACCTTGTTTTACACATTGAAAAAGATACAGCAATAATGCAGAAAACGATAGCGTTCACAACGGCTTTATTGCTAATACATAAATACATACTACTGACTACTAAACTACTGTAATCACTATTGCAGGTAGGTCGAGTTGGTTTAGTGATGAAGTCCTACTATGTAACATCAGACATAAACTCACGCCTATTTCACATCGGGGTAAGCAGATACTATGGAATTCCATTTTCTTCGATCCTGACACACTTCTATTGCTTCCTCCACATTCACCAGTCGTTTTATAATCGCACGCCGGTTTAGAGTATATCGTACTAAAACTTTTCTAAGGACTTCTCCAATTTGGTCAATATACGTCCTTCTAGGTCTTACTTTACCAGGTCTACCATCAACCTTAGCTTTATATACCGCTTTCGTAATCCCTAATCGTAATGCTCGTAATATTTCGTAATTCTTCGTAACGCTTCTGTAAATCCTAATTATATGTGATGAAACATGTGATCAGCCATCGCCTGTCAATGCTCCAATAGAAAGGACACAATGATTATCTCTGACCATTCCACCACATGCCCGGGCAGCAGCCGATAGTGTTTTATGTATTTCGCCAATCCAACACAAAAGAAGTATTACACTTAAAGATAATTTGATATCTCATTTCTTAATCCCTCGAAGGGTCAATCCCACATAATGAAACCGCCGATAAAGCAATCGATTACTTTTTAGGTTAATTCAAAATCAAGCGAATAATTTGGAAACACGACGCGCATTTGCGTCGGTCCAGTTTCTGCTAGACATTTCGTGATAAAACAAAATCGACGGTACGCATTAGTCATTGGGAAACAGAGGATCGAATACCGTAATTTAGTGGTAAACATTAACCTGAACTGAAGAAACAGCTATAAGTTATTACAAATATCTAGAGCGTCCGTCCGTTACGGGATTACTAGAATGAGAATAAAGACTTACTTTGATGTCATAGAACATGACCACATGATCATGATTCAGCGTTAACCCGTTTTCACAGGGTCCGTTTACCTAACCTGAAGATGTGCCAGGACAGTTGCAGTCCTAACTTGCTTTCCCCCTAAATATTTCTGTCACCTTTTCCGTCTTAATCGTTTCATAGTATAGACCACGCCGAAACTGTAGCTGGTTTACTTAACAACAAAAGAACCCGCCTATTTCTAATTTGGGTAGGCAGAGCCCACGGAATTTCACAACTAAGATCCTGATACACCAGTTCTTCTATTCCCATTTTATTTTTAACATAGTCGCCGGTTTAAAGCTTTTGACCTGGCGTTTACCGTAATTAATATTTTTTTTAATTTGTACCTTCTCTGATTAAACAACTACAAAGGACATAAAACGGTATCTAGCGCAAGTTTACCAACGTCTAGCGTGGCGAAACTCTGACGCGGTTACAGTTAACAGACTATTGTTCAGATGATACCATCTCGTCATCACTACGATCATTAACCGTCTGATGGCTACATCGACGGTGCAACCTCTGGACTCCTAATAACAGACGAACATGTTCTGTCAACACATCTGAGTGATAGATCAGATGTAAGATGGTGCCTGATAATTTTCGACGAATTGCATACACTTCTGCGACCTTTTGACGTGTTTAGGATCTCGAGTGAGCCACTCAGAATGCAGCGTACCAGGTCCTCAGCCAGTTGACAGAATGAATTATAAGCGACAAATCAAACATTAGGCGTCTATTTGGTTGTATCGTCGATGGCGATCATTAACCGACTGATGCTGTAGCTAATTGTGCCCTCGATTTAGATACGCAGCTAATGCCTTTTGTAACCAGTAGTATTGTGGCATCTTCGAGCAAAGTGCACTTGGCTCTTTCCGAGGTCGCGCCAGTCAGAGCTGAGATAAAGAAAACGCATGATTTTTTCAATGTTAGTTTACGAGTCTACGTGAAAATTTATCTAAAAACAAATGAACTGGTCTTCTTCTATCGTGTGGGATGTGAGGTGGATTACCAACCCCATCAACCCTGTTGTCAGGGTTACTATTGAACCGCCAAAGGCCCCTGACATGGCTCATGTAACGACTACTAACTTACATCAGTAAGTAGTAACCGGGACTAACGGCTTAACATGCCTTCCGCAGCACGGATCATCTTACTTTCGGACAATCAGGTGATCAGCCTGTAATCTCCTAACCAAACTAGGGATCACAAAGTGTAGATTTGAACCCGGGACCTCCGGATCGTGAGCCGAACGCTCAAAGCACTGGACCACGGAGGCCGTTAGTGAACATTCAAATGGTTTTCTATCAGAACACAAAGACTACTCAAGAAAAAAAGAATGTTCGTACGACAGAAAATTCAAACTGAACTCAGTACCACAATACCCACTGGTCAATATAGTATAGACCAAAAAACGGAATTAGAAAAAATGCTTCCAACAAGCGATAAATAAGCGGTATCCAATTAAAATCTAGCTCGTCTTGAAGCTTAGGATGATCTTAACGAGCCCAAAAAATCTAGTTGTTCAGATTTTTTGCTGTGTTAATTGAGAAACTTTTTAGTTAATTAAGTGTGTAACGGCGTTTTCGTCTGTGCCTGAAAGTTATTTTGGTCTGAGTAGACGGTCAAATGGGGAACGCTGAAGGCCACCCGGTTGGGGAGCGATAAACGACTGGTCAAGTTGTCACTTATAGTAATAAAATGTAATTTCTTACCAGCCCATCACCTAATATAATTACATCATGGTAGGGGTACTCATCATCATCATCAACCAACCCGCAGTGGACCAGCGTGGTGGAAGATGCACGGATCCTATACCCCGCTGCGAGACGTGTGTTTGTGTATGAACGTGTGTCGTACAATTGCTTTTGTCATTTTTTTTACTTTTTCGAAATACTATAAAAATATTATTACACTAGACTATTACAATCCCCTACAACTCATCCATCACATTGACTAGTGGAAGTTACTAGGGATTAAAGTTAATTAAACACCACTTAGCCACAATAAATTCCGATGAGTATAAGGAAAACATTAACGTATTATTATTATTAAAAAAGGATCTAGTGCATACAAACTCAAAGGTTAAATTAAGTCGTAAGGAAAACATTTACAAGCAAGTGCAAACAATTACTCGTTTTAATTACACATAGGTACTTACTAAATAATCAGAAGCTTCCTTCATTTTGTTTTGAGTTCGTCCGCCATTTTCAAGGGAAATGAAGTATTATGACGATTGGTGGAAAAAAGCGCACGTTAATAATATGATATTGATCATAGTGTAGCTAACTTGTACTTTAAAGAACCTGATGAGTTTTACTCGCAAAGGAATAAAATCTTGAACTCAAGTAGAATGGTCTACTCTCACGAAGTTTTACTGTTAATCAACAAAGGTGTTTAGACCCACGAATATTGTTTCGTCAATAATATACATATGTGAACTCACGCCCGTAATTCCTCAAGGGGTGGGCAGAGCTACATCAACGACAACTTCCAGCCCTGTTGATAGGATGTCCCAAAATGTTATATTGGCCAATGGTCCGACAGAATTAAAGTGACAGCAAACGTCAGATGGGTTGCATATCAGCGAGATGCCGATTTTATTCGCCCAGGTTATTCATTCATTCGGTTAATCATTTTAAAATTAACAGTTGTAAACTATCCCTCCCTTTCCTTTCGGCGGATAAGAAAATGACGGGTATAACAGAAAATAAAATTAGAAGGTGTCTGCAGGAATCGGGGCCAGAATAATTTGTAGAGTAATGTGTAACTTGTACTTAAAAAAATATATTTCAGTTGCAATACGGTGACTTCATACGAATGTGTTAAGTTATAAAATCTAACATTACACAGCGTTTGGCACATGTTGAACACAATCCGCCATTGCATATAATGCTCTAAACGGAATTGTTGATTGTAGAATGGCTTATAAAACAAAGCCCATTGTTCCAAGTGCGGCCTTAACCAGAAAAAGGATAAAACCGAGACGTTTCCAAAAATTTTCAACCGCTACCAACCATTGTCTTTTGTTGAATCCAGAATCGTTCACCGTAGTGGAACAACAAACATAATTCACTCCTCGTCTTGAAAATGTTATGTCTACTTTTCCTTGACGAGATGTTTTCTTTTTCATTAAACATACATACATACATAAACTCACGCCTAATTCCCGCTGGGATAAGCAGAGACTATAGAATTCCATTTGCTTCGACCCTGACACACTTTTTTGCTTTTTCCACATTCCTCAATCGCTTCATACACGCACGCCGGTTCAGAGTAGATTGTACTAAATCTTTTCTAAGGACATCTCCAATTTGAACAATGTAAGTCCTTCTAGGTCTTCCTCTGCCATCCCTGCCATCAACTTTCGCTTTATATACCACTTTTGCAATTCTATTATTCTTTATCCGCTCTACGTGTCCAAACCAACCTAACATTCCCTTTTCAATCATAGGTGACTATATACCGTCTTTTACACCACATCTCTATCAAAAAATAAAAGGTTTTTCATTAAAAATTCTATTTTATCACAAAAGAGAAAATTGGTGCCATTTGTATTCAGCAGATTGTTTCTCTATCGTTTGTGTTACTTTTGGAAATATTATATTTTATGTCGACTAAACTTACTACCAATATATCGTTTCCAAAGTTGATGACTAAACAGTAAACACACTGGATGACTGGACTGCATACTTATTGCGTAACTTTAATGGAGAAAGCGTGTAATGCCGTCTTGGTCATCATCACTAATTTAGGAGCCACGCTCTTGTCGGTGTAGCATTCTTCATTCCTGTCTATCAAAGACCAATTCTTTCACTTCCTTATAAGACACGACGTTCACCGTCTCCTTAATCTGTTCCATGTAAGCTATTCTTGGTCTTTTCCTTCTTCTCTTTCCTTGTAGTTTCCCTTCTATGATGTTTTTAATAAATTCGTCGTATCTTATTAAGTGTCCAATCATATTGCCTCTTCTGTCCTCAATAACTCTCAATATTTGCCTCGTTTCCCTTATTCTTATCAGTACTTCTTATTGGTAACTCTTCCAGTCCAACTTATTCGTTCCCTCCTTCTTCAACACCACATTTCAAAGGCCTCGAGTTTCCGTCTTGGTGCATTTAAAAATTTTGTATCTCACCCACTAAGATCATCCTATACCTATAATATTCTTACACGTAATGAAGTCTAAAAATGCTCATCAAATGCATAGCATATTTGAATAAAATGTTGAATTTGATTTGTCAACTCGCATAACAAGGTAGGTGTACTAATAAAAAGTACTACAAAAATAAGGGAACAAAGAATTAAAAACTCCGTAAATTGCTGAAGGGAAAACAGGAAACAATAAGGAACTCTTTAGATTATTACGTAGCCAGATAATAGAGAACTGTGACAGAATTCTCCTTATCATATTAACTTTCTTACTGACAACGAAAAAAGGTTAAAGACGAGGTTCTTGATATTTTTGCCGCCAATAAAATATTATGTTGTAGTTTGAATGCGGATTTCTCTACTTATATTAAATAGGAACCTTAACAATGAAAGTCAAAAAGCAAACCGTTTTATAAAATCGATAGTAATATAAAAAGATACGAAAAGATTATGTCGTATATATAGTAAAGGCTACGAATACCTAAACAGCAACAGAGTAACTTACCAGGCAACACACGACTACAGGCATGTAACTACAAACAAAGGATCCTTGAAATTTTTCTACGCTAACGCCAAAAGCATAGTGAAACCAGACAAATTCGATGAACTTAAATGCGTCGTTCAATCTTTTGAAGATAATATACACATTGTAATTTTAACAGAAACCTGGATTAAGTCAGAAGAAGAAGGCAAGCGACTGGTTCTACCTGGTTTTACACACTACTTTAATTATAGACATGATTCAAGGGGAGGTGGAGTATCAATTTTTGTCCATAATAATTTAAAGCACAACCTAATTGAAGAACATTATATATTGGATATACACTACATGTGGATACACATAGGCAAATATTCGCTCGATATTGGCGCAATATATAAACCTAATAGAAAGAATGTTCAACATTTCTGTGAAACTTTTGCGTCACAACTTCGGAACAAGAAAAGAGCCATCGTGCTAGGTGATTTTAACTTCGATCTACTTACACCTGATGACCCAAGCAAGGACTATATTGAGATGCTTTTAGAAACTGGACTATTTCCTTTGAACAAAGTTACTCCAGACTATTGTACACGTGTCACCGAGACAACAAAATCTATTCTGGATCATGTCTGCACAAATTTAAAAGAACACTGCTTTCACTTGGCTGTAATAGAATCTGCAATGTCGGACCACAAACAGGTGTACCTCGAAGTCCAAAAATACAAACCAGAACCTGTCAAGAAAGTTCCTTATGATGCAATCAATTATGATGCTCTTTACAAAGCCGTTGAACAAACTGAAGCTGATGAAACACTGGATTATACACAACTTGAGAATTTAATTACCAAGGCTATTAAACACAGCAAAACTCGGAAAATCAAAATTCTAAACCCACCTAGGAGTGACTGGATAAATAAAGAGATTATAGATGACATCAGTAAAAGGAATATACTGTGGCAAGAACACAAAGCAAACCCTAAAAATAAGAAGATGGAGGAAGAATTTAAACTCGCGAGAAACAGAGTGTCAGTAAGCATACAAGTGGCAAAGAGTCAGTACTATCAAAAATCTTTTAATAATTGCAAGACAAAACCTCTAAAAATGTGGAGTTTAATTAATAACCTCGCAAATAACAAAGTAAAAGAAACTTGTTCTCCTTCAAAAATCATAACGCCCATGGGAGTAATTACAGATTTAAAACAAATTTGTGAACATTTTAACATGTTTTTCTCAACTATTGGTTCTACGTTAGCCTTAAATATTAAAAAACATTATCGCGATAAACAGGAATTCGTCTTACCAAAGCAAAGTACTAGTCAATCAAGTCTTAGTGACTTTGTCCCAGCCACGACTGACGAGATAGCCAAAATAATTGACAATTTAGATATTAACACGGCCGTTGGGATCGATGAGGTAAGCACCAAAGCCATAAAGAGTATCAAACTTCTAATACTTGAGAATCTTACTAAATGCATTAATCAATGTCTTAGCGCGGGATTCTTCCCGGATAGTTTAAAAATAGCAAAAGTAAGCCCAGTATTTAAATCAGGAAATAAAGCTGATCCCGGAAATTACCGTCCTATATCGGTTCTGCCGGTGATGTCCAAAGTGTTTGAAAAAATAATTTATAATCGCCTTGATCAACATCTGAATTCTATTAGTTTCCTATACAAAAAACAGTATGGTTTTCGCCCAAAATCTAATACTCTTTCAGCAACTATTGATCTAATAACAAAATTAAAACTACACATAGATAAAAAACAAATAGGCCTAGGGATATTCATAGACCTCAAAAAGGCATTTGATACTATTAGCCACGAACTTCTTTTGCAAAAATTGAGCAGCATTGGTATAGCTGGTAACGCGCACAAAATGTTCATATCATACCTTGAAAACCGATATCAAGTTACAAAAATAGGTGAGTATCAAAGCTACCCTGCCTTAATTACCTGCGGTATCCCACAAGGATCTATCTTAGGACCTCTTCTTTTTAATACCTATATAAATAACATTTATGAAACGGACTTAAACGGGGATCTTACATTATATGCAGATGACACTAGTCTTTTTTATTACGGTGACTCAATTGTGAGTATCATTGATAAAGCACAAAACGATCTTGATAAACTCAATACATGGTTTCAGTGTAATCTTCTTACAATAAACACAAAAAAAACTAGCTATATCATATTTAAGGCCAAAAACAAAAAGATAGATACATATCAACCACTTACAATAAATAATAATGTTCTGCATGAAACAAGTAACGAAAAATATCTCGGTTTATTACTTGACAACCAGCTCACATTTAAGCCACATCTTGAGAAAATACGCACTAGGTTGAAATCACTCATGGGCGTCATAAAAAGCATTGTCCGTTGTCTTCCCAGACAAGTTAAGTATACTATATACAATTCCCTAGTAAAACCTCACATAGACTACCTCATAGAGGTATGGGGAGCGGCTGCCAAGACGAATTTGGACGTAATACAAATAGCCCAAAATAAAATGATAAAAGTATTATTTAACTATGATTTTTTAACCGCGACAAGCACCATTTACAGTGAAACAAAATTAATGACGATTAAACAAACATATATTTACAATACATGTATATTAATCCGAAAAATATTAAATCAAAATATACATACAGATATAACTTTTACAAAAAAATCGAAAGTCCAAAAGCGTATTCTGAGAAATGCTAACCATATACAACTATGCCATCCTAGAACGAACTACGGTAAAAAGAATTTGATGTTTGAAGGAGCACAAATCTATAATAAATTACCAACAGATATAAAAGAAGCCAAATCATTATTTACCTTTAAAAAAGCTCTCAGGAGTCATATCTATAGGAATGAAAATGTTTAGACATTTTCACATTTATTTATGATAGATAATTACAAAGTTATTATATTTGTATCACATCAAAATTTATTTTTTGTCACGTTATGGGTCATCTGCCTCCTTGCCACTTCTAGTAAAACATAGCTCCCCACCATCTGTGTTGCATTGTGTGCAGTGCGCTCGCTTTATCGCAGTCCACTACTACCTTATTTTTTTATTTTTTTTATATTTCTATATTATTTTGTGAATTTTTCTCATGTAAGCGAATATAATTCTTTATGAGAAATAAAGTACTTCTTAAACCCGATATATGCAATAATTATTGATTGATTGATTGAAAATGTAAGAATACGACGACTTCGTTATTAGGTAGGCATTGTTATTTGTATCAACCATCTACTTGACTTGTTGAAGATTCAAAAATAAGAAATAGACTATAAGATACAAATAGGATTGCAGAACAATTTATTTTACGAAAATATATATGCACACAACTTGTGCGGAAATATTTGCACGCAGCTTCTGTTCAAGATAAAGACTTGTCGTATGAACAATTGCTTTGTTAAAATACAATATCGTTCAAGGGAGTCAGGTAAATTAAGCAATTCTTTCTTATCTTTGTGCCAGATGGTGCTAGTTGACTGCAAACAATAATTAAATGTGCTCATTTGGCATTCGCCGTGGCGGATTTGAGCCAAAAATAACGTCGTATCGAGCAATCTAATCGACGCACTCGTAAGGTGAACGTAAATATATTGAATAGTCACGCGGATACAATAGGCTGAGTCAAAAATGATAGAGTGCATATAGTGCTGCACCTATTGTTATGAGTAAAATAAGATAAGGCGCTATAGAAAGTCTCGTTACTCGTATTAATCCATTTCATATTGTATTATTGAAATGAGTAGTTCATTGTCGAGGCGATTGTTTCTTTATAGTAAACAAGGAGTCACGAGATCTAAGTCGAGATTCTCAAGACAATAAATTATCATCTTCTAATAAATATGAATCCTACTTGTGCTACTCAGTCCTCCAATGCGAATACGGGGAACATTCCCAAACTAAAACAAAAAACCCCGCTAAGTACGAAAAATGTGGCAATCTCGGAATGACATTGAAATTCAGCTCACATTCTCTTATCTGCACAAACTTTTAGGCTAATGCAAAACCTCGGCCGGATATTTGGGTCGCAAATTGCGGTTCTCGCTTTTGCGAAGCTACGCGAAGATAACTTCGGTTGACCTTCTATTGTGTGAAAAACAGGGTAAATGGATGGATTTAGAAATATTTATGTCGGGCTATAATCTGTGCTGCTTTTTACTTGGCCCCGCAAATGTGTCTTTAGCTCGGGACTGCATTATAATGCTGCAAAAAGGATTTGCGAGTAAATAAGGTTTTTGTTTATGCCCCGTTGTTGGGTCTGGCATCTAATCTGATGAATAAACGGTCCTTGAAACAATTTGAAAGTGTAAGTGGATTTGAAAATAAAAACAGATTTATCTTTCATTTCTGTTCGCTTTCTCTTGATGGTGAAAAGACTACGAAATCTCATTAGGAAAACGTGTCCACCGAAAGGAAATAGACACGGTAGTAGGACATGGGACGCTCATTAATTTCACTTCAAATGAAGCGGTAAAGCGGAATCGGTGGTGTTCTACCTCGTTGGTGCATAATTATTTACTTCCCGACTTCAATCACTGGAGCATAAGAGTGGAAATACCCTAATTGAATATCAATATTAATTGATATTCCCTATATGTGGTCTAAATCTCCAATTGACGTTAATTTTTGAATCTATGCTACTTTTCAGGCTACGTCAAATCAATTTTTTTATTCGTTTCTATGCAGTTATTACTCTTTCATCTTATCTGTACAGGATTATAATACTTAAACATTTTTATAAGTAGTTAGGTACGTTCTTATGGGTTTAAAAACAAATATATACATAAACTCACGCACGTTAGCCCTAATGGGGTGGGCAGAGCTACAAGTAACCAAAGACAACTTGCAATCACTTTTGACTAAGATGTAGACAAACCTTACGGTGACAAGAGATCAGCCTATCGCCAATAGCAACGTAATAATAATAACGTTTTTAAAGGCAAACAAAGCCATGCTTGGAAGGTAGTGTAGTGAAGAATAAAAGGATCGTTAGTTGCGGTCGCAGACTGTCGGTAAAGTTGCGTTGAGGTGCGCACTGGTGCGTTCACACGGAAGCGACGGTGTCGATGCTGTTATGTAAGGCTATGGCTATGTTAGTGTACGAGGACCCTAAGAACAAAAGCCTTCAATGCTTCGGTCTGTTAATAGACGATTTTTTATGAAATAAAGGAGAGATGTATCGACTATGGTTCCGGCAGATCAGTCCGCTTTAGACAGCCTAAACTAGTCGGCCTAATGTTCAGAGCTACTACTTTGTAGAAAAAAACGATGTCTCTGAAGGTGGAAAGAAACTAAGTGATAAGTGACGAAACTATGAAGAACATTACATAAGATCAGCTATTTATTATTCTCATTGACAAACAATGGGTTTTTCACAATTATTTACTTAGATTGAAAATAGCTTGTCTGCTGCTAGGCGTGATTTGCATCCAAATGTGATTTTTCAAAAAATCACTAAGGTGGTTTTCACTATAATGTGATGTTATAACTTAAATAAATCTTAAAGAATTATAACATAACAAAGATGAAGGTGGAATTTATGATTCTACTGCAATTACAGATATACATATATACAATTCAAACAATCAAAATGAATGAACAATAAAATTATAATTCTTCATGCTTAGTCTTTATCAATTTCATAACATAAAATAAAATTTTCAACTTATACCTATAAGTTATCAACTTTATCATGTACAATAAATACCACCAGTAATGTTGATAACAATATGACTCATGGTTCTAGTAGTAAATGAGCACTGTTTTGTATACAAACAAATATTTTTTAATTCCGTGTTTACAATCATAAAGGATTTCTTATCAGAATGAAATGAGCAAACATTCCATATTGTACATTTTCTGCAAAAACAAATGTATTCTATTTGATTTTGCATTATTTCTAAATGAAATCATTCCAATCTGGCAAGAAATAAATAAAATAAGAGTTTTAAGATCAAATTAATGTCAATGCTGACAGGTGTCATAATTTTCTGCAGTGAATTTCTGAAAATTAATATTCTGGAAGTGTTTTCACAATGCTTCTAAATGTCTGGTGTTTGAAATGTTGGATGGACTCTTAATTACATCTTCTAATATATTCTACCCACTACCGCTTGCTACTCTAACTTTGATGATGGAAAATGCTTTGTATCTTACTGAAACAATCCAATAAACAACAGACTTTGATTAGGTATATTGTAAGTATAACAAACACAACAAAAAGGCAATGGAAGTGAATCTATTTATTAAATCAAAACACCTAGTGGGTATATTCATAAATAAAATAATGTTGAATGAAGGTACCTATTATATTGTAAGTGAATAGAATTAAAATAATTTAAAGCATTTTCACAGCTTCTCTTTCGTTTTTAAGAGCTTTGAACGACTATTAGACATGAATGCAGTTGTTTTGTTAAATAATAAATTGATAAAAATATGGTATATTAGGTTAATGTAAAAGCTAGTTGATTATAGTGCTTATATGACCTACTTTTGATATCAACTGATAATGATAATATGTGCACTGAATTCTGGAGGCTAACTGAGGGCGTTCCATTCGCAATCGCGTGCAGAGAACGAAACAAAATATTGATAGTTAATCAAGTTCTGTGAACACCTGTTCCCAAATAGACTCCTACGAAATCTAAACAATACAAAAAGATATTTTCATGTATAACTATAGTAGGTACACCTTATGCAAGTTGCTATAGCAGCCAACTCAACGAGAGAAAGGAGCAGTTTCGGATACAAACAAAAAATGACCTTTACGTGCTCGTTGAGTAACAAGCAGGTCACAGAGAGAATGTGCACCTACCTTATCTCCTGGTATGTTCTTCGCCGCCATGGTGTGTCACCTTCCCGAACCCGACGTCTTGAGGACGAGATATCCAGAGAAAGGGCCTCACTACCGTGACAGCCCAGCATACGACACAACACACTGCACTTTGCCTATTCAATCGGCCATTATCACTTTTCAAACGATTCACTATAGCCACAAACACAATAATCGACCCATCGTTTGGCGTCGCAATCACGATTTCCCATTGATATTCATCGATACGGATAATTTTTCATAACACCATACAATGTACACAAACACAGCGACTGACAGAAGCTACCTTGATTGGGCTTGACGGAAAATGGCGAAGGATAGTGCCTCCGCTCCTACTCCGCGCATGCCACTGAAACTAATTGACAACTACGTAGAGGGCGGCACTAAACAATAACAAACATCGTTTTGTAGAAGTTCTTCCATTTCCATTATAGATGGCAGTGCAAGCAAATTACAAAGGTTTGAAAATAATTTGGGTATTTATTTCTTTGAAAATCATCTTTTCTTGATTGAATATTTAAAAAATAAAATTAACAAATTATTATTTTATCGCTAGATCTATCGAATACTTCTGATTGTAACTCTGTACAGCGACATCTATCGCGGAATAGAAGAAATATTGTTTTCTTTAGGTTGTCTGTATTGCGTTGAAAATTGTTGCCATTTGTTGGGTGCAACAACGCCTATATCCGGTTAAAACGAACGATTAATTGGAATCGATTCGAATACGTAGTTATATTTTTCTAGACTAGAAATTATTCCACCTTTCGGATCTCTATTCTCTCCTGCTGAGTGTGCGGTAGAACTTGGGTTGCAAAGCCATGATAAAAGGTGTATTACTTCGTGACAATGATTGATAGTCATGGATCGTTGGAAACATGTTGGAAACAGACATATGAGCCCTAGAATAAGTTTCGGTGTTTATTCCTATGTTCTCCATCTTTCCCCTACATATTAATTTACTCTCTAGGTATATGTAAATAAATAAATATCAATGGTATACGTATGCGCTAGAAATCGATTTTTTACATTGTCTCGATTATATTGTTTGATTCGCATTGACTTGAATGACGTGCACGTCTCTATTTTCGGCTTTCCAAACCCACTCTTGCCACTCAATCCAAACCAAAGAGAATTATTCACTTCCAAACTTCGCTCGCAAAATGGCGGACGGAGGCGTGGATATAGATTTATACGCCGACGATATTGAATCTGATTTTAATAGACAGGTGAGTTAAATACTTTTAAAACCCGAAGTAGAATCTGTAGTTTGTGTTATGATATTATGGAATTATATTACAATGCTATTTGTACGCTTTTGTGACTTGTCATTCTAGGATGAGTTTGGTGGTGAGAACGTGGATTTGTACGACGACGTGATTGCTGCGCCTGCAGTGAAACCCGAGGACGAGGACGGCCCGCCGAACGTCGTGCCGCAGCATCCGCACCCGCCGGAGGAGACCAACGGCAACTCGCAATATCACAACAACGCACCAAACCACCATCATGGCCGCCGGTTTCAGCTCTACGTCGGCAACCTCACTTGGGTTCGTACATAATTTTGTCTAATTTAGATTATGTAAATATAGTTTATTTTTATGTTTCGACACTTATTCCAGGTGTCGGCTAGGGTAACCATCTGAAAGTAATGCTAGGTGTAGGTACGTAAAAAAATTACATGTTTACCTATTGTATACCGATTGATAACAATGAAAAAATGTTACACATAAAGAATGTAATCTGCCTGTAAGCCTGATCTTGTATTTTCCAACCTGGATGTTTCTTGTACTACCTATCTGAATATACTTTGTTAAAATTGCCGTAATAAAGTAGGTAAATACATTAGGTTGTCATGTTTATTGAACACTTGACACTGTATGGGTGACTACTGGGTTAAACGGGTAAATTCATGGTATAATCTAATGTGTCACATGCCTGAACCTTTGACGCTGTATTCTGGACATAGTGTTTTATACAATGATAGAAGTGTTTTTCTGTTAACTTCTATTTTTGTGTCAATCACATAACTAGTGCCTACTCTTAAAGTAACATTTTAGCTACTTGTAAATAAATATTAAAAAGCTTTGAGTCCTTTTAATGCTTACGTTATATCTGTAATTAGATTCGGACTTTGTATAATGTAAAACATTGGTCATACTTGATAGGTAAGTAATTTGTATGAACGATTGGATTCTAAGATTTTTATAATAATGGTTAAAAACTACTTGTGATATAAAATAACTTTCATTTGGTTACCTTAGTGCTACAAGAATAGTACATGGTGAGGAATGCAGTGTTTTTGTGAAGTTTATTTATTTGAATTCTACACTTCTCTTTATGTTAAATTACAATTTTTATTTTATCCACTATAAAATAGCTTTTCTATTTATAAACCATCAAGTAAAACTGACAAATAAGGGAGAAAATCATGTTTATGATAAGCTTCTTAACTTTTTAATAGATTATCATTTATATTATGTTTCTTATTTTATAATGTCACCTGTATCTACATTGTGGAATACCTAGCAATAAAGTTATTGAATATTGAAATAATTTAAAATAGCAAGATGGTTTAAATTAAACATAATTGGTAACCATTATGTTATAACCTAATTCTGTTTAAACAAAGTCATACCCTTATCTACATCAAGATAAAATAAATAATAATTTTCACATGCAACTTTTTTAATAGTTTGTTAAATTACATTTTCTTTATTTTAATGTTTCCTCATATCATGTACTATTCTTTAATAATTATAAGTTACTGTTTGGTTGATATATCTATTTTAAAATCGCATATAACAGTGAATTACACTTTGGTATAGCAATAAATTATAAATAAAATTATTTATAAAAAATTTGCAAATCTAGAAAAATATAACGTAACATAGATGTATTTCAACACATTGTATTGTAGGTATATGAATTACGTCTATGTTTGTATAATTCATAATTAATATAAATAAATTACTGCTTTATTGGGATATTGCTATATCAATATTTTAAAAGCAAAAACAAGGACAGTTTTCTGTATATGAATCACAACTTTTATTATAAGACTATATACATATCAATAAGTGTATTGTGCATAAATGCTATCATTTCATAGCCATAAAAATGATTACATTTAAGCATAGTTTAGCTCTCATGCTCATCACCTGCTAGTTAGAAAATGTTGAGAAATATTTTACAGGAAAGTAGTATATAACTGCAGATGATAAAAGATAAAAATGTAGCTATTGGCATCATAGAATAAATGTGGTGCCACTGGTTTATAGAATACAGTTCATTATCTATTAGGTATCTAATTTTTGGTTTGTTGATGTCTAAAACTTGTTTTTGCTTCATACAAATCTGCAAAAACTATAAATCGAAAAAGTAGGACTTTTCACAGTCAGTAGACTTGAATGCTTTCTGCAATGTTATAGTTTGTCAAGTTTACCATCTATACAATATTGAAATTATGAAATGTCTTTCTCTGATTTGTGAGTTGTTGAAGTTGATTGCATGACTGTTTGAGAATATGTTTTGAAGACGATTATTATTTTATATTATGGTTGTTTCTTTTTATTATTTTATTGTGTAATTGCATACTCCGATAACTCAAAAATACATACAGAGAGAGGCATAAGTGTGATAAAATTTGAAGTTGTACCTATTGGTATGTTACCAAACCTAGGATGAATTGTTTTAAAGTTATCCTAGGTGTGGTACCTTATTGTCCTACATTTTGCGGTTACATAACATGTACTGTTTACTTATTACTTGTTCATTATGTTTTAAATATTTTATTTTAGCAATACATCAATAACAGTTGGTGAGAGATATTTACATACCCATTGAAACTTATTTTTGGGTTTGCATCGAAATTCAATAATGGATTAATAGTACTACTTTAGAATAAAGAGATGTATTAGAATTTCTAGGTTAGTATTGCCTACTTTTTATATATGTATTTTTATTCTGCTATTTAAAAGAATAACTTAAAAATATTCCCTTAGGTTAAAAAGAAAATAGCACACGTGTGGTAGCATAATACCATATAGTTTATACCATTTTACCATATCACATATTATCAATGAACTGTAGTAACAATCTTTTCACGGAATAATTATCCCTCAATTTGTATACATTACATATATATTATTATTTTTTAGTTGTAACAATTACAATTTTATTGAATTTTGAGAAAACCACAATATATACTATTACAGAATTTGTAAATATCTCTTAAATATGATTAGGGGGGTAAAAGGGCCACATCGAAGCATTTCATCTAAAAAAGCAATATTGCAATTTGTCATTTCGGCATATAAAAGTAAGTGTGCAGTGCAAACAAATGTCTAATAGCAATATTGCTTTTTTAGATAAGTTGCTTCGATGTGGCCTTTTCAACCTCCCTGTTTATGATGTGTTGTTGACACGCGTTACTCGTACATAAACTTAGATATTTAATTTAGCTTGTGTGTTTGAAAATGGATGTGTGATGCTGTATGGTAAGATGAATGGATGAAATCGTATATTGTTGTATGTATATATTTATCGTTCCTTGTAACATCTTCAGGTATCCTCACTGACATGTTTTAACTACATGGTTTAACTTGACATAATGAATGTCTCGGCACTAAAATGTTAATACGTAAAACGTGTTTTTGTATAATTTCACATTATATTTATAACACTTCAATAGGGATGTGTCTGTCTATTCCGTGATATTCGTTTTTATTTTACTATCTATTTTTGACTTTAACAAAGTAATACAGTGGAGGTATGTCATTTTTTAGATTATTAGTGAACAAGTCTAAAAATCTGCAATGAAGTGTTCATTGCGAACATTCTGCATACTTGTCTAGTCAAATAACTCGCCTGTCTCCAAATGCTTGTCCTTTGTCCATCAGACTTTTGGGTAAAATGTAAGCTTTTGTATTTCTGCTAGAATTGTTCTCTGGATTTCAATTGCAACATTGAAGTCTGGCGTTCATCAACTTTAAATCGTCCGTACAAACTGCATGTATTTATTTTGTCACAGTGATGTAACCCAAAACTTCGGTATATTTGAAAATGTAACATTTTAACTATTTTTCCTTATCAGGTTGGCATCGAGGTAAGATGTTTTATGCTTGTTTTATGTAGTTCTTGTGTATAGTTTCGTTTATATTGTTTTATTTTTTCATGTACGCCATTTTTATGACCGATACGTTTTCATGTTGGTCCGATTGTTTATAAAAATGAGGTCGAAAATGTCAAATCTCTTGTTCTATAATAATATATTTTTACTGCGGTGACTGTATTGTGTTGGTGGGTCGATAACGATTTTTTTTCTGATACATGACCGTATTATTTATAGCTTTGTGTAAAATAATGATCCATTCATAAATACTTTGTCTCAAAATAATTTGTATTAAAATAATTTTATCTCTAAAATAAAATCAGTCTAATATTAAATTGATTGAAGTACATGTTTCTGTGATATTTGAGCTTTAAGTACAATGTCATTCTATATTCAAACTCTTCATTGTAACGGAATATTTAAATGATTAATGATATGAGATTGGTATAACTCGCGCGGCTGTATGTATATTATGCTAAAATATCAATTGTAATAATTGGCAATGACATAATTTATTTTAATCATAGAATTAACTAAATATTGCACATTTGTAACAGTTCTCTCCCGTAACGCAGATTTCTTAGTACCTAGCAGTTAAAATGTATTCCGTCTGGGTGATTTGTCCTAATTAGTCTTTATTGGGATTTAAAGTAAAGCTTTGTTCAGTCATCGTTTAAATAGTCCTTAATGAAGTATAATTAAGAGTTTCCATAGCTGTCTTGTAAATTATGTTTTTCTTTAAACATCGTTTAGAAGGACTGTGTTTCCTGTCCGTCCTATACATGTAGTTTTGGCAGTTGTACGCTGCTTCGCCTAATTTTAATGAACGTGGTGCAAATATATATGGAAATAAAAGAATGGTAACAAAGAAAACTGTTTCCTTTCCTCCTAACGTTTCCTCTTGCGGAGAACAACGGTCACGTTATTTGAAACACAATAGAGTTTGTCTGAGGATGGATTGACTGACAGAGTGAAAGGTGAAATTGGATGTTAGCACAAATTAAAATGCAGGTAGGGATAGTGAGGCAAACGCGTTAAAAATATTCAGTACTATTTTTTAAACCATTTTACCAGAGAACGTTTTAATTTTGAGTTTTTACACGTCGCTCGAAAGTTAGGTAGCGTTAGGGCCGCTCGCGCGTCTTGGTGCTCTCGATGAGGTATGTAAATACTCGCCAGTTACAAACCGCATATGTGTTTTTGGTCATATTGGCCCGCCGCTGAGTGTAAGCTACCTGTTTTCAGTGGGCGACGGACCAGGACATTGCGAACGCCATCGGAGACATTGGCGTCACCGACTTCCAAGACGTCAAGTTCTTCGAGAATAGGGCCAATGGTCAGTCGAAGGGGTTCTGCGTCATTTCGCTCGGCTCGGACCAGTCCCTCAGGATGGTCATGGACCGGCTGCCCAAGAAAGAGATTCACGGACAACATCCCGTCGTCACGCTGCCTACTAAACAGGTAAATTACTGAGTAAAGTCACATAATGATGCATAATACAAAGAAAACAAAAATCTTGAAGTGATTAACTAATTGACGAAACATTAGGAATGACAATAATATTGCCTTATCGGTAATATTACCTTATCGGGAGACTCGCTGTCATCGCCAAAATTATAAAAAGAGTCACGAAGGAAATAATTATTATGACGTCATTTCGTTCCATTCAATCTCACTGAAACTGAGCTCAGGGGGTTGAAAAGGCCACAACAAAGCTTCATCTAAAAGCCAATATTGCAATTTGACATTTGCGCATATAAAGTAAGTGGGCAATGCAAACAAATGTCAAATAACAATATTGCTTTTAGATGAATTGCTTCAATGTGGCCTTTTTAACCCCCTAGGTCACGGTTCTCTCATTACATACCCATGGGCAAAGAGCCAAAGTATAAGCCTAAGTGCTATATGTACCTGCGGCTTTCCTAAATTCGAGCTACAATGTAGTGATATTGTATGACGCGAAACTCTATAATACAAAATGTCGGCTCTGATTAGTGCCGATAATATTTATTATTTTTAGTAAATTCTTTCTGATGTTAATAAAATACGAACTACAAAAAACTATTCAACAATAAACCAGTGCCCTGTTTATCAAAATTTACAAGCCCTACCTAAGTTACAAGTTTCAATTATTTATTTCACAAGTCCTATTTTACAGTCCCTCTATTTTTTTTGATAAACATAATTTACATACATGTACTTGTGAGTAACTTGTGGCTTGTGAACGTGAAGACTTGTAAGTTTTGATAAACACGGCACCGGTATTACATTAATATCAACAACGCCTACATATAAAACGATCTGACATCCGCACTATCAAAGCGAGTGCACTTGGGTTCTCGCTGGTTACTTTCACAACAACCATCCCGCGTTCCCTCGAGACGTTCCCATGTTCACCTTATAGAGTAGTTGTGAGCTCTGAAGGCCTAGTCTAGCAATCGCTTAAACGCTATCAAACGCAACGCTTAACCAAATAAAAAAAATGTCGTCAAAAAGCAGCATAACACTTGTATCCAGACGTAGGCAGAGGTATAGTATTCCTACTCCTCGCCAGCTGTGTATAAGTCCTATGTAATAGAAGGCTAGTGCATTGCCATAGACCAGGAAGCAGGAACCACAAATCCTGGAAATCACGTGATATAATACAATACAAAAACTCTTTATTGCACTTAAAACATATTAAAAATACATTATTATAGTTAGATAGGTTGTACAACAGGCGGCCTTATTGCTGAGGTAGCAATCTCTATATAAATTATCTATGATCCAAAGATGAAACAACGTATTCAGTGAATATTTTTTTCGAAATTTACTTAACCGATGGTATGGATATAAGTGAACAGCGGGATATTTCGTTAGCTTAAGCGATGCGTTTTAGAGCTAAAGCGATTGTAACTTAGTAAAGACTTCTGTATCGATACGCACGTTCTACTTATAAATGACTGTTACGTCATCACCAGGTCCCAAGTTGCCTCGCATGACTGGCTATTACGTCGTTTTTCTAACTTTAATGGTACGTTCCACAGGCGTTGAACCAGTTTGAGAGTCAGTCGAAGACAAGGTCAACTCCGCCAGGGCCGAACAACCCTGGCATGAGAGGGCCGCATCCAGGCGGTCCACCGGGGCCACATCCTGGAGGTAACTATTGACAAGAATTTAGATAAAGTCGATGATCTTATTAAACGATGTATCTGTGAAAGGTGCAAATCAGATTCTCCAAAAAAAATAATCAGATAAGTACGTCGTTTAGTACGTGGTAAGGGTCAGCAACTTTAGTGATTAGTTTCAAACATTCTCAGTTCCACAAAACACGAGTTTAATTAACTTTGTATTTGGAACATTAATATTGAGAATAAAAATTCTAATAGTCCTTACGAAACATGATTTTGTGATTTGTTTTTTTTTTTGATAAAATTTGAAATATCATTCATAACTTAGAAAGAACGTACCACATGATCGTACCTATCCTTAGACCTAATTTATCCTTGATGACCGAACAACACAAGATTAGATTTTGAATTTCCGATATACTTCCAGACTTCTTCGGAGGTGGTCCGAATGGTCCAGGTCCGAACGGCCCGCGCATGATGATGCCGGGCCCAGGGCCGCACCACCAGCTGCGAGGTCCCCCGCCAGGGCCGCCACACGGGCCCCCGCACCACATGCAGCAACACCAGGGCCCCCCGCCACATCATATGCAACATCAAGGGCCCCCGCCGCACCAGGGCCCACCGCCGCATAGGCCGCCCATGCAAGTAAGTTGAGGAAAATCCGTAATCTAATAAACCCAAAAAGATAATCCTTATGGTATATAAACGCTAACTCACGAAACGCGAGCAAACACGAAATAAAGAAAACTTATTTATTCGGCATACTTAAGATTAATTAACAATACATACTTAGGTAATTAAATTACTTAATAATTAAAATGACTACGGAAATTGTACGAAAAAGTTAATTAGAAAATAAGAAAATCTTTTTATTAGATTGAGACATGTAGTCATTTAATAAACAACGTTCTTGTAGTCAGACCCCTCCACATTTTTCTTAATTAAATTTAGTCAGAAAATTAAATAGAAAAAAAAAAATGTTTTCTATTAGTATTAGATATGTAATTTAATTAACATTTCATAATTTATATTTCACTTAGGTAACTATTTAATTCAAAGGTTAGTCAGATGTACATCCACCGCACGATGAACCGAGTACCTTTGCTGATGGTGACGCTATTAAAGTCGTAAGACCGAATGTTCTTTAAAAATCCAAACCAGATTGTTGAAATATCGGGAGTCTCATATCCCCATTTAAACGCGGTAAGAACCCGTTATTATGTGCCCAAACCAGATTGTTTAACTGTTGTGTCTGGAAATTTCTGTCTCAAAAAAATTCAAAATTCAAAAATATCTTTATTCAGTTGGTAACATAGTTACACTTTGAATCGTCAATTTTTACATAACGAACGTCTCATCCGCCTAAAACTACTGCAGCTTCTCACAACCTGTATAGCCGGGGGAAAGAAGCTGCAAGAAAAGCCTCGGCACAGGGCCCTAGACGTCTTACAAGGTTAAATGAGTTACTCATTACTCACCCCCTCCCCCCAGTTCCAAGGGCCGCCGCAGATGGCGCGGGTGCCGGGCCCCGGGCCGCGGCCGGAGTGGGGCCCGCGCGGCCCGCCGCACATGCCGCAGCCCGCGCCGCAGTACGGCCCGCCGCAGCACCAGATGCCGCACCAGATGCCGCCGCCGCACGCCGCGGTCAGTAACACGTTGCTATAAGTATACCATTTATTTCAGCCCACAAAGGCCCATACAGTAAATATACCTTTGTAGGCTGAAAGGCCATGCCGAATATTCGGCCAAATCACTTCGTGGCAATTATAATGAATGCCTTAACCTTCATACAAAAATTTCATTCTTAGTAAAGCTTATCGATGGGCCACTATTGATAATTTAAAAAAAAAGCAATACATACATACATAAACTCACGCCTATTTCCCACCGGGGTAAGCAGAGACTTTAGAACTCCCTTTTTTTTGCTTCACAAAAAACAATAGTATCAATAGTATTGCTGTGTAACGAAAGTATTGATCGAAATGGGCTATCGACACTGTCGATACTATCGATAGTTCGGAAACAGTAATTACCACCGTGTACCGAAGCGGCACCAAAGGTGTCGACCCGACCGACCTCACCACCTCTGGGGTTTGACTTTAGTCTAAATAGCCATAAGCCGCTAAGGAGTATCGGAGAGCGCGGACAGTCTGTCTTGCATAAGAATCTCATTTTCGCACAAGAGTTTCAGTGTTAGTAGTAAGTTGCGTTTACATAGTCATAGGTGTGTTTGTCCACAAAATGATTATCAATGCCTGTTGCCCCCAGCCCCCCGGGCAAGGCATGCCGCCGCCGCACCACCAGATGCCGCCGCACCAGGGCCCGCCGCGCGGCCCGGCGCCGCCGCAGCCGCATCCAGGTATGAACGGCTACCCAGGTACGACACAACAACATACTTGGCATGCATAATCTAACACCGAGGTGCTGGCGGTAGATATAGATACACACTACACATGACGGAGTAATAAGGAGTCTTGGCAACACAGAATTACGCCTGTATCCACGATGGCTTAGGCAGAGATATAGTTTGAAAACTCAGTCGTCGCCAGCTATGTTGAAGTCCCATGTAGCAGGGGCTAACCTATTGCCATTAACCGGGCACAAATCCTAGAAACCACGTGATATAAGCACGATCCAAATATAAATTGAAATATATGAATGTAGTTGAATAGAGTATTTGACTGGGTCAAAGATAAATTATAAAATGTTAATCTAGAAATGGAAGCCAGTCTAAGATGATCAAAATCAATCTCATTTTACTTTTGGACTTATTTTCGAGTTTTATTCATGAATTACATAACAATAAGTACGACGTTTGACAGCTTTTATTGATGACGTCACAGGACGGTATTTCCATAATTTTCGTTTTGATGTTTTGTGAAAAGTATCTCGTTTGGATAGCCTGATAAGTAGCCTATTCAGGGGTTTGAGCCGAGCAGGGTTTCGATCCCATGACAGTACGATGTAAGTCACGCAACAACCACTGGTCTTGGCAACGATATATTTATACCAAGACGTAATATGTTACTGGCGTGACGAGTTGTATACTTGACATCTTGGAAAGAGAAAACCCTAAATCGGGAGGAGTGGAAGAAACGGAGAGAGGCCTTTGCCCTGCAGTGGGATGGTGCAGTCTAGAAACAACAACAATATAAGCGCTTGATTTTGAAGACTCATATAGGCTAGTTTCCAACAAGTCAAATCACTTACTTTTTACTAAACCTTAAAACACGAAATGACTATGGAATTATACGAAAAAACACACTGTGGCGTCATAGAAAAACGTGATAAAATGTCGGACTTATTATTCCGTTTTTCATGATTTAAATTAATAAATAACTTAAATAGAAAAAAGTAAATGTCTTTCGTTAGTTTTAGATCTGTCTTTATTTAGTAAATCAGTTTCATAATTTATCTTGAACCTAGTACACGACCCAATTCAAAGCGACACAAGTACGCATCAAGAAATGGCGTTAAGCTTTTATGAACTAACTCTTCCTTATTGCTCCGTACTACTTTTGCATATTATATTAGCTACTTATTGGTACTATACATACACTAAGAATGGAAGAATGGTTGCCGTTGAATAGCAATGAAAGAAGGAATAATGTTAGGATGTAGTAGGGTTGAACTACATCTCCGCACGGCATCGCACATTCCTATGCATCTATCTTTTTCTGTCACTCAGAATCCTCATTTGTTAGAGCGAGATAAAGAGCAATGGCCTTATTTTTAATCTCTCGCCTTCAACTTGCGTGCGAAATTATATATCTGTCTCATCTTGTAAACGACATTTCGTGAAATGGGTATATATTTTCGAAAAATAAGGCTTGCGAATTCACTCCGACCGCCTCGTCGATTCCACCTCGTGCAGTTACTTTATCTCGCTCCAGCAAATGAAGGTTCTGAGTGACAGAAAAGGATAGAAGCCTAGGATGCCGTACTATCAGGTGTGGTTTAACCAATTGAGGGTTTAAGATGAGCACCGATTTCGAACAGATAATAGTTTGAGCAGTCACATAGTTATTTGAATCTATGTAGTTTTCAGACAAGGAACAATAAAGCTTTGTAGCTTTGTAGTTTGATTTTTTTTATCTGGAATAATAGTTGACTGAACAAAGAATAATTATTTTTATTTTGAAGAATGCAGGAAGGAATTACGAATGTCCATTTGCTTTTCTAAAACTACACTACGTTTGTCAGGATTGCACTATTTAGATAGAATTTTCATAAAACTTATATAAGAATACAAGTACTTTAAAAAGATGCATGCTTTTGAATCAATGAGGGACTATCTTGGCTACCTTACCTAAAAAAATACAGGTGGCGTTGTACAGTTATAATTATTCTGATCAAAATAAAGACGAGCAATATAGGTAGCAACATAATTCTATACCTAATCTGATCCAAATTATTCCAAATATCAAGCAACTTTTTTTTATATATATGCTTTTGCCATTACCTTGTATTTTTGAATGATTATGTTCCCGAGTAATGAGAAAATAGGTAATTATCAGCGCCATATTATTTTTGGGGAGGGTGGCCTGGAAAGTCCGCCATTTACTACTATTTGCATGAGGCTTGTCCTTAACATTTATTGCTGTTTTAGTTACTAAGTAAATTGTTTTTTTCATTCAAATATATAGTTGTATAAGATAATCTTTATCCTCGTGCGTTCGATTCGTGCGAATATATCTGACTTTTGACTAAGAAAACCATCGAAATCATTACCTTATACGAATTACTTTACGAATGGAAGGTTTAAAGACTTAAGTATCTATAATAAATAGGCGCCGTTTCGTATCCTTGCTTGTTACCCTATTATTTTGAACATGGCACCTTAGTGGAAATCCAAGTTAAGTTTGCTTATTCTTTTAGTTATAATATCCAACTGTACTGGATGACATTTTCAGTAAATCTTCTAGTATAATGTGGTTACTACTTACTGATGTAAGTGCGTATGCGTTACATGAGCCGTCAATAAAACTCTGGGTTGCTGAGGTTGGTAATCCTCCTCACAACTGCACGATAGAAGAAAAGTGAAATTATTCTGGGGGCTCTGCACTTGTTGCGTTATAGAGACCGACGCATAAAATACCGCAGCTTTCTGCTTATGGGTGCAGTAAATGTCATCTCTGTAGATAAATGTCCCCGGAGATTTTTTTAGCGAAATAGGTTTCATCTGAAGCGTAGCAGAACCTTAACGAGCTGTTATTAGTTCATTCGCATGTCTCTGCTCCTTTAGGAAACGCGTAAAAACCCACCGTAACTGTTACTGATAAATTATACATTAATAAAGAGATTGTAGTCACTTTGAATCAAAGGCTTTCAAGATAGTGTAATTTTGATAAAATATAGCTAATGTTTAAATTGTCGTATCTGACTTGCCGTCCAGTACAGTCTGACCTCCACTAGGTTGTAGTATAGTATACACAAGCAAAGAGCTACATGTGTGACGGTTCCAGGCGTCGGCGGTGCTCCAGCGCCCCACGTGAACCCGGCGTTCTTCAGCCAGCAGCCCGGCCCACAGCCCGCGCCCGGCCCGCAGCCTCCGCCGCAGCAGCCTCCACCAGGTATACCATAAACATGCACACAATATAAAACCCACAAATACACATAAATGTGACAATTCATATGAAAAGGACCCTTATCAATCAATTTCTATACACAAACATTTAAAATCGGATTAAGCGTTTGCTTTCATAAGGGCCTTTCGATTTGGATTATCATAAATTGTAAAACAAAGTCCTCTCGACGAGTCGACGCTTCTGTCTGAACGCGATAAACTCAAAAACCACGGAACATTTTCATACGGCTTTCACTAATAGGTGGAGTGACTTATGAGGAAGGTTTTATTGTGTAATTCATTAACCTGATTGTCCAAAGTATAAGATGATTGTGTTTCGGAAAGCACGTTAATCCGTTGATGCCGGTTAGTTATATCTTACTAATGTATGTCGTTACGTGACCCTTTGGCGGCCCAATAATAACCCTGATACCAGGGTTGCTGAGGTTGATTCCACTACACAACCCACAAGATACAAGAAGATACTGATTGTTGAAGATGTCGGAAAAAAATCAAGCCAACTGGGAGCTTTCATCCAAAACGCTGCCTAATACCTTTTAAATTATAAGAAAAGAAGTGTATCATGGAATTGTTTCTCATGATGGTGATGCTACAGGTCCAGGCGCGCCCTACGGCCACCCTCCGCACGGCGCTCCGCCGCCAGCACAGGGCCCACCGCCCGGCGCCCGGCAGCCCTACGGAAGGCCACCACAGGTAACTTATACTCCTTACCATTTTCATACCAGGGATGTTATGGATATGATCTCGGTTTCAGATAAACAAAAAAAAACATGGTGGTATGTGGATATAAACGTTGTTTTTTACCAGTTTCGGAATATTAAATAATCGGTTTATCCTTTAGTTTTAGTTATGGATATTAGGTTTTTAAAGAACTTTAGAAGAAGAAGGTTTTTAGAAGAAGAAAGAACTTAAAAAAATAAAATGCAAATATGAAAAAATGTAAAATTGTACTGTAAGTAATCCCACTAAGACTGACTAGTTAGTTACGAACTGTTACGAAGCAGTAAGAAAAAAACATCGGTTCGCCCGGGCAGAATAAAATCCTGTCATAACGTGTCTCAGGACTCCGAAATTATCCAAATACATGTATCGGTTTCAACAACATTAAAGAGATATTCTTATTATACAGCTTAGTTCGAAACGGATATATTTGGAAAATATACTGTTCTGACAGCTGTCCATGTCATAAAGAATATGAATATATGAAACTATAACTCCGTTACCAACATTCTACCATGTCGAACGCAATAAATGATATGATTATGAAGCTATATTAAATTACTTGTAAATCTGGGGGTTTAAAAAGGTGACATCGAAGAAATTCATGTAAGAAAGCAATATTGCTATTTGACATTTACTTTATATGCGTAAATGTCGAATTGCAATATTGATTTTTAGATGAATTGAATGTGGCATTTTTAACCCCTCTGGGCGACTTGGTGTGACATGTGTTTAACAACGTGTTTGTTCCCCAGAGCTACCCGCCGCCGGGCGAGGCGGGGCGCGCGCCGCACCACGCGGCCCCGCTGGGCGCGCCGCACCCGCCGCACGCGCCGCACCCCCCGCACCCGCCGCACCCACAGCACCCGCCGCACGCGCAGCACCCGCCGCCGCACGCCGCCATCAGCGAGGCTGAGTTCGAAGAGGTAACCTATTATACACACTTATATAGAGACCTGCCCACTACAGAGTTACTCGGCGCCGCACTCGCTGCGCGCGCACAAAAAGAGACATACAAGGGGAGGCCTTTGCCCAGCAGTGGATTGGAATAGGCTAGATAAGATAAAACAAGCTGTTCTGACAAATGTTTGATCACCGACCTTTTTGGTGCTGATCACATTTTGATAGTTTTCCATATAAAAAACAAAAAGGGTTGCAAAAAACAAACTTTAAATTTTCATGTATTTTCCGGACAACTACGTTTTGGTGAGAAACAAATTAACGACATAATTGTTTTTACCTTATTTAACATTTCTTTACGTATCGACCCGATAAAATATATTACGTATAAAGTGCGTGAATCTTTAAAAGTGACGACTATTTGTTTTATTTGGTAACTAATAAATACAAGTATTTGACTGCCAATAGTAAAAACCAATCTCGTATCATAACTGACTCGTTGAGCGGGTTGAAATCCGTAAAAGGTACAGTCGACTCCAAATAGGTGATTGTTTCTACTCATCTAAAGATATGTACTTATTTGGGCAGTTTAGGCTCAATCACTTAAAAACTGTTTGTTACGAATTAAAAAAAAAACACTACAGTAATTACACGAGACACAGTGAGTGCGGTTTGTCGTAGTGAGTTTGGTGCGAGTTCAGATGGTTCCGAACATTCCGATATCAAAAACATAAGCAAGCGGATAGACATATGTCTGCCCGTAGAAAATTATGGATCTACCTACTCCACTCCAATTTCATCAGTCATCCCGTGATCATGACACTTGCAACAGTGTCGAAATATCGAAATATCGGGAGTCTCATATCCCTGCTTTAAACGGGGTAAGAACCCGTTATTATGTGCTTTAACTAGAGTAATTAGGACTAAAGTATTTATAATATTGTCAGGTGATGAGCCGCAACCGCACCGTGTCGTCGTCCGCTATCGCGCGCGCTGTCAGCGACGCGGCGGCCGGCGAGTACGCGTCCGCCATCGAGACCCTCGTCACTGCTATATCGCTCATCAAACAGAGCAAGGTAATAAAATAAATACACCAGTGATTTTATTTACTCACTTATTTTTGTATGTCACATGGTAAGTATTTAGGAGTCGCCGTCGCCGGATACGGTTTGGACGACATGATAATGATGATTACAACGGGGTTAAAATAGGCTAATCGAAGCAATATCTAAGAAAGCAATATTGTTATTTGACATTTGTTTGCATTGCGCACTTACTTTTATATGCGCAAATGTCAAATTGCAATATTGCGTTCTTAGATGTTCTTATAAATAAATGTGTACAAACTTTTGACACCCTGCAATAGTACCGCAAAAGTAACGTTCGGTTCTCGATCCGGAGGTCCTGCGTTCGATTCCCACTGAGAATTCGCTCCCGATTTGTGATCATTAGTTTGGTCAGGACATTGCAACGTAATCACCTGGTAGTCCGAAAGTAGGAATAAGTATCTTGTCCGAATCTATATTTGTTTTTTGCTCTTTGTAACTTTTTCTTATCCTGAGATACGACAAAACCACATTCTTTGAATACGCTTTAAAAATATTGTAATCGCCAGGTGGCCCACGACGAGCGCTGCAAGATCCTGATCTCGTCCCTCCAGGACACCCTGCACGGCGTGGAGACCAAGTCGTACAACAGCGGCGAGCGGTCGCGCCGCTCGCGCTCGCGGGAGAGGGACGCGCGCGCGCACCACCGCGCGCCGCGCCGCCGGGACCGCTCCGCCAGCCGCTACCGCGACCGCAGCCGCGACCGCGACGACCGCGACAGGTAATGACGCGCGACCGACCTTTTCCTTGCAGCTTCTTTTCCCCGGCTATACAGGTCGTGAGAAGCTGCAGTAGTTTTAAGCAGGTGTAACTATGTTACCTACCGAATAAAGATATTTTTGATTTGAAATCGAATTTGAATATTTATAACATTTGGTCTATGCTTGCCGACGTCGACGACGCCGGGTCACTCTGCTCCTGTGGTACACAGCCTTGCTTCGAACCCCGGTACCGTACCAATAAGTTATTCATTTATCTTAAGTGCAGTTTTCACTAACACAGTTGAGTCGACAATTTTAGACGGTGATACGGCTCATCATGTTGGTCTAATACAAAGCTCGATGAGGTGCGGGTACTTTATTCATCTCGCGATGGATGTACCTCTGACTACCCCAATTGTAGCTCATGTTATGGGGTGCGGCGTGGGCGAGTTTCCGTGAGGTATCTAGTTATTGCGCAAGGGTTATATTATAGTACTCTATGGTTACCGCGGCCCTCGAGCTTGCGGGAACAAAATGCGCGTGCTCGATCGCTCCAGCAGCCGCTACCGCATCCGCAGCCAAGATAGGTAATGTATACAAACATACACACACAAAACTCACACCCTTAATTGATCTCCAATCGAGCGGACAAAGCAGAGTAATGAGAAGCCAATCACACGTCTCTAAAAAAAGTAGGTAAGTCATAATGCACTTCAGCGCTTGGCGATTTTTAGATCATAATTGGGTAGTTTCCAACTAGTCAAATCAGTTTTTACTAAACGTCAAAACACGAAATTACTATGAAATTTAGATGGAAAAGCAACTTATGACATCAAAGAAAAACGTGACAAAATTTCGCACATATTATTACATATTACACAGAAAACTTTTTTTGTTAGATCTGTCTTTATTTAATAATCATAAATTATCTTTGACCAAGGAAACTACCCAATTATAATGTTCCCAAATTAACACCTTATCTTACATCGAACATTTATTGATCAATCCTGTTACTACAATAATTTCAAGTCCGTTTATTTGTAAGCGTCTTAGAAACATTTCCTATTTGGCGACTTTGTTTTTTTTTTTATTATTAAGAGCAAGCAATTAAATGTCTGATGTAACTTTTAAGTTGTTAATTTCCTTGCAGGTACAGGGAACGCTCAAGGGAACGCGACCGCGAGCGTGACCGTGACGCGTAAGTATAAAAAAAATAAAGTTATTTTTTTGTATCTGGTCTAGGCTAGCCTCAAACCACCGTTTAGCTGAGACTACTTATTACAAAGCAGGTAGGTAGGTAGTCTTCTTTAATATTTATTTATAAAAAAGCTTAATTAATTCCCTCCCCGCCCTCTGCGGTATGATGCCGTTGCGTCATTTTTGAGCCACAAGAATGGAAGCATCATGTTTATTTACGTTCACAACTTAAGATTCGTTGCATTTTGAACGCGTTTTGAATAGACCTCACGCCAGTACCGTCGCGTGCCATCGCGTACAATTGGGTAGTTTTCTAGGTCAAAGATAAATTATGAAATTCTGATTACTAAATAAAGACAGATGTAAAGTTGTCAAAAAAGTTTTCTTTTTTTCTATTTAACGTATTTATGAATTTTAATAAATAAAAATGTAATAATAAGTGCGACATTTTATCACGTTAGTCTATGACGTCCCAGGTTGCTTTTTAGTATAAATTCCATAGTGATTTCGTGTTTTGACGTTTAGTAAGAAGCGTCTGATTTGACAAGTTGGAAACTACCCTATTCTAATCTTCCAAATAAAATAATAGCCGAGCGGGCACATAAGTGCGAGTTGCACGTCGTAGATGCATATTCTTACATTGTGTATGATGCAAATTTGAATAAAGAATAATGCTGACTCTTTGCCCCGCACCAATTGGGTACTTGGGTAAAGATAAATTATAAAATGCTAATCTACAAATAGAAGCCAGTCTAAGGTGATGATAAATCAATCTCATTTTATTTTTCGACTTTATTCGAATTTCATTCATGCAGTAAGTACTAATGAGTACGACGTTTGACCGCTTTTATTGATGATGTCACAGTACAGTATTTCCTTACGAACTACAAAGAAAATTTTCGTTTTGAAATTTCGTAAAAAGTATCTCATTTGACTAGGTTGTCAAGTGGCCAATTATCGGTTGCCGAGCTAGATATACCTCACCCCCTCTGGGTTTTACTTAAGTCTAAATGGCCGGAAGCCTCTAAGGAGTAAGGGGGACTTACGCGGCCTTCATCTCGCTCGCGCTAAGGCGTCATACGATAAGAGTAAGACAGTAGAAGTATAACATAATAACGTGATGTTATTGTTACAGGTACTACAGGGATTACCGTGAGCGTGAGAGGGACCGCTCCAGGTCGAGAGACCGTGAACGTGCCGAGTACAATAGAGGGCACAGTCGAGATGAGAGGTGAATATACATACTTTTCTTATATAGTGTCAGTAAGACTCAGGTGGTGTTATGTTTAAATACTTCCGTTTTCAAATCCCGTTCGAATCAGAATTTTTCGATATTTTTTTCTATGCATCTTTACTGACGACTTTAGTTATCGGCTATTTAGTACCAATGTGGTGAAGAGGACTAAAATTTTACAATTTTAGCACGAACCACCGTGCGGAAACCATAGAGTTCATTTATTTAATCACAAAAAGGTGTAACGTTCACATAAAAACTTTATGTTTCACGTCCTCTTCTTCGAGTTTAAACCGGTTAATACAAGTACACTGACGTTTCACAAAGTCTTAAGAGCTCTAATTTGCCAATGCTAAAAAATCTGGCCGCGTTTTAGGTTTTGCGCGGTGGTGATGTGACCAGGAGACAAAGATTGACTAAAGTACCTCTGTCTAAACTCTTTACTATGTTTTTACTAGCCTGGATTGTCCCACTGCTGGGACCTTCTGAGCTTCCACTTCTCCCTGTCATGAGTGATCTTTCTCCAATCAGTCGCAAACGCCCAGTCGACTTTCCATCTCTTCTTAGGTTTGCCTCTGCGACCAAGAGGTGTTCCACCATGACAGTTTTTGTCCACATTTTGATGATGCATTTTGCAAACATGACCGGCCGCTTTACTAATCCTCACATGTTATTGCAGACCACGCAAGTCCCCAGTAGAGCCGGCAGCGGAGGGAGGCGCGGGCGACGCGAGCAGCGCCAAGAGCCGCGCCAGCGCAGCGCCCTACTACGACGAGCGGTACCGCGAGCGGCGCGAGCGCGACCCGCCTCCCACCGACCGGGACCGCGACCGTGACCACCGCCGGGACGCCAGGCACTAAACCACGACAATCACTAAACTAATCACCACCACCACCTATCACGTTGTCTAACAGAAATCTTTGCGAGGTGTGGGTATTAAGATCACCTTACGATGGACGTACCTCTGACTACCCTATTGGGGTATAGTAGTTAGCTTACGTATTGATTGTGTTATGAAGCTAATCCGCACGGAAATCCATGCCCTATTAAATATAGATTGATTAGAATGACAGCTAAGAACGATATTACATCTTTCAATCAATTCGTCAATCATAAATTACGATTCAAAGAACAATAATTATACCTTTTTACTGGAACTGTGATCGTTATTTGTAGGGTCATTTACTGTTTGTCAAAATATTGACAAAAATCCATGGTTTTTTGGCAATCAGAATATGGCCCATTCAATTTATGTCCGTAGTGTAGTAATAAGGTCGAGTTTTCTTTGAATGATAACAATCGGAATGTGATTGTGGTTTTCTGACAAAGCATGACCCATACAAACATTAAATTTTCCAAATATCGTCATTTCATGGAAAAAGCTGTACGACATCGCATTAGGTTGTATAATATATTTTTGTCCTGTCGTCATTTGGATCAAGCTATTCTTAATAGGGTAAATGACACGGAGCAAAGGCGAGAGGAGTTGGCGTGTGAAAGTAGCCCAGATAACCCGACCAATGAGGTCTTTGGTGGGGGGCTACGTCATTTCTTATTGTTCTGTGAACTCGATTCCTTCCCTGTACCTCCGCCTTCAGCCCTCTGCACAATCTTTCTTAGCGAAATGACCTATCGCCAATTCCTCGGTTTTACTTCTTCGTGATTTATACAGTAAACGGACCAATATTCAAGGGGCGTTGCCTTGTACTCACTACCATATTGACTTGTTACTTTATATTTTTCAGTTTTACCATACGCTTCTTATACTGCTTAATACCACCTCAGTACTTTAACATATTTTCTGATATCTTTCATCTTCTGTAGCAGATTAATTATAGAGTACATAAGTATAGTGAGCCTGATAAATCAGGAATATTATACAAGAAAGTTGTGATTTCTAAGAAACATAGATATTATACTTGTTTGCATGCATGACTTTCCGTCTAATGGGCTTTACATTGCACAATCCATCGGGCCCTATGCGTCGGGATTGGGCAGTGAATAACTCGTTGGTGGGTGGGGTTCGATTTCGCCATACATTTTACTTACACCCGATGCATCGGGCCCGATGGATTGGGTAATGTAATATACCTTTCGGTAAACACTAATGCGTGAATTATGCGACATTCGTAGTACCCTTCCTGTAGGTCCCTTTACTGTGATATGAGCATCACCAAATCGTTACCTTATAGCGGTTATTACATTGCCCTGTCCACCGGGCTAGACGCGTCAAGGTCACGGGGGCGTAACCATGGTAACCACGATTTCGAGGGATTCGGTGGGGAGTAACCATGGTAACCGCCCGTGACCTTGACGCATCTAGCCCGATGGACAGGGTAATGTAATAACCGCTTATAGTGAAAAGAACGTAAGCGCCATTTTGGAAAAACACATTCGAATATGATTTTCTTCAACAAAACCTCGATTTCTTTCAATTAATTTCGAATCTGGTAAAAATTGAGACTAAATTTTATGACCTGGATTGAAATTAGCTTGTCTATTGCGGGGTTTTGTTAACAAAAGTCACATCGGAATGTGAATTTTAAAAAAAGTCGCTTGCGTTTTTTTTATTACAAAGCGACAAAATTACTTGGGTTTCGTACACCACGTTTACGTTTAATGAACTGTTACAAATATCCGTATTGTTTTACTCGCGATAACTCAGGATTATCGTATCGTCACAACAGACGTTCTTTGGTTATTTCATTGTTTTTACTTACGTAGCCACAACCGTTCTTCAGTCGCTATAAAAGAGTTCATAGTAAGCTAATTAAAGAAATATTAAAGAGTAGGTATCTATATTTTAAACAGTTTTAGGTTGCAAAGAACAATATAAAAACATTTTAAAATGACCCATGTTTTTGTAGTTTCATTATATCTATACTTTAAAGTAATTAGTAGTTTTGTGTTGTGAATTCTGTGAGTATACTTATATTGCTTTATCTTGATTGATAAATCTGGTTATTTTCGTAATCAAGTTTGCAATGATATTGTAAAAAAAATGTATTGTACAAAGGGATCAGAACGATTAGAAAATTAATGTGTTCTAACAAGGAAAAGCTAACATTCCATCTTATTATAAGCTTTTTCCGTACAATATCCAAATGAAATATAGACTAAAATATTGTAAATCTATTTTCCTATTGTGTTTTTTATGCAACAGGAAAGTTGATTAGTATTAATTTAAATACTTAGGTTTTAAGTTGTTTGTATGGAATGGTCCATACTTAGATTATGACTCTGACTTAGAAGTTAATTTGCGTAAATAAATTAATGGAAAAATGATCAATGTCGTGTTACTTACTTTTTCCTACTTCAGAAGAAAGTCAGTTTGAGTTTCATAAACACCATTTTTTTAGCGCCTGTGTAAGTACGCGTGACTTGATTTGAAAATTTGCCGGTTGAACTTTGGTTTTTACGTCAAGCTCGATTTGTAGTGGGCGGAGAGAGAATCTAGGGAATTTCAATAGGTTGATTTAACCTCTCATCCTGCCGAGATAGCAGACACAATAGACTATATTACATTACCCCCTTGAATTTAATGCACCCTGGTGATTAAAGATTACTAAAAGTTTGTTTAATGCACCTAGGTGAATTAGCTCAGGTGAATTAAGTTTACGAAGGGGAGATCTGCGTTCCGGCGTTTGATAAGTTAAATCGACGAAAGGTTAAGTGGAGATTGTAATTCTCACTCGAGAGGTATTCCTAAATCTCAATTTTATAGATGTTTCGTCAAGGAAAGAAAGCTAACTCTTAAACGATTAATCTTAGGCGAGATTCTATTATAATAGGCAAATCTTTATTTTAACACGTTCACTGTGTATGAACCACATTGAGGCAATAAATTTGAAACTAACGTACAAGTCCCATATAATGTGGGGCACATTTTTCTCGCCGTAGTGTGTATGTACATAAATTCGAATGTGTTTATCGAAAAATAACATTGCACGTGAGGGGTTGATATCTAATTTTCAGTTACACAGTGAACGTGTTATGCATTTGATAAAGTCGACACGACTGAAGGAAACGCTTTTTATATACAAGAGGAGTGATTGAGTGTCATAGTAAGGCAGTTGGTCCCGGTGTACTACTTACAGACGTAAGTATGAGCCATGTCAGGGGCCTTTGGCGGCTCAATAATAACCCTGACACCAGGGTTGATGAGGTTGGTAATTTACCTCACAATCCACACGAAAGAAGATAGTACGGAAAGCAATTATTACTTATTTCAGTATTCTCGCTGCCGAAAAATTAAGTAGGTTTTGACCGTTGTTAGTTGTATGAAATGGCGTAACTTACGACATTTCTTTATTAAAAGTACTTCACAGAATACATAATAATAGTTTACAATCGTGCATGTATGCCGAAGGACGTAATATACGATCCCGACGACCCGATTACTCTAACCATAGAGGCAGCCAATCAGCACGCAAAACCAAACACTTCAGGATACCGACCCCGCCGGCGTGGTCGACGACTTCCCTCAATCAGCGCTTATCGCTATCCACCCACTAGATTCGATTAATTCTTTCAAATATTTTTTCTCTCAGATGACGCCCTGAGCCGAGGTTCGCGCCCAACTGAGCACCCTCAGGCCTGTTGTCTTAAACTTTGTACCGGGTGAGAGCCTTCAGCGCTCCAATTTGTCCGGCCAAGTAGTTAATGCCATCTGCGGCAAATATACAATAAGTCACGTAAAAAAAGTGCATGTGTGCATGTGTAGTGCAGGTTTGTGTGTAATTTTTTAGTTCCAACAGCGGTTCCAACGACAACCTTTCATTTTTGTTTTTCAGCCTGCTCGGCACAGTAACCGCGTAGCGCGCGGTTCGAATTAAAGCACGAGTTTTGATCAATAGAAACAGCGAATGCTATCTACGTAGATAAACGACGTACGGCTATTGGTTAACGGTTATCGCGCGGCGTGGATCCCGTGCCAAGGGTTGGACTGTGACAACCTTTTATCATTAAGTATTGTCTGTTGTTCTTCTTGAATACTTATTTTAATGGCTTTATATAGCCCCGCGCCTCGATTGTGTCTGGATACAAGAAAGAATCTTAATTGTAAAACTTTCCTTTCCAAGTTTGCGAGGCTGACTTTTTTAATTGCTTCCTTAATATTGTTTCGGGGCAATTCCAGTAATTGCATTGACGAAGAAAACAAGTTTGTCTTGTTACATAAACTTAAAAGGTTACACCTACGTAATTGCAATCAGTTAAGATATCGAGCCTATAGGAGAGTATACAACTGTTGGTTGTGTAATGGCTTGGTAGCCCAGTTGGTTGAACGCTTGCCTTTCACTTTGAGGTCGTTCCCACATTCCCGAGAAATGCATTGTCAGAGGTATGTGACCTAACCTGTATTGGGTTGGTTTTCCCTTCGTGGGTTGGAAGGTCAGACAGGCAGTCGCTTCTGTAAAAAGCCTGGACCTGTCAAATCTTCAGGTTAGGTAAGCGGACCCTGTGAAAAACGGGATAATGCTAGGGGGATGATGAACTGTTTGTTGTGTAAACAGAATAGATATGATTCGATCCGCGGAGGTCCGTATTTTTTTTTTACTTGTATACTGAGTCTCGTTAATCTGATGTAACGTGGGTAATTCTCGCAAATATAAGGAAGCGTTTTAGCAAGATAAGTCCGAATTAACATTGTAAATATTTTCCTACTCGTTATAGTCTGTGAGTCTTGAAGGCTGGAGAGAATAGGTATTTGCTGGGTAAGCATGATCCACCCACCCTAAACCACTTACCATCAGGTGAGATTGTAGTTAAACGTAAGCCTATAATGTTTAAAAAAAAATGTCCCGAGGTCAATAAAAGCTGTAAGTAGGTGAAATAATATCATATAGTCATTTATATAGTCATTTTACGATATTTTATATTCGTTGATGTAGTTAGTCACAATGCATTTGTCCGGTCAAGTAATGCCATCTGCGGCAAATCAAAAAAGTTATAATGCTATCTAGACTACCTGACACCAACCCAAGAGCCATGGTAGCCAAGTTGAACGCTTGGTTTTCATTGTGAGGTCGTGGATTCCCACACAGGCCTAAACCAATGATTTTCGAAATTTACATCGAATTCATGTTTAGATTATAAATGTCTGTAATGTGCTCGTTGAAAGAAATAATCGTAAGGAACCCCACATTTCTGAGATAAGCTTTAAGAGGTATTTGACCTAAACAGTATTGGGCTGGTTTTCCCTTCCTGGGTTGGAAGGTCAGACACGAAGTCGCTTCTGTAAACACCGGACATGTAAACTGTAAAATCTTCAGGTTAGGTAAGCGGGCCCCGTGAAAACTGAATAATGCAGCTTGATACATAAACTCACGCCTATTTCCCACCGGGGTAAGGAGAGACTGGCATTCTATTTGCTTCGATCCTGACATGCTTCTCTTGCTTTCTCCACATTCATCAATCCTATCATATTATGCGCGTCGGTTCTTAGTAGATCGTACTATACCTGTTTTTACTTCTAGTACCTACCTATTCTTTTTTATTGTTATTAATAAGTGGGACACCTTAGGCTAGATAATATTCATTGATCTACTACTAGATTAATTATAGTATTGCTGTTAACATATTAAATAATGATTTTAATAATTATGAACAACCTTGCAAAATTGCATCTAAACGCGAAAGCAGCTTCGCGTAGAAGGGAAGCTAAGTAATTACAATATTTCCTCACTTTGAGCGTTGTTTTTCTTAAAGCATTTCGTTCTCAATAATGTTGCTTCCGTTTAATAAAGTAGTCTGGTCTTTGCGACTCAATAACATCTTTATAAGGGAAGTAATATGAAGATTTTGATAAGTAATAAGTACCTACGACATATATTTTATTACCTTAGACACGTTCGTCTGGGAATAAGCGAAATCGGTGTGTCGTGTCGGTATTAGTATTGTGACGACCCGACCTGTCCTGCCCGGCAAGCGCGTTATTCTAAAGGTAAATCTTTAAATCTAGCTTTAAATTAATGTTTTTATACAGTGATTGCGGCCCGTATTTTAAGAAGAATATACTTTCCTATGAAGGCTCCGACATTCCCGGCCTCAGTCCCGTAATATGGGGTGTGGTTGCAGACGCTACCGTCTCCTAACCTGGCCACGCTTATGGATGTTGAGTCCTCGTAGTGTTATGTTTTAATCTATGACATAATATAGAATTCTTGGCACGAGGACGCGGCGCGGTTTGATACTCTGTTTCTCGTCATCACGTTCATCGTACACTTCTGGTATGGGACTTAAGCATGCATCTATTTGAAAAGACGCTTATTCCAATAACCTTCCTTCGAGCTTCGACAAGCTTTTTGCAGCTTAGTCTTGCTTTTGTCAGAGCGCGCGCGTTCCGTTCCTTTCAATACCGACCAATATACAGTTCTCCGCTCTTTTAGTAGTCCGACATTTGCTCCTTTGTAACTTCGGATGCTTCGGAAATGAAATGAAAGATTGGGTCTTTGAGATGAAATTCACTGGATAACAATTTGAAACCAGATTAGGTAGGAAGTCCTATTGTGCGGTTATGACAAACACTATTGTGTTAGTTATAGGCTGGTTAAATCCTAGTAAGTATATAAAAAATAAACAAACGATGTACTTACATGTGTTTATGTAAGTCAAACAAAGTTCAGTCAAGTCCAATTTTCCTTAACTTTTAAAGGCAATGTTCGCCGCTAAGATCTCATTAAGTATTAGGCAAAGGGTTCTCCTTCCTCTTTTAGTTTGTCGCAGTCTGTTGTGTCTTTCCGGTACGCGCGCAAGTCGTCACGCCATCTCTTTCCAGGTCTACCTTCTTCTTCTTATCGTATCGATGGCAAACTAAATAGTATCGGCCCAAAACTTGGCAACAAGTATGGCGCTATCTGCAGCGCTCATCAGAAGCTTATCATAAGCTCTCGTCGTAAACATAATTTCCACCGCCTCTCGAGATCTACCACGATGCCTATACCCGTCAGTCACCCAGTGCGTGACGATCTGCGCCCATCGCTCAGGGCGCAAGCGACAAATATGTCAGGCGCAAATGAACGACTGTCCGTTGCCTTCATTACTAAAAAACGCGCCCGGAATTATGCAATAACACTTCATAATAACAACAAAGCCAATTAGGTACCTACTTAATTGTGTCACATACAGGAGCAAACAAAGGCACAATTGTATAGTTTCCTAGGTCAAAGATGAATTATGAAATTCAAATCAAATATACTTCATTGCACCGCACTAAATTTCAACAATCGGACTTAATACATGAATACAGTACAATTTGAGTTTAAATTTAGATTACTTATATTTTTATTTATTCTTTCTGTGTTTTTTTTAATTCTGACTAATACTAAATAAAAACGGATTTAAAACTGTGGAAAAAAATTGTTTATTCAATTTAATGAATTAATTATTTTTTTTATTATTGTTTTTTATTTAATGAATTTTAATCAAGAAAAACGTAATCATAAGTTCGATATTTTATCGTCTTTCTATGACGTCACAGTGTGCTTTTTCAAACAAATTCCATAGTAGATAATTACTTGTTTTGACGTTTAGTAAAAAGTAACTGATTTGACTAGGTGGAAATTGGCCTATAGTATATCTAGGGAATGTAAACAAAATATGAAATTATAATGAAATCATAACATAAGCTCGCGAATGCGGTCACGGTCGTATTCTGATGTGGTTTGCCGCCCAGGGAGGCGAACGATTCTGTGTTCTATTCTCCAGCAATATTACACGTTATTTGCTACATCCTTGTAGAATTAATGACACAACAGAGATAACGTAGCATCATAAAGTAAGTAAGTAAAATCTTTATTTCCTCTACAAATAATAAAACACATGGATACATAAATACATACAAAAATACAATATTTGTAAAGGCTGGAGCCTAAACTAGGATACCCTGTGTTTTAGGACTAGGCCTCCACCCCCAATAAGTCATGGTCAAGAAAAAATAACGAAATATAAAAAAAAAAAGTTTTTTTTTTAGAATTATTAATATGACCACATCGAAGCAATTCATCTAAAAAAGCAATATTGCAATTTGACATTTGCGCATATAAAAGTAAGTGCGCAATGCAAACAAATGTCAAAAAGCAATATAGCTTTCTAAGATGAATTGCTTCCATGTGGCCTTTTTCGCTCCTGGAAACCTCTATGAGGAACATAAATTAAGACTTGGAAAGTCAAATTGTCTCGTATACTAAGTTCTGAACAATCTAGGCTATATTAGGCAACCTTGATAGGGAACTAGTAAAACCACGGCTTTTCACTACGACGTTTAATCCAAGATAAAAACACACACGTAAGTAGGAACGCAGGTATCAACATAATAATGATTACGAATCTACCGTCTTATACATATACATCACACCTCCGCACTTAAATCAAAACATACAATATAAGAACATACAATAAGAGAATAACTGTGTTCAAAGGAAAACTATAGATAATGCATATTATTCCTACAATACATAACACACATACTGCGATCCCAACAAATCGTAGTCTTATACAACTATATTGAATGGTTCTGTACACCCGGTAAAGACCATGGATGTGAGTTATATAATGTAAGTGAATGACTTAGGTTACTAAAATAGGAAACACAATTAATAAACTCTTATAACGTTATAACATCTAATATTAGTTAATAATCTATGCCATATCTTAACACCGGCTTAGTCACCCGCTTGGGACGGGTCCTCGGCGGCGGTGGCTCCGGTGACGAAGGTAATGAGGAGTACGAGGAACCAGAGTCATTCAACCGCGCATCTACTGCACGTTCTAAACCCATAGTCTCGTCCTCTGTACTTCTCGCCTCCTTCCCACACTCATTAGTGGCCTCCTGACCCTCGGCGACCGCCGCTGGCTGAGCGGCTACACCCAGCTCCATGGCTGGGTTTTGATTGTCAATACTAGGATATGGTACATTAGACCATCGGGATTTGCGCCTTATTTGATCGATATGTCTACCTATAAGTCGACCGTCACCGCTATCCACAACGTATCTCCGTGAACCTTCGCTACTGACTATTGTACCAGTTAACCATTTGTCGTGGCCCCCGTAACTTCTAGCGGCCACTGGGTCGCCAGCCACGAGCGCCCGCGGCACCCCACCCGCACGCGCCACCTGTCGCGCCTGAGCGTCGAGCACACAGTCCTCGCGGGCTCGTGTGCTGCGCAGCAGATCTAGACGCGACCGCAAAGACCGTCGCTGCAGTAGCATGGCTGGAGTATCCCCGGTACTACTATGAATGCTGTTCCTGTACGATAAAAGATAAGATTGTAGGGCGGTGTCGACGTCAATGCCGTCCCTCATAGCTTTTTTTATTGCTCGCTTGCAAAGTTTCACGGCGTTTTCCGCGGCCCCGTTCGAGGACGGATGGTATGCCGGGGAAAATGACTGCCGAATTCCGTTTTTTGTTAAAAAGTCCCTAAACTCTGCGCTCGTAAATGGCGGACCTTGGTCTGATACAATTTCGGTTGGTAGTCCGAAACGAGCAAACGTGGCCCGAAGTATCTTAATTACGTTTGACGCGGTTGTTCTAGTCATATCAAATACTTCTAGCCACTTAGTACTTGAATCTACTAAAACCATATACGTTTTGCCGTTTAATGGTCCCAGAAAATCAATATGCAGTCTACTCCACGGATGCACATCATATGGCCAGGGCCGCGGGGGCACGCGCGGCGGCGCCTGCGCTTCGGCCGAGCAGGTATCGCACTGCCGGCATACCGCTTCCACATCGCCGTCCACGCCCGGCCACCACACATAGCTCCTAACTAACGACTTGGTTTTAACAATACCCATATGATTCGCATGCAGTTGTTTCAAAATAATGCCCCGTAAACTTGACGGAATGATTAATCTATAGCCCCACATTAAACAACCTCGATCTATATACAGTTCGTTCCGTTTATTGTTGTATGGTTTTAAGTCATCATCAACTATACCTGTACTTGGCCAACCTGATTTCACATATAGTATTACTCGACTTAATTGATTATCTTTTGACGTAGCTAACCGTACATCATCGTTAGTCACCGGTAAAAACTGTTCAACAAAATTAATATACGTTATCTCTTTGCCTACATTACCGACGGCAGAACCGGTTTGCGGCAGTCGTGATAAGGCGTCCGCGCAATTTTTATGCGATGAAACATGTTCTATTTCATAACTATAGCCTGATAACACTACTGCCCACCTTTGTAAACGCGATGCGGCCATAGTTGGTATACCTGCTTTATTGCCAAAAATATATGTTAACGGCTTGTGATCTGTCCTTAATATAAATCTTCTACCATACAAATATTGATGGAATTTCCTTATTCCGTAAATTATAGCTAAGGCTTCCCGATCTATTTGCGCATAGGCTCGCTCGGCGGGTGTCAGTGTCCGCGATGCATACGCGATAGGTCTTTCTCCGTCGGGAGTGACGTGCGATATGACGGCGCCGACACCGACACTGCTTGCGTCGGCCGTTAGCACGAGCGGCAAATTCTGGGAGTAGTGTATCAAAACCTCACTTGAACTCAACTGTTGTTTAATAACGTTCAAAGCTAATTCACATTCCTCTGTCCACACAAACTTAGTATTTGCTCGGAGTAAATTATACCATGGCGCTAAAATCGTACTAATATTTTTTATGAACTTCGCGTAGTACATCACCATACCTATTAAGGATCTGAGCTCAGACACGGTCGTCGGCGCCGGTGTATTTCCTATCGCCTTGACCTTTTCCTCACACGTTTGAATGCCCTGTTTACTTATAACGTGCCCTAAATAATTAACGGACTCTTTGAAAAAAGCACATTTCTCTTTTTTTACTCGAAGACCGTTTGTAGATAACCGGTCGAAAACCTTATGTAGGTTATCAATATGTTCCCTAGTATTCCTTCCGGTGATAATAATATCATCCAAGAATACTCCTACACTCGGCAAATCCGAGAACAGTTGTTCTAATCGTTTTTGGAATATACCTGGACTGGACGATAGGCCAAACACCAGTCTGTTATACATAAATAATCCTTTATGCGTATTAATTACGGTGCATTTTTTTGTATCATCAAGTTCGAACTGAGAGTAAGCCTGTGACAAGTCAATTTTACTAAACCTTTCGCCTCCATCCAAACGTGCCAGAAGATCTTCCACCTTAGGAAGTGGATAACGGTCGACCTCGATGACCTTATTCAAGGTCAATTTAAAATCGGCGCAAATCCTAATAGTACCATCCTTTTTAACCACTGGCACAATCGGAGTGGCCCAGTCAGAGCGGTCGACGGGGGTGAGGATGCCGTCGCGCACCAGTTGCTCCAGCGCGCGCTCCACCGGCTGACGCAGCGCATACGCCAGCGGGCGCGCACGCAAGAACACCGGCCGCGCGCCCTCGCGCAGGTGGATGCCCACCTTGCCGCCGGTGAACCGTCCCAGGCCGTCGCCGAATACTTCACAATATCTGGAACTGAAGGCCTTGAAATTAAATTCCTCTTCGGATATATTGCAAATGTCAGCGCACCCAAACCTAGGTAGTTGCACCTTCAGTTCGACTAACCACTGTCTACCCAATAAGGATGTTTTCGCGTTGCGTATTACATACAAATCCAAGGTTTTTTTCCTATCCTCATATATAACTTGTGGTCTGACCATCCCCACCGGCCGTACCAACTCTCCCGTATAATATCGAAGTATTAAATTGCTACTAAATAATTTCAAGTCCTTTAAATACTTTAAATAAAATTCATGACTTATACACGACACTGCACTGCCCGTATCACACTCCATATCCACCTTTTTACCATGAATATTCACGCTTAAAATTAGCGGTTTGGATAGCCCTAATGAGAAATGGTTAATATCGGTAATTACCTCCTCACTGTCCTCACTCATCCTACTCGCGGCTTCGTCCTCCACCGGTTCTGCTACGTCCACGTTGTAATGCCCCGTCATGTAGGGACAAACTCGACGTAGATGCCCCTGCCTGTTGCACGCCCTGCATACATAGCGTGCATATTGGCACCGCGCCCCGTCATGTGGGCCGCCGCACACGCCGCACGCCTGCTCGCCCCGGCGGTGACCGCGCTCCGCCGCCGCAGCTCCGCGCGCGCCATTCACCGCGCCACGTGGCGCTCGACCGCCGCCGCGCCGCCCCGCTGAGCCAGCTGCCATGCGTGCCGCCTGTCCACCCGCGACACCGCTCACTGGTTGCCTGTCGGTCGCCCATGCTCTTGTTACCGCTTGGCACATGGCTACATTAGCTCCGCTTACACTCTGCACGCCCGCGCGGCCTTGAACTGCCGCGGCATTCCTCTCCGCCGCCTCCATGCTGATCGCTAGCCGATATGCCTTCGCAAAGTCTAGGTCATCGTCCGTGAAAAGTCGTTGACGTATAGTTTCACACTGAATACCGCACACAAACTGGTCCCTTAAACTCTCTTGTAGCCAGCTCCCGAATTCACATGTCTTAGACATTTTTTTTAGATCTGCAACGTAATCGGACACTGTTTCACCGACATTCTGCTTCCGATGCCTAAACTTGTATCTTTCTGCTAATATGCTCGGCTTCGGTTGTAAATGTTTTTCTAGTACTTTCGTTAAATCCGCGAAAGATTTCTTTGCAGGTTTGTCTGGTGTACATAAGTTTACTAAAAGCTCATAACATTCCGGTCCGATTACTGTAATTAGCGTAGGCACTCTCATTTCTTCCTTAATTTGATTAACTATGAAATATTGCTCGAGACGTTCCACGTATAACCGCCAATTGTCCGACCGAATATTAAATTCTGATATTTTACCTATCGACATTGTTCTTTTTTTTTTATATGTACACTACACACACTGCACTTGTAGGTTCGTATTCTCGTCGCCACTGAACAATCTAGGCTATATTAGGCAACCTTGATAGGGAACTAGTAAAACCACGGCTTTTCACTACGACGTTTAATCCAAGATAAAAACACACACGTAAGTAGGAACGCAGGTATCAACATAATAATGATTACGAATCTACCGTCTTATACATATACATCACAAGTTCAAGATAAATTATGAAATTCTGATTACTAAATAAAGACAGATCTAAAATTAACGAAAAACATTTTCTTTTTTCTATTTAACTTATTTATTAATTTTAATCAAGAAAAACTTAATAATAAATCAGACATTTTATCACGTTTTTCTATGACGTCACTATGTGTTTTAGTAAGTTCGTGTTTTTATGTTTAGTAAACAGTAGATTTGACTGGATGGAAACGAGCCTGTTCAGTGGTTTGAGCCCGAGCCAGGATTCGAACCCGTAACATTGCAATGTAAGTCACGCGTTCTCCCAACAGGGATCTTTTTTTAATTAATGGTTTTGCATGTAATTGTATCTTTTTAACCGACTTCAAAAAATAAGGTTATCATTATAGACAGCTTTTCCTAAGTTTTTTGCAGGATTGCGAGGACCTATCTGGGAGTTAACGATCGAATTAGTACGTAATCAGCAAATTTGATCCCGGTTATTTAAGTCTCCTGACAACTTGTGGCTCAGCCCGCCCTATTAGGGATTAAGGGCGTGAGTTTATGTATGTATATAATAAAGGTGACATATTATTATGGAGATTATGAAAATGTAGACTTTTGTTTTTAAGCTGAGTATATTGAGTATCCAACGACAAAATTTATAATAAAGTGACCTTTGAACCTTTGAGTTTTAATTAAACCCCATAATGCAAAGCTTTTGACTTAAAGGATTTGTGTTAATCCTTAATATTATTATGGGAATTAATTCGTTAATTTCGCAATGTAGTATTTTAAATAAGTAAGTAATAGGTACGCTGATTAAATAGAACACATTGGAGTGTTGATCAAGTTTTCTTCTTTCTAAAAGCTATGTGTCTGAATGATAATATCAAACCTACCTCTACCTCTTCTCTTTCTCTTTATTTAAGAGCTGCGCTCTTGTCGGTGGAGTAATCGCCTTCATTACTCCATAGATAGGGCGTGTAGAACGGTGGTTGCCCCAATCGACTTCCGTTCCGCAGTACACCGACCAATTTCTCAATCGGTGATGTTCCAGCTAGAGCCCTACCAGAATCCATTTCCTCGGCGTCCAACCAGTACTGATACTGCTGCTGCCCGGCATCAGGGGTGCGCTTTTGAAGTAGCGGCGCCTACTCGCTACCTCACAAGATAGTCATAGAACCTAAGTAGCATTTTACAGGTTAGCCCGACCCAGTGAACTACCCACTACGTTCTGCTAATCATGTCGCTGTTTGGTCGGGGACTGCTTATTTTTATATTCGCAGCTAACCATCATATCTGATGGCCGTTCCACTATCCGCCACCTGTGGACCCTGTAGATGGCCTACAGCCCAAACGCCTAGTCAAAGCACCTACCGCCTACTAGTAATACCTCTTACATCGTTGTCAAGTGACCTATTGTGTATGTATTCATTATTAGTATTTACGTTGTACTGTGCTTAGTTTGTAATCTTTGAACTATTACATATTTCCTCACCTTATGGTTATCTGGAAGAAATGGCTTTAAGCGATAACGCTGCCATAGCTATGTACCTAGTTAAATGTCTTTTGTAACTATCTTCTTTTATTTTGGTGCATTTAAGTAATATTTGGATTTGAACATTATGCAAAGAATTTTTTTTTCACAAGTTCCTTGTAAAGTATCTCGACTGCATAAAACTAGGTGTTTATTTGAACTCGGTCGTCGCTGGAGATGTTTTCAAGGAAGCATCCTTGTAAGCTAAAGTAGAGCTAGACCAGTTTCTAGGAACTAAAAACAATCAATGTGGATGAGTCCGAAATAAATGATTATTATTATTATTATTAAAAAGTCGATAATATATTACTTTGGTTCTATATTGGAAGGGAAGTGCATGGAAACATCCCTGATAGCCAGGGTCCCGGGTTCGAAACACGGCTCGGGCTTTAAACCACCAAATAAAATAAATAAATAAATTCGACTTTGAATTTGAATTCATGTTTGGAAATTGTGGGTGTGAATATACTATACATCACTGCCTAGCCTTTTAGACATACGGGCGTGATGGACCATGAAAATGCATGATGGGATGATCATAAAGTTTCACGTAAGTATATCTACGCGAATTCGCTAACGAATTCTTTGTATAGTTATCTAAACTGTTGACAAAAAATAAGGGCCTAAATAGATTATTCTGTATTACTGTATCTATCATCATCATCATCATCATCGTATCTATATCGTTTTAAAATAATACTCATGAATCGTTTCATTTGGATCGATTTTAGTGCAAGTCGGTACTTACATAAGTACTTATAAGTATTTATACGTTTACTCTATGGTAGGAATACGCGTGTATTTCACGCGATATGAGACAAAGTTTCTTAGTTAGAGGACACCCGAGGGATGGCTACAACTTCATGTGGTTTGTACCAGGAAAGATCCGGGAACTACTTGTACAGCTATCAGTGTGCTTATTGAAATATGTTAGTGTTGCTTGTAAGACAGAATCGTTTTCTAGCTACTTACAGTGTCACTGCAAAACAAAGACTAAAGATAAACTTGGTTTAAAATAAGAATCCGAGCCACGAAAGAAGTCGACGGATTTTAATGAAACCAATGAGGGACTTTTTCAGCGTACTTTCCTCAAAATCAATATTGGATAACAGACATAGGTATGCATCTTTAATATTTGTTTTTGAGTATAAATGATGACCTTATTCCACCCAGGCACAACAACCGCACACACGTACACCATTACATATTGACCCATTTTGTAACTCAAAAAATGCTTTTAAAAATAAGATCCGGGATAAATTAATCAGTAACTAGATAGTTTATGTACAGACACACGCACACACACACACACACACACACACGCACACACACACCCTCTCTCACACACCCCATACACTTGTACACAAACATACTCCACACAGACACCATATCATGTTATATTATTTCCTTCTTCTTGCACTTGTATACCCTTTTTACTAAACTAACTTACTTATGATATACTTAATTACTGTGATTGTTAATGATACCTACAAATTTGTAGTACGTGGTAACTTGTAAAGGCTATTCTATTTTTAAGTAATTCTGTTATTTAGGTATACTATCGCTGTAAGTTACCCAAATAAAATAAAATAAAATAAAATAAAATAAATGTTCCACCCATTATTATTTTGATCAAAATAAATATCAAGCAATAATTATTTTTATAATTATATGTTCCTGTCATTGCTTTGTATTTTAGAATAATGGTGTACCCGAGTAATGAGGAAATAGGTAATTATTACGTTAAAACTGAACAATGCCATCTATATTGTTTTTGGTGAACGTCGCATGGAAAGTCCCTAATGACAAGTCAAAATAATTCTATGGAAAATCTTGGATGGTAGCGCCGTGGCTGCTGATTTTTTTTCGTGACACGGACTGTAATATTTAAACCTAGTAGTTCTAGTTTATCTTATAATGTTTTGTAATAACACTTTTTGTTTTGTAGATACGAGTAATTAATTGTATTAGCTAGTGTTATGTCTCCCGTGAACATTTCCTATGCATGAAAATGCCAGTAACAATAGTCGTTGGTGCAGTGTGATTTCAGGTTACAAATATACAATAATTAATATTTTGTTCTGGTTGAAATTCCCAACTTGAGCATTTAAATACATATTTTTATATTTTTTGGAAGAAATAAAATCTCTTGCAAAAAGAAATATATTTAAAAAAATCATTTTTTACAAGTAACTGGTTGGTTTCATTAAAAATATTTCTTGAAAAACCATAAAATTAAAAATAAAATAACAATTTATTTTTAATGTAAGTACATTTAATGGCTTTTTATACAAATTTTTGACGATTTTGGCCAGTAGTGTAAATTAAAACTATCAATAAGTACTTATTAGTTTTTCCAAAGAGTTTTATTATGTACTTAGAGTAGTTTTTTATTGTAATGCAGACTCCTTACTTAGAAAACTTTTTAGTTAGTATTTCCGCGCTTTTCTTTTTTGATTCACGTTGTAAATTGGGAAAGTTTTATATAATTTTCCAAAGAGATCTTTATTAACATTTATAAAAAAATATCATGCAATTCTCTATATATGGCACATTGATGTATAATGATGTTACTATTCGATAGGGCACGCAAAACAAATACTTACTGTAAGCGTATTGTAGATTAAAATAATAGTGATTTATATTCTGTTTGTTGTAGATTTGGCTCGGATATAGGTCACTACATAAAACGCGTATGATATAAGCATCAAGTAGGAGATTACTGATTTCAGCTTAGGTACCTATAGATTTCTGTGCACAGCTAGGGATTGTGTTCAGGGATTACATTCCCCTTGTTATCAGGATTTGTTTCGTAACTGGTCAGGGTGTTAGTGACATCGTAACGAGTACTAAGAGGGTGTCATTCAGACCATGATTCTGAGTGGAGTTCTACTTGATATCAACTCAGAATAATGGTCTGAAATAGTATGAATCATCCCTCAAAGTTTTTGTTACATTTTGTTGGTTGTAATTGTTATGTATACATGTAATTGGAACACATATACAATCATTACCGAAACATTTGCATTTTATAGCATTATGATATGTGTAGCATCTATTACTGCAGGTATGTATAACTTTATTATAATAAATAAACATGGGTAAACATATATCCCTAAAACCTAAAAATTGTGACTTGGGATGAATAAAAAATATAGACAGAGGAATTATTATGTCCTTTCTAACACGATGGACTATTAATAAGCAATGGGCGCTCACCTATCACCTATATTTTACTATAATTTATCTTAGGACTTCGTATTGGAAGTGGGTGCAAGTTGTTTACTAATAACTTGCCCACGCTATTAGGGACCTCTTGTGTAAGTTTTTGACACGAGAGTGAGCTTATAAGGCGTTTTTAAAGTCATCATCATCAATTTAAGAGCCACACCCTTGTCAGTGTAGCATTTTCCATTCCAGTCTATCAAAGGCCAATTCCTTGACTTCCCTATAAGACACGACGTTAACCTTTTCTTTAATCTGTTCCTGTAAGCTCTTCTTAGTCTTCCCCTTCCTCTCTTTCCTTCTAGCTTTCCTTCTATGATGTTTTTAAAGTACGGAACCCATATTCAGTGTAAACTAACTAAATATTGATTTACCCACCAATCACAAATATTTGTAGAAAAAACACGTGAATCCCGTGAAACAGGAGACGCACGTGTTACGTGGATGACTGTAACACGACCACTTTATATCTGAACCAGGTACGTGATGTGCGTTACGATGACTGGATAAAATTGTACAAACTATTGGGCCGCAAACTGGATGACAGCGAGTAGATAACATAACATAAACACTAAACAGCCTATACATTGTTTGAGGTTTACGCGGTTATTATCACAATTAAAACATATAATACAGGGTTCTTACCACGTGTTGGCAACCTCAACATTTTAGTTTTTAAATAATTATTTAAGTATGGCAATACTGTAATGATATTTTTTCTATAATGGTGAACATGACAGGCGTTTCCTAAAATTACGGGCTTTTGTCTTAACCAGCACCCTATCGAAAGTTAAACACCGTGTTAAAATCAGGGCTCTGAGACTCCTGATATTTCAATACTGTTGCAAGTGCAATGATCACGGAATGACTGATGAAATTCATATCCCTGATTTTAACGCGGTAAGAACCCGGTATTACGTGATTTGGTTATAAATAGCCTGTATATATGTTCCACTGCTGAGTACAAATATCATCATATATTCTAAATCAACCGGAGGGTATGGATCATACTCGATACCACACCGCGCAAATAAATGTAGTAGATAAAATGATAATTTTTTTGAGAATAATCAACATATTATAAGAATATGTTTAAAATTAATTGCCTTTTTATACGTACCTATTTCACCATTTAATTTTGTTCAGACATGATGTTATAATTTAATTTTATGTGACAAGTGGGTCGTAAGTAGTAAACTATTATAGTAGGGAAATGTTGTTTTTAGACAATATTTTTTCAGCTCTTTACTATAATATTAAAATGTATACGATGTTAAAAGAAATAAATAGATATATGTACTATAAAGTCAATTAAAATAAATTGTAATATCAATTAGGAAGAGCGGGGCTTTCTGACACAGGAATAACGGGGTTATATATGATGTACTATTTAAAGCAAATAAACTATTTTGATTTTGATATGCTTGATTTTTAGAACCTCTGCTTACCCCTTCGGAGATATAGTCGTGTTGTTTATTGCGTATTAACTTACTCTGCCTACGCTGCTCAAGCCTATTTACACCAAGAACGATGCATGCTATTTTACGTTACCATTTCTACTCAATTGCAACTCGTCCAGTCCTCTTGTTTACTTTGACCTAGTCAAGTAATACTCCACGGAATTAAGTGGAAATGTGGTTGAGAAAAACAGTTGGCAATCAATGAGGCGTGGGCAATCATTAGAAATTCTTGTGGAGGCGGTCAGAGTAAGCGTTGGGTTATTAGTTCAGGCACCACTTCACGTATTTTTTCCAATTAAGTACTTACCCAGTGGCGGCCGGTCGCACCGAGAGACGTTATAGGGACGTGGGGGAGGGGGGGGGGGGGGAAATCACCCAAGACGGGACCACCCTGGCTGGCAGCCCCGGATCTACAGAGGAGTAACTGTATTGGGCACACCTGCCCTGTGAATTAGACCTCTTAGCGACCACATAACATCCATTCAATGGGTGGCCGTAAACGACATTTCAAAAGATTTCTCTCTCTCTCTATTTAAGAGCTGCGCTCTTGTCGGTGGAGTGACCGCCATTCCTCTCTTCTTCCCGCCAAAACCTTCACCTCCCGATACGACACGACCTGCACCTTCTCTTTTATTTGTTTCATAAATGTTATCCTAGGTCTACCCATTCCTCTTTTAAAAGATTTAATTAGGTATATTTCGGTGGCCGTAAACAAATCGAAACAAACTGTATTTTGATGGGCGCCACCGTGAGGTCTTGCACCACCTAAATATTTTGCTAGAGCCACCATTGTACGTACTTACCTCTAAATAAATAAAGCACACATACTCGATTTTAGACTCGGAGTAGAAGAAACTTGAAAGACGGAAGTTTTAATACACAACTTTACATGTAGGTATTGTTAGACAGAAAAAAATCGTTCGCGCATTGAGACGATTGTAAAATATCGAAATATAATAAATAATTGTACTGAATACACGAACACATATACGCATACATACATACACACACACACTGGTCGTTCTGTTTAATAGTATCTAAGGTGGAGTGAAATCTCTCGTCTAGGCACATCAATAAACCCATCACATTTTTTTTCGAACTGCATAAAAAATATAACAACAGCCTCTGTAAAGAGCATTGGACTTACGATCTGGAGGCCCGGGTTCGATTCCAAATGTGGACACTGTTGAAAATCACATTGTGAGGCTAATACCTCCACTAACCCGCACTGGAGCAGCGTGGTGGAGTATGTTCACCCTCTGGTTGTTTGGAGGCTTATGTAGTTATCAATAAGTATATGACTATATATGTTATATAATGTACGTTTATTGCGCTGAGTTGGGTCGTGTACTAGGTTAAAGTTAAATTATCAAAACCTGACTACTGAATAAAGACAGATCTAAAAAGAACAAACATTGTTTTCTTTTTTTCTATTTAACTTCTCTCTCTCTCTCTATAACTTAACTTAACTTCTGGAGCTCCTGTACACAGAAAATGTGTATTTCCCAACCCTGACGCTGGCAGAATTGCCCCTGTTGACAGAACCCATTTCTCTCTCTCTCTCTATTTAAGAGCTGCGCTCTTGTCGGTGGAGTAATCGCCATTCCTCTCTTTTTCCCGCCAAAACCTTCACCTCCCGATACGACACGACTTGCACCTTCTCTTTTATTTGTTTCATAAATGTTATCCTAGGTCTACCCCTTCCTCTCTTCCCTTCAAATTTTCCTATTTAACTTATTTATGAATTTTAATCAAGAAAACGTAATAAGTCCGACATTTTATCATGTTTTTCTATGACGTCACAGTGTGCTTTTTCCTTTTTCATACAAATTCCATAGTAATTTCGTGTTTTGACGTTTAGTAAAAAGTAACTGATTTGTCTAGTTGGGAACTAGCCTATTATGCGTTCTAATGATGATGACAGATACCGCTGTAGCCAAGTTGCAAACGATTACGAAAAACAAAGTTTTTTTGACACTTGGCCATAAAAAGACAGTGTGTTCGATTAAAATGTATGGGATTGAAATCTTTTTTCGTAACCGTTTGCAACCTGGCTAAGGTCCCCGGAAAGGTATTCAAACGGTCAGATAGCATCATTATCTACTGAAAATATTGTTACCTGTCGATAGACTGCAGATGGCGCTATAGATGTTCGTTAGGAGAATATTGGCGAGTTGTGCGCCGCAGGTATTCTCATTTATAGCAGTCCGTTTTACTGCGATTGGACATAACTGCCGGTGGAGTGGATCTTCTTCTATCGTGTGGGTTGTGAGGTGGAGTACCAACCTCATCACCCCTGGTGTCAGGGTTACTATTGAGCCGCCAAAGGCCCCTGACATGGCTCATGGTAACGACTATTTATTTACATCAGTAAGTAGTAACCGGGACCAACGGCATAACGTGCCTTCCGAAGCACGGATCATCTTACTTTCGAACAATTTATGGTGATCAGCCAGTAATGTCCTAACCAAACTAAGGACCACAAAGAGATTTTTGTGATATGTCCCCACCGGAAATCGAACCCGGGACGTCTGGATCGTGAGCCCAACGCTCAACCATTGGACCACGGAGGGATAACCCTATGAAATATAACATAAGCTCACAAGTAAGTATATCCCAATGGAATAGTCAGAGGTAAGTCCATCGTAAGATGAACTAAGTACCCACACCTCACCGACCTTTCTGTTATAACAACGTGATAGGCGGTGAGCCGTATTGCCGACTATAATGGTCGAGCCAACTGTGTTAGTGAAAACGCACTTCATCATCACCAGCCCATTAACGTCCCCACTGCTGGGGCAAAGTTGCTTAACTTCAACAATCGCAGACCGAGCGCGTTTACCGCTGCGCCACCGAGCTCCTCAAAAGCTCTCTCCTCCTCCCCTCAGCAACGAGCTCAGAAAACGCACTTAAGATAAATGAATATATATCATTAATATATATCATTGGAGTCCTTTAAACGGCAAGTCAAGGCGCATTTCCTTACCTCTATTTCCTCTTTATCTTCATAATCTATCTACTCCTTTTCTTCCATAGTATATGTAGTAGTTTAAGTAGTGATATTTATTTATTATAACAATTATAATTATGTGTATTATTATTATGTAGTTTATGTAGTCGAAAGTGTATTTATTTTTATACTTATGTACAAGTATTCCCATGCTGCACTATCCCGCTATATTACATAATATTCAATATCTCCTATACTTAAAGGTTGCCTGGAAGAGATTGCTACTTAGCAATAAGGCCGCCTATTGTACTAATTCTATTTCTCTTTTGTTTCGTATTTTGTTTTTTCCTGTTTGTGCAATAAAGTATTTGTTATGTTATGTTATGAATAACTCATTGACGCAAGTCCTTTACCAGGGTTCGAACCGGCGCCTTAAGAAGCAAGCCGGTGAACCATACAACCACAGTGACGAATAACAAATATTCATCATTCACTCAAATATTTATTTTGATAATAAAACCATAAATTGCTTCTATATAAGTATATGCATAGATATGTTGGGCGAGTAAAAACAGAACATTTTCAGTTGCTTACCTTTTCCGTCAAGTTAAACCAACTGACACAGAGATTATGTCAATTTGTGTAACATTGTTTGTCAACATACGATTTATCATATCCACCCTAATACTACAAGAGGGAAACCACTGCCCTATTTTTCCCTAAAAAAGTAGCATGGAGAGTATTTTACAGAAATGCTGCACCGACAAGAGCGTGGCTCTTAAATTGATGATGATGATGACCCTAATACTAAGACAATAAGGTATTTGATTGGGTCAAAGATAAATTATAAAACGCTAACCTATACATAGAAGCGAGTCTAAAATGATCAAAAACAATCATATTTTGGTTTTCGACTTATTTTCGTATTTTTTCTATGGAATAAGTAACAATGAGTACGACGTTTGACCGCTTTTATTGATGACGTCACAGTACAGTATTTCCATACAAACTCCAAACAAAACTTTCGTTTTGACGTTTCGTTAAAAGTATCTGATTTGACTAGGTTGTCAAGTAGCCTATTGGGTAGTTTCCTAGGTCGAAGATAAATTGTGAAATTCTCATTACTAAATAAAAACAGATTTAAAGGTGACAAAAAACGTTTTCTTTTTCAATTTAACACATTTATGAATTTTAATAAAGAAAAATTTAATCATAAGTGCGACATTTTCTGTGATCTCACAGGTTGCTTTTTCATACAAATGCCGTGGTAGTATCGTGTTTTGACGTTAAGTAAAAAGTGACTGATTTGACTAGTTGGAAACCCTGTTACTTTTAGGAGTGTGAGTTTATGTTTTTGTATCCTAAGCCCACTCCACGCCAGTCTATAGTCCGACATCAGGGCGAGAGTGAACAGTTATTGTTTCCAATAATGAAAGTCTCGTTGTTTGCAGGTGCCTCGCTAGAAAGCTTGTTTCTTAATTGGTAAAAGGAAAATGTGTCTAATTTAAAATATTTTAATGACCTATTTATTATTTATACATACTTGACATTAACATTGCTTTTGCTTGGCTGTGTATTTAACTCTTTCACGGGCAGAGACCATGGGTCATTAATGGTTCGTAATACATAGTAGGACACCTTGGAATCGGAACGTCATTAGACGTTCTGTCCTTGAAAGTGTTAAATACACTGTTGTGTATCCGAATTGCTTTCCCTTTCGGTCACTCTGGTTGTCTGTCTCGCTCTCTCGTTATGCCGCTAAAAAGGCTCTAGACTGTGTTTTCCCAATAATAAACGGATTAATTAATTCCGGCGTTTTATTGAAGACATAACAATTGGCGACGAGATATTAAGTGTCCACGCGCCTAAATCACATAAAAATAAATAAGTGAAACTACGTAAGTAAAGTGTTGTGGAAAGTGAAAAAACCGGTAACGCATATTGGGGGAGGAGCCGCCATTTTGCAACAAGGAAATGTCGTGTCATTTATCTTCACTGACATTGATACGTCAATATATAATATTTTTATAATTCAATGTCTAACAATTCAACAACAAAAAGGTCATGGATTTATGACCTAAACAAAACAGAACTACAAGAAAAACTAAAAGACCTGAATATTACTTTTACTACAGAAGATACAGTGAAGGATTTACGAAAACTTCTCAGTACGTATTGTAAACAAATACAACAAAAAAAATCTATAAAGATGAACTATAGTCTTCAACCGTTCGATGGCGAAGGCTGGGAGGTTTTCGAGCAACAGTTGGAATGCATAATTACATTAAATGAGGTATCAGATGACAAGAAAGTTCCATTATTACTTACTAAAATTACACCCAAAGTGTTGGAAGTGCTAAATTGTTTATGTACACCTACAAACCCAGTGAATTTAACCTATACGGAATTATGTAAAAAATTAAGAAACAAATACATTCCCACACAATCAACAGCTCTTGATAGGGCCGCATTTCGAAGCAGAAATCAAATGCCGACAGAAAACATTGAAGACTATGTGCTTCAATTACGAAAATTAGGAGGCAAATGTAACTTCAAGGACTTAGACGATCAAATTAAAGAAAAATTGATTGATGGTGTATCTTCCAAATTAATAAAATTTGAGCTTTTAAAAAATTGCACAGAGATGGATTTGGAAAAGACCATATTATTGGCTCGTACAGTGGAAATAGCATTAATACAAACAACAACCAAAAGTGACAATGTACCAGAAATGTTTTTTTATCAAAGGGGGAAAATTAATAAGAAAAGTAACCAAACAAAAACCAGCATGAATAAAGCAAACAGAGATTCAACAAATCAAACAAACAAATGTTTCTGTTGTGGAGGTCTGAACCATGTAAAAGATGAATGTAGATTATTGAAGAAATTTTGTTCGGAGTGTGGTAAACAGGGCCATATATTCAAAATGTGTAGAAATAAAACTCCAAGAACATATGTTTTAGAAAAGGAAGGAGAAACTGAGTTGCCTGATGATGAAGAAGAAGATGTGGAGACATCTGTAGCACAATTATTCAATGAGTATCAAATGTACTCTGTAAATGTAAGTAGGACACCACCTCATTACATGACTTTGAATGTTGAAGGACAACCTCTTGATTTTCAGTTAGACACAGGTTCAGACGTAACTGTAATTCCTTTAAAAGATAAATTAAATTTCTTAAATCACAAAGAAATCACAGAATGTAAAGTTAAGTTTAGAAATTTTGATCAAAGTATATCTCAACCAATAGGTATATTAAAAAATGTAAAGGTACAATTTGGAAATCTTATTAGAACATTGAATGTATTTATAGGAAATAACAGTGTACCACGGATTCTTGGACGAGACTGGTTGAATGAATTTAAACTTTGGCCACCAAATTTTTTAAATATGAATGCTGTTAATACTAATAATGAATGTGACAAAACTGTTTCAGAAGCAGAACAACATGTAAGGGAAGAGTTCGCAGATGTATTTAGTCCGGGCTGGGGAGACTTCAAAGGTGAAGCAATTAAATTAAAATTGAAACCAGATGCTAAGCCCAAGTGTCTGCCAGTGCGTCGCACCCCATTTGCTTTAAAAACCAAGGTAAAATCAGAAATTTCACGATTACTTGATAATGGAAGAATTGTACCAGTTGAGTATAGTCAGTGGGGAACACCGGTAGTCCCTATCTTAAAACCAGATGGATCTGTAAGATTATGTGGTGATTATAAAGTAACTTTAAATCCACACTTAGAAGTGGATCATTATCCATTACCACACATTGATGAAATTTTTGATACACTTAAGCATGGACAGTATTTCTGCGAACTCGACCTAAAGGAGGCTTATTTACAAGCTCCATTAGATATAGAATCTCAAAAATTAACAACAATTGTAACAGAAGAAGGAACATATATGTATCAATACTTACCATTTGGAGTAAGTACTGGCCCAGGATCATTTCAACGTTTAATGAGCAATAAGCTGGCTAATATTCCAAATACAATAGTGTTTATTGATAACATTTATGTAGTAGGAAAATCATTAAAAGAAACAAAGGATACATTATTTGAAGTACTGTCAAAACTAAAGGAATCAGGATTGAAATTAAAACTGGAAAAATGTAATTTTTTTAAAAAAAGTATTGAAGTTTTTGGTTTTAAAATAACAAATAGAGAAATCAGTGTAATAAAAAAAAACTTAGAACCACTATTGAAGACAGAGGCACCTAAAAACATTACCATGCTAAAATCATTCCTAGGGAAAGTAAATTATTATGGAAGATTTCTTAAAAATATGGCAAAAATTATTACACCTTTACACGAGTGTACAAAACAAAATAAATTTAACTGGACTAAAGAATGTAACGACGCATTTAACTTAATTAAACAAAAATTGGCATCCGTCCAAAACCTGTGGCATTATGATCCAAACTTGCCTCTAATTTTGACTTGTGACGCTTCACATACAGCATTGGGGGCTGTGCTTTCAAATAGAGATGAAAGTGGTGTAATAAGACCTATTGCATATGCAAGTAAGAAGTTAAATTCAACAGAATTAAAATATTCAACAATAGATAAAGAGGCAATGGCAATTATCTTTGCTGTAACCAAATTTTACAACTATACTTATGGACGCACTTTTGAGCTTGAAACAGATAATGCTGCTTTGGTCAGAATATTTGGTTCCACCAAGGGAATTCCCAAAATGGCAGCCAAGCGGTTACAGCATTATGCTATATTCTTATCAGCATTTAATTACAAAATAAAACATATCAAAACAAATATAAATCCAGCAGATTTCTTGTCTCGCTCCAACATAAATATAAACACAGAAAAAATAGATTATCATCCAATTTGTTTAAATGGTAACATAAGTAATATATTTTATATAAAAAATTCAAACATAAAAAAATTAGATTGGAAAGTTATTCAATTGGAAACACAAAAGGACGTAACTTTATCAACTGTTTTACGATATACTGTGGATGGGTGGCCAGAGAAAAGAATGTTAGGTAAGGAATTGTTACCATATTATAATAAAAGGAATGAACTTAGTGTGGATAGAAACTGTCTATTTTGGAGCCATAGGATCATTATACCATCAGTATTAAGAGAGTCTGTTTTATCTGAGTTGCATGAGAGTCATTTCGGTATAGTTCGTATGAAACAACAAGCGCGGTCGTTTTTCTGGTTCCCTAACTTAGACACCGAAATAGAGAAAATTACAACTAATTGTATAATTTGCTTAAGTAATCATAAAAACCCCAGCAAAGCACCATTAAAGTTATGGCCGGCCCCGCCTTCTGCGTGGTATCGCATACATGCTGATTTCTTAGGACCATTTTATAATAAAATGTACTTGGTAATCGTTGACAGTTACTCTAAGTGGCCAGAGGTATTTGAAATGTCAAGCATTACAGCATGCCGAACAATAGCAGTGCTAAAGTATGTCTTCTCGCGATTTGGCTATCCAAACCACTTGGTAACTGACAATGGACCAACATTTACAAGCCAAGAGTTTGAAAATTATTGTAATGACATCAATGTAAAACATACTTTCTCACCGCCATACCATCCAGCTACTAATGGAGCTGCTGAAAGATTTGTGGAAACTTTCAAAACACATGTAACAAAGATAAAAGAGAGTGGACATCCTCTCACATGTGCTGTAAATTTATTCCTTTTTGATTACAGAAGCATGTCACATAATATTACTGGAATAAGCCCAGCAAAACTAATGTTGGGAAGAGAATTAAGAAATAGATTTTCATTGTTGAGACCCCCGGCAGTCACTGAAAAATCATATGATATGTTAGAAAAACATTATAACAGCTCAGTAAATACAAGGAAAGTTAAATTTGATATTGGAGAGAAAGTGATGGTCAGGGACTATCGGAAGGGTGCAAAGCCATGGGTTCAAGGAATAATTGTGGATGAATCTGTACCAGAAACCACTTATAATGTAGATGTTGATAAATGTATTTGGAAAAGACATGTTAACCAAATGTTGAAGTGTAGTAACAGTTAGTTCGTAGGACTTCCTTAGGATGTATGCTGTGCATGATGCCAAGAACTATATATGTTATTATACTTTAATAAGTAGTGTATAATTATACTTTAATAAGTAGTGTATAATATTAAGTAATGTAGGAAAAATAAAAAAATACTTTGCATGTAAAAGGAGAGAACAAATGTAAGCCAGAGTATTTTTAAGTTTTAATAGATGTATAAATAAGATTGTAAGGGGAGAAGGAGAAAGCAGGAACACTATGTATTTTGTTTAAACTCATCTTTATTACTTATTTTATTATTTAAATTTAGGATTCGAAGCTCGTGGAGTTTCAAGACTTAACCCGATTAATAGCTTTCGAATGAAGTCTTGAAACTAAAGCGGTGGAGAGTGTTGTGTATCCGAATTGCTTTCCCTTTCGGTCACTCTGGTTGTCTGTCTCGCTCTCTCGTTATGCCGCTAAAAAGGCTCTAGACTGTGTTTTCCCAATAATAAACGGATTAATTAATTCCGGCGTTTTATTGAAGACATAACATACACGTTCACAGCTTGTTTATTTTTTACCCGACTACGTCGAAGCAAAAAGGAAGGTTATTTATTGATAAAACCGTGAAGATCTTTGTGACAACGTCCATTTGTTGCTACTTACTTGGCTATTCTATAGAAAATTCTGAAAAACAATATTAACTACCTACTTCTTCACTACCGTATGTACTCATCCATTTAGTATATCTTTATTGTATCTACCTACAAAATGCAAAAACAGACGATGAGTTGCGGAGTACAGAAAAACCTGTCGATAGGTTTATGAGACACCGTTATTGATTGTAAAATGTTTATTATTACTTTGAAAAAAAAAAAAAAAACTTAGATCAATTATTTCCAATATTTTTTGCGAAGTTGTTCTAGGCTTAACATTTTTTATGCCCTTAATTGTTTTACGTAACAATTAGAACTCTATAGGAGTTGTTTACAAAATACTAATATCTTTTGAAACATTATAATTGAAAATGCCATTGCAGATTCAAAGTAATATCAACTGGAATACCCTTACTAGTGAATTCTTGTTAATTAAAAATTGAGCCGGTTGCTCAAAGCGAAGCCGATTTTAATTAAAAGAAGTCTGTTTTTTGATTCCGCAATATAACGATCATTTTCTATGTGTTTTTGTTCATTAGGTATAAATTATTAATTGTAACCAGACGCGATATTTAGGTCATTAAGGTTCTGGGAACATTCAGTTCTCCTACCTAAAAAAGAGGTAGGTACAGTCATTTGTGTTACTGGCCGTCGCGTCGGTTAGTTTATGGGTGTAAACGACGCACGAACATTTTCATATCGATTTTATACTTATTGTTAATTATATACAATCTCCTTAGTTTATAAGAATTTATGCTTTATTCTTCTATTGGTATGATTGTTTTTTCTTTCTTCTCTTCTAATTTTCGCTGTCACCAAGATCGGTCGTTGAGTCTTTAAGTTATTTTATTTTTGCTTTTCTTTTTCCTTGTATATAGTTTCAGTAAAAGTGAAATCCTCTAGTTTTTCTTTTTATTTCCGCGCACCCGCTGCCGAACATTTACAATGGGTGTTTTATTTCAAGTTTTGAATTTAGAATCAAAGAGCAAAGAAAATATAATGCACTACGTTTTAGACTGAGGCCGACGACACTCTAGGCTGGACACTCAAATTTTCTTCAGCCGGACTACCTTTTTACGTCTTCGGTAACGGCCTCTGTGGTCCAGTGGTTGAGCGTTGGACTCACGATCCGGAGACCCCGGGTTCGAATCCCTGTGGTGACATATCACAAAAATCACTTTGTGATCCCTAGTTTGGTTAGGGCATAACAGGCTGATCACCTGATTGTCCAAAAGTAAGATGATCCGTGCTTCGGAAGGCACGTTAAGCTGTTGGTCCTGGTTACTATTTACTGATGTAAGTGAATAATCGTTACATGAGCCATGTCAGGGGCCTTTGGCGGTTCAATTATAACCCTGACACCAGTGTTGATGAGGTTGGTATTCTACCTCACAACCCACACGATAAGAAGACGTCTTCGGAGGTTCGTTAGACCTTTGGAAGAAGTTTAATCCCTTGTTCTGTCTTATTGTATAATAATATCTTTCTTCTTATCAAATAGTGTATACTACGTGAATACCTGTGTTACAAAAGGCTAATTTCCAACTAGTAAAATTAGTTACGTTTAGTGAAAAGAAACTAATTTAATAATGGCTTAAGTGCCTTCCAAAACACGGATCATCTTACTTTTGGACAATCAAGTGACCAGCCTGTAATGTCCTAACCAAACTATAGGGATCACAAATTTAAGGGATTTTTGTGATTTGTCCCGGGTTCGAATCCCGGTGGGGATCTTCGTATCGTGAGACTGACTGAGTGAGTGACTTGTACTGAGTGAGGCTTTTTATCTCAGGACGTCCTCCACCACCTTATGATCATTTCGACAAACATCCGTCTTGCTTTTTTTGTAATTGTCTTGTGGAAATTTGATATGAAGCTTTTATAATAAAGTATTTATATTCTATTCTATTTTATAATTCAAACCGACATAAATAACGCTCCTAATCCTTATCGAGGTGGGCAGAGCCACATGCCACCTGAGCTAAGTCTACGAGTTGTCTTCCAATAACGCGCGGCTCTGCCCACGCTCCTTGGGATTAAAGCCGTGAGTTATGTGTATTTGTATATATCGTTCCGCATATTTCACTGTCCCTGGTAACAGCGAAAACATACAGAGAATATCGTAATTCAATACGGTGGATTGTTGGTTTTACAAAATGTGACATAAAACATGTGGGTGTCTGTTTGATTTGCTCCATTAAAACACAGGGGTGGAGTTAGCCCACTGAGTATAGAAGAAAGTGGATGGATAAGCCTTTTTTTGACGTGACTTATTGTATATTTGCCGCAAATGGCATTAACTACTTGGCCGGACTAATGGGGAGTGCTGAAGGCTCTCACCCGGTACAACGTTTAAGACAACAACTGGGCACCCTCAGTCTGGCCAAGTAGTTAATGCCATCTGCGGCAAATCTAAAATAAGGCACGTCAAAAAAAAAAACAATATTGTGCATTTCTAATAAAACGATAAAATTAATAACCTCCTTTTTAAAAGTCGGTTAAAAAGAGGAAATTGCTAAGTAAAATTCAATCGAATCGAATTTGATACAAAATCTGTATAGTCTCTAAGTATTATACGTCGTTTTATTAATATAAATATTAATGGCTCCCAAGAGACATTATTTCGGGTTCGTATTAAAAAAAAAAACTTTCCTGTTTTTTCAAGGTCATTGACCGGCCCTCATTCACAAAGTGCTTTTGATTTCGTAAATGTTTTTTACATAACAGCGTCTATTTTCTTTTCTTTTGTCCTCTGCGCAGTTTCAATTAATTATAGGATCAAAATAGCTACTTCTCAAGAATTATTTATATTTTTATACTATTTAAATATAAAGTACTTACCTGCGGTGTAGCCAACTAGTTGACCAGCTAGTTCTGCCCACATACAACAGATGGCGCCACATTCAATAATGCAGTCCTGAAACGCGATATCTAAGTTTACACAGCGAGACGCATACAACTTTCAATATGACTCAAGTGTATCGTCGTCGATCCCTAGTCACACTACCAAATTATGACTATCGGGGTACTATGATCTGTTCGGTACTCCGAAAACATCCTTTAGCGGCAGCATACCCCGCCAAATACCTAACGCCCGGAAACCCTGTAGCTACAAGTTCAGACAAGCTATTTATTGCATACAACTCTACACCCAGGCGCGCTACCAACATAAAAAACGAGAAACATAATAGAAGCTCACAATTACATTCCCCATTTGTTTAATCTTAAAATTGTTTTTTTTTTTATATATTATGTTTCAGTTCGCCATGCGTACAGTACAGTCGGCAACACCTCGTAAAAGGTTTCAAAATAACGCTTGTTCCCACCGACGCGAGTGTCGACGAGAAGTCTCACTCAATTATGCTCAACACCGTCCGCGATCGATGATGAACAGAGACTGTATGGAGCCGCATTAGTCGTAATGGAAATAATAACATAAAGATCACGCCGTTTGCCGGCTCAATAATAACCATGATACCAGGGTTGATGAGGTTGGTAATCAACCTCATAAAGCACACGAAAGAAGATCACGCCTATTTGCCGTTGGGGTAGGGTAAAACCACGGAATGCCACTTACTTCGAATCTGACACACCACTTAATATATTGGAGAGAAAGGATATGGAAAAGCTATAAAGAGTAAAGACAGAATAGACAAGATGATTGGATACTTAATAAGACTCCACGAGTTTATTAATTACATCATGGAAGGGAAGATAGAAGGAAAGAGAAGAAGAGGAAGGAGAAGGCAAACGTCATGTCTTATAAAGAATTCAACGAATTAGCCATGGATAGACAAGAATGGAGAAGCTACACTGACAAAAGCGTGGCTCTTAAGTTGATGATGATAATGAGTCATAACATGTATTTTTTGGAGACATTGTGGGAATCACTTTGTAAGACTGTCGTTTGATTGGTAAAGACATTGCAGGCTGAATCACTGCTTCCGTGCTTCAGAAGGCAGGTTAAACTGTTAGTCCCGGCTAGTAGCTGTAAAATACCTCCACCAATCTGCAGTTGAGCAGCGCCCTTGATTGAGGTGAGGCCTGTGCACTGGCCGCTACTGTTGTGATGTTATATCACTACATAGTATAAAACAAAGTCGCTTTTTCTGTCCCTATATCCCTATGTACGCTTAAATCTTTAAAACTACGCAACGGATTTTGATGCCGTTTTTAATAGATTGATTGATAGAGTGATTCAAGAGGAAGTTTTCTATGTATAATAACATCCATTAAATAGTGATGTCGCAAATAATTTCATTTTTTCCTCAGCATTGCACCCGAGCGAAACGGGGCGGGTCGCTAGTTTTAAAATAATTTTAGCCTCAAGTCGACTCCACAGCTTTCAGTAACCGGGCACATCTCGACAGCATCCGGCAGTTGTACATTTCAGTCCTTCCTCTGTCAGTTCACTGAGCACTGAAAGGCGGTTACAGTCGGTTTCAGTGAAACCACAACCTTTTCAATTTCAGAACACCAGGTTCTTTGTTATAAACTTTATGTAATACATTTTTGGTAGGTACGTGGTAGGTACAAAGGATTCTATTTTGTTTTCATATTGATATGATGGAGATACGGTCACGAGTACTAATATGTATGCACTCTGAAACCATGTCACATTAACTTTTTTTTACTAATTAAACCGTAAGTCTCATTAAATGTCAAATATAATAGTGCGACAGGGTTCTAAAGTGGGTACATGATATTGCTCATGACTGTACTATACATGTATGTATGTATATAGATGATTAATGTTATTGTTTTTGACTTTATTTATAGTAGGTTTGATTCATCTGGTATTAATTTTTGCCAGGGTTGATGAGGTTGATAATCCACCTCACAACCGACACGATAGAAGATGGGGTATTAACTCTCTCTCTCTCTTTATTTAAGAGCTGCGCTCTGCCTCCATTTTCATTACGCCATAGATAGGGCGTGTAGAACGGTGGTTGCCCCAATCGCCTTACGTTCCGCAGTACACCGACCAATTTCTCAATCGGTGATGTTCTAGCTAGAGCCCTACCAGAATCCATTTTCTCGGCCTCCAACCCGTACTGATACCGCTGCTGCCCGGCATCAGGGTATTCTGGCAAAAATAACAGGGCCGGAAAAATAGACAGCTCTGAGAGCTTACACCCGATAACAAATAAATAAAAAATTGTGCTGGAAGAAATAGCTGCCTGAAAAATATGGCAGCGTATACCTTCTATATTGTGTGTCATTTGTGCTCAATGATGTATTGTAATGTAGGTATAAAGGTTGATTAATTTGACACGCATTACTTCGCGCCAACACGATACGCTTCGCGACAAAATTTACGCGCCGGATAACAGAATATGCACAAAACGAGTATTTAGATGGGGCCGCGATTGTATTACAAAACTTTCCACATCATTTATTGCTCCTTTGGTATCGTGAAACCATAATTAGAGGTTTTGTTACTACGCAATGAACGGCGGGTAAATCGAGGTAGCGGTCCAGCGAGAAATGACTTGGTGCGGTCGCTTCACGCCCACGTGAGATAACAGGTTATTAAATAACTTGTTATGTACCCACTTTAGAACCTTGTCGCACTATAATATTTGACATTTAAGGAGACTTACGGTTTCGTTTGCCCATAAAGTTAATGAGACATGGTTTCAAAGTGTATACATTAATACTCGTGACCGTATACCTTCATTGATTTAAAAGATTTGTTGCTGTTGCAGTTTCTTGCCATGTCTCCTCAGCCATGTTACATTGACCTCCAACAAGTTTATCCATGATAATTACGTTGAATAAATGATTCTGATTTCTGATTTCAGGCGACGGGTTCTGAGGGTATATCTCCTTCGGTTTCATTATCATGAAACCGGTAGCCACATATCTGTGGCTACCAGAGTCTTATTATGATATAGGCAACAACACACGTATGTTTACGACTACCCACGCTCCGTGGAATGATGAGAAGGTTTATTGAGGTTATAAGTGCGGTCATAAACCGTGTTATACTTGTATAACAGTATAGGTGTTTGTATATGTCTGGAGCAACTAGCGTGGAAGATGGGTCAATACGAGTAAGAAGAAAGAGTAAGAAAGAAAGAAAAAAAATCTGCAAAAATACATATTTACTCACACATTGTTTAGTGGAATTAATTAACACTTGAATTACAAATAATGCCGAAACAGCTGCAGCTTAGCAAATGCCATAGTATAGCTGTTGTTAAGTAGATTATGGCGCTGATTTTTAGCTATTACAGCCGATTTAAATAGTTACTAAGTACACTACGTTCTTAAGTAGATATTGTTTAACGAAAAATATGAGTTCGGTTCATATTTTTCTGTAAACAATATCTCTCCTAGTTAATCCTCTAGGCGATATTTTCACGACGTGCTTGGGTTGGGGTTCGATAATAAAGAATAAGTATTTGATTTGATAAATAGCTGAATGCATTCTTTATTTCCTAGCTCAGCAGAGAAGCTAACATAACATAGCATAACATAAATCGCATCGTGGCAAAAATTCTGTGGCCTCTGCTCACCCGACTGCAAACAAGGGTGACATTATTTATGTATGTAAAGGTTTACTTTCTCACTGAATCGGTACAAAAGCTTAGGTATAAAATGTAGGGGTGAAGGGTTTAAAAAAAAGGTAAAATCAATCTCGAAGCAAGCGAGGCGAATGGTGCCTCGTCAAATCGAGCGAGAGGTCAATTTAGACCACACCTACCATGGAGGAGGCTTTATAACCCACATGAAGAGTCTATTGTTGCATGGTGTACAGTCATGAGCAATATAATGTACCCACTTTAGGACTCTGTCGCACTAACATATTTGACATTTAGTGAGACTTAAAGTTCAATTTGTCAAAAAAGTTAATGTGACATGGTACCAAAGTGTATACATATTAATGCTCGTGACCGTACATACTCGTATAAGTCACTGTGGTCATGTCCAGTTAAGCTGGGAGCGCCGATTAGAACCCTGGTACCGGACTTGCACCAATGAGTTATTAATCTATCTTAATAATTATATAATAATAAACTGGATGCGGGCAGCGCAGGACCGATCGTCGTGGAGATCCTTGGGGGAGGCCTATGCCCAGCAGTGGGCGTCGTACGGCTGATGATGATGAAACTTTATTGCAGAAAATAAAAGAAATACAAATATGTTTACTTAAAACTAAAAAAAGAGGATAGTTCAGGAGAGTTCCTCTTACCTAATTTTTAAGAAGAGAGTCAAAGAGCACTTTTTATCCATAGAGTATTCGTAGTCTAAGTATATTGTTATATATATAATAGGTATGTATGTAGGTATAGTATATTTTATATGTGTATATATTTATAGAGGCTTAGGCATATGTTTGTGTATATATTTATTTTATTAATCGGTTTTATATGTAGATATAGTTATTATAATGTATTTAATATATTGCACCTCTTTTTATTCTTCCGCAGTTACTCTCATACTATCTCTGGGTTGGCTAGAAGAGATCTCTCTTAGAGATAAGTCCCTTGTAAACGTCCATTTCTTGTTTGTGATGTAACTAGTTGTGAAGTGCAATAAAGTATATTAAAAAAACTAAAGTGCAGACATCACTAACACAGATGGCTCGACCATTATAGATGGCGATACGGTTCACCAATCACGTTGATTTAATAGAAAGCTCGATGACGCGTGGGTACTGTTCATCATACGATGGATGTACTTCTGACTACCCCAATTGGGATATAATAGAGATTATGTTACGTTTTGTAATATGTACATAAAATCACGCCAAATCACCTTAAAGTGGTGGGCAGATCTATCAGATCAGATCCTAGGATAATCAAATCCGTGGTCAATAGTTCATTAGAACAGTATGTTGACAGGTAAGTGATCAGCTGATCGCTGATGTAATACTCCATCATATTAATATAGAATATAACGTATAACGGCCTTCGTGGTCCAGTGGTTGAGCGTTGGGCTTACGATCCGAATCCGTTGGTTGCGTAGCCAACAAGACACCAGGTAAGGTAGCGTTTATATACAACTGCATACATTTTGTTGGTTGTGTCACCATGGTGCCCCACTATGGATCGAAAAATGGCTTTCATAGACATAGGGATTTAAAATTTTAAGTGGCGGTTTTTTTGCTGGATATAGCTTCTATTACCTATTATTATATAGGAAAATGATACCCGAGTTGATTCTGTGCAAAAGCGGATGAATTATAATTTTTTTACGAAAAATTTGTATGGAGCTACTATGAAAAATCCGATTATCTCGAAAACGGCAAAAAAAACCGTAATATCCTGACAGATGGTTATCGTACTAATTATTTATGATTTTTTGACATAACTCATATAACGGTTTGAGATGCCGTTTTTTTTTTAAAAATCGTCAAAATAAAAAATATTTATTTTTTGTTTAGAAACGGTTTCTTTCAAGTAACACAGGTATTTAACGACATTATAAGACATAATGGCATCACGCCTGTATTCCTGATGGAGTAGGCAGGGGTTAAGTATACCCAAGTAAGTACAAAAATGGCTTTCATAGACACGGGGATTTCAAATTTTAAGTGGCGGTTTTTTTTGCTGGATATAGCTTCTATTACCTATTACTATATAGGAAAATGATACCCGAGTTGATTCTGTACCAAAGCGGATGAAGCGGATGAAGCTTGGGTATACTTAACCTCTGCCTACTCCATCAGGAACACAGGCGTGATGCCATTATGTCTTATAATATTGTTAAATACCTGTGTTACTTGAAAGAAACCGTTTTTAATAAAAAAAAATAATATTTTTTATGTTGACGATTTAAAAAAAAATGGCATCTCAAACCGTTTTATGAGTTATGTCAAAAAATCATAAATAATTAGTACGATAACTAGCTGTCAGGATATTACGGTTTCTTTTGCCGTTTTCGAGATAATCGGATTTTTCATAGTAGCTCCATACAAATTTTTCGTAAAAAAATTATAATTCATTCGCTTTTGCACAGAATCAACTCGGGTATCATTTTCCTATGTAGTAATAGGTAATAGAAGCTATATCCAGCAAAAAAAACCGCCACTAAAATTTGAAATCCCCATGTCTATGAAAGCCATTTTTATACTTACTTGGGTATACTTAACCCCTGCCTACTCCATCAGGAATACAGGCGTGATGCCATTATGTCTTATAATGTCGTTAAATACCTGTGTTACTTGAAAGAAACCGTTTCTAAACAAAAAATATTTTTTTTTTATTTTGACGATTTTTAAAAAAAAAACGGCATCTCAAACCGTTATATGAGTTATGTCAAAAAATCATAAATAATTAGTACGATAACCATCTGTCAGGATATTACGGGTTTTTTTGCCGTTTTCGAGATAATCGGATTTTTCATAGTAGCTCCATACAAATTTTTCATAAAAAAATTATAATTCATCCGCTTTTGCACAGAATCAACGCGGGTATCATTTTCCTATATAGTAATAGGTAATAGAAGCTATATCCAGCAAAAAAACCACCACTTAAAATTTTAAATCCCTATGTCTATGAAAGCCATTTTTCGATCCATAGTCATGCCCTAGTGAGATAGGGCCCTAAACGCGTTTTATGTTTTTTTATTGACTCCAGCGCAGAAGCGACATACATTAATAATTTTCTAATTGTGATGAAACTTGCAGGTAAACATTTGTAGTCAGTTCAACCTTGTACAGTGTAAGCCTGTGGTTCAGCCATCAATATTGAAGGCTATGCCTTCCATTAATTCCTGTCTGTCGGTGTAATGTTCGCGTGCATCGTTCCGGCAGTTACTTGTCAATGTCACTACGCTGGCCTTCCACTGGAGTGAAATTCGAATGTACAGAACGCAAGGTTTACAAATGACCACAATTGGGTAGTTTCGTAGGTCAAAAATAAATTATGAAATGTTAATTGGTACTATCTTTGTTGTTGGTATTGGTTATTGGGTTGGTGGAAAGAGAGGAAGGGGAATACCAAGAAAAGCTTACATGGAACAGGTTAAATGTGAACATCGCGTCTTATAAAGAAGTGAAATAATTAGCCTTTGATAGACAAGAATGGACCGGAGAGGAAATATGATTGGCCACCTGATACGACACGATTCATTTATAACAAACATTATAGAAGGAAAAAATGAAGGGAAGAGAGGAAGGGGTAGACCTAGGATAACATTTATGAAACAAATAAAAGAGAAGGTGCAGGTCATGTCGTATCGGGAGGTGAAGGTTTTGGCGGGAAGAAGAGAGGAATGGCGATTACTCCACCGACAAGAGCGCAGCTCTTAAATAGAGAGAGAGCGAGACAAGAATGGAGAGTGCTACTTCGACAAGATCATGGCTCTTAAATTAATGATGATGAATTGGTACTAAGTTTATTTAAGTTTACTACAAGTTTATTTCTAGGAGAAAGAAAGAATGAAATCATTTATTTTAGATAATAAGTAGGTACACAGTATCATCATCATCTCCCTAGCATTATCCCGTTTTCCACAGGGTCCGCTTACCTAACCTGAGGATTTGACAAGTCTGGTTTTTTACAGAACCGACTGCCTGTCTGATCTTTCAATCCGCGCATGGAAAACCAGCCCAATACAGGTTAGGTCACATACCTCCGCAAATGCATTTCTCGGGAATGTGGGTTTCCTCACGATGTTTTCCTTCACCGCTGAGCACGTAAAAAATATTTATGATCCAAATATGAGTTCGAAAACAAATTCGACAATCATTGGTTTAGGCCTGTGCTGGATTCTAGCCTGCCGAGCTTTCTGTTAGACCAACGTGATAGAAACTGTTCATAATAATTAGTCATATTTAAACGCGTCATTGATTCACACAATGCTGTAGTAGTATATAGTACACACTCTATTGTGACAAGAGCCATTGAGGTACTAAAGGGCTCTTAAACTTTCGTACAGTATAACCTATACAACCTACATAGTTATTTTATAAGCAGAATGTTCCAGACTGCTTTTGTTTAGAGAACAAGATCATTTTGAATGAAGTTTGTCAAGCCTACAGCATCCTGTGGGCCTGCTCTCTTTGTTAAAAACTTTGCTATAATCACATTCATACAGGGTGTTAGTGACATCGTAACGAAAACTTTGAGGTATGATTCAGACCGTGATTCTGTGTTTATTTCAAGTGGAATTTTCAAAGTATCATAACAACATAACATATACTCACGCCCGTAATCCCTAATGGGGTGGGCAGAGCCACAAGTAATCAAAGACAACTTGCAGCCACTGTTGATACGATGTCGTAAGCTGGATATGATGAACCTTATGGTGATAAGGGATCAGCCTATCGCCCATAACATTAGTTCATCATGTTAGAGGACATAATCCCAATCAATTTTTAAAGTATGCAACTGAAATATTCTTAAAAAAAACACTAAAATTTTCATGAATTTTCCGCGATCTACACGAGCTCATTCCACCATCCCCCTTTTATCTTCGGTCTTCCAGACGTACGGCCGGGTTCCATCCCTATTTAGTGGGTATCCCAACTATTCGCACAAAGCGTTTCGCATCGTCCTTCATTATGCGCACTGCTGAGGAGTGGAATTCTCTGCCGCCCGGGTGCTTTCAAGGCCAGAGTGAACCGGCACCTTCTGGGCGAGCTCCATCTTAGGCCTTGTCTATGCTTTCGGGCAAGTCTGGGGTCAAGAGCAAACCCATAAAAGGTAAAAAAATAATAGATTTTTACGATGTAAAACTCCTTCTCCATGCTAGGCGTGTTGACCGTGCGGGTGTAGTGCGGCCCAGTGGACTGCGCTCATTCACAGACGCACCTAATGTCATCACCCTACCACCGTGAAAAAAACTCTTTATAATGTACTCAATTTATACAGGGTGTTAGTGACATCGTACCGAATATTGAGGGGGATGATTCAGCTCATGATTCTGAGTTGATATTAAGTGGAATTTACTGTCGGGAAATTCATGAAAATTGTGTTGCTTTTTTAATAATTTTCAGTTCCATACTTTTGCGACCGCAAATCAAGGTCTATATTCCTCCAAGTTTTCATTATGGTGTCACTAACATAATATTTACGGTCACGAGTACTAATATGTATATTATATACACTTTGAAACCTTTTCGACAAATTGCGACAGGGTTCTAAAGTGGGTACATGATATTGGTCATGACTGTATTATGTATAAACTCACGCCTAAGGATCCTGTCTCACTATGAAGCACCTCCGTGAACGACCTCCGTGGTCCAGTGGTTGAGCGTTGGGCTCACGATCCGGAGGTCCCGGGTTCGAATCCCGGTGGGGCCATATCACAAAAATCACTTTGTGATCCCTAGTTTGGTTAGGACGTTACAGGCTGATCACCTGATCGTCCAAAAAGTAAGATGATCCGTGCTTCGGAAGGCACGTTAAGCCGTTGGTCCCGGTTACTACTTACTGATGTAAGTAAGTAGTCGTTACATGAGCCATGTCAAGGGCCTTTGGCGGCTCAATAATAACCCTGACACCAGGGTTGATGAGGTTGGTAATTCACCTCACAACCCACACGATAGAAGAAGAAGACTATGAAGCCATGGTGACGGCACCAACAAAACATTATTGCAGTGTATAAACCGTGATGTGAGGTGTGGGTACTTAGCTCATCTTGCGATGGATGTACCTCTGACTACCCCAATTGGCATATAGTCGTGAGCTTATTTATGTTATAGTGAGCACACCTCAACACAGAACAGATCGTGATAATGCATGTTGCACCCACCTTCGGCAGCTAAGTCATGTACCGTCAAATGAGATTTTCAAACATGAGTTCATTTTGAATAAATTTAGGAGCCGTGGTAGCCCAGTTGGCTTGACCAGCGAAGGCGGATCCAGCACAGGCCTAAACCAATGATTTTCGATTTTGTTTTTGAATTCATGTATGGATCATAAATTATTATCACGTGCTCGACGGTGAAGGACAACATCGTGAGGAAATCCACATTCCCGAGAAATGCGTTTCGGAGGTATGTGACCTAACCCGTATTAGGCTTTTTTTCCCTTCGCGGGTTGAAAGGTCAGACAGGCAGTTGCTTCTGTAAAAAACCGGACCTGTCAAATCTGCAGGTTAGGTACAAACGGATTTCGTGAAAAAAACGGGATAACGTGAGGAGATGATATGATTTTATTACTTCCTTATGGGTTTGGCTACGAATAGGAAACGTGGAAAGCGTTCAGCTGTTTATGGCACATAAAGACAGATACAAACATTGCGAGGCATACGCCATACGTCACACACCTCGCCACGAATATGAAGGTACATACATTGCGAGGCGTGAGCCGTATGGCGTGCAGGTCTCATGCCTCCCAATATTCGTACCCAGCTTTAAGTCGATGAAGGGATTGTATTCACTCCAATACCACTCTTACTTGGTTCTCACTAGGTTTTCACTCGGTTCTCACGCGGTTCTCACTAGGTTCTCAGTCGGTTTACTTTGAATGATATTTTTGAAGCAATTTATAATATTTTAATTTAATTATTTGTCATAATTAAGTGTTCAATATTAAGTTAGTAGCGTGTACGTTAGCTCGAATTCTTTGTAGGGGAGCGTTATTGTCTCACCTAGTTACATTAAGTATATTTTCGTATCATTATTTCTATTAGTATGGGAATTCAGACAAAAACTAATCATCATCATCATCAGCCGTATGACGCCCACTGCTGGGCATAGGCCTCCCCCAAGGATCTCCACGACGATCGGTCCTGCGCTGCCCGCATCCAGCGGCTAAACAAAAACTAATAGAATATAATAATGAACAAAAACAGTTACGTTATTAATAATCGAAGGCCATCCGTAATGAGGATGCTATGGAGGTAATTAACTGCCAATTATCTCCCTAGCACACCCGGGAAACTTCACACATACAACTTCGTTTTACATAGACACTAGACATTGACATTACTGTACACGCGCGTCTGTGTGTGACTACTGACACCATACGATTCAAGTCTGAACTATATTCGACGGGGGGGGGGGGGGGAAGGGGGGGGGGGGGAGGTAAACCTAGCTCAGACGCTGGTGGGGAGCGGAGAGTTGCCGTTCTATATGTGGTATTATTCTTTACTCTATGTCCCTAGCATCATCCCCATTTTAACGCGGGGGACGATATCTCCAGTACAAGGACGTCTTGAAAAGTAACCTGACCGCTTGCGACATCTCCACTGAATCCTGGGAGGACCCTGCTGTTTTAAGACCTGAGTGGCATCACTGTGTCAAAACATGGGTAGTCAACTTCGAGCAAAATCATCTGAAAGAGCTCGACGAAAAACGCCAAACACGCAAGGATCGTCCCAAACCTATCTATAGCTACACTTTCAACTCAGATGGAAAGCTATTCTGCCTCAAATGTAACCGGGTTTTCAGAACAAAGTTTGGCTTTGCCAGTCACATTCGAGCGCACGAGAGAAGAGACTGAGGTCGCCGTTGTTGGATACGACAAGGAGGACTATACAGGGTGCTAGTGACATCGTAACAAAAACTTTGAGGGATGATTCAGGCCATGATTCTGGGTTGATATCAAGTGGAATTTTCCGTCGCTAAAGTATGGAACGGAAAATAATTAAATAAAAACACAAAAAATTTCATGAATTTTTCAACAGGAAATTCCACTTGATATCAACTCAGAATCATGGTCTGAATAACAACTCAGAATATAATATCTATCGCGTTTCCTCACAATGGTTTCTCTCACCGTTAAAGTAAGTTTATAACACTGGTTTACTTAATCTCTATTTTTTATCGCTGTATTTTCTCGCTATTCATATTTAGATATCGCTCATTAGTTTATAGACATGGAAAAATTTGAAAAAATCGTTCGAGTAAGTATGTTTTTATCTTGCAAAAAGTTGCCAGTAACGAAATCCTGAACATTATCCACAACAATGTAACCGTAAGAGCCGAAAGGTCGTTAAACCCCACATCATCGTTCCATATTAACACGTTGTGCAAAAAGCGGTTCTCTTTCTATTCAACTTGAGCGTCCCAGAGCGCGCCACGTGCCAAGTTATATTTTTTTATGTGATAGCGTACCATTACGTGCCGCTTTCAAAGGTTAATCACAGATTTCGATAGCGAGGCTTTTTCCACGTAACCCCGATGACACAAGCGTAACATGAACTTTGACAAGTCTGTGACAATCACAGAACAGGAGAGTTAAATAGTACACATAGAAACATCTAAAACAAAGCGCATATAAAAGTAAGAGCTTTTTTTGACGTGATTTGCCGCAAATGGCATTAACTACTTGGCCGGACAAATGGGCTCTCACCTGGTATAAAATTTAAGACAACGGCCTGATGGTGCCCAGTTGGGTGAGAACCTCGGCTCAGGGCGTCGTCTGAGAGGAAGAATATTTGAAAGAATTAATCGACCCTAGAGGGTCGATAGCAGTAAGCGCTGAATGAGGGAAATCGTCGAACACGCTGGCGGGGTCAGTATCGGGGTCAGAAGTAAGTGCACAATGTCAAGAAATGGTAAATATCATGAATTGGATGTGGTCATTTTCATCTCCCAGATAAAATCGATTGTGAAACTAGAATCATTCGTAATAAGATTATTAATAAGGGCGATAGACATATAAGTTGCATCGACTGGGAATCTAATCCGGGACTTCTGGTTTAGGTCATTGTGTCAAGCCCATCATATAGGTCTCTATTTACAAATTTAAAACAAAATATCGATAGCTATAAAAACATTGTAAAATATAACTATTTGTGGTTGAATGAACTTCCTTTCGTTTATTTACTTTTATTAAAATTTTGCGACCTTTGGTAATCAAAGCGGTATGTGGTGATTTTAACAGAAAACACTTTAAATCCATTTTTCGTTCGAATAAAAATTCTTACATTTTTTGCTCTACTCAAGATGTTCTTGATATAAACATAAATGTTATAAAAACCACACCTACAAAAGAAAAAAACATCAAAAACGGACCTGTACGGTCACAAGCATTAATATGTATACACTTTGGTACTATGTCACATTAACTTTTTTGACAAATTGAACAGTAAGTCTCACTAAATGTCAAATATGTTAGTGCGACAGAGTCCTAAAGTGGGTACATTATATTGCTCATGACTGTACCTGGCAAGTTAGAAGTCAAACCCTTCATTGTCTCCATTATTACACATTGTCAATTTTATGCATTGATACGAAAACAGATAGTTAATATCTGTTTTAATTTTATGCACATGAGCACTTTCATTAACCATCGTTTTACTCCGTTCCAGTCTCCTAATCACAGGAAGCGAGCGTACCACGCTTGACTTTATTAAGGTATAAAATGGAGCCCGATTTAAATGGATATTTTCCATAGTCAATTATGAAAGTTACCTAATATGTTTGAATAGTCTGAACGTTACCGAAAAATACATTTCGGAGGTATGTTAACCTGTATTGGGCCGATACCTAATCCAACGATTTTCTATATAATTTTGGATTATAGAATTTTTCATCGCAAAAGTATAAAAAAAATCGTGAATTTTACGGCGGAAAATTCTAATTGATATTAACTCAGAATCATGGTCTGAATCATCCCCCTCAGTATTCGTTATGATGTCACTAACACCCTGTATAATCGGGAGAGATTTTATTTTATTTATGTAATCATTAATCATTATTGCAGTTTATTGCAAGATTATAATAATCTTAATTAAAGTTGCGATGTTAAAAATCTTATAATAGCCAATTACGAAGTTTGACAAATTAAGAATAAGATCAGAATTTTTGTTTCGTTAATTTGAATAATTCTGATGACGTCACCAGAAGAATTCGGCACGTAATGTTACAAATATTTATTGATAATATTATAAATTACGTGTCAATGGTTCATACAATTACATTATTTGAAAATAGAAAATGTCTATAGGATGACAAACAAATCAAAGCACTACCATCTGTGTTCTATAATATTGTAAGTACATCAATCTAACATCAATGTCTGTAATAGAGGTATTTGGCAATTCGACGTCTGTGCGCCTATTTTGCGTGCGTCTATAATAGTGATTATAAAATAAAACCAATTTAATTCCATATTAGATAGAATTAGATTAAACAACATAATAGAATTAGACAAGAATGGAGAATATACACCGACAAGAGCGTGGCTCTTAAATAGTGATGATAAAAATGAAATAGCTCACAGAGCGTATGGATAAATTTTAATCTGCTTCAAAGCGTGGTACCTACGGCAAAATATCAGTCAATATCGAGCCTCATTATACGTTTTAATAACGTCAGGCATGATGACACGTAGTTCGCTACCTGCCTCCAATAGACTGTACTGAGTAAAACTACGCTTGATTAATTAGTGCACTGCCTGTGCATCATACAACATAATATCATCAATTTAAGAGCCACGCTTTTGTCGGTGCAGCATTTTCCATGCTACTTTTTTAGGGAAAAATAGGGCAGTGGTTTCCCTCTTGCCTTCCGCCCAGCAGTACTCTGTCTGACGCAAGTGGCATGGCACCCAGAGTAGTCTATTACAAAGCCATACTAGGACTCCTGTCCTCCGCCTCTGAATAGTACCGACAGTTACTGCTACCTTCTGTCAGGTTCCAGGTTACAGTCCCTGTGACTTGCCTCTTCCGTCCTGCATTGCTGTACAACATAATATAACCAACCCATTATTGAAAACAAAAGGAAAATAATAATAAATAAGTCTTATTTGTAAGGAGCAATATCTTGTACATATGTATACTTATGAAGTACTAGGGTAGAAAAATCACTCACATATAATCACTTACATATAATACATCTACACAAAAAAGAGCCTGCCGTCGGATTTTCCCATTTTCCCTAGTGCCCCACATATGGGACATGCACGTATGAGTTTCAAATTCATTGCCCCATATGTGGTTCATACACAGTGAACGTGTTAACATACATAAATAAACTCACGCCCGAAAAGCCCGCCACGCCCGCTACAAAGGCTCTGTGTCAGTATTTTTCTTTGGTCGGTCATCGACCCGCACACGACAGAAGAAGAATCCAATTAACAAATGTTGTTGTCAAATAAATACCTTTACATAACAAGCCGTCTACAATTATCTGTCAGGTGTCAACAAACACTGGTCGCCTGAAGCGATCGTATTCGATTCCGATATGATTACACAAACTGCGCTATTGCAATGCTGCCCGCGTAACTTCTGTTATATTTACACATTCTGTTGGGCAATAAGCTAAAACTGTACCGCTGATAACTATTTACTTACCAGTGGTTGAGCGTTGGGATCACGATTCGGAGGTCCCGGGTTCGATTGCCGGGGTTACATATCACAAAAATCACTTTGTAATCCCTGGTTTGGATAGGACATAACAGGGTAAACACCTGATTGGCCGAAACTAAGATGATCCGTGCTTCAGAAGGCACGTTAAGCCGTTGGTCTCGGTTACTACTTACTGATGTAAGTACGTAGTCATTACATGAGTTATGTCAGGGTCCTTTGCCGGCTCAATAATAACCCTGACATCAGGGTTGATGAGGTTGGTAATCCACCTCACAACCCACACGATACTGTATGCCGTAGTAAGCGAACTTTTCTTTTATGATTCCATTCTTTCAATGGCATTTAGTAAAGCTACTTAGTGATTTCTATAGCAAATAATGAGGTTTCCTTCCACTACTAGTTCAAATATGACCTTTCCCCCTTGGTAATAAAATATTACTGTTTTTAATCAAAGGGAAACGCTACTTTGGACCAAAGTAAACTACAGACGGGAAGCTACGAAAGTGCTACGCTGTGGCGTAGTTTTACTACGACGTAGCGGTGCTACGAGCGTCTCGATATCGCTGTAACTTTGTCTGGTTTTTCTCTTTACAATGTGTAAAACTAGTGTCCTGGCTCGGTTTCACCTGGGTACTTGGTTTTTTTTAAGGAAAATGAAGATTATAATAGTAAAAAGTGTAGGTATGCAAATACAATGGCCACACCAACCCGATTATACATAGGTCACACTTTAATACTATGTTTTGGTATAGACAACGATGTTAGAAGCTTTTAAATACATACATACATACACTCACGCCCATGACCGCGCAATAGGGGATAGAGTTACAAGTTGCGGCCAATTTTCATACGAAATCCTAATCATAATTATTATTACTTATAGACTTTAAGTTGAATTCTGTCGTCTCTGCCTACCCCAACGGAAAATAGACGCGATATGTATACGTATATACATTTTATATAAATTTTGAGGGATTATAAAACCCTCTAGATGTTATGAGATCTTACAAGATAAGATAATATTTAATAGAATAGGTACATAGATGGAATTATTATAATCGTAAGATATGGACATATAAAGGAGTGTATATATTATGCGGCCTTTCAGCTTATGTATTTAGTAGGCCACCTTGACTTACTTACGGATTATTTGTACGTAAAATACGTAATTACTATTTTCCGTATCTACATACACGTATATGATAAAGAGATAAAGTTCGTTTATGAGAAGTAGGTAATCTCTGGAACTCCTGAACCCGGTGAAAGAATTTTGAAAATTATAAAAAGTAAACAGCTATATTAGTCTATTTCATAACCGAATTCCACCCCAACGAACACGTATAGCTTAAGACGGCCTTCGTGGTCCAGTGGTTGAGCGTTGGGCTAACGATCCGGAGGTCCCGGGTTCGAATTCCGGTGGGGACGTTAAGCCGTTGGTCCCGGTTACTACTTACTGATGTAAGGACGTCGTTACATGAGTCATGTCAGGGGCCTTTGGTGGCACAATGGTAACCCTGACACCAGGGTTGATGAGGTTGGTAATCCACCTCACAACCCACACGATAGAAGAAGAAGGAAGAAATAACATAAGCTCACGACTATATCCCAATTGGGGTAGTCAGAGGTACATCCATCGCAAGATGAACTAAGTTCCAATACCTCACTGAGCCTGTACCTGTGTGCTTCTGTGCGTGTATTTTTCTATGTCTGAGTTTTTAGTACCTAACACCCTGTGCTGAGGTTATTTCACTACTTTTCCTCGGTCGTATAGGTTGAGAATCTACAGTAGTTTTAGACGGATAAGACGTTTGACAAGAAAATCATCATCACCTATCTTAGCGTTATCCCGTTTTCACAGGGTCCGCTAACCTAATCTGAAGATTTGGCAGGTCCAGTTTTTTATAGAACCGTCTGCCTGACTTTCCAACCTGCGATGGTCAAACCTGCCTAATACAGGTTAGGTCTGTCTATTTTTTGGAATGTGGGTTTCCTCACGATGTTTTCCGTCACCGTTGAGCACGTGATAAACATTTATTATCCAAACATGAAATCGTTGGTTTCGGTACGTACTGGTTGGTTGGTTTATTACATTCGACTAAAAATTATATCCATGTATCATCATCATCATCATCATCAGCCCATTAACGTCCCCACTGCTGGGGCACGGGCCTTCCCTATGGATGGATAGGGAGATCGGGCCTTAAACCATCACGCGGGCCCAGTACCGATTGATGGTTATTAACGACTGCTAATGCAGCCGGAACCAACGGCTTAACGTGCCTTCCGAAGCACGGAGGAGCTCGAGATGAAAACTTTTTTTTTTTGTGGTCACCCATCCTATGACCGGTCTTTGCGAAAGTTGCTTTACTTCAACAATCGCAGACCGAGCGCGTTAACCGCTGTGCCACCGAGCTCCTCAATTCAATTCAATTCAATTCAACCACCATGTATAATGTATATCCATGTATAAAAATAGTATGATTCAAAGTGTAACTCTGTTACTAACTGAATTAAAGACATGTTGAGTTTCAAATGAATGAGAAAAAAGATACTTATTTTTTAAATCTTAATCTTTTGGGAGGACCTTTCTTTTGTTTAATATTAAGATCTTGTTTGAGAATAGTTTGATGTTTAGCGGATATTTTGGAAGTTTCTAGAAGCTTGTTATCTTTGGGTTATCATCTGTACCTTGTTACTAAGGAGTTTTATATTTTTTAAGACTGTTTCAGCACCTGCTGATAAACAATCTGCCTGAAAAGTTTTGGACAGACTATCAGTCACTTATAGGGAATCAGACACTAAACTTATATAATTATATTACTCTGCTTACCGTTTCGGAGATACAGGCGCTATGCTTTGTTATGTTAATTATACGGTCATAATTATGAATCTCTATATCATTATTACTTGTCTAAGCATACCTTGTAATAATATAATAGAATAGAGTTTAAATGCTAACAATTATTATGGCGAGAGAATATTAAAATACCTTGTTCCAAGAATATTTAATAGTATTGAGTTCGAAAACAAATGTTGTAGTAAGCCACTCTTTAAAACTAAATTAAAGCTGTTTTTATTGAAGTCATTTGATGAAAATATTGAATAGTTGGTAGATTTGTAGCATTTAAGAATTAAGTTTAAAACTTGCTGTAATAGATATAAGTAAATAAGTAATTAGTGCATGATTTCGCCAACAAACTGTCTTTCAGTATGGCGAATGTCTTTAAAATTGTAAATGGTCTTATATTATTATTAAATAAAAAAAAAAAACTATTTCAAAACATTATAACATTTACTTGGCATTTGCTAGAGAGGCGAAATGGAAGCATAACACTTAAAATAATAAAATAATTTATCTGTACATTATATTACATTATACTTAAGAAAGAAACGCTTAAAAATACATGCTTACTCAGAAGAATAATGTTGAGCACTAAGCATATGTTTCCGACTTTGTCCTAATTTTCTTTAAGCAACAAAGTTTAAGCGTGAAAAGGAAACAGACAGACAAACATAAGCGTCTCTGTCTGATTTGCGCCTCAGTCCACCACTTATAGTTAGAGCATAAATAAAAGAGAAATAAAAAACCAATGGGGTAGTCAGAGGTACATCCACCGCAAGATGAACTAAGTACCCATACTTCACATTGCTTTCTGACTAAAATCACTGGTGGTGACCCGTATAATGGTTGAGCCAATTGTGTTAGTGAAAAATGTAATTCAATTAATAATACATTGGTGCAAGTCTGGTTCCCCGTTTGAGAAGCGAGCCAAGTTATGGGATAAATGTGACCCATACAATAGCCCATCAATGACCCATACAATGGCTCATCAGTGACCCATACAATGGCTCATTAGTGACCCATACAATGGCCCATCAGTGACCCATATAAAATCCCATCGTGTTAGAAAGGACAGAAACCCTCACAAACGGAATATCCTTTTATATCCCAAGAAGTCTTTAATTAGAACCGAAGTCGTAAACCACATTTCTTTCGCTCGGTAAAACTTGGCAGATAGAAGTTTGTAACTGTAATTCAATACAGAAAGTGTACTAAATGTACGACGTGCTTCCATACTTCTATTCCGGCTAAGCCTTATTTCAACATTGTACTAATTTTGGGTTATTAACACATAACAAAGCATCACGCCTGTCTCCCAAAAAGGGTAGGCAGAGGTCTTCTATCGTGTGGATTGTGAGGTGGATTACCAACCTCATCAACCCTAGTGTCAGGGTTATTATTGAGCCGCCAAAGGCCCCTGACATGACTCATATAACGACTACATACTTGCAACGGTATGTAACTAGGACCAACGCCTTAACGTGCCTTCTGAAGCACGGATCATCTTACTTACGGACAATCAGGTAATCAGCCTGTAGGCAAAGGTGTTTAGTATATATATACACCACTCCTCGCCAACAATGTGTAAGTAAGACCCATGCAATAGTGTGCGCTTCTATTGCCATTATCAATATCAAATATTTATGATCCAAACATGAATTCAAACTCATAATAATAAATTAGACGAGCAAAGATTGGAACCCATGGCCGCCTATCACGTTGATCTAACAGAAAGCTCGGCGAAGCGTGGGTATTTAGTTCATCATGCTGTGAACGTATCTGACCACCTATGACTTCAGAGAGATAGATTAATCTACTTTAAGAACATAATAGTCTCATGACGTTCCGATTTCAAGGTATCATATTACCTATTATGAACCATCAATGACCCATGGTCAATGTCCGTGAAAGAATTAATAATAAAATCATCGCGTAAGTGCGAACGAGACAGACAGTCTGCGCGCGCTCTCCCTTACTCTTACGGCTATTTAGACTAAAGTAAGACACAGAGGGGGTGAGGTTAATTGGTGCGGGGCGGAGAATTACCGTTCTATACGTAGTATTATTTTTTATTCTATGTCTTAAGAAGAAAGAGACAGATAATGAGGATAGTAGTATTTGTTATCATATGTACTTAAAGCACATAATAACGGGTTCTTACCGCGTTTAAAGCAGAGATTTGAGACTCCCGATATTTCGACAATGTTGCAAGTGCCATGATCACGAGATGACGAGATGGCACTTGCAACAGTGTTAAATATCGGGAGTCTCAAATCCCTGCTTTAAACGCGGTAAGAACCCGTTATTATGTGTTTTAATTATGATATTAACCGCGTAAACTTAAAACAATGTATAGTATTTATTATGTTATAGAAAGACTTGATTCGGACGGTTACTTATTTAGGCAACAATATACTTTTATATACTAAAACCCGTCTAAGTACTTAAATGCTGCAAAACAAAACACTTGTTTACTAACACAGACACGAGGCACAAGGTTTCTGTATCAAGGGAACCATGTCTGTTTAGTCTTAAGAGAGCTTTCTAGAAACTTCTAGGAAATACGAGAACTCTCTCGTTGCATTCGCGTTTGAAGTTGGACATAGTAGTAACATTGGCAATGTACTAATATAACTAAACTATGATAGTTGCCAACTTAGGTATTAAGCTAAATTAATATATTATGGAGGGAAGGAATGTGGTGCTTGTATAGATAATTTAATTAACAAACTATCACGGTCAAGGATTCAGTAGCACAGTGGGGTTTGAGTAAGACGATTAAATTCGGACGTCAAAGTATACCTCGGACACTTCATACAAACAACCTCGTTTTACACAGACACTACACATTGGTATTATTGTACACGCGCAACTGTGTGTGTCCAAAAAAGATTAAGATGACCAAAGACTAGGCTGTATGGAAAATTCCCTTTGCCTTCGCGAATGGTTTGGTTTTGGTTTTCCCCGAAGGGTAAGGCAAAGGGAACTATGCCCATACAGCCATGTCTTACGTATTTTTTTTTCTTGATGATTAATGAAATGATGAAAGGTGATGATGATGATACCTAAGCCCCCACCCTCGGAGTAGACTCCTACTCCGAACCCCAAACGAATTAACTCAAAAGTCCGCATAAACTTTCGAGTTATGAAGCGACTTCCTGGCACGAAGCGAAAATAGGCAGATACACTTTGTTTATTGAATACCCCGATATAATAACACTCGCGAATGTCTTCTGACTAACTTAATGCGATCATCAACCACAAAACACCACTTCGTATCAATTATTTAGATTATTCAATGAAGAAAGCAACTGTCCCGTTCCCGTTTCCCGCCAAAAAGCCCTGCGCGAATGGGCAAATAAAAAAAAACTGTGTGTGTGACGTTTGACGCCTTACGATTCAAGTCAAAACTATGTTCGAGGGAGGGGGAAGGTAAACCTAGCTGAGATGTTGTTGGTGGGGAGCGGAGAGTTGCCGTTCTATACGTAGTATTATTCCTTATTCAAAGTTAACAAACCAAAGTTGGTGTGATTTATTATTGGATGGGTCATCATATCATTAAAACCTCAAAAAAATCAATATTCATACACACTAGATAGCAATAATCCAAGGCAAGAGAGCCGTGGTATCCCAGTTGGTAGAACGTTTTTGCCTCTGACTTTGAGGTCGCAAGTTCGTACCAATGATTGTCGAATTTTTTTTAGAATTCATGTTTGGATCATAAATGCGAAGGCGAAGGCGAATGAAAACATCGTGAGGAAACCCACATTTCCCAGAAATGCATTCTCGGGGGTATGTGACCTAACCTGTATTGGGCTGGTTTTCCCTCCGCGGGTTGGAAGGTCAGACAGGCAGTGGCTTCTGTAAAAAACGGGACCTGTCAAATCTTCAGGTTAGGTAAGCGGACCCTGTGAAAAACGGGATAATGTAGGGAGATGATGATCACGATTACAAGGTAGCAATAATAATTACTTCATCCAAGAAGTTATTTCATAGATAATTGATATCACATGGTTTCCAAGATTTGATCCCCATCAATGGCAATAGGCTCGCCCATTGTTACCTATATGGGAGTTAATCATAGCTGGCGAGGAATAGATGTACATTACTATATAGACTCGATGAGGATGAGGAGCTCGGTGGCGCAGCGGTAAACGCGCTCCGTCTACGATTGTTGAAGTAAAGCAACTTTCGCAAAGGCCGGTCATAGGATGGCTGACCACAAAAAAAAGTTTTCATCTCGAGCTCCTCCGTGCTTCGGAAGGCACCATCAATCCGCACTGGGCCCGCGTGATGGTTTAAGGCCCGATCTCCCTATCCATCCATAGGGAAGGCCCGTGCCCCAGCAGTGGGGACGTTAATGGGCTGATGATAATGACTATATAGACACCTCTACCTACCTCTTCGGGGTTACAGGCACGATGCTATGTCACGTTGTTAAAATCAAATATCGAATTCATCTTGCAATATTCTAAGTACTTCTACGTTGAATACATAACAAGTCGTTATAAGCTTTTTTGTTGATAACCTGTTGTGTAACCTTCAAATTATAACGTATTTACTTACCTACCCAAGAATAAGAAGCAAACAACTTGCTGATAATAAATTATCAGAAAGTTTCACAAAAATAAGGAAAATCTTCACTTTTTTCATATAGAAATAGGTTCTAAGTAGGTGTAAGTAACAGACTCCGTGGTCTAGTGGTTAGAACGCTCACGATCTGGAGGTCCGGGTTCGATTCCCGATGGGGACATTTGTCAAAATCACTTTGTGAGACAGCCCTTACCAAACAGGTAAGGACTTTCAGGCTTGAGTCACCAGATTTTTTGAAAAGTAAGACGAGCTTCGGAGGGCACGTTAAGCCGTTGGTCTCGGCTGTTAGCCGTAAAAACACCTCCATCAACCCGCAGTGGAGCAGTGTGAGTATGCTCCATACCCCCTCCGGTTGATTGAGGGGAGGTCTGTGCCCAGCAGTGGGACGTATGTATGCTGATTATGTTATATATATATATTGGTAAGGAGCAATATCTTCCAGATAGTGTGTATGTAAACATTATGTATGTACGTAAAAATGTATCTCTCCTTCCGAGAAACTGTGAAAGGCATACTTACAATACAAGGAATAAAAATAAAATTGTTGTTCAAAATTCTAGATTAAGTAAATTAAATTCATATTTTTTGGGGTTATGTATACGGTTTTACAATAAAATACCAGATAATATTTTAAATTTGTCAGATAATAAATTTAAACCTTACGTGAAGCTTACTTTATGTAAAAAAGCTTATTATAAGATTAATGATTACCTAAATGATAAAAATGTCTGGTATTTAATGTGTTCCTCTGGTTATTAATCTTTCGAACGCCGGAACGCGGATCTCGACCAGACACAATGTAAAATCTATTGTGTCTGGTATCTCGGCATATGAGAGGTTAAATAACTTGTAATGTACCCTCATTGATTTAAAAGATGTGTTGCTGTTGCAGTTTCTTGTCATTTCTTCTCCTCAACCATAACACCTTGCGAAATGACGTAAATTCAAAAATGTTACATTGACCTTCAACAATTTATCCATGATAATTACGTTGAATAAATGATTCTGATTTCTGATTTCTGCGTGCAGCATGGGAGTACATTTACATACGTATGAAGTACTAGGGTAGACAGTTACATATAATACACCTACTCAAAAAAGAGCCTACCGTCGGATTTTCCCATTTTCCCTAGTGCCCCACATATGGGACATGCACGTATGAGTTTCAAATGTATTGTTCCACATGTGGTTCATACGTAGTGAATGTGTTAACATACATAAATAAACTCACGCCGTATAGGTTATTTATTTATGTTATGTAGGTATGCGCAACCAATTTTTACATATTATTACAAAAAAACTAAATCCTAGTATTTAAGCCGAGAAAATCTCTTTATTATAATTCCTTCATAGGGAAAATTCCTACCCGCTATCGTAGTAAAGTTACCAAGCAATTACTATAAACAAAGCGTAATTTTCCAACAGGATCAAGATCAGATAAGACGACGTCACGCACCCCCAAATACTGCTGTAACCTTGTCGCGGCCCTTGTCGCGGCGCATCCTACCTGACCAACAATCGACATGACGTACGAACGTGGATAGCTGTAGGTATATTACTAGACAGGCATACATAGCTAAATAGAGTCGTCCCGAGTACGCGGAGTAGGGCCCCAGAGTCGAGTCGAGTCATTCGCGCGTCTACCGCCGGCCGATATGGGCGTACCTCGAGTCGATCCTACCGCCGAGCTCGAGCTCGAGCGAGCGCGTCGCCCGCACCTGTTGATCGTCGACGACTCCCGGGACACTCGCGGGAACGAAGGTCAGTCACATTTTTACTAATTAATAATTAAAATAAAAAATGTGTCATAAAAGTGCAGAAGAATATTTTTTAAGTATATTTTTTAAAGACAATTTTTCGAATTTTAAACGTGTATTTTATGGTTTGATTTGTAATGTGTTCGAAATTTAAATTCAAATGTTTTGTTTATTGTGTATTAACTTAAAATATTTTTGAAAATTCTTTTCCGTTCTATTTTAGTTAAAGAAATAATCATTTGTTAAATTCAAATTCAAAAATATCTTTATTCAGTAGGGAACTTAGTTACACTTTGAATCGTCATTTAAACTACTGCAGCTTCTCACAACCTATATAGTATAGGCGGGGGAAAGAAGCTGCAAGAAAAGCTTCGGCACTGGGTCCTAGAGGTTCTTTAAAGAAAACCATAAAATATTGTTTTACAATTTTGTAATTACGCTGCTTAATATAACTGTTTAATCCCATGCATTCATATCTTTTAAATAATCTTTAACAGCCTTTTTTTACAAAGTTTATATTTGATATTAAAAATTGTTATAAAAAAAATAAAAATTGTTGTTAAATTATTGTGTCTTAAAATTGTTCAAAAGTAAATTCTGATTGTTGGGAATCTTATTGTAAAAACGTATAGATCTATACATTGTTTTTTACAAGATTTCTTGTTCAGTCGAGGGACATTTAAAGCTAACGTATTTTTATTACGGGTATTAACAATGTGTCGATCACTATTTTTCCAAACTAGTCTATATTGTTTTTACATATTATTAGATACTTATACCTATACATACATACATAAACAGCCTATATACGTCCCACTGCTGGGCACAGGCCTCCCCTCAATCAACCGGAGGGGGTAGATACTTATATTGTGAAGTGAAAATTAAAATAGTAATTTCTTTAAATTTCTTTCTAAGTGACGTCTTGGGTCCCAATTTGTAAATCATACGAATCGCTCGCTTTTGCAGAACAAAAATGCTCTTGTCATCTTCAGCATGACCCAGCAAGATATCGTACGACATTTGGCTGTGGAAGTAGGAAAAATAAACTAATTCTTGTTTCTACATCGGTTATTAAACGAATATTTTTTACCACGAATGCTGCTGAACTGAGCCTTCTAATCAATATGAGGATTGCAGCTTAGCGAGAAAAGTAATTAAAAAAAAAAACAGCAGTATCCGTGAGATCCAGTTCCTATTTTTATACAAAAATATAATTGAGCGGTCTATAATTAAAAATGTAAATACTATAAGTAAAGAGTACTTAAGAGTGGAAGAGCCTGCTTATTTTGCATTTTATGTTTTTAATTAAACATTTTATACTCATATCCTGAGGGTATCAGTACTGGTTGGAGGCCGAGGAAATGGATTCTGGTAGGGTTCTAGCTAGAACATCACCGATTGAGAAATTGGTCGGTGTACTGCGGAACGGAAGCCGATTGGGGCATCCACCGTTCTACACGCCCTATGTCGTGAACCATACATAATCATGTAAGGTCACGAATTATCTGAATTCTGAATCACATTCCAAAACTGAAATGTGTCATAGTTATATGAAATACCTATGGGGCAAAATACCCACAAATGGGCAACGTGCCCATAGCTGTTTAAATATAGGGTAAAAAACCAACGATGTTTTAATATATGATTAGAATGTTTCATAGTTATATGAATACCTATGGGGCAAAATACCCACAAATGGACAACGTGCCCATAGCCGTCTGAATATAGGGCAAAAAGCCCACGATGTTTGAATATGGGGTGAAACCCCGCGAATGGCCTCCAACCGCCCCTTACAGCCATCCCTGTCCACTCAGAATGCCTTGATAAATTCATCTGATTACCGGATAAATCACCACAACGATATTACCTACTGCAATGTTTTACTGTTTGTTTTACTATCCGTTTTACTGTTTACTGTCTGTTGTTCTCTTTATCGATTTGTATCGGATAATACAAATATAGCATAACTGATATGTAAGTAATTAGGAAAATATATAAGTATTATAAGACTTAACTGAATATTCTTCCTGTTATACCTGAAAACACACTGTTTCTTCTCTAATCTGTTTCTGAATAATCTGAATATTCACTGACCTCTGTTCTCTCATCTTAATGCAATTTCATTTGCTCCCTTTGTCGAACTATACCAAACAATACAAATACCTATAGCATAACCGATATCTAAGTAATTAGGAAAATATATAAGTATCATAAGACCCAACCGAACACTCTTCCTGCGCATCGACAGGAAGCCTGGTAAAACCGTTGTTGACTGTTATATCCGAAAACACACTGTTGCTTCTGCTCTGATCTGTTTCTGAATAATCTGAATGTTCACTGATTTCTGTTCTCTGTTCTAATGCACTTTCATTTGTTCTCTCAAAATTATTTAGTTTTTTCGTAATGACAGCCCGCCAAAAGCATCAACTTTTTTCTGGCCAGTATTGTTATGACATAAATAACCTACAAATCGATTACTCACTCGAGTAAAAATAAAATCGATATGATGTATTTTAATATTATTATGAATTTGATTATTTAAATTCGAGAACTGATTACAGTTCGAGACACTGCCCCGACGCGAGAATTATGAAATACACCTGTGTTTTGATTAAGTTTAGCATTCTAAACTCTGCTGTAGGTTTTGAGTAGACTGTGCAAGTTGCTACTTTATGTTCGGAACAACTTGAGCAACGGCAGTTTGCTGAATTAGAAACTCTGGTTCATTTCTCTGTCCTGTTAATTTAGCTGAAGCTGTTGTTGATTATGAGACAGCGCACTGACTGAAAACTTGGCTGATGTTTTTGATAAAAATAAGCAGATACGTCTATTCTGGGTAACTGGAAAGTAACAGTAACATAACAACTTAATATATCTAATATCACAGCTTTCTCCAGATGATGTTGGTATGTTTGCTTTGTGCTGACAACTAACGACTGAAAAAGGTGTAAAAATCGGAGGCATTCCAATTTGTTGCTACTGAAGATACGGCTTAATAGAGGGCAATTAGGCTCTCACCTGAATATCCTGATCTGCGACTGAAGAGATCGAGGCTGCTGATATCATTGACAGCTCCCTGGTATGCGTCAGCGTATGGTTTACCTCATTAAACTGCTGTTTAATCTTCTCCAACTCCCGAAGCTCGTCAACAACAAAGAACTCTTAATTGTACTGAATAATAACCTGGAAGGCATCCACTAGCTGTGGATAATGACTCCCGGATTGCTTCTGCGCCACTGATAGCACGATTGTTGATTCATGTTCTATAACTGTTGTATATGAATTGGTTAATATATGATATTTAATTGAAAACTTGGTCTTAACTCTTAGCAACTGGTTGGTATTCCTTCTAATGACAATACTTACTGACTATTTCGAACATGTTTACACTGAATTTTTGCAATATAAATTGAAGTAAAACATAATAAAATTTGTACCCCAAAAACATAAAATCAATGAATTAGTACTTTTCGAAACTCGTAAATGAACTGACTGACAACAAACTTAACAACACAATTCAACTGATCTGATTTCATGATCTGATTTATGATTTGTTGATATCTGGTATAGTCAATCTGATTTTATGTTGATAACTGGTATAGTCAATCTGATTTAATGTTGATAACTGGTATAGTCTATCTGATTTAATGTTGATAACTAACATGGTCAATCCGATTTGATGTTGATAACTGTTATGGTCAACAGTTACATGGTCTATCCGATGTGATGTCGATAACATTAACAACTGGCTTCGTCCTTCTGATTTATCAACTGATTTGGTTGATCTGATTCGCAAATAATCTGGTCAATCTGCTTTGACAACTGATTTGGTCCATCTCATTTAACTACTATTATTGGCCCATCTGATTTGAGTCAACTGATTTAACAACTGTTATTGGCCCATCTGATTTAAGTCAACTATTATTGGCCCATCTGATTTGAGTCACCTGTTTTAACAACTGTTATTGGTCCATCTGATTTGAGCTAACTGATTTAACAACTGTTATTGGCCTATCTGATTTGAGCCAACTGATTTAACAACTGAATTGGTCCATCTAATTAGGTCCATCTGATTTAACAACTGAATTGGTCCATCTAATTAGGTCCATCTGATTTGATGTCAACTGTTCTGTGTCTACTGATTTTGTACTGGGTATCATAACACTAAATTACATGTTCAAGATATCCCAGCATCTCCACCATGTCGTGAACCATACATAATCATGTAAGGTCACGAATTATCTGAATTCTGAATCACATTCCAAAACTGAAATGTGTCATAGTTATATGAAATACCTATGGGGCAAAATACCCACAAATGGGCAACGTGCCCATAGCTGTTTAAATATAGGGTAAAAAACCAACGATGTTTTAATATATGATTAGAATGTTTCATAGTTATATGAATACCTATGGGGCAAAATACCCACAAATGGACAACGTGCCCATAGCCGTCTGAATATAGGGCAAAAAGCCCACGATGTTTGAATATGGGGTGAAACCCCGCGAATGGCCTCCAACCGCCCCTTACAGCCATCCCTGTCCACTCAGAATGCCTTGATAAATTCATCTGATTACCGGATAAATCACCACAACGATATTACCTACTGCAATGTTTTACTGTTTGTTTTACTATCCGTTTTACTGTTTACTGTCTGTTGTTCTCTTTATCGATTTGTATCGGATAATACAAATATAGCATAACTGATATGTAAGTAATTAGGAAAATATATAAGTATTATAAGACTTAACTGAATATTCTTCCTGTTATACCTGAAAACACACTGTTTCTTCTCTAATCTGTTTCTGAATAATCTGAATATTCACTGACCTCTGTTCTCTCATCTTAATGCAATTTCATTTGCTCCCTTTGTCGAACTATACCAAACAATACAAATACCTATAGCATAACCGATATCTAAGTAATTAGGAAAATATATAAGTATCATAAGACCCAACCGAACACTCTTCCTGCGCATCGACAGGAAGCCTGGTAAAACCGTTGTTGACTGTTATATCCGAAAACACACTGTTGCTTCTGCTCTGATCTGTTTCTGAATAATCTGAATGTTCACTGATTTCTGTTCTCTGTTCTAATGCACTTTCATTTGTTCTCTCAAAATTATTTAGTTTTTTCGTAATGACAGCCCGCCAAAAGCATCAACTTTTTTCTGGCCAGTATTGTTATGACATAAATAACCTACAAATCGATTACTCACTCGAGTAAAAATAAAATCGATATGATGTATTTTAATATTATTATGAATTTGATTATTTAAATTCGAGAACTGATTACAGTTCGAGACACCCTATTTATGTAGTAATGAAAGTAATTACTCCACCGACAAGAGCGCAGCTCTTAAATAAAGAGAGAGAGATCCTGACAAAAAGGCTCATTTTATTCTCTAAAATCGAATTAATTCCACAAGGTAAACAGGCGTGAGAAAAAGCAAATGGACCATTAATATTCGTCGATTATTGATTGTTTTATACGAGTTTACACGGTATGTTTTGGAAGCAACGATGTTGACTGCCGGTGTACGGACAAACCAAGGTTTTTGTTGCACCGTCGACTTTAAAAACTGTTAAAACATAATAATACCGGGTTTTTACCGCGTCATTGTCAGGGATATGAGACTCCAAACAAACAAACAGCAAATGTAGAAACAAGCGGCAAAGAAAAAGGGTAGATATGTTTGTCCTTAGAAAATTATGGATCTACCTACTCCACTCCAATTTCATCAGTCGTTCCGTGATCATGGCACTTGCAACAGTGTTGAAATATCGGGAGTCTCATATCCTGATAATAACGCGGTAAGAACTCGGTGTTATTTGTTTTAATTATGATACTAACCGCGTAAACCTCAAACAATGTAAAACCTGTTTGTATTATTGTAATTATTTTTAATAAATACTAATAATAAAACAACTGGTGAATTCACACGTTTTATGTTTTAAAATGATTAAATAAATTTTATTCGAAATTATTTATATTCGTCTAAAAATTCCTACGGGTACGTTCTTTAAAATTAGGTGGCTTTTTAGTATCAAAAATAATGATAATACTATTTAAGGTAAATCTGTGTTATCAAATGTGTACTTGTTAGCACTATACAAAAAAAAAACTCAAAATGAAAAAATATAATATATTTCTTACAGATTAATTAAGACAGAGCAATATGTTTACATTAGCAAAGCAACTTTAATTTATTGCAATAAGATATAGCATAGCTTTTGCTCTCGTCTTTCTATGTGTGGCGGCCACTGAAATTCTCCCATGTCCTCCCAACATTATGGATTTATTTTTCGAAGACCATAGGCTCTAATACCAATTGTGGCTGTAGGTTAACTGCTGTTGACTTGTTGCTTTGTCCACTTCAAAAAGGATTATTATAGGAGTGAATTATGTAAATAGGTTATGCAAACTGTTGGTTGCGGTTTCTGTTAAGTCTATACACCAAGTCTGGGGCCCCGGCGGTTTGATAACAACCTTGACACCAAGGTAAGTGAGGTCAATCATCATATTGTAATACTATGATAGCCTAGTGTAGCACAGTGCACTATAGTATAGTGTAATATTATAGTGCACTATAGTATAGTGTAATGTTATAGTGCACTATAGTATAGTGTAGTATTATAGTGCACTATAATATACGTAGTGTATATATTATTGACCTTGGAGGAAAACGTCATATCTTCCATGAGTAATAAGCCCAAGGACCGAGTTCCAATTACACCTGCCTGCAACATCGGAATTTATCATCGATCTAATACTGCACAGTTGTAGATCAATGGAATTTATATTGATGCGACCGTCATTGCGATCTTTATTGACACTATGCAGGCCCACCGTTCTGATCGACTTTTTATATTACAGTAAAAAGTTTGTATTTCAAAGACGGTTAAGTGCGGCCTTATTGCTGAAGCATCTTTTTCTTCCAGGTAACCATTGAGCATATTACATACATAAAATAAACAGCTTATACACGTCCCGCCGCTAGGCACAGGCCTTCCCTCAATCAACCGGAGAGGGTATGGAGCATACTCCACCACGCTGCTCTACTGCGGGTTGGTGGAAGTGTTTGGGTTAGTAGCCCGGGACCAACGGCTTAGCGTCCGAAACACGGAATCATCTTACTTTTTCGGACAATCAAGTGATTCAAGCCTGCAATGTCCTTACCAAACAAAGGACATCATAATACGCATAGATAAATCAGATAAGCTCATTTTGTTTAATACATGTGCGCTTCGAATTCGCAGTTTACAATTTTCTTAGCCTGACATTTATTATTTAAAATATTATGAATTTGATCACGGTGACAGATGATGGACCGTCATTTATCATATCAACTTTAATTATATTTATCATGTTGGAAAATAAATTAAAATTCAGTGGATTACCTTGCTAACTAATTGGACCGTTATGGGTTTTCCATCAATTATTAATTAAATACTTTTGTAATTATGTGTTGTTACCAGGGCTTAGAAACGATACAGTTATCGGTAAAGGGTAAGCTACCGTAATTATTATACCGGTATGAAATTGCGGTACCGATTTCCTATTGGTACGTAAAACGGTAGCGACACCTTAACCGCTTGTGTAGTGTAACCGATTTCAAGTCCTGGTTGTTCCAAGCTGGTTATTATTCTTGATTACCATGATACACTGTCGCTTCATCATCATCAGCCCATTAACGTCCCCACTGCTGGGGCACGGGCCTTCCCTATGGATGGATAGGGAGATCGGGCCTTAAACCACCACGCGGGCCCAGTGCGGATTGATGGTTATTAACGACTACTAATGCAGCCGGGACCAACGGCTTAACGTGCCTTCCGAAGCACGGAGAAGCTCGAGATGAAAACTTTTTTTTGTGTTCACCCATCCTATGACCGGCTTTTGGGAAAGTTGCTTAACTTCAACAATCGCAGACCGAGCGCGTTAACCGCTGCGCCACCGAGCTCCTCACTGTCGCTTATTCTAACAAAATGTGTAATTACTGTGTCAATGAAAGGAGGGTCGTCTTTAACACGTCAGTTTTTCAACATGTTTTGACACAAGTATTTTGTATAGACGTATGTGACCGTTCTGTCGGGACAGGTATCGATCGAACGTCGTTTCAAATGCAGTAACGACATAACGGTTAACACTGTCAAATTACATTGGTATATTTCTATATAAAATGTCACCGATGCTATAGCTGTCAACAGCTATGTATTATATTTATTATTATATTTATTTTCAACTCAACATTAATTAATTTTTCATTTTAATAAATATGATTTTAATTTTAAGTTTTGATTTTAATAATTTTTAACTTTATTTCATTATTATTATTATTTTTAATTTTAATATATGGGACATAATTATATCTTACAATATGGGTGCCTACCTTAAATAAATGCATTTTATTTTTATTTTTATTAACTGGGGGGTCTAAAAAGGCCACATAGTTGCAATTCATCTAAGAAAGAAATATTGTTATTTGACATTTTATTTGCATTGCGCACTTACTTTTATATGCGCAAAATGCAATATTTCTATTTTCGATAAATTTCATGGATGTGGCCTTTTTAACCCCCCAGTAAGTAATAGTGACACAAACGGCTATAGCTGTTGACAGCATGACGAAAAGGTTTATTAAGACTAGTCCACTCTACGTAAAGAGCCCTGCGGTCAAGGCGTGGCGCTGGGTGTCGCTGACTTTGCATTTAATTTTATTATTATGGTTTGTCAATTAGAATAATTTCTATCGCAGCGCAGATTAAATGTTACGCGATGAAATTTTATGACCTTGACGCGGATTAACTTAACGTAAACTCTCGACTATATCCTGAGTGGGGTATTGTACTAATTCTATTTCTCTTTTGCTTTGTATTTTGTTTTTTCCTGTTTGTGCAATAAAGTATTTGTTATGTTATGTTATGTTAGAGGTACTTACATGAAATATCCACAACAAGCTTTCTGTTAGACCAACGTGATAGGTGGTGAGCCGTATTGCCGACTATAATGGTCAAACCAACTGTGTTAGTGAAAACTGCACTTATGATAAATCAATAACTTATTGGTCTTTAGTCTTCGTGTGGTAATAAAGTAGATTATACGTATCAGATAAATCTCAAGACGAGAAGATTAATAAGAGGTCATTGACCGGACAAGAGAGTCCAGTCAAACAGAATAAAATATTATAAAGAAAGAATGAAAGGATCTATCAAGAACTGTTTTTAACTAATGATGTCTTTAATAAAATATAAAATGAATTTTGTATGATTACGTTCAATTATTCTTTTTAAAGTAAAAAAAAATTTGTTCTATTGTTTTTATTATAGAAAATAACTTTAAATTTACAATTAATTATATAAAAAATGAATAGCGACATGTACGTAAAATTGTATACCTTTTTGCAATCAAATAAAATCATATTTAAAAAAAAAATGTTGGTGTGTGGCATGTCTTATTTTTTTAATGTTTTTTTTTTGTTTACATGGCTTGGTTTGAAACAATACAAGGTAACTGACCTTATACAGTTTATTGGACACGGGTAATTTGAATCAATAAAAGCAGTTATTACGTTCGTTTCAGAAAAATATTTTATATAACAACATTCGGGGTACTACCACTGCGTGACTATTGTCAAAATAATTAAATCAACATACGTAAACTCACACTCGTGATTTATTGGGGCAGACTGAGAGCCAAGGAACACTCAAAACAAAACGATCCGAAATCAAATCACACATCCCCACACATATACTTACCATCAGATGAGATTCTGGTCAAATACAAACCTATTTTTATTTAATTGTTATTTAAAAATCCAATTCACAGTAAAAAAAATAATAAATCACGTAATTTATTTATTTTCAGGGACTTCAAAATCCCTTCTATTTGTTACCGAATGCCTCTATCATGAATTTAAAATTCTGATTCAAATTAATAATATTAAGTAATCTATTTAATTTTAGAGACCTCAAAATTCCATTTTGTTTGATGAAGGTCTCCATTTCTTGATGGTCTATTGTGTTATATTAGTATGTAGATTTTTGAATGGTAGAATCTGCGATGGTAGAATTAGTTACACATGTCTCCACCGGAAATCAAACCGAGGACATCCGGATCGTGAGGCCAATGCGTTTTTGAGGTTATCGCATGCGTGTACAGCTAACCATCATTTTGACATTTACCACCATCGCTGGGTAAATCCATTTTGCAGTAACACCTAATATATACAATAGCGAAAGGTCACCGACTGACCCATCACGAAATCTCCGGAACTAAAGTTTCGCACGTGGGTTCCTTTTAGGACGTAGGTGCTCACTACGATCTTGGGATTTTGCGAAAATCAACCTCTAAGGGATGAAAAAGGGGTAGAAAAGTTTGTATGAAAATTATTTGAAAATATTTCATTATTCATTATTTTTTAACAACCCTTACAAAGAGGTGAAATAGAGGTTGCAAAATTGTATGGAAAAAAAAATTAAAGCTAAGCCGGGCCGGATGGCTAGTATGCAAGGTGTTAGTGACATCATCACCATGATTCTCAGTTGATAGCAAGTAGAATTTCCCATCGCAAAAATATAGAACTGAAAATAATTAAAATAAAACACTAAAATTTTCATGATTTTTTTCGATAGGGAATTCCACTTGATATCAACTCAGAATCATGGTTTGAATCATCTCCCTCAGTATTCGTTACGGTGACACTAACACCCAAGCCTACTTATTATGTACGAAGGAAAATTCTACTTGATCTTACCTCAGAATCATGTTCTGAATCATCCCCCACAGTATTCGTTACGATGTCACTAACAACCTGTATGTACAATAAATTGAAGAGACACTTTTGATTGGAGATTGTGTCTGTTCTAGTAGGGATTATGCACGTTAGTTAATGGTTGCGTGATGCTTCAATAGAGTAATACGCCCGAGTGAAACCCATCTGACGTGCTAACTGACTAACACAGAGGTACACAGAGGCTTAAGTTGGGATTTACAAATTACTATAATTAAAACACATACTAACGGGTTCTTACCGCGTTTAAATCAGGGATATGAGACTCCCGATATTTCGACACTGTTGCAAGTGCCATGTTATCGAGCATGTGGAATCCAGCGTTACCTAAGTGTTGTAAAAAGCTTAAAACGTAGGCCGTTTTAAGCTTTTTACAACGGTGTCAAAACGCGAGGACACAGTGAGTGCGGTTTGTCGTAGTGAGTTTGGTGCCAGTTCAGATGGTTCGGAACATTCCGATATCAAATACATAAACAAGCTGCAAAGAAAGAGGGTAGACAGATATGTCTGCCCGTAGAAAATTATGAATCTACCTACTCCACTCCAATCTCATCAATCATCCCGTGATCATGGCACTTGCAACAGTGTTGAAATATCGGGAGTCTCATATCCCTGATTTAAACGCGGTAAGAACCCGTTAGTATGTATTGTGTTTTAATTATGATAAAAACCGCGTAAACCTAAAACAATTTACAAATTACTACCAGATTTACTTACATCAACTCACACCTATTTCCCACATTTGCTTTGATCATTTTGATTTGCTTCCACCACATTTGTCAATCGTTTCATACACGCACGACGCTTCAGAGTAAATCGTACTGAACATTTTCTAAGGACGTTTCCAATTTATTCTAGGTCTTCCTCAGCCAGCCCTACCACCAACCTTTGCTTTATATATACTGCTTTCGTAATCCTATAGAGGCCGAGGGACGGTAATATTTCGGAGCCAATAAATGCTTCTCACTTGATAATTGGCCACAAACGAATAACACGGAAAGCTTATACGTTTTCAGGAAAACAGATATTGCTAATATTTTTTTACACGTGGACATAATACGCGTGATCAGCGAATGTTTATGATAGCCAGAATTTATCTTTATTAGTGAGAATTAGTTTTCATTACTCGAATCAGTGGGTTTCCGAGAAACAGTCTCAGCGACTCAGTTAATAATATATTCAAACTTAATTATTCTAAATGAAATGAATATTATTTTACTGTCGGCTAGCTGCGCTTACAATGAGTTTAAAGAGTTTATTTTGTAGTCATTTTCTATTAAATGGTTAGCAACTTATATATTTTTTATAAAAAAACTTAATTGTTTTTCTTTTAAGTATTTTTAAATAAAAAAACCGCTTTCTTGACGGTGCATATCGTCTTAAAAATCTAAAGTTCTTAGATTTGTATTATAAACTTTACATTTAATTGAAATCTATCTACTTAATCCAAAAATTAAACGACTTTAACAAGTATTTAAATTCAAATGAGTGAGCTTTTTCTTCTATCGTGTGGGTTGTGAGGTGAATTCCCAACCCCACCAACCCTAACTAGGGTTTTTTGAGCCGCCAAAGGCCCCTGACATGGCTCATGTAACGATTACTTACTTACATCAGTAAGTAGTAACCGGGACCGACGGCTTAACGTGCCTTCCGAAGCACGGATCATCTTACTTTTTGGACAATCAGGTGATTAGCATGTAAAGTCCTAACCAAACTAGGGATCACAAAGCGATTTTTGTGATATGTCCCCTCCGGGATTCGAACCCGGGACCTCCGGATCGTAAGACCAACGCTCAACCACTGGACCACGGAGGCCGTTAATGAGTGAGCAGTGAGTGAGGAACAACACCTTTTTTTAAAAAAAAAAAAAAACAAATAGTTATATAATAAATCAGATTAACAAAAATCAGTATACATTTACACTCCATGATAGGCCAGTTCGGAGAACGAGTGACTTACATGGTCAGTGCTACGGGTTCGAATCTCGGCTCGGCTCTAAACCACTCAATTCGAATTTATGAGTTTGGATTCATGTTTGTACCCATCCTCTCAGACGACGCACTGAGCCGAGGTTCGCGCCCAACTGGGCACCCTCAGGCCTGTTGTCTTAAACGTTGTACCGGGTGAGAGCCTTCAGCGCTCCCCATTGGTCCGGCCAAGTAGTTAATGCCATCTGCGGCAAATCTACAATAAGTCACGTCAAAAAAAAAATGTTTGTGCCCGATTATATTGGCATTAGGCTCGCCCCGTTTTGCATGGGACTTAAGTAAACATTACTGGCGACGAGTGGATGTGTATACTATTCACCTTTGCGTATGTTATTTTTTATTGGAGTTGACCATTAGCTGGTCATTAGACGATTTATGTGCATAACGTACCTGACAAGGCCGAATGATCTGTTTCCTTGAAAGTATTTTCGTGTTTCCGGGTCCATGTAAATAGAACCTTGAAATGTTTAAGTACCCTATGCAGGATCGGTCAATTCAATTTGGTTCTTTATGTATATTGACTTTGAAGGTTCATTGATTTCTCTCGTCGTGGTCTGGGAGTAAAAAATGAACATAAAATCCATTCAACTGTTTCGAATCTCGGGCATCTTGTCTAAAAAGTCTGCCTACTGAAGATGTCCACACCAATATTGATCATTATAGTCATATCTCACTAAGACACCATGGTGACGTTACCACGGTCACGCCATTACAAAAAACATATGGCACCAACATGTCACCTTATGATTGACACAACTATATTATCTCACCTGTGTTACCCAAGTTGTTGTTGTATGTATACATTTTTAACACTGTCACTGTGAACTTGGGCATAATGTATATATACATTTTTATCATTGTCACTGTAGTTTTCGGAATCGTTTGCAACTTGAGTAACTCAGGTGAGGTAGTGTTTATAGAACTGCATACATTTTGTTGGTCATTGTAAGATAGGGTCCTTATTATGTATTATTAATTATTTGTATCAAAAGTTACGACAAATGACATATGATTATGATTATACATACGCAGATTGTTGTTGCATTGTTCCGCATCCAAGGTTTTTATGGCTGATTCCTGGTAGTTGCCTGGAAGAAATTGCTTCAGAGCAACAATGCCGCCCAGTTGTCACCATCTCTCTAGCATTATCCCCGTTTTTCACAGGGTCCGTTTACCTAACCTGAAGATTTGACAGGTCCGGTTTTTTACCCCGCGACGGGAAAACGAGCCTAATACAGGTTGAGTCACATACATACCTCTGAAAAGGCATTTTTCGAGAATGCGGGATTCCATAAGGTTCATCATATCCATCTTAGGACTTCGTATCAACAGTGGCTGCAAGTTGTCTTTGATTACTTGTGGCTCTGCCCACCCCATTTGGGATTACGGGCGTGAGTTTATGTATGTATGTATGTATGTGGGATTCCTCGCGATGTTTTTCTTCACCGCTGAGCACGTGATAATCATTTATGATCCAAACAATTCGACAATCATTGTCGAAGGCCGCCCATTTATACTGTTGCTAAATGTTTGTATGTTTTGTTTGTGTGCAATAAAGCATATTTGATTTGGTGTGATTGTTTGATCCAGAAAATGCTTTAGAATGTACGAGAATTTGCGTAGTATGAATCAAAACCCCTAAATAACTTGTCTGTTTTAAATCAACGTTAAAGTTATGAAATAACAAAGAGTTTTGATCTATAAATGCCAGTAATTATTAAAATATTATAATAACATTAGAAACTTCTGTATAAGTACTTGGAAAATTGTTGTCACTTGAAATGATTTGAGTTTGTGTGAAGGTCAATGTTTACGGTGTCTCAGCAAAAGCCTGATTATGCAAAGAAGGTGGTAGACTTAGGTGAAGATTACTTTACAAGTTGACGGGCAAAGATTAACCAATCTTGAGGCCACTTTCTTTGCAGTTTACAAAGAGGACAGAGCTTTTTGAAGTGAGTACGCTGAATTTTTCGCCTATTTAGCGTTTGCGAATACAGTTATAACAGAAATTCGGCACTGTCGCGTTTATACTCGTCTGAGCTTTCAGGTACAATAAATAAAAAATAAAATAAAGTTTATTTCGTTTACAATAACCTTAATTAGCAATCGTCAGGGTTGGAGCCTGCTAGTAAGTGCAAAAACACCTAACAGGATCCGCTCCTCCATAACCATTCTTAATTATACAACATTTACCGCTTATGTTGGTAGTTACTTTATTTTTACAAGGCAATTAAGTTCAGACTTCTTAAGGAACATTGAATGTAATACAAATATAAAAGTAAAATATAAGTGAAACATTAATATATTATAATTAATAAGTGAAGTAAGTAATATGTTTATTTTTTGTTATGTGTGTATACAGTCTGGACATTGTGTGAAACTATAACTATGATCCAGTAGTTTGCAGATCTCAAGTGTGTTGTTTGCTTCTTTTAATAAACTCCTGAAAAATTATGTAGTGGCATAGTCGAAATAATTAGGTAAATACTTACTTCTCAAATTGTAGCCGTGGTAGCACAGTTGGTCGCAGGTTCGAATATGTTTTCGAATTCAAGTTCGGATCATAAATTATTATCACGTGTTCAGCGGCGAAGGAGAACATCGTGAGGAAACCCACATTCTCGACAAATGCATTTCGGAGGTATGTGACCTAACCTGTATTGGGCTGGTTTTCCCTTCGCGGGTTGGAAGGTCATGCAGTCGCTTATGTAAAAAACCGGACCTGTCAAATGTTCAGGTTAGGAAAGCGAGCCCTGTAAAACGCTAAACGCTAAGGAGATGATGATTCTCAAATTGAAAACGCCACACTGCATTATGAGCCCTGATTCCAAGTGTACTGTTTACGTTGTTTTAAACTGCGCACTATAGTGTCTAGGGAAACGGTAATGATGAGGGACAATACTTCACGTCAAAATATAAATAGGGATAATATTTCCAACAGACGCTGAGGGAGTTAATATTATCCATTAGAATAAATGGAACGTTTCGTTGGCGACACGGAGGCTTAGGCGGAATCCTTGGGAAATGCTTAAAAGTAATCTGATTATGCCCAAGATTATTTAGGCATTTTATTTCCTTAAGATAGTAACTTCCACTGGGACGGGATACTACTTTTCGGATAAAGCCATAAAAAAAGCTACTTATATTTACATACAATAGATAATTTCTCGCAGCCTATACTATAGACACGTATAGAGTAATGCTGAAAACTGATGCTGATTCTGACAAAACTTGGTACCTATGTATAGTTTTCGATTGGCTACGTAAAATTAACTACTTAATTCTACATACAGGGTGTTAGTGACATCGTAACGAATACTGAGGGGGATGATTCTTCAGACCACGATTCTGAGTTAATATCAAGTGGAATTTTCCGTCGCAAAATTAAAGTTTTCTTTTTAGTTTTTTTTTAATTATTTTCAATTCTATACTTTTGCGATGGAAAATTCCACTTGATATTAACTCAGAATAATGAGCGATGTCACTAACTATATACGGAGATATCATATTATATAGTATGATATCTCCATATATAGTTAGTGACATCGATTTTATACTTTTATACGTATATATATAACATAGCCGCAAGCAATCAGAAGACAGTTAGTATCCACTTCTGATACGAAGTCCCCAGATGAAGATGAATTACTCTATCGTGTTCTATTTTTTATCCGCTCCTAGATCGGCATAGAACACGTAGTTGTGAGATCAAAGACCTCATCAACCCTGGTGTCAGGGTTACTATTGAGCCGCCAAAGGCCCCTGATTTAACTACTATATACCTATTTATTTAAGTAAATAGTATCCGGGACTGTGGTGTTTAGTGTGCTCTCTGCAATTCTGAAGCACATAAATATCTGATAATCTATTGATTACAGCCCGCACTATCCTGACGAAAACAAGGGCAGTCTCACAAACAATTTTTCGTTTGACGTGGGGACACCAGATTGTACTGTATCTATCTTCATCTGTGTGAATTTGTTTTGTATGTTATGTGCAATAAAGTATATTTGATTTGATTTGATTTGAAATTAACTCAAAAAAATCCAAATTAAAAGTACGTAAATAAACAGTAGTTTCATAACGTCCTTTTGGTACACAAAAATACACGTATATTTCTTACTATTTCCAAGACAGATCTCGCTTTCATCAAAACACAATAACCCACGAATGCTATAAACGAGCAAATGTATCATCATCACTCAAATTCAACGTAAAATACAGAAAGCATTGCAACTGGGTCTTACCCGGATAACCGGGTCAAGACCAACTGGGAGTTGCCCAAGTTCACTCAAATACTATATACGTTTATTCGGATACTTATAAGTTCGATCACGGTAGAGTTTATCCGGGTATCAAATTCATCCGGGTACGTGAACGCAATAAAAACGAACCCAAAACCCGGTACTCATTTTACTCGTCTTACTAATGGAACTAATAAAACATTACCATTTTACCCGGATAAAGTTTTGCCATGATTCTGAGTGACCCTGATTCCGTCGTAAAATTCATAATTACTTTTTGTGTTTTTTAAATTATTTTCAATTTTATACTTTTGCGATGGAACATTCACTTGATATTAACTGAGAATCATGGTCTGAATCATTCCCCTCAGTATTCGTTATCATGTCACTAACACCCTGTATATATGTATATGTATTATCCGTATCGGACTGATAGTGACGTGATGGTAGGTAATAAAATGAAATTCTTCATATCGTTTGGGTTGTGAGGTGAAAAACCAGCCTCATCAACCATGGCTCATATAACAATTACTCACTTACATCAGTAAATAGTGACCGGGACCAACGGCTTAACGTACCTTCTGAACCACGGATCATCTTACTTTTGGACAATCAGGTGATCAGCATGTAATGTCCTAACTAAACTAGGGATCACAAAGTAATTTTTGTGATATCTTCCCATCGGGATTCGGACCTGGGGCCTCGGAATCGTGAGTCCAACGCTCAACCAATGGACCACAGAGGCCGCATAAAACGAAATTTTATGAGAAAAGCCAAATATAATGTAGTAACGTATAGTAACAGTATAATATAGTAACAGCAAGGGAGCACCGACAGAATCATAACAGAGAAAAAAACGTATCAAAATTTATGTCATTCCATAACTGGCTGGAGACCAGCCAGTCGCTGCCCAACTAAAGAGTCCGCGACGATACCCATTTCACACATAAAAGTAAGAAAAATTAGAGGTACTTAATTATAGATTCTGCAGTTAAAATTGAATTTCACCAAACAAAAATCATCATCTTCATCCATTCATTTCCTATACCTAAAGGTTGCCTGGAAGAGATTGCTACCTCAGCAATAAGGCCGCCTGTTGGACTACCAATCTAATTATAATACCTGATGTATTTTTAATATGATTTAAGTGCAATAAAAAGATTATTGTATTGTAAAAATAGTGGTTTTCCCGTTTCTGATTACCTTAACTATTACAATAATATTCTTACATTTCCGGGTAAGTTCATGAGTTGAATGACAATGAAACCGGAAAACCGGGTAAGAGGTTTCCAACACGTGGCGTACCCGGGTATTATTAGTACGGCTCGTGCTGAAAGTTTAACCAGTTTGATGTATTCTTATGATAACTTAATGTTTCTGTTGTTGTTGCAATCATTAAACACTGAATTCATTTGTAATGAAATAAGCTTGAATAAGGCCGATATCTAGGTTGAGTGATAGAGTGAGAAACAGTGTGATAAGACAGAGATGTGGTGTAAAAGACGATATAGTGACTAGGATTGAGAAGGGAATGTTAGGTTGGTTTGGACACGTAGAGCGGATGAAGGATAATAGAATTGCAAAAGCGGTATTTAAAGCAAAATGGAATTCTATAGTCTCTGCTTACCCCGGTGGGAAATAGGCGTGAGTTTATGTAAGTATGTATGTAAGGCCGATATCTCTCTAGGACACCATGGTGGCGCCACGACAGTCGCGCCAAAATGTATGTATTTAACACCTGATGTTTCGTTGGTGGCGCAACCAACAAGACAGCAGCAAGTTCGGATAATTATTTAAAAAATTACAAACGCTTACTTTATACCTAAATATTTTATTTTATCGAAAAAGCTTTATATTATACAAAAAAAAAATACTTTTTTCATTTATTTCAAATTTCCGGCGAAAACAGATGGTCACGTGACATTTTTCAAAGTGATGTCATTTTTCAATAAACAACTGACAGACAGTTTTTGTTTATTTTGTGATATGTGACGTCACACGAAGCTCAATCATGGCCGCCCGTGTTTCGGGTCTTGTAATACACAGATAAATTAAAAAAAAATAATAATAAAAAAGTTTATTTAGGTAAAATCTACGACACACATATACATTTAAAACATTAAAATATACACACATAACATTAATATTTAGTTAGAAAACATAAAGGAAAACATAATTTCGTATGTTTTTATTTTATTCTTTTTATAAAATATTTAATTAATTAAGAAAAGACTTACTCTTACTTAGTATTTGCTTGTTAAAATAAATCTAATAGAAACTGTTTCTTTCTTGAGAAGTCAAATTCAAATTCAAAAATATCTTTATTCAGTAGGTAACATAGTTACACTTTGAATCGTTAATTTGTACATAACGAACGTCTCATCCGCCTAAAACTACTGCAGCTTCTCACAACCTGTATAGCCGGGGAAAAGAAGCTGCAAGAAAAACCTCGGAAGAATCCCCCTCAAGGAGGGGGACAATCGTTTATTGATTTGAATTTGTATCAATGGCAATTGGTATTATGTTTATATATATCGTGGCGCGTATGCGATTGTTGTAGAGAATAGACAAGATAGACGAGAGTGGATGTCATAGACAAGATAGACCGCCGGAACCGGAACTTGTCGGTGTTGCCGTCGGTGAGAATTTTGGATGCGTTCACGTTGCCGTGAACAATATTCCTTTAAACGTAGCATAATTAGAGTGATACATCTCTTGTCTCTTTCGTACTAAGCTGTATACCGCTAATTTTAAAGAGACATATCTTTGGTCTCTTTATTTTATACGTTTCTTTTATTTGTACACTTTGTGCCTTATCACTTTTATTGATCTCTCACACCATGCGGGTTTGCCTGGAAGAGATCTCTTTTAGACATAAGTCCACCTTTTGTATGTATTAACGCGTACAATAGTTTAATAATTGTACCTACTCTACGTCTCCGATTACGTACTTGAGCTCTTAGCCTCGTAAGTTGTATGCAATATCAACACTAAGTAATTATGGTTTCCATTAGCGTTGGCCTTGCAACAAAGCTCAAATAATATTCGGTCGCTATTACTTAGGTTAGAGAGAAACCCCACTGTTGTTGCTCCGTTGCTATAACGCAACATGTCTGGTATTTAGTGCCAAGACCACGTGACGTTCATCGTTATGATAATATGTGGAACGACGGAGGTTAATCGTATATTATTCATCATAGGATTTTCAATCAAAAATGGCTGCAGGTTATTTTCTGATTACTTGTGGCTCTGGAGCGTTACAAATGCCACATCGAAGCAATTCTGCTATTTGACATTGTTTTTAAATCTTCTTCTTATCGTGTGAGTTGTGAGGTTGGATTACCAGCCTCATCAGCCCTGGTATCAGGGTTATCATTTAGCCGCCAAAGGCCCCTGACGTGGCTCATGTAGCGACTACATACTTACATCAGTAAGTAGTAACCGGAACCAACGGCTTAACGTGCCTTTCGAAGCTTAGATCATCTTACATTCGGTCAGATAGGTGATCAGCCTGTAATCCTAACCAAACTAGAAATCACGAAGTGGTTTTTGTGATACCTGTGTCCCCTCGAATTTGAACTCGGGGCCACCGGATCGTGAGCCCAATGCTCACCCACTGGACCACAGAGGCAGCTTTTTAGACGAATCACTTATAAGTGGGCTATTAGACCTCCTATTCATCACAATACGGACGTGAGTTTATGTGTGACATGTACAATGGTGCGTCACCGCTCCGACGCGACGTCGCAGCAACGCATCGTGGGGAAACGCACTTACTGGATGTTGGAGGTGAATTTCATAAGCGAAGTCGACATTATTACATTATATAGCTACGATGTAATGTACCATAACACTTGATACACGGATATTAAATTCTTCCTTATAAAGAATATGAAGAATTCGTTGAAGCCATATTTTTTTAAGATCCGAATAAAAGCTACATCGTACCTTAAGCAAGTTTTTATGTTTGGAATATTTTTATTTGGATGTTAGCAAATTCATCTTTGTAGTTTTTAGCTACTTCTCTTGCGTGGTTAAAAGGAAACATTTTGAAAAAGATACTATATACTTAGTAAGATAGTTTCCTTTGATAAAACTTGTTGAAGGATTTTAACGTTGGTCCATCCCTTATGAATTTTAATAAGGTCATTTTCATTTACTTCATCCAAAATTGTATGGCACCTTACGTAACTGATTATTGGAGTGGGCAAAGCCACAGAAGACAATTTGGAGCCATTTTGAAACGCAATACTAAAGTGGTAATAATGTACAGTCCTTCTATTATGTATCGGAATTTGAATTTAGAATTGATTCCCGCGTAAACCAGACAACAATAAAGTTCTAAGTTCTCAATTTGAATTCTGATACACGATAAATGTAATAATTGATGGACATGTAAATTGGAATTTGTATTCGGAAATGTGACGATTGCCGTGCTTGTTTGAACCCTAGTAGACGAACTCTTCTTGAACTTGGGCAACTTTTGATTTCACCAACTTCTAAGCACGATATCCGTCTTTTGTATCCTCCGGAACTCATTTGATGAAATTTCCCCTATTGCGTTCCATCTCAATGTCCCATCTAGATTAAATCGATATCAGGATATTGTGTTGATTCGCCATTTTGCTGACAGTAGTGAAGCGGTGAAATTGAAAATATATTTACTTGCTTTATTGTTGACGATGAGAAAAATATTGTACAATTCCTTCGAGTTTAGAAAAATAAATTTCGGTTTTGCATTGGAAAAGGTTTTTTAATTTAAAGTCGGGAAATTGAGTAATTTGAAGCAGAAATGATGTGTTTTTGTGATTTTATTTTCTGGAGGTACTTAGTTTTGGATAAATAAGTACTTAATAAATCGTATTTTTTTTGTTGTGTAGTAGAATTCCGTAATATCTGTGCACCTGAACGGGAAATAGGCATGATATTGTATGTATGTATGTTTTTGGGTGCCAAAATTACTATTGTATCTATTTTATTATTTGACTTGCCATTTCCCTGAAAAGATTGGCCAGTTTGTGTACTTATTTACAAAGTGCTCATCATGCGGACATAACGGACAAAGTAAAACTACTGTATTTTTTTACAGTAAAACTTTTCCTGTAAGTATAAAATAATAATAATAATTACCATAAACTATGAAATAGTTCTATACGAACCGGAGTTCGTCTTTGGGTGCACTCCCATAGTGCATACAGGGATAATCATCGGTTGGTGTCACACCACATTTATATTGAATTGTCTTAAGGGGCATCTACGTGTTGGCTTCGGCCCTACGCACGCCTTCTAGAAATCCGGGACTCCATAAACCCGAGATATGGAAACTTCTTCTTCTATCGTGTAGGTTGTGAGGTGGATTACCAACCTTATCAACCCTGGTGTTAGGGTTACTATTGAGCCGCCAAAGGCCCCTAAAATGGCTCATGTAACGACTACTAACTTACATGTTAGTAGGCACGGTTTAACGTGCCTTCCGAAATAATTTTAAATATTTTTTCTTTCTTTCTTTATTGCTGTGGGTTGTCTTCTAATGTTGACGTCTACTCTGCTCTCGGGTCAACAGACAAGTATTTGTAAAGTAACGTTTAACATTTATGCGATCGATACCACGGCATCCCCGGCAGATACGCTAGCCACACCCACGCGTTCAACGATACTATAAATACAACAAAGGCAAAATATTGTATTTACAGTAGTAAGTTGTAACAGCCATTACATTATTATCGTTTCCATATCTAAAGGCCTCCGTGGTCCAATTGCTTGAGCTTTTGGGCTCACGATTCGGAGGTCCTGGGTTCAAATCCCGGTGGGGCACATCCGAATTGTGATACCTATCCTATTTGGTTATAACTTTATAAGACATTACAGGCTGATCACCTGATCGTCCAAAAATAAGATGATCCGTGCTTCGGAGGGCACGTTACGCCGTTGATTACTTACTGATGTAAAAACTCGTTACATGAGTCATGTCAAACGCCTATGGCGGTTCAATAATAACCCTGAGACCAGGGTTGATGAGGTTGGTAATCCACCTCACCACCCACACGATAGAAGAAGAAGCTTAGTGCAAATCCTAATTGATCTGAAAGCCTTTTTATAACGGTTCAACGATCTAGTAAGCGGGGATCGAATGTTTTCCCACCGACTTACTTTAAAAGCATGGCGTCTTAAGAAGTGTATTTCTTTTTCTTATTTTTAAGCTAGTGAAATTAAGTGCGATTGGTTTTGCTTGTGTTGTATTTTACGAGCAACTGTTATATTGGTTTTGTCCACGTGTAACCATTTAAGGGTTGAATGGCTAAATATCCCCTAAAGTGCTTGCTTATATTATGAAAGGAAGTCTTAAGCATAATTCCGTCTTTCTAAGTCTAATACTTCCTAAAGTAATTAAAAATTCTCATTAAAAACTTTGAAGAACAGTTACAAGTAAGTTTATTTACTTGATATTTTTTTACTGGTTACTTAGTTTTAATTGTACTGTATTCATAACATAACATAACATAACATAAATACTTTATTGCACAAACAGGAAAAAACAAAATACAAAACAAAAGAGAAATAGAAATAGATATGCTGTATTCATGTGTGCAATAAAGTATATTTGATTGGATTTTTAGTTTTGATGGTGGAAAGCGAAGAGAATGTGTGTGAATGTGAATTACGATTGGGAATGAAAAGGTTGAACAAGTGAATAGAAGAAGGTTGCTGGTAGGATGGCAGAGGAAGACCTAGAATGACGTACAGTCACGAGTACCATGTCACAGTAACTTTTTTGACAAATTAAACTGTAAGTCTCATTAAATGTCAAATATGATAGTGCAACAGGGTTCTAAAAGTGGGTACATGATATTACACATTACTGTACATTGACCAAATAGGAGATGTCCTCAGAAAAGGTTCAGTACGATCTACTCTGTACCGGCGCGCGTGTATGAAACGATTGATAAATGTGGAGGAAGCAAGAGAAGTGTGCAAGGATCGAACAAATGGAATTCCATAGTCTCTGCTTACCCCGGTGGGAAATAGGCTTGAGTTTATAAATGTATGTATTTATTTATTAGTTAGGTTAGGTTAGTAGTGTGTGAAACACATACCTACTATGCACTTTTTTTAAATAAAGAAATGTTACAGTACCGGTTGTTATTTTATGATACAGAAAGATAATATATATATATTTTTTTCAGTTATTCTTTTATTTTATTGATAAAATTCTAATCGGTTAGATAATTTAAATATCACGGTGAAACATCCTTAAAAACATACATTGGCTGCTACAATCATAACCCTTCCTTTGTACAGTCATGAGCAATATAATGTACCCACCTTAGGAGTCTGTCGCACTAACATATTTGACATTTAGTGAGACTTACAGTTCAATTTGACAAAAAAGTTAATGTGACATGGTACCAAAGTGTATACATATGAGTGCTCGTGACCGTACTTTGCTGTAGTCGGATAGAAAGCATATGACGGGATTTTCATATGCCTGTGTGACAAGAGGAAAAATGCACATTATTACACAAAAAGTAATTTCGCATTACCTTCACATTTATTACATTCACCCATTTTTATAGCTCGCATACTCTCCGCCATACTAGTAAAAAAGATATATGATCCAACATTTTTTTACATGAACCTTTTGGGTAGGATACGTATTGGTCGAGCGTGAGTCAGACTCCCGCACGGAGGGTTTCGTACGTAACGAATTATTTAACGTCGACAATCTTATTCATGCACACCCACAATTATTATACGTTTCTGGTTTACTTATATATATATGAACGGCTTATCACGTGACAAAAATCTGCCTATCGCCTAGAACATTAGTCCATCGTGTTAGAAATGACATAATCCCATTGTCGGATTTACGACATGCTCGAAAAGACAAGCAGCAAGTGTTCTGTGTCTTTATTTGCTCCGGGAACTGCATAGAAGCTACATATCTGCCTATGTTTTCTTGTTAGAAAGACCAAAATCCTTTAGTCAATTTAAAAACCATTCAGCGCTTATTATCTGCCTACTAAAATCGATTCATCATACATACATAAACTGCCTATATACGTCCCACTGCTGGGCACAGGCCTCCCCTCAATCAACCGGAGGGGGTATGGAGCATACTCCACCACGCTGCTCCACTGCGGATTGGTGGAGGTGTTTTAACGGCTAATAGCCGGGACCAACGGCTAAACGTGCCCTCCGAAGCACGGAATCATCTTACTTTTTCGGACAATCAGGTGATTCAAGTCTGAAAAGTCCTTACCAAACAAAGGACAGTCTCACAAAGTGATTTCGACAATGTCCCCATCGGGAATCGAACTCGGACCTCCAGATCGTGAGCCTAACGCTCTAATCACTAGACCAATCGACAAATCGATTCATCATCATCACTAATTTAAGAGCCACGCTCTTGTCGGTGTAGCATTCTCCATGCTACTTTTTAGGGGAAAATAGGGCAGTGGTTTCCCTCTTGCCTTCCGCCCCGCAGTACTCTGTCTGACGCGAGTGGGATGTCGCCCAGAGTAGATTCCTGTCCTCCGCCTCTGAATAGTACTGACATTTACTGCTGCCCTCTGTTAGGTTCTATGTTACAGTCCCTGGGACGCGCCCCTTCCGTCCTGCATTACCGTACCGATGACTCCCATCTTCGCCTCTGCAACCGTTGAGGTCTTTACCCGTATCCCTGGAAAAGGGTTTTACATTATACCCCGTAGGTCTGTGTCCCTATCCGAACACAGCTACCATCTCACTCCGGCCTACTACTGAAGGGAGAATCGATTAATTCTTTTAAATATAAAACTCTCTCCGAATTCGCCCCGAACCGACATTCGCGCCCAACTGTGCTCTCAATTTGTTCGGCCAAGTAGTTAATGCGAAATGTTGCAAATATACAATAAGTCACATCAAAAGAAGTCTTAGATGCGGTATCCTAAAACTTGTATTTTGCTTACTCCGTTACCCACGGTTATCGGATTATGCCGGCGTCAAAATATCTTTCGTAACCATTATATTTACTACGTTAGACCCTTTAGTTTGAGTAAAGTCGTTCCAAAGGGACAATTGTTAAAGTTAGAGTGACATGAGAGCGTGGTGGTCAGTTGGAAGAACGCTTGAACCTCACTGTGAAGTCGCAGGTTCGAATCCAGCACGGGCCAGTATTTTCGAATTCGTTTTCGAATTCATATTTGGATTATAAATGATTATCACGTAACGATAAAGGAAAACATCGTGAGCAAATCCACATTCCTGAGAAATACTTTTCCTTATTGTATTGTATTGAACTGGTTTACCCTTAGGGTTGGAAGGGTAGACAGGCAGTCGCTTCTGTAAAAACCGGACCTGTAGTTCGAGTTAGGTAAGCGGACCCTGGGGAAAAACAGGATAACGATAGAGAGATGATGAGAGTGACAACAAAGTGATCGTACAAGGGTTTCGTTGTTTCTTCAAAGGAACCTAAAAAGATAGTATGCCAATATAATGTAACTAGATAAGCATTAAGCCCGTTAATGGCCCCGATTCCTGCAGACACCCCCTAATTTTATTTTAAGTTATATCCGTCATTTTCATATCCGTCGAAAAGGAAAGGGACGGATGATTCACAGCTCTTAATTTTAGGAAGAATGAGTAAATTAATGAATAACCCGGGCGAATCAAAAAGGTACGTCGCTGGTATGCAATCCGTTTGACGTGCTGTCTACTTAACTGAGTCGGGTTATTGACTGATGTAAATTTTTTTAGACGGTTGGTTTAGATTTGTCCTTAAAATTGTCGTGTGTTCCATAAATTTTATGCTTGTCCCTTTCCTTTTCGGCGGATAAGAAAATGACAGATATAACTTAAAATAAAATTAGATGGTATTTACAGGAATTAGCACCATTATGTGTTTTAACTAAATAAGCAGCTGAATGAGTTTTACGTGTTTTCTTTTCAGTTCAGCGGAAAAGTAATTATTAGTAATCTTGTTGTCTCTTCGTTTATTATCTTTCTTTTTAATTAATATCACTTGTTGTACTGCTAAACGAAAGTTGGTAAGGTCAAACTAAAGTTGGGTGCTTCTCAGAAAATTTATTGCTATGGCAACGTGTCTGAGCACATAATAGAAAATTAAGAAAATATTGTGTTATATGAACTCTAAAGCACACAATTATTAGTGGAACTATGCAGATGGTACATTATAATTATGTATACATACGTGGGTTGTTTTGTTCGTGTCGTATCATTGTTTTCCATCAAGCGAGACGCTTTGAAGCGCGAACCTTCCTGGACGAAAAGAAAAGGGTTACAGAAACGTACAAGGTGCTTTATTTGATGTGGATGTTCATTCACACTGGCTTGTATTTTGGTTCGATTCCCGATGGGGATATCGTCGAAATCACTTTGTGAGACTGTCCTTTGTTTGGCTAGGACATTGTAGGCTGAATCACCTGATTATCCGAAAAAATAAGACGATTCCGTGCTTCGAGACGAATGTTAAGAAGCTGTTTCCGGAGTACTATCCCAAACGCTTCCACCACATTGCTCCACTGCGGGTTAAACGCGAACCTACCGCGACGAAATGAAAAGGGTTACAGAAACGCACAAAATGCTTTCTTTGATGTTGATGTTCATACACACTGGTTCACAGTACGCACAGACTGGAGAAATTGCTTGCATTTTTTTTTAAACTAGATTTAGTGGTTAGATTGTTGGACTCACAATCTGGAGGTCCGGGTTCGATTCCCGATGGGGACATTGTCGAAATCACTTTGTGACATAGGTCTTTGTTTGGCTTGAACATTGCAGTCTGAATCACTCTCGGTTGTCCCGAAAAGTAAGATAAGGTCTTCAGGTTATTTTAGCGGACCCTGTGAAAATCGGACCTGGGATAACGCTAGGTATAAGCTGCGGTGATTATCCTGATGATATTCACTAGAATCATAAGATGTTTTGGTAGAAAATAGTAAATTGAGAACCCATAAACATTACGCCTTAGTAAACGCTTTAGTCATTGTTTTAAGTTTACGCGGTTATTATCATAATTAAAGCACATAATAACGGGTTCTTACCGCGTTTAAATGGGGATATGAGACTCCCGATATTTCGAAAGAAAGAGGGTAGACAGATATGTCTGCCCGTAGAAAATTATGGATCTACCTACTCCACTCCAATCTCATCAGTCATCCCGTGATTATGGCACTTGCAACAGTGTCGAAATATCGGGAGTCTCATATCCCCATTTAAACGCGGTAAGAACCCGTTATTATGTGTTTTAATTCTAACGCTTTAGTCTGTAAGCACCATTATAACATTATCTATAGAAAGAAAGAGTGGAAGTATCTCATTCGTATTCCCTCTTGCTCAAACGCCATTCGCCTTTTGTTGGGCAACTTGTTTGCGAAGTTGTCTCATTTCTTTGTATCTTCGAAACGGCTGCAAACATTAACTTCCAAGGATTTCTCCAAGGATATGTTCATAAATACTGGTAAGACTGTAGCGTTATGTTAGTGATAGGAAAAGTGCGTAAATGTTACGCGATTGTTTGTTAATGCAATCCCGATCTCGCGGCATCCCGATCTCGCGAGATCTCGTCAATTTTTTCGGGATCAATCCCGAAATATAATATGTCGAGATCCCATTCGAGATTGACGGGATTGGGCGAATCTCCTTGAGTTATGCATTATTGTTTTGATTATGCTGTTTTCCAAAGGAAACTTAATTATTTTGTTAGTAATATTGAATTGTAACTTGGCTAAGGCCCCAGACGACGATTTGATAATTACTTATATTTGACGTGACTTATTGCGTTTATATAATCAGAGGTTATTTATTTTAACGCCTAGAGTGGTGCTAATTCCTGTAAACACCATCTAATTGTATTTTAAGTTATATCTGTCATTTTCTTATCCGTCGAAAAGGAAAGGGACGGGTTATCGACAAGCATAAAATTTATGGAACACACGTCAATTTTAAGCACAAATCTAAAACAACCGTCTAAAAATTTTACATTGTCCAATAACCCGACAGATTCATGTAGACAGCACACCTCAAACGGTTTGCATACCAGCGAGATACCTTTTTGATTTGCCCGGGTTATTCATTCATTTACCCATTCTTCCTAAAATTAAGAGCTGTCAATCATCCGTCCCTTTCCTTTTCGGCGGATAAGAAAATGACAGGTATAACTTAAAATAAAATTAGGAGGTGTCAGCAGGAATCGGGGCCAATAATGCTATAGCGGATATTAAAGGGATATTTAACTTTGGACTAAAAACCATCAAGAACGGGACGTCTGGCAAAGCTGGTTAATGATACGTTCATAATATATGATGCACTCTAGCTAAGTACCTACCCCATCGCTGTTATGGTACCACTTTGAACCTTGCAATATTATGAACCTCCTTCTCTATGAAGCGCATTACCCCCCACTCTATGGCAATGGTCGTATGAAATCCTTCGATAGAAATCTTCCTCTATCGTGTGGGTTGTGAGGTAGATAACCAACCTCAGCAACCCTCAGGGTTATTATTGAGCCTCTATAGGCCTCTGGCGTGGCTTATGTCATGAAAAAATGTGTCTCTAAGACTGTACAAATCATCTGAAAAAGATATATGAGGCCTGACGATAAGCCATGTCAATGGCCTCAAACGACTTCAGTAAGTTTCAGTAAAGGGAAAATTTAAATCGAAAAAAAAAAAATCTGACTCGGACGGTACTTGAACCCGCTGCCCTTGTCAAGCCGGGACGAGCGTGTTAACCCAGTGGTGTAATGGTTAACACGTTTGTCCCGGCTTGCTTGGTTCAAATCCCGTGCGATGCAGTTTTTTGGAGTTATTTGTCCTTGTGAGTTTCCCTAAGCGCGGGTTAGTGATATAAAAACAAAAATCAAATTTCAGTAAGTAATTAGTAACCGGGACCAATGTTATAACATGCCTTTCGAAATATTATTAGATTATGATGTGTCGTCCCCTGGAATGTTCCCGCAAAACTCTATATTAGGAAGGACACTGCCTGCTATTCTTTTTCAAATTTTTCTTTCTTGTACTCTGATCTTATCTGCCTAAAGTTCAGGTAATAAAACTATTTTTTACATAAGTTTTGTGCCTTTTTACTGTCGGCACATCACTGGCCGTAGCTTGTCTGTGGAACGTTCTCGATTACAAATGGCGGCAGGAAGTGACGAAGGTCGGGGTTTTGCGAGCTGCGCGGGACTCGCTCCTGACCTACTTCCGGGTCAAGATCACCTGGATGAAGGGGGGGTTGATGACGTAATACGCATGCGCGCAGCACATTCATGCCAACTCAATGAATTGAACATTGACGCTGCATCGATTGTGACTAGGTGCAGTGGTCAAGGTCCACGTATCAAGAACAGATGTTTATAATTGAGATTTATTTTTAATTTATTAAGTTATAAAACCGTGATACGAAGGACCGTGATTTGGACTTCGTATCAACAGTGGCTGCAAGTTGTCTTTGATTACTTGTGGCTCTGCCCACCCCATTAGGGATTACGGGCGTGAGTTTATGTATGTATGTATAAAACCGTGGTAGCCCAGTTGGAAGAACTCTTGGCTGTCACTGTGAGGTCGCAAGTTCGAATCCCGGCATGGGCCTAAACCAATGATTTTCGAATTTGCTTTCGAATTCATGCGTGGATCTTAAATGTTTATCAGCGGTGAAAAAAACACATTCCCGAGAAATGTGTTTCGGAGGCCTGGTTTTTCCTTCGCAGGTTAGAAGTTCAGACAGGCAGTCGCTTCTAAAAAGAAGATGTATTTAATGTGGATCGAATGTATTTAATGTGGACTGCCCATGTCATTTTATCATCAAGTACCAGGCCTGAGGGTGCCTAGTCGAGCGCGAACCTCAGCTCAGGGCGTCGTCTGAGAGAAAGAATATTTGAAAGAATTAATCGACCCTAGTGGGCCGATAGCGATAAGCGCTGAATGAGGGAAATCGTCGACTACGCCGGTGGGTTCGGTATCGGTGTTCTGAAGTGTTTGGTGTCGCAAGCTGATTGGCCGCCTCTATGGCTAGAGTAATCGGGTCGTCGGGACTTAGCAACCTCCGTGGTCTAGTGGTTAGAACGTTAGATAGTAATTGAATGCTAAATATCGATCGAAGCTAGTTATCTGTTCAAATTGGGTCGTTTACTCCGTTCAATACAGATCTAAAAGTAATGAAAAACATTTTCTTTTTCCATTTCACTTATTTATGAATTTTAATCAAGAATAACGTCCGACATTTTATCACGTTTTTCTATGACGTCACAGTATGTTTTTCATATAAATTGCACCTTCAACTTTATGGTTGTATGGCAAATACAAATTCCATAGTAATTTTGTGTTTTGGCGTTTAGTAAAGAGTAACTGATTTGACTAGTTAGGAACTAACCTAAACTGCCGCTGGGTAATAAAATACCATTAAAGACACCTGAAGTGTCTAAGATTGATTACTTCTAAAACATGGTCGTTATCGGTCACTGACCTCAAATAATGTTTTCTCTCATTTTGATCGTATCATCCAGTTTGGAATGAAAATGTAAATGTAATGAATATACCCATTCATGCTGCGTCTAAACTTTGGTAGCCAAATCTTTGACGTCTTGAAGTTTCAAAGCGTAGTTTGTGTATTTAGTTGTATCTATTTCATCGGTCATCGACTCTTGGTTGAGAAATTGTAACAATTATGTCCCTCATAAACCTTTAATGAACGTCTCATCCGCTTAAAATTACTGCAGTTTCTCACGACCTGTATAGCCGGAGAAAAGAAGGTGCAAGAAAAACCTCGGCACAGAGCCCTAGACGTAAAGTAAGTTATAGATACCTAACTCAGGTTTTATATATACATCCCTCTGCTGGGCACAGGCCTCCCCTCAATCAACCGGAGGGGATATGGAGCATACTTCACCACGCTGCTCCTTTTTTAACCAAACAAGAGTGGTATGGGATATAGTTATAAAGAAATTATCGATTGAGGCTGACATAGGTTTATATATACATCCAACTGCTGGGCACAGGCCTCTATGCTCCATACCCCCTCCGGTTGATTGAGGGGAGGCCTGTGGCCAGCAGTGGGACGTATATAGGGTGTTTATGTATGTATGTTATAAGATATTATTTTAAAATAGATTTAGGATGCGAGTGTGGATGCGGGTGGATGGGTAGAGTTGGAAAAGGAAGGCCTAGGCACACATATCGCGAACAAATTCAAGATGTTTCACTAATAGGTTTGGTCAACCGTTGCTGCGGCATGTCAACGACGTCGTAGCCCCGTGTCGATGACGTCATCGACACCATCGACTGTAAGCACCCTAAACACACCGAAAAGACCCACGATCTAATTAGTATGACCACCATAACGGTCTATTACATTCAAAAATAATTTCGCAATTTTCGCGGCACGTGTAACGAATAATTGTAAATTGGAAGTAATTAAAATGTTTCAATTGACCTATTCCAACGTTTAATTGTTATAGTGAAAACGACGTATGCCTTTTTTAAAAGTCGCATTCGAAACACATTCGGACGTGATTCATCCGGCCAAGTAGTTAATGCCACTTCTACAATAAGTCACGTCTAAAAAAGACGTGATAAAAAAACTTTGAAACGGATCAGCTAGTATCAATCCAGGTAAAACATGCAAACCAGGTTTATCTGGATTGAAATTAATTGAAGGAAATCAAAGTTTTGTCCAAGAAAATAGTGATTTTTCAAAAACATGACACGTTTTTATCTGAAGACAAGTCGTTTTTTGGTGGAATTGTGGCTCTGTGTTTGTAGCTCACTTATATTAAAGATTTTAACAATCTAGTCGAATCTAATAGGAAGACATTGTGATAATACCCACATTCCCGAGAAATGCGTTTCGGAGGTAAAATATGTGACCTAACCTGTACTGGTTTATTTCCCTTCGCGGGTTGGAAGGTCAGACAGGCAGTCGTTTCTATAAAAAACCGGATCTGTTAAACCAACAGGTAAACCCCGTGCAAACGGAATAACGCTAGGAAGAAAAAGTTTAGTACAATATTTCACTCCAACAATTCTGCTCTGTTACCAGCCAGAGTTATTTTTCAATTGGTATTTTTTTTTGTAATCGTGATATCTATTGAGATATCGAAACTTTCTAACATAGTATTAATTTTGAAATACTTTGTTTGAAATATCGCAGGCGTACATTTGAAATAGTTCCGCTGGAATGAACACAAACCATTCGTGAATAACTAACTAACTAAACGATCAGTTTTTGTTTATTTTTGGATTTAAGTACATACATGTTTAGTGGAACAGAAAGGATTCTGTAACTATAACCATACAATAAGGAGTGATACTTTGTATAGAACTCCCCTGGTAGTTGCGGCTTCCGAATACATCCCGCTTAGGGACGGTACTGAAAAGTATCGGCGTCCGAAGGACGTAATATACGATCCCGACGACCTGATTACTCTTGCCATAGAGGCGGCCAATCAGCTCGCGACACTAAACACTTCAGAACCCCGATACCGACCCCGCCGGCGTGGTCGACGATTTCCCTCATTCAGCGCTTATCGCTATCGACCCACTAGGGTCGATTAATCCTTTCAAATATTCTTCCTCTCAGACGACGCCCCGAGCCGAGGTCCGCGCCCAACAGGGCACCTTCAGGCCTGTTGTCTTAAACGTTGTACTGGGTGAGAGCCTTCAGCGCTCCCCATTTGTCCGGCCAAGTAGTTAATACACAAAACGTAAGTTTATGACGTATACCCAATTGGGCTAGTTAGAGGTACATCTATCGCAAGATGAACAAAGTATCCACTCTTTACCGAGCTTTCTATTAGACCAACGTGATAGGTGGTTAACCGTATCGCCGTCTATAATGGAGCCAACTGTGTTAGTGAAAACTGCACTTAAGATAATTAAATAACTCATTGGTACAAGTCCAGTACGAGGTTCGAACCGAATCCTCTCAGATGATGCCCTGTGCCTAGGCTTGCGTCCAACTGCAAGCAATATCATGTATCCACTTTAGAACCCTGTCGCACTATCATATTTGACATTTAATAAGACTTACGGTTTAATTTCTTAAAAAACTTAATGTGACATGGTTTCAAAGTGTGTACTCGTGACCGTACCTGGTGAGAGCCATTCGTCCGGCTAAGTAGTTACCTAATGCTATATGAGACAAATCTATAATAAGTCACGTCATAAATACAAAAGCAAAAACACTGTGACTAATAGAAAAAAAAAGAAACGTTCCTTTGAATCCCGAGCATGTTGTAAAAGTCGACTGGGACCTAACTACCAAGTAAGGGTGTAAGTTCTCTAACAAACTGTTTTATTAAGTTTACATAATTCATAATACCCTCGCAAAACTTTGCACTTAAGAGAGTAAATAATTTTCTTTCCGTATAATTTATTACAAGAAAACTCGTCGCAAAATGCTTAGAGATCGCTCGAGATCTTTCTTTCTTTGAAAACTCCAAGGATCTTTATAATGCAAATCTTCGTTCGAGGATAAAGATGGCTTTCTATAGAAAACGACCCTTGTAAATCTTTTATCGTTATTTAATTTCACTGATAGATACCTAATTTTAATAATTTGCAAATACAGAGTCCGTTGATCTGTTCATAGAATATTATTTGGAAGAAATTTTGAAAGTGCTCAACAATTCTGGTGGAACCATTATTATGCACGATAAAGCGACAGTAATTGTATATTTGAACTTATTATGAACTTAAATACTATTAAAACTATATTCGACTTTACGTTATAAGAATTTTGTTAATCTTTAAATTACGTTTCGACCTGTGTGAATTTTGAAGTGGGTGTCAAAATTAATTTACTATTTTGTGAAAATTATTTGACTTTTATATTAGACGTCTGATTATAATCGAATATGTTAAGAAACTTTCAGAGGTCGTGAGTTTGTTGCTACTAAAAGTGTGCATCAGTTTTTCGCAGGGAACTTATGGAGCTCTGTGTGTCCAATATAATAATGCATTCAGGATGCTGTTGGGATTACCGCGTTGTTTCAGCGCCTCATGGATGTTTGCTGAGGCGCAAACTAATTGCTTCTACACCATTATTCGGAAACCTTGAGCTTTGCTGCTACGTATAAGGTATCTATAGGAAGGGGAGGACAGGTCTCATGCAGTTATGGTCATGGTCTTTATACTGTATCGTATTTATATTGTAAGAACGACTTACAACATGTACTATTTAGGACTCGACATATTTTCTTCAAACAAAAAACTAAACAACATAATATCATACATACAGGGTGTTAGTGACATCGAAACGAAAAAATTAAGGGATGATTCAGACCATGATTCTGAGTTGATATCAAGTGGAATTTTCCGTTGCAAAAGTATGGAACAGAAAATATTTAAAAAGAAACAAAAAAATTAATGCATTTTCCGACAGGAAATTCCACTTGATATTAACTCAGAATCATGGTCTGAACCATCCCGCGTTTAAATATTTAAAAAAATATATTTGCATGTAAACAATTAAATTCACCGATACATATGCATGCACATAGACTCACACACTTCACTTTTAATGCTGCACCATATTATTTATTTTTTGAGCCTGGATTGTCCCACTGCTGAGCAAAAGCTTCCTCTCTGAGCTTTCACTTCTTCACTTATGAAACGTTAATCTCAATCTCAAGGCCTTCGCGTAATATTTATACTTCCTTATTAATTTTGGTAAACCTGCAATTGGCTTATGAACAATGTAATGTAACTATAATGTAAACTGTTTATTATAAATCTGTTGGTTTACTGAATAAATAAAATTAAATAAACACTATATAAAAAAAAACTGGAAGGATGTGACCGTGACCAGTATGTACTTTTTCTTTTTAAATTATCTTTTTAATAATTTTTCCCGAAGAACAAATACTAAACGTGATAAGTTTCCCGAGGTACTCTGAAGGTTAAATTTACCTTTACCTTTGTAACCGGTTGCCCTTCCCCAATGAGAAAAGAGTTACCTATGTCCGGGTCAAGTTTGGTTCCCGGGTGACCCAAATTTGGGTCATGATCAACCGGGATACACGAGTGTGCGCGCGCAAGCTATTTCTGATACGACATTGAAATGTACATCTTTATTTTATTTATAGACCTTGTATTTCGTATTTTGTACTTAAATAAATTGCTTAAGCACTCTGTTTTTATATCCAAATGCGTATGCTTTTATCTATTTTTGTTTACTTCTGAAAAGGAAATTACTTAATTAAAAATCTTTATTTGAAGTATCAAATAGCACTCAGTTCTCGGAGCCGTAGATACATTGTTTTATTATAATATGTATACAGGATGTTAGGGACATCGTAACGAAAACTTTAAAGGATGGTTCCGACCATGATTATATGTTGATACCAAGTAGAATTTTCTGTCGCAAAAGTATGGAATTGAAAAAAATTAAAAATTAACACTAAAATTTTCATGAATTTTCTTAACACTAAAATTTTCATGGAAAATCCTCTTATCCTATGATGTACATATGGGTGTTAGTAACAGGGTAACAAATATTGAGGGGATGTTTCAGACCATGATTCGTCAAGTAGAGTTTTCCATCGCTAAAGCATAGAATTGAAAATAATTTTATGAATACTAAAACTTTGCGACGGAAAATTCCACTTGATATCAACTCAGAAACATGGTCTGAGGGATGATCCTTAAAGTTTTCATTAGGATGTCACTCTTCTTCTTCTATCATGTGGGTTGTGAGGTGAATTACCAAGTTCATCAACCCTGGTCTCAGGGTTATTATTGAGCCGCCAAAGGCCTCTAGTATGTTTCATATAACGACTACTTACTACGATATCACTAACAGCCTGTATATCTATTTTTTTAATTTGTTTATTTTCTGACTACTTGGCTGGCCATACCTGTTTCTGTTCTATGTTCCACCTACTATCTTGGATGTTAGACTAGAAAAACAACACATTTGAAAACTTTGTATAATTGTAGGTATAATGAAGAATAATACTACGTTACGTATAGAACGATAACTCTCCGCCCGCACCACTTCGTCACCCCCTCTGGGGTCTTACTTTAATCTTAAATGACCGTAAGCCGCTAAAGACTAAGGGAGATAGCGCGCTGACTATGTCTCGCTCCCACTTACGCTGTAGGCGGCACACGGTAAGGACGAAATTTTTGTATGGAGTGTCCAGTGTGTGCTATAGGTACATAATAATCTATACTTATTGGTCTCTTTCAAACAGTCGACTACACACAGGATGTTGATAACAGCTGGATTTTTTATCGTTCATAATATGTTTTTAATATAATCACTCACAACATACTTTCTAGGATTCCGTAAGAAAATTACAAAAACGAAATATACGTTCAAAAATGAATACATTACTTATTTAGTTAGTAAGTAAGGAAATCTATCTATCTACAAAGTTACCAACTTAGTTCCCAACTTTCAGTGCGTTTTCAATTGGTTGCGAAACCAGCAGGCCTAGCACGCTATCGGCGTTAGTAGAGCGAGTAAATGTCAAAACGCGAGTTGTCAAATTTGACAGACGAGTTAAGGTTCCTCGTTCACGCATCGACTTGCTCTCGACTTGAATATAATAAGTGTTACATAAATTATGTTAAAAACTATAAATTTTCTTATCTGTTATAAAAATAGGTATATCTTTTTCTTGGCTCTTCTATAAGCAATATACAATAATAAGATATTTCCTTTGGAGTGCGACATCTTTAAAATAGTCGCGGATGTTCCGGTAGTCGCGTGTACCAAGAACCTTATTTTACCTCGCTTCGCGTCGCGTCGCGCTTACTTAGCGTGCTAGGCCTGCTGGTGAGGTTCCCTTTGTACGATTGTATACGATTTCGCGCCCCCACGGTGTCCTAGTGAGATAGGGCTCTGGGGGCTTAAAAAGGCCACATCGAAGCAATTCATCTAAAAAAGCAATTTGCGCATATAAAACTAAGTGCGCAATGCAAACAAGTGTCAAGAATTTCTCAAAAATGTAGTTCAAGTAAAGATATAGCAGGGGGGTTAAAAATTCGATGTGGCCATTTAAACCCCCCCGGAAGGAATTTATATATTCTACCAGGTGCCCCATAGATGGCGCTGAACTTGGCCTACGATGAGATTTTGAAAACATAAAACATAACGTATATAATGTCGTAATAATTATGTTCTGAAAATAAACAAATACATTCACGCGGTTTTGAAATTTTTGTTTCACTGCCTTCATTTCATTCTAAAAAAACATACTGGTAGTGGTAACATATCATTCGCACCATAATAATAAAGCACTTTAGCCACGGAACACTTAATCCGTAAGTATTCACAGAGCATTTGAATTGTTGTAACAAAAAACAGCTCAGTAATTTTATAACATTGGTCGGTTGTGTTTCTGACCGATTGTATTCCAACCGTTTTGTGTTCTTAAACTTGTTGATTTGAAGCAACAGGTCTTTAAGATAAGATTCAAGTTGGAGTGGTGTTGTGTTGTTTTAATTGTACAGGGTCTTTTATGGTGAGTTTTTGATAAGAAACTGTTTTATTTTTCACAATTGATTTACTTATTTACTAATTTTAGATTACACTATAGATCTGTATTTTTGAGATTAATTCCAAGGATTTACGTGTAAGAAAAATACCTATTTATTTTTTTCTTACGATGATTGTTTAAGGTTTTATCATTTAAAGGAGAAAGACGCTTTGCTATATTAAAACCACGGAACGCGACGCGCATTTTGTATGAAAACCGCCGTCGCCGGTTCAACCCCACTCTCTTCTACTACTCCTGCAAACAGACAACTACGATAGCTCTACTGCTTCTCAAATTCCATAGCCACTTTACCGGCAATGTGTATTTTGTGTGATAGGCTGCAATGGTATCTTTACTTGTCGTTACATAGTATATAAAACGTATTATTTTGATAAATAGCCGACCACACTAAGGTTTTTAGCTTTCCTGTTATAAGGAGGGATCTTCTGGCATGATCGTCGATATTTGAGTTTTTGCTCTGTAGTTTATAATGCATAAGACAACCTTCGCGGTTCTCTGTGCGTCGTAAAGTTTGCGGACGAGTGGAGTGCAAAGTTGTAGTATGAACTATTTGCTCATACTTGTATGGCGCGCGTTTTGCGCTCACTTGGCCCTACCAACCTCTTTATTTTATTCCGTGATCAAAACAAACGCACACAACTGCGTACTGTTTTCTTTTAATTTGCTAAATGTTGCAATCCAGTATTGTTACACTTACATTAACAGAATTACAATTCGCTCTAACTAGGTAAGCACTTACTACTAATTTAGCTTGTGGGTATTCTTTATTGTTCACATACAAGGAAAAACGAAACGATGAAAACATATAACGAAAGGTGAGCTTATTTCTTATTACACTAAGTACATAGTTAACTAGTTAACAACAAACATATTATGTCAACTACATTTCGAATTGGGTTAATCAGAGTTACATCCGTCGCATGATGAATTAAAACCACGCGTGACTGAGCTACACAATTATTATATTTTACATACTATTTTAAATGCGAAAGAAACTCTGTCTATCTGCCTTTTAACGGGTAAGTACCTACTTAACAGATTTGTATAACAATTGTCATATAGATGGTCAACATTTAAGTACTGTGGAAATTATTATACACTTATAAATTTGTATTATATACACTAAACTTATACACGCACACACTTACACGTGTTTCATACTTTGTATGGATTTATAAAAACGCGGGATGGTCGCGTGGGTGTCACGCGTTGCTACAACGCGAGTAGCGACTAATTTGAAGGCCCTAAGGTGTTGAATCTCGCGAAAAAAACTTAATTTTAATTTAGTTTGACCGTTTTAACACGTTGACAGTCCCCATACAAAATGGTTTGACGTCCTCGTAAGTCCCGCATATTACTTTAATTCTTGTCAGCTGATGTCTATTTAGTTAATTGAAAAAGTAAAGCTGATATTAAAAGATATTTTTTTACTAAACCTTCAGTCACTTCAACCTTCAAACAGGTGGACAGTAGCATTCATCAAACATACTGTAATACAAACCTTTGCTAAGTTACTTGAGACCCGCCCTTAGTGCGTACCTGGTCATCTCTTAGAGACCCATGTATGGGTCACGGACGTATGGAGCTAGTCCGTCATGACCCGTATATGATTCACTGGACTGCCAACGTGTTAAAAATCGTTGTGTTTTTTACCAGCGATGAGTGAAAGAGACAAAGGCTAGTTTTGGAACTGACAAACTAAACGAAAATTTAGATAATAAGAGTGTTTTTTATATATCATCTAAATCCCTTGATAACAAATTCTCTATGTTGAGGGGCATTCTTAACTTTTCTTTTCATCCTAGAGAGAAGAGACACTTTATATTCTGTGGAAGTGTGAATAACCACACACGTCAAAACTTTCAAAACTTTTGGCAGTTTAGTTACGTTACGGTTTTGTGTCGCGCGTCCTGAAGTAAATCAGGCCCCGCTTAAAGTTAGATTGATTTTTAAAACTAATTTACTTGGTTTATGCGAAGCTATCATAAAATATGCTTGTTAGCAAGTAGTGGTTAGGTTTCGTGCAAACGAAGCACCGACGGCTTATCGTAAGACGTTGCAGCAAAGAAAGGGTTAAGTGTGGTGGTGTGCGGTTTCCGGACACCGGTGGATGTCGCTACTTACCGTTACATTTGTAACCTGTGGTGTTCCCTTTTTGGGAACGTTCCCGGCAGTAAAAAGGCGCAAAGCTAATGTAAAAAGAGCTTTATTACCTAATCTTTAGGCCGATAAAAAGGCCAGAGCATAAGAAAAGAAAAACAGGCAGTGTAGTGTATTCGCCTCAATATAATTATATAATATAATATCGGTTCATTGCCACACACTACGTCTTCACTCCACCCCCATACATCTCTCTCTTTGGACCACATTTAACAACATGTACACATGAAAAAGCGTATCAATTGCTTGAAAATGTGGCCAGAGGTCACTGGCCTGTTCGCGCAAAAAGTATCGAAACCGTCCAGCTGCTTATGTAAAAAAATATGCCAAATAACAATAATTGCCTAAATAGATATCAATCTCAATTTACAAAAGAAAAAAAAAACAAAGATCTTGTTTGAGGAAAATGAAATGGAATTAACTCAATGTATTGGATAATGTGTCGCTGGTGATTTCGCATGAAGCCGTATGTGAACCAAGTGTAGGCGGCCATATTGTATTTTTCTCACGTTCCCATAAACATAACGTTACGTTACGTAGGCTTATAAGAAATTACGCCGGTAAATAAGTAGTATGAGGGAAACGATTTTTTTAACATTCTGTATATAATTATATTCTTTCTTTTCTTAATAAAATAAAAAAAAACCTTATTGAAAGAAAAAAAGAAAGAACATACGTTTTAATTTTTATCATTCGCGCTATTTACCACAGTAATTTCTAATAATACTTAATATTGTCGCTTTATAATGAAAACACATAAGCGCGTATTTGAAAAAAAAAAAGAAAACACATTTTGATATGATTTTCTTCAACAAAGCTTTGGTTCTTCTTCTATTGTGTGGGTTGTTACCTACCCCATCGATCCTGGTGTCAAGGTTACTATTGAGCCGCCAAAGGCCCCAAAAGACATGGCTCATGTAACGACTACTAACTTACATCAGTAAGTAAGTAACCGGGACCAACGGCTTAACGTGCCTTCCGATAGACGGATCATCTTACTTTCGGACAATCAGGTGATCAGCCTGTAATGTCCTAACCAAACTAGGGATCACAAAGTGATTTTTATATGTCCCCACCGAGATTTGTTCCCGGGACCTCCGGATCGTGAGCTCAACGCTCAAACCACTGGGCCACGGAGGCCGTTAAAAAGAAATCTTTGGTTTACTTATTTCAATTAAGTTAAACCCGGGTAAAAATTGAGATAACTTTTGAAGTGAATTTAAACCAGCCCGTTTATTGCAAGGTTTTGTTAGCAAAAAAGGTGCTTACATAGTCATAGAATAAGGAATAATATTACGTATAGAACGGCAACTCTCCGCTCCCCACCAGCGTCTGAGCTAGATTTACCTCACCCCCCCCTCGAACATAGTTTAGACTTGAATCGTATGGCGACAGACGTCACACACACAGATGCGCGTGTATGATATTGTCAATGTGTAGTGTCTGTGTAAAACGAGGTTGTTTGTATGATGTGTCTGGTGTAGTTATTCGCCTAAAAACCCTACTAAACTAACGAAGTTGTTGCTTACCAGACGAGAAATTAGTAGCTGTGTACTCGTACCAGAGAACAGATTTCCATCCGTAGGTATGTTCCGATATTCAAACATAACGTATTAATATAATTTAACTTGAAATTTGGCAAAGTTAGTTTACATAAAGTTTGTATATAATATATTACGCATATTAAGGTTGCCATATTTGCTTGAGTGTTCCATAGTAATATTATATGTAAGTACGTGTAATTATTTAATTATATTTATAATATAATATTATTATAGGTACGCCAATATTTATATTTTATTTATTTTATTATTTATTTGTACACAATAGAACACAGAAAGAAACACACAAAGAAATCAGATAGTACAGGTAATTATTATTTTTATTGGTGGTTATTTTATAATTATTTTCATATACATTCATATAATTATGTATGTGGGATAAGTAAGAGGCTGAATGTTGATTTCTGAACGAAGACGAATAAAGAAAGTGCCTTGAAATGAACGGAGTGCAATGAACGGTGTGAACGGATTGAGATGAGGGATTTTGAAAAAAGAAGGAGACGTTGGGTGAGAGTCGAGGTGGAAGGGTGTTTTTGATCTGCGTTAAGAATATTTTAAATTAAAAAAGTGTGATGTCTGCGTGTTTGTTAGGAGAAGGTTAATAAAAAAAGTGTTAAAGGTGCTATCGTGTTTAATTCTCGCCCGACGATCCCACATATTATAGATAGTTTAATGTACGTATTTCATTTAGGTAGTTCATTTAATTGTTTATAATGTTAGAATGCACTAACACGCTACTTTTATTATATTCCAAAAAATTTTAACTCCAAAGGTTGCCTGGAAGAAATTGCTGCACGAGCAATAACGTCGCTATTGTGTCTTTTTGTATCTGTTTCTTGTCCTTATTTCTGTAATATCTTGTGTTCATTGTGCTCAATAAAGTATTTTATCTATCTACAAGGTTTTACCAGTTATGTGTTAGTGAATATTTAATATACACCGTAATTAACTAGATTCTCGGTTGTTATTGGGGTGAGCAGAGGGTTATAACTTTCTCACACAACGCCCTGAATTGAGGTCCGCGCTCTAACGTTTCAAACAAAACGCATTATTGATTGGGCGATAGGCTTATCACGAGCAAACCCTGGACTCCATCTCCTCTCTTCTTCTAATCCTTTTATCGCCTGTTGGAATGTAGGGCTCGAATAATAGATACACAACCATGGACTCCATACACAATTTTAATTCTTACTGTAACTATTTTAAGTTTTAGTATGTCTGATTTCATATTTTATTATAAGTAATTTAAGATATTAAATGGCAACACAGCGTACTACGTAAAAGTAGTACTCGGTAGGGTAAGAAAGAAGTGGGGATCCGAGGGTTGCATGGAAGGCCGGGGTAACGTGCGGCAGTAGGTAGTAAGCTAGCGTTAAAAAGGATCGTACGCAGAGTGACAGTGGACAGTAGATTTTTTATAGTATGTATTAATTGGATACCTAGTGGAGTGAATAAATGTTTAGCGGATTATAATTCTGGATTCTATTACATTACCGTGTGCTGTCAAATGCGTAAGTGTGTGCGAGATAAAGCTAGCGCGCTTTCTCCCTTCCTCCTTAGAGGCTTACAGCAATTTAGACTAAAGTAGGACCCAGAGGGGGTGAGGTAAATCTAGCTCGACACCCGATACGAATGGTGCGGGGCGGAGAATTACCGTCGCAGCTCACCTCACCTCATCTTAGGAGGTTAGGTACCGACCCCGCCGGCGTGGTCAACGATTTCCCTCAATCAGCGCTTATCGCTATCGACCCTTTATGGTCGATTAATTCTTTCAAATATTTTTCCTCTCAGACAACGCCCTGAGGTTCGCGCTCAACTGGGCACCCTCAGGCCTGTTGTCTTAAAAGTTGTACCGGGTGAGAGCCTTCAACGCTCCTCATTTGTCCGGCCAAGTAGTTAATGCCATTTGCGGTAAATCTACTATAAGTCAAGTCAAAAAAAAAGCAATAACCACCTTAGTTCATATTAAAAATTGCCACAAGTTTTCCTCATTAGGTTATACGTACCATTTTATGTGTGTGTATGCAGAACAGAATTTTCCACGTTAATCAGAACGATACGACAGCGAAATATACCAACATCAAATGTTTGGATAAGGGATTATATCCCATATATTTTTGCCCTTTTTCCTTTTATAATATCAAAAGACATCGGTAATTGTCTTATATACATATTTTCTGACACCGAATTTTATGTCATGTGTATATTTGCTACCTGTATTTTTATATTTTGAAGAGTTTGCACCTTAATGGTTTTTTTTTATTGGATACGATCAAGTTACTCGTAAGCCACAGATGTGTGATATCAGTAAGATGACTGTAGCTTAATTGAGACTTCAGAGAGTAAAAACAACTAATTAAATATTAATTTCTGTTAGTAATAGAAGAATTTTGGGCTTATTGAATTAGAACGAAGAAATTACCTTTGGGTATTGCACGTTGCATCACCAAACTAACTCTCTGGGCAAAATAATAACTAGGCATACTCGTACATAAACTCACGCATATTTTCCTCCGGGGTAAGCAGAAACTATGGAATTCCATTTTCTTCGATCCTGCACTCTCTCTCTTCCTCCACATTCATCAATTGTTTCCTACACGCCGGTTCAAAATAGATTGTACTAAACCTTTTCTAAGCACATCTCCAATTTGGTAAATAAAAGAAAGATATAATATGAAATTTTATTTGTCTTGTTTTTGTGTGTGGCGTCCTTTTATAAAAAACAAAAGTATTTTTCAAAACAGTTATTTCGACATTGAACTATGTCGTTGCAACAATGAAATTGTCTATCACGCGCAAACATTTCTGATCTACAAGGGCTATTTGAGGGTACAATATCTTTTATATTACAACCCTGTGCAGACCTTGTCAATTCGTCGGTTTTGGACAATACCTCTCGAACGGAAACGACGTTGATAAACGCGTTCCAGCCCGCTGCTTATTTATAATGATTTAGGGCTTCACAACCTTAGATATAATGGACATTTTATGCTGTTATAGATACTTTGTCACACAATTTCTTGTATATTTTTGTTAAGATTTTGTCCGACGATGAAATGGAACAGAGCTTTAGTAAATTGTCGAACATTGAAATGTTAAGGATTCACATGTTACCTTATTCAATCCTTTATACATAATTTGATTTGATACTGTTGTTTTTCGTAATTGTTTGCAACTTAAGCTAAGACCCCTGTTATTTTTAAACAAAATCGTATTAATTTTTGAAGCAGGTAAGGTTTTAGCAAGAATTAAAAAAGAAATTAAGAAAGAAAATGAGGTAAAAAAGTCCTTAGTTTGTGTTAAAAATATGTCTTAATTAATAATCCTATTACATCCCTTCTTATAATCAGCATTCATTAGGCGTCATAACCTTATTGCGTCTTAAAAGCCTATCCCTGTAACACTTTGAACGCCCGCCACTTATTTCATGAACTTTGTTTGCGAATTAACGAGCTGTTCTTAGTACATAGGTACTAACTAATAATAGTTACTATTTTTTCTCTTAGCTTGTTTACTTGTTTATCATCTTTGTATCCATGGCAAAGAGTATTTGGAATAGGATATTTTAATTTCAAAATAGAAACCAGTATATCTCATTTTACTTTTCGACTTATTTTCGATTTTTATCTTTGAATTAAGTAACAATTAGTACGAAGTTTGACCGCTTCTATAGATGACGTCACAGGACAGTATTTCCATAGCATTTAATTTGAGTTTAATTAAGGAATAAATGGAAGTGCGCTTATTAGTAACTCGTGTTGCGGGGTCGAGGCATTAGCGTTGCGGGGCCGAGGCATTAGCGTTGCGGGGTCGAGGCAGTAGCGTTGCGGGGTCCAGGCACTTGCGTTGCGGGGTCCATGCACTTGCGTTGCGGCGTCCAGCCTCGGAGGCTGGGGAAAGAAAATTATAAAAAACATTCCAATTTTTGTCAGCATCCAGTTTATAATTTGAATATTTGAAAACTTGAGAAATTGTAGTAGTAGGTGAAGCTCGCCAGCCAACATAAGATTCCCTGGATTGCAAAATAAACCACAACTACACAATTCTACAGTTTAGAACTCTATGATATTGATTTATTTGTCATTTTGTAAGTCTTCGAATTCAGTTGGTCAAATAAGTTATGGCGACATGGTTCTAAACTATATAATACGTGACCGTACAATATTCCAAAGACTAAAGAGTTCAAATCTAAAATCCGTTAGAAAAGCAAACCGGGGCTAAGCTCACATTTTCAACTTAAAACACGAATGTGTAAAAAAGAAACACTCGTAAAATCCAAGTATTTTTGAAGCGGTAATGTTTTTCGGATCAATTTAATTAAATGAGGGTTTTACTGCTAACTGGCCGTTGTCCGGTTGAACGCGGCTTGATGCGCGATTGAACGCGCTTACGAGTACGATTGAACGCCTTTACCAGTCTGATTGAATGACTTTACGATTGAACGTAATATGCAAATAATCCGACCGATCGTCGTGGAGATCCTTGGGGGAGGCCTATGCCCAGCAGTGGGCGTCATACGGCTGATGATGATGATGATGATGATGATGCAAATAATATCTCTGGCAGTTCAGGGGCACATTCGGACAGAGCTTGATTCGAGCTGTGGTTTTTGATTCGACCTCGAGGTCTTCAACAATTACGTCAATATACAAAAATAATCACAATATAAAAAAAAAATACTTACACCTACTTGCTTCATCCATCACTTCACTCGCACTGCCAATGTAAAGCCATGCTAATTAATTTAATTCAACTCCTTATTGTACACAATAAAAAAATTCTAAATTAATGACAAAAAAAGCAAAAATGGGTACAAAAGGTAGACTTGTCTCTAAAAGATATCTCTTCCAGCCAACCCCGCATGGTGTGAGAGGTCAATAAAAGTGGGAAGGCACAAATAGTACAAAATAAAAAACTTTATATATTTAAACACAAATGTAAAAATGTAATATATTTAAATATACACAGTAGAGGTATAGCTAATAATATGTTTGTAAAAGTTCAATGTTATGGTTTTTTTTATAAGTACTTATTTTAAGAAAAATTATAATGTTCATGCGCCTCAGAGCATTTACAATAAAAAACTTTAAGTTAGTCGGTTTAAGAATAGGTATTAGAGGAGTCTAGACGTAATTTCATACGCTTTACGGCTACAAGTTACCATCAGATGCAAATAAGCATAGTAGCATCTGCACCTGCCTTATTGTCATTCAAAAGTAAAGTCGGAATCGAGTTCTTATACTGGGAAGATTCCTTACAAAGTATGTAGAATAGAATAGATGTTTATTTTTCAAAAAAAGACACAATAAATTCCTTCATAATTTGTAACAATCAAAAACCCCACAAAACATAGAACTAAATAAATAGTAAACTGGAAGAACTATACTTTATCTTTGCCTGAAATAGGTTCTCATTCATTGACACAGGCCAGCTCACCAACTGCTAGTGGGTAAGCTCATAATCTCAACAATAAAAACTTTTTTTTATGTTTTCGGATGGTTTTCCCTTCGCGGGTTGGAAGGTAACCAGTCAAATCTTCAGGGTAGGTAAGCGGACCCTGTGAAGAAACGGGATAATGCTAGGGGGATGATGATGACGTTTTTTGATAACGCTAATAAGACATTGCTTCTCGCCTAATTTAATTATTTTAGGTCAACAGAAAGTACTACCCTTTAGATTGTGACTCCCTTGCGAATGTCAAAATATACCTGTCACTGTGGTCTAACAGAAAGCTCGGTGATGTGGGTACTTTTGATGGAAGTAACCCTGAGATCTAGACACGCGGGAGCGTGTCAAGCCAAGTTCAAGTAACAGAACTGGCGAGCAGCACCGTGTGTAATATTACACGAAACATTTGGACCCACTTTTGACCCCCTCATAATTCAAAAACTATTTCACATAAGTACGTATATAATAACTAGCCAAGTCGGACCTTAGGTGACAATGTATTATCTTGACTTATAAGAAGAAATACCCCTAGAGCAGGCAGTTATTTTGCCCAAAGGGTCAGTTTGGCGGTGCAGAGGGGCAACGTGGCCAGTATTCTGGGGAATTTGCCTCGATGTGGTCAGCTGGAGGACATTTTTTATTTATAGCTTTTTATCCCTTTTTTATGTTTTGTTTTTAATAATATGTGTGTTGTTACAATTGTAGTTGGATGGAATGTACTTGTTTATGTATTTTTATTTAATAAATAATTAAAGTGAGAAGAAATTATATTTTATGTTGTTATAAGTAAATTTTAGGACTGACCATTGAACTTGGCACCCATTTAGATCTCACTTCTTTTGTCGTTGAAGTCAACAACCAAGGCATAGGTATACCATAATATTGAACTTGGCTCTCATTTCACATTTATGTTTTTGATGGGATACTAAATTGAAAATACAGTCGTTAGCTTATAACATTATGTATGATTTATCTTTTGACAACTATTATCCTCCTATCACAACGGGGAATAATAATATGGGTTTTTATGGTGGCATTTGTTAAGAAACATAATTACTTTTTATGAAAAGATCTCTTTTCATATAAAAACCTTGTCCTATTTAGCTAAGAAGCCTTAAAATCTCGGCGCAATTGGGTCATCACAGTAAAATGGACACCACAATTGTGTAATTTGTACATTATATGACGGTTTCAGCTAAATGACTCGTAAAATATGAGCGTGTCGCTATTTTGTATACCACGGTTGTTTTGTCAGTTATGAGTGAATATCAAGGTTAAGACTTTTTTAAGAGCTGTGGTAACCCAGTTGGTACAACGCTTGCCTCTCACTTTGAGGTCGCTGGTTCGAATCCAGCACAGGAATAAACCAATGATTATAGAATATGTTTTCGATTTCATATTTGAATCGTAAATGATTATTACGTGCTCAACGTTGAAGGAAAACATCGTGAGCACATTACCGAGAAATGCATTTTCGGAGGTATGTGACCTAACCTGTACTGGGCTAGCCACTGTACTAGGCTGGCTTCCCTTTGTAACGATGTGCGATATAAACCGTACAGGTTGGAAGGTTAGTCAGGCAGTCGCTTCTGTAATAAACCGGACCTGTCAAATAAAGATTTGACAGGTCCTAAAGAGGTTAGGTAGGCGGACCCTGTGAAAAGCGGGATAATGCTAGGGGGATCAAGGTTAAGACTTTTAATGTGAATTACTATTAATACCACACCCCAGGACACTTTATATAAAAAAAAACTCATCCTTACCGTGTTCCACCTATCGAATAAGTGGGAGACACAGTCTGCGCGTTCCTTTAAAAGCTTCCGAATAAAAGTAAAAGAAAACTTTTACAAATCCTAATGCGGTGTTATAACCTATTAATTCAACAAGTAAATAATTATATAAAATATATAATTATCTTAGATACTTACCTACTTATATGTTTTGCACTACATACAAGAATAAAAATAATAATATAGAATAAAACATATATCTTAGCTTTATATAACAGTCAGCCATTTTTCTCGCTGAATAGTTACCGACTGTGATATGGGCCGAATAGTCGGTGACTAGGTGGCACATCTCTATTGAGCATGCTTTAGTAATGCATAAATAACTCTAGCATTTTAGAGTGAAAAGGAACGATGCAGTAAATCGATTACCCTTGACAAAATAAATAAAAAAATGTATTTGCTAACTGACGGGTAGTAATCTGCCAACCCATAGCTCACGTTCACATCAGTGAGCATCTATGCCGCTTGGTTAGGTGCCTACCGGTAAACTGTACCGGTTTTACCGTACCGTAAATCTTGTATTTTTACTGAAGCCCGGCTTTAGCGTAACAAACTAAATTGAATAACTTGTAGCTCTAAATTGACGGGACAAATCGGTTTTACTTTGCAAAGCGCTTTTGCTTTTACTCAGTTGTGTCGCGGTTGAAAAAAAAAAAAACTTTAAAGTTGTCAAAAGTAGTAGTGTCGTCTATCTAACTTACAAATACATAATTATTAATAAAATATGGAACTTAAGCAAGAAATGATCTAATAATAACAATACCAGCGTACAGCGTAGTGTCGTTGATTACATATTGAGGCATTTTTTTACATACATAAGTACATAAACAAATAATTTTAAGGTTCCACCTAACCTAACCTAAATATTTGACAGATCCGGTTTTTTATACAATCAAAGAATGTGCGGTATATACCAACAAACAGTGCTAGGGCTGGCAGAGGAAGACCTAGAAGGACGTATGTTAGCAAAATTGAAGATGTCCTTAGAAAAAGTTTAGTACGATCTACTTTGAACCGGCGTACGTGTATGAAACGATTGATGAATGTGGAGGATGCAAGAGAAGTGTGTCAGGATCGAAGCAAATGGAGTTCAATAGTCTCTGCTTACCCCAGTGGGAAATCGGCGTGAGTTAGTATGTAACCCATTCAAATATAATATAGAACAGGGGAGTTAAAATGGCCACATCGCAGCAATTCATCTAAGAAAGCAATATTGCTATTTGACATATAAAAGTTAGTGAGCGATGTAACAAAATGTCTAATAGCAATATTGCTTTTTTCGATGAATTGCTTCGATGTGGCCATTGTAACCCCCCTGTAATGTAATATGGTTTTGAAAAACAATAGAATTGCCGTGCTATCAAAGTTACAGGTTTATGGCACATTGTGCCATTCTCAGTTTAATTTAATGACCTCTGGGAGTGCCGTAAAATATATGGCACCTTTACGACACACCACATACTCGTATAAATCACCATCAAAATATCTATGGAAATTATAACATACCTAACATATCATAAACAGCTTATGTTACCCACTGCTGGGCACAGCCCCCCCCAATCAACCGGAGGGGGTATGGAGCATACTCCACCACGCTGCTCCAATGCGGGTTGGTGGAGGTGTTTCTACGGATAATAGCCGGGACCAACGGCTTAATGTGCCCTCCGAAGCACGGGGAAACATCTTACTTTTTCGGACAATCATTTTCAGATTCAAGTTGAAACGCACTAAAGACCCAAGAAATAATAAAACAAACGGGTCAAACTAAAAACCGTTTAAAAATCAGAACGCGTTCAGATTTCTTATCTTCTTGGGCATGTAGTAAACACCATCAGAGGAATTGTGTCGTTTCTAGCATACTACAGGGCTATGTAATTAGCTTTGTACAAAGGGTATCGAATACAATTTAATAAAAGAGAATGGTTGCAATTGTAAAAACAGCTAAAATCCTCTGTTTCAAAAAACAAAGTACTTATCAAAGCTATGCGGGATGCACTAGAACGTTGTAAGTTTGGCTTTGTCGTGCACGTGCACTGTTGCATACGATGCTTTTGAAGTGTACTCTGTTATGCATCGGCCTGGTATTGTTAAAGCCTCGTTTTCGATATTTTTATATTAGTGAAAACGAGGCTTTAAATTGTTCACTAGTAGTAACGGCCTCCGTGGTCCAGTGGTTGAGCGTTGGGCTCACGAGCGGGAGGCCCCGCGTTCGAATCCCGGTGGGGACATATCACAAAAATCACTTTGTGATCCCTGGTTTAGTTAGGGCATTACAGGCTGATCACCTGATTGTCCAAAAAGTAAGATGATCCGTGCTTCGGAAGGCACGTTAAGCCGTTGGTCGTAGTCGTCGAAGTAGTCGTTACATGAGCCATGTCAGCGCCTTTGGCGGCTCAATAATGACCCTGACGCCAGGGTTGATGAGGTTGGTATTCCACCTCACAACCCACACGATGGAAGAAGACTAGTATAAAAATGTGAAGTGCGTAATCATCGCAAGACATGTCTGGTATTATACATAGATATACACAAATTCACACTACGCAGCCATTTTTGCTACATGCATAAACTCACGCCCGTAACCCTTAATAGGGTGGGCAGAGACTAGAGCCACAAGTAATCAAAGACAACTTGCAGCCACTCCTGTTTGCTGCTTGCATGTTATGCTTTTTCCTCCAGCGCTTATCGCTATCGACCCACTCCAGGTCGCTTCTCTCCCCCCTAATCCTCACAGGTAACGCTCTGAACCGAGTTTCACGCATTTTATGAATCACTAGCTTTTGCCCGCGGCTTCGCTCGCATTAAATTCGTAGTGACACGGTTCCCCTTTCCTAATATATCTATATTCAGCTTCCTACTTTGAAAATATCGAAAACTTTCACACCCTCTTTATAGGGATGGAGGCAGAATTAAGAAAAAAACACGACGCACGATTTTTTTGTTCAAACAGTCCGCAAACCAATTTTTAGTTTTCTACCCTAAAATTGCGAGAAATTGCTCCAGAATTAAAGCACATAATAATAACCGCGTAAACTTAAAACAATGTATAAATTGCTCCATGCTCCCTCCGGTTGATTGAGGGGAGGCCTGTGCCTAGTAGTGGGACGTATATATAGGCTATTTATGTTATATTACCTTGAAATTGCGGATTGCTTCTTACAGACTTCCATCCGCCATTTTTGGGAAGTGGGGGGTTAGAAAGAGACAAAAAGTAGCCTATGTCACTCTCCATCCCTTCAACTATCTCCACTTAAAATCACGTTAATTCGTCGCTCCGTTTTGCCGTGAAAGACGGACAAATAAACAGACAGACACACATTTCCATTTATAATATTAGACAGATGTTTACAGTTACTTACATTTAAATCTTACTAAGTACTTGAATCTCCTTTTGGCTTAGCTTCCAAGTTTAGGTGATAAATGGTTCTTAGCAAACTGGCAATTAACTACGACTTAAGTTGTGGGGATTCTCGTTTAAATGCTCGAAAGTACGCATAGTCCTTTTCGGGGTAGACATAAGTCTTCAGAAGAAACCTTGGTAACCTTGATATTGGAATCATAAAGTGTTTATAGACCTACCGAGTCCTCAGCGCTCCCCATTTGTTCGGCCAAGTATTGATAGATGATCGTCTGAGGAAAATCTACATTATATTGTGAGTATCGGTCCTATAATGGTGAACACGACAAAAAGAAAAATATGATGGACTTATGATTTTTGTTTTTTTTTTAAACTTACTCTTCCTTAGGAAAACTGACAAACTTCAGGACCCCGATACCGACCCCACCGGCGTGGTCGACGATTTCCCTCAATCAGCGCTTATCGCTATCGATTCTCGTCAAATTCCTATATCGAATTCTTTCAAATATTTTTCCTCTCAGATGACGCCCTGAGCCGAGGTTCGTGCCCAACTGGGCACCCTCACCACGCCTAATTGCCTGTATAATAACGCCTGTTGTCTCAAACGTTGTACCGAGTGAGAGCCTTCAGCGCTCTCCATTTGTCCGGCTTAGTAGTTAATGCCATCTGCGGCAAATGTATAATAAAGTTACGTCAAAAAAAGGAACCCACCACAGCCACCTGATACGACACGATTCGTTTATAAAAAAAAACGTCATAGTAGGAAAAAAATAAGGAAAGAGAAGAAGGTTTAGACCTAGGAGAATATTTATGAACCAAGTAAAAGAGAAGGTGCAGGTCGTGTCGTATCAGCAGGTGAAGGATTTGGCGGAGAGAAGAGAGAAATGGCGATTACTGCACCAATAAGGGTGCAGCTCTTAAATAGTGAGAGAGAACTTCTGTAGTTCAGAGAAATATTAAATGTTTAATATTTTTGCAGGTCAATGTATGATTTTTCTTTTTCTCTCAGTCCCGCAAAAGCACCCACAACGCATTAACTTAAAGTTGTTACTAAAGTGAAACTTCAGTAGGTATTTAACGTGAACGTGTGTGAAGGCCGTCGACCCTCATCATAACGGAGTGGTTGGTAATGTGTCGTATAATCAAGGGGAGAGGGCATTTTTCATTATTCTTGTGTGCGTGAAAGGCGGTGACAGTTCCCTGGTCGTTATGCGACGGTTACGTATCGCTGGGTATGTTTTGTCCAGGTTTTTCTTCTATCGTGTGGGTTGTGAGGTGGATTACCAATCCACACGAGCTACACAACACGAGCTACGCGGGAGCAGAGCGCTACATGCTACGCGGAATGTCGTAGTAAAAACCAAGTAAAACTATTTTCTCAGTTTGACTGTGGGGGTGGAGTACGCTTAATAATATTACGTAGTAAACATAACGATGTTTAAATAAAAAAAGTGCACAATTTACTCCTATTGAACTCCTTTCGTATGTCAACAGGCAGGATGTTGTACCCGCGTGGAGTTCGTTTATCGCGCGCGGCATTTTTTCCCATCCCCCTTTCATCCCCTTAGGGGCAATTTCCGAAATAAAAACCATCCTTTGTTCTTTCCTAGGTCTCAAACTATGCCTATACAAAAAAAAATATCTATGTAAATCGATTTAGTGGTTTAAGCGTAAAAGGTAACAGACATCTCTCTCAGATAAACAGAGTTACTTTCGCATTTATAATATTAGTATGGATTTGTTTAAATTTTTCTTCCATATACACTTAGAGAAACCGCTAATATTCAAATTACTGTTGCCTGAAAAAAAAAACAACTTTTGATGCTTTAAACGCACATTAAACTAACAGGCGTTTATAACAGGCTTCAGACTTCGCTTCGCTTACTTAGGTTATAAACGCTAAGGAAAGGTATTTTATTTTTATAATTTTTTTATGTATTTATTCGAGTTATCAAACCTTTCTCTAGGAGTAATTATTTAAGTATTTAGTAATCTGTACTCCACGATTTACCAAATAAATTACATTAAAATATGAAACAAACTATCAACTGAACCTTTGTAATACCCTTATGATTACATTTTAGTTACCTTCAAAGTTGTGTAATATTATTAGCTATGACATTTCGCGTAGCATGATGGATGTCTACGACGTAGCGCTCTGCTCCCGCGTAGCTCGTGTTTGCCATTGACAAAATACATAATATTTTTTCTGAAATTGTAATGTACGAAGTTAATATTATGTTTGCGGCTTTTGAGACCTTTAAAGTTGAGATTATGATATGATCTCAAAAAAAATATATAATCTAATATATTTATTTATTCTGAGTTAATATCAAGTGGAATTTTCCATCAAAAAAATATAGAATTGAAAATATTTAAAAAAAAAAACTAAAAAATATCACGAATTTTGCGACGGAAAACTCCACTTGATATTAACACAGAATTATGGTCTGAATTATCCCTCAAAGTTTTTGTTACGATGTCACTAACAGCCTGTATAGTATAATAATCTCTCATCTTATAGAGCAGTATTTCCGACCATCAAAGAAAAAAAAGACAGCGAAAACGAAAAGGCAAGTATACTTCAAAACCCCAAGCCACAATGCTCACTTGTTTACGAATACTTCACGCCCCACTTCAACTTGGGGTAAATATTTAAACTTGTGCAGTGACAGGTCAACGACCTTAGGCGCGGCGGATTTATGTCTTGGTACAACACGAGGTCGCGCCCGTAAAAGACAAAGTTTGGCCGTAAAATATGAAAAACTTCTGTTTGTCTCGAGTATTTTCATAATTCTTAATCAAGTAAAAATATGTTTGAGGAAGGTGCTTGTTTTGAGAAAAAGTTATTCAATTTAGTTGCGAGAATTTCTTTTATATTTTTTTCGTTTTTGTCCTCAAATTCATTTGGGACAAAATATTTGGTAAAGTAAGCAACACGTGTGAAAGTGGTGTCGGATTATTCCTTTTTTGGTAAACATACAAAACTCACGCAGCTGTTTACCATCGGGGTAAGCAGAGACTATGCTACGATCCTGAAACACTTTTCTTGCTTCTTCCGCATTCTTCAATCGTTTCATACACGCACGCCGGTTCAAAGTAGTTCGTACTAAATCTTTTCTAAGGACATTTCCATTCGCCATACTTTTTGGTACAGCCTCATTTTTGTCTTGCGGCATACAAATCAATCAATCAAAACATAATCAATCAATCACAAACAATGTCAAGCAACGGCAATCTGCGTCAGTTTTCTATGACATTATGATAGTAAAAATAGGAAGAGGATTAAAATATTGACAAGCTATTAATAATATAATAAGCAATGCCTATTAATTTAAAAATTAGTCCTAAAAATACTTCAAAAGTATTAGAAATATACATTATAGTATTATTATATTTTTATATTTAGAGTTGTAGGTATATTTCTACATACATTCTTTTAGGTTTACGCGATTATTACCATAATTAAAACACATAATAACGGATTCTAACTACTACACTCCAATCTCATCAGTCGTTCCGTGATCATGGCACTTGCAACAGTGTCGAAATATTGGGAGTGTCATATCCCTGATTTAAACGCGGTAAGAACCCGTTATTATGTATTTTAATTATTTCTACATATACATTTATAATTACAAAAATATATTAAATATGGAAAAATATTATTTGATATGGCTTGTAGTAGATTTCGTTGTCAAGCACAAGTTAACTGGACAAATGGTGAGCACTGTGGTTGCCAAGTCGGGCTAGTATTCACAAAGTAGCTGGGTTCTTCAAGGGTACTTATATAAAGATACCTATCGAATAACCTCATTTTATTCACCGCTTCGACCCTTTATACTCAACTATTGTGTAATATAACTATCCAGAGGTATGTAAAGGGTCTGTATACAAAGCTAATCACGTATATACGTATATATCATGTTTACCTACTTATATCTCGACAATACAACCTATTCAAAACCTTGATAAATATCTTTCCATAGTTCGGGTCTGTTTGACTGATTTATCGCAAATATATTTTTTTGGGAATATGATGGTCTTCTCTCGGGTAAATTGTGATTGTTAGAGCAATGACCGACCTGAACAACTTTAGTTTTTTGTTTTTTATTAATTCCCAGAACAAAAATGTCGAAGATCAAATGTCAAATGCGTTTATTTTGATTCTTGGAAACGTCAAGCGATGCGCTTGGGTAAAATCAAAGAGGTGTGACACCTGCCATGTGTCATGTGGTTGTATGTCGATTCAATTGACAATGGGATTGGGTGGTTTTACGATTGAAATGACAACACCAAGTGTCAGTTAAATGATTGTTTTTTTGAAAAGGGATTGTTATTAAGAAAAGTAGCGAACGTGTCACATCACTTAGGGATTACCCTTCCATTTCCATCGATGCGTATCTTAGTGATCATTATTTTTTTCTAACCTTTTTTGTTAACAACGAATACACAGCGATTGTATTTATACGAATCGACGTTTATTTTGAAATCACGCAACCATGAGTGACGATAGTGAGACGAGACGACGCACCAACAGGGAAGATTCAGGCCATGATTCTGAGTTGATATCAAGTGGAATTTTCAGTCGCAAAAGTCATCGTCATCAATTTAAGAGCCACGCTCTCGTGTAGCATTTTCCATTCCAGTCTATCAAAGGCCAATTTCTTGTCTTCCCTATAAGACACGACGTTAACCTTTTCTTTAATCTGTTCTATGTAAGCTCTTCTTGGTCTTCCCCTCCCTCTCTTTCCTTCTAGCTTTCCTTCTATGATGTTTTTAATAAATTCGTCGTGTCTTTTTAGGTGTCCAATCATTTTGCCTCTTCTTTCCTCAATAATTCTCAGTATTTGTGTATTTTCCCTTACTCTTACTAGCACTTCCTCATTATGGAACTCAGTATGGAACTAAAAATAATTAAATAAAAAAACTCAAAAATTTTCATGAATTTTCCGACAGGAAATTCCACTTGATATCAACTCAGAATTATGGTCTGAGTCACCCCTCTCAATATTCGTTACGGTGTCACTAACACCCTGTAGATTTTTGTTGAGCTTACTGATTTTGTAAGCCAGAAAATACATTATAATTAAATAACAATATTTATTTCAATGAAATGGAGCATGTGCCAAATAAAATACCTACACAGAGTTATATTTTAGTCATATGTAAAATTTAATCCCTTGCCGTTAAAAAAAAACCGTATAAATTTTGCCGAAATTAATTCTCAATTTACGCGAGAGAAACACCCTGATATAATCGATGTGATACTCTTTTGTTTATATTACAAAATACAAATAAAGGACAAAATACTTTATAAAATAGTTCCTTAAATTCCCTTTTGCAGACATTAAAGGGAAGAATTTTTTTACGAATATATATTTATTTTTTTACGCGTTCAGCTTGTCGGTCATGTGCGACGTAATCAAATTTTGTCACTGTAATTTTATCGATTCTGACGATATAATTATATCGTTTTGTCGATTGGTGCTAATATTATGAACCCAAATAAGTCATGTCGTTCTGCCAAATACGAAAATCCAGTGACTACATACTTACATCAGTAAGTAGTAACCGTGACCAATGGCTTAACGTGCCTTCCGAAGCACGGATCATCTTACTTATGGAAAATTTGGTGATCAGCCTGTGATGTCCTAACCAAACTAGGGATCACAAAGTGATTTTTGTGATATGTCCCCACCGGGATTCGAACCCGGGGCCTCTGTATCGTGAGTCCAATGCTCAACCACTGGATCACGGAGGCCGTATAATAGATTAAAGTTTATGAACGTAAAGTCATGAGCAATATAATGTACCCACTTTAGGACTCTGTCGCACTAACATATTTGACATTTAGTGACACTTACAGTTCAATTTGTCAAAAAAGTTAATGTGACATTGTACCAAAGTGTATACATATTAATGCTCGCGACCGTACGTGTGTGCATGTGATGCGGAGGAATCCTTCCAATATTGCTCCGTCAATGTGTTCAAGAAAATGTATTTTGAAATGTATAAGCTGCAATAATAGAAAAAAGTTTCGCTGATCCATCGCAATATATACAAATGGACTGAAATGAAATACGCGTTAATATTTGCTCTACTGGATACATATTAAACATTTTATACAATTTGACATTTACAGTAAAATGCACGATGGATGCTGTAGAAGAATGAATTGGCGTTTTTCCGCTTATGAAGTTTCGTATCTGATTAATAAATGCAGGGTGTTAGTGACATCGTAACGAAAACTTTGAGATCATGACATGAATGAATCAGACCATGATTCTAAGTTAATATCAAGTGGAATTTTGCGTTAACCGCCACATCAGGCGCCTGACATGTCTTATAAAACAACGACCTAGTTATTGGGATCAATGTCTTCAACGCGCTTTCCGAAGCACGCAATGGTTTCCGCCAAGTTATTGTTCCGGCCAAGTTGTTAATGCCATTTGCGATAAATCTACGATAAGTCATGTCAAGAAAGAAGAAGGAATTATCAAACTTTGACATAATCAAATGATTCCGCCTACAATATCTTAAGACATCACAAACTAAGGACAGTTTTAAAAAGTGATTTAACAATGTTATTGGGAATCGAACCCGGGTCTTCTAGGTCGAGAACCATCAAACCACACATCTGGCTAAATAGTATAAATAGCTATGTAGGGCCGAAAGTTTTGATAGTTTCACAACTTACTCATAGTTACAACCTTTTTTTTTTTTTTTGACGTGACTCATTGTAGATTTGCCGCAGATGGCATTAACTACTTGGCCGGACAAATGGGGAGCGCTGAAGGCTCTCACTCGGACATAGTTACAACCGGCGCTAAGTGGTTTGGCTAATTACATGAAGTTCAAACTTGTATGTTTTTGTTAATGGATTAACTATAACTTGTGTAAGTAAGCAGTTGTTACATGACTCAGGGGCCTTTGGCGGCTCAATATAACCCTGACACCAGGGTTGATGAGGTAGGTAACCCACCTCCACGGTAGACTCGACCATTATAGACGGCCATACGGCTCACCACCTATCACGTTGGTCTAACGGAAAGCTCGGTGAGGTGTGGGCACTTAGTTCATCTAGCGATGGGTGTACCCCTTTTACATACACGTGTCTTTTAACTTACTAACCGCTGGTACACATAACATAGATATATGGACAAATAAAACTCTATAAGCGACTGCCGTAAATAGCGAATTCACCCGGGTTCAGTGAATTTGAACCGCGTCGGTGGTTGAGCTGGCTCGATGGCACAGGCGTAGGTACCTGGTTAGGGGCTGGGGGTCACCCGAACGGGGTGTCACTTGTTTGCGGGTGACACCTGTTATAAAATACTATACAAATATTTGTTATTGCTCGTAAATGAGACGAAGGAAGTGCAAACTGCTCAGATTGCAAAATATACATGCTTTTATATGCGCAAATGTCAAATTGCAATATTGCTTTCTTAGATGAATTGCTTCGCTGTGGCCATTTTAACCCCCCAGTAGTCTTTATTGGGGTGACACTCCGATATCCGCGTCGGGTGTCACCCCCCTAGCTACGCCACTGCGATGAGCCAATAAACCCGCACGTACATATGGACTTTATTGAATACTTTGTCTGTGTTACGTGGATAAAGGTATTACAGGTATTACATGAACGTTCGTTATGGTAATGACTATTATTTGTGAAATTATGTGGACTAGACTACAGTTTGAAAGCTGTAGTAATCCAGTTGGTAGAACCCTTATCTCTCACATTGCGGTCGCAGGTTCGAATCCAGCATATGCATAAACTTGTTTTCGAATTCATGTTTTGCTCATAAATGATTATCATGTGCTCAGCTGTGAAGGAAAACATTGTGAGAAAACCCATATTTTCGAGAAATGCATTTTCGGAGGTATGTGACCTAACCTGTATTGGGCTGGATTTCCCTTCGCGGGTTCCAAGGTCAGACAGGCAGTCGCTTTTGTAAAAAACCGGACCTGTCAAATCTTCAGGTTAGGTTAGCAACCCTGTGGAAAACGGGATAATGCTAGGGGGATGATGATGATGTGGACGAGAGTAGAGGTTTTTTCTTCATTTTTTTTTGTTTGATTGTTGGATTTTATTTCTCAAACTATGTTCTTAAGCACCATATGTAAGTACATAAAGTCACGCCTATTACCCATCTAGGTCATAAAAGACATAAAAGACTACGTATGCGAACTGCCAGTCCCTCCGGCAAGGATCCAAGTCGTCGCGTCGTCTCTTTCGAGGTCTACCACGACGCCTGTACCCGTCATGAGGCATCCAATGCGTGACGATCCGTGCCCACCGCTCAGGATGCATGCGACAAACATGTCCTGTTCAATCCCATTTATGTCTCTGGCGGCTTTACGAGACAGATCAGCGATTCCATTTTTGAATATAGTTTTGGAATTCGGACTCGGTCAATGCGAAAAGTGGGAAGAGGAAGGGGAGGTGTTTGCCCCAGCAGTGATATCTTGTAGGTTAGATTAGATAAGACTACGTTTAGAGCGGTAACTCTTCGCCCCGCACCATTTCGTATCGGGCGCCGACCTTACCCCTACTGGGTCTTACTTTAGTCTTTTTTTGTTCTCGCTTGATTTGATATAAAAGCGACTGTCAATCTCACAATTTTTTGACTCGACTGCAAAAAAAGCTGTTCTCGAAGGGATTCTCTTAAAATGCATAAATGTTTTTGTCATAATTTTAATTATCATAACCCTTTTTGCATAACGTTTTTAGCATAATAATACTTTCCCATAATAACATCTAGGAATACTGGTTTGTTAGGTATAACTTATTTTTGGACTAATATTTGTTGGTATACATTTGATTCGCATATAAATAAATATCCATAATTCTTTTTTAGAATAATAGTGTTTTGTCATAATTTTTACAAGGCATAACAGTAGGTTAGTGTGCGGCGGGGGTGGCCCTTGGGACCAGGCCTTATACTGAATGATGACCAACAGCATGAAATAGTGTCAAAAAATATAAAAAGTCACAATCATGAACCAAATGCAGCCAAGGAAAAGTAAGTTTCGAAAATGTTCAAAGTTGTGCCAAAACTTTTCTTATTCCGAGTATAGTGTTTATCGACGGTAAAAAGCAATCCTGCTGTAACCCACAAAATGCAAAATGTTCACCAGAGCCCAAAAACTTTTGAAAAATTTGAAAAAAAAATCATATCTCCTAAACTATTACGCCTATAAATGTGATTTTTAGAACCAAAATGTATTTTTTGATTATCTATCAAGTCTAATACCTAAAACTTACTAGAAGTTAGTTTAAGCCTATGTTTGTGTGGGTTACAGCAATCACACTTTTTTTTCTGTTACACAAAGTTGCTGTAAATGAAGCAGGTAAATGTATGGGCCACTCAAAATCAAGTACTTTATTTATACGCAAAATTGCTGTAATTCACTTATAATAACTATTCTTATATAGCAATTTTGATGTAAATGTCATAGGTCTGTGTTAGTTGGTGCACTTAATTGTCTTAACTAACAGAAGTTGTGAAATGGTAATAAAATTAAAATGATGTAAGTATGGAATGATATTTATATGAAGTCATTTTAAAATGTTAAAGAACATAAACCTAAAATAAATAGCTAAATTATGAAATTAAAAATTACCATCTTGCGTACACCTAAGCAACAATAGTGTACTCCGACCGTTTAAAGCACGGAAAATACTACCTGTAGCGTGCTATACTATTTAACAGGTAAATTGTGAGATCAAAAACATTATACACTACTCCTACCTAGGTATCTATTGAAGAAAATACTTTTGTAGATTTGCCGCAAATGGTATTATTTACTTGGCTGGACAAATGGGGTGCGCTGAGGGCTCGTACCCGGTACAAAATATAAGACAACAGGCCTGAGGGTGCCCAGTTAGGCAGATTAGCCGCTGTACTTAAAGCTTTGAAGTTACTCGGAAGCCAACCTTTTTCTGTGGCTACCCACTCTGCGACCTGAGGCGTGAAGTAGGAGGTGTATTTTAAAGTACCCTCTTGCGCGGTGACAAACGATACCACCGTTACCGCTCCTAAACCAGCGAGTCTCACCGGGAAGGGAGTGGTAGCTAGTGCCCTGTGGGACGGCCCGCTAGGCTTCGTACCGGTACAGTCCTGCCACGCCTAGGCCGTTAAGATCGAAGCATGGCTCTCCCAATGGCAGGCGTGATAAAGGAACGAACGCGCACATTTGTTCGCTCGCGCATCCCTATGGCGCCAGCCGCTGCCTCGAGCCGCAACTCGCCGCACATCAAATACGACGCCCGCGCCATACTTCGCTAGCGGAGATCTTCGGCCATCCCCATTTCCACTGCCCCTACCCCAACTCCCTAGAGCAGAACATGTCAGGAATAAGAGGATAACAACACCGCCAGAACGGCAGTCAACGCAGCAAAACCTATACCGATCTCCGGTTTCTCCATGCCCTCCTTGGACATCGCCCATACGTGGCGGTTTACACTACCCCTGGCTCACCCCCACATGCGCCTCCATGTCCATCCCTGTGGATGTCGCCCACGCCTGCGCCTGCTCTCGCTCCGGTGAGACTGCAACCGCTGCTCACGTTTGCGAGCAAGAAGGTTCCGCCCACAGTGGTGGATCATCTGCTCAATTGGACGCACCACTTCAGACAGGTGTGGGATAAGTTAGGCCATGTTCCCAACGCGCGTCCGTACGGCAAAAGAGTACGCTTTCTGGCGAAAACCGAGGAGGAGTTCAGGCTTTACCAGCGTTACGTCACCAACCTGGAGAAAGACACTGGACTCTTTTGTTTCATGTACACACCCCCGATGGATCATTCGCTGAAACTGGCGACCCGCGGATTACCGGTGGATACCGACATCGCAAAACTCGAGGAGGAGCTGAAGAACCGAGGCTACGAACAGGAGTATATCCGCCCCATCCAGGCCCGCACAGGCAAGCTTGGTTGCATCTTCTTCGTGGAGATCTGGCAAACACTGGGGTTCCAAAAGATCTACGAAACCTCCGAACTCCTATGCATGCCCGGTATAAAAGTCAAACCATGGAGAAGACCCAAGTGCCACAGTGCCACCACTGCCAATAATTCCGGCACAGCAGCCACAACTGTCATCATCCTATAGCCTGCGTGCGATGCGGTGAGAGCCATGCGGCGAAAGACTGCATGCCTCCCCGTGAGGAACCGACTACCTGTTGCAACTGCAGGGGACTTCACCCGGCTAACAGCTCATCCTGCCCGGTAAAGGTGCGCGAGCTGCGCAACATGAAGGGGGGCACTACGCCATCAACGAGTGCAAGAGCCTCGTAACCCACAGCAGCAGCTACCGTCGCGAAGCATCCCAGTGAACTGACAGCCCAGAATTCGCACATGGCAGCGGCAACCGATCCAGATGGGCATAAACCGCACAGGTCGAAGCACTCACGCAAGAAGGCAAAACCCGCCCTGTCTGCCGCTGTGGATTCCGAACCACCCCGACCAACACCAACCGCTACAACAACAGCGGTCGCCGCCCTTCTATAGGAGAAGAAGGCCAAGCGGAGACATTACTTCCTACAGTGAATAAGCTGGAGATGCTGGAGCAGACTATCCAGCTACTCTACGATATCCTGGACGCCATCCGAAGCAAGATAGACCCGGTGCCCATTATAGTGAGAGGCTTGGCCTCACTACTAATCCAGTTCAGTGGCGGTACTGACCATCTCCATTGGACTGCTAACGACTGGAACGAGGCTGTCCACATCTACTACTCCTCGCTGAATAGTTAGTATTGTGGTCACCTTCGAGGATGAGTGACGTTTCCAAGTGGTAGTTAACAGTCGTCGCCCCAAAGCGTCCACCTTCTTCAGACCGAGCAAGATGATGGAGCAGCCCTCCAACACCGGGCTCAACCATCGCCACAAGCTGACGTGCGCTCACCGGGCCTCTCCCAACGGGTAACCACCCGGTGGCCTTGACCTCGCTAGTGGCAGAAATAAGGGTTAGACCAACTCCAAATGGACAATCCCGTGACCCACTCGTATAAGTAATAATAAATAATTAAAAAATGACTCCATATTGGTTGCGAAACATAGTTACAGTAAATATGTCACTCCTTCCCGACTGTCGCGGAGTAAGTGAGCGACGCGGTAACCCGCGGTCATATACGCGCGACCGTGTATTATAATGGCGGTAAATGCGCATGACCAGTAAATAACGATGTTTTTAAATTGGCGTAAGTTGTCATTGTCTGTAATATCATACTGGTTTAAAATGTAGTAAATAACGCCGATCAACAGATTATTGTCTAATAAATGTAGTAAACACAGTACGTTACTTAAATGTGTTATGCAATTATGCAGTAACCCGCACTGTTCACCATTAAATAGTGCTGTAACTACAAAGATCAAATTATTTGCAAAAGCAAAATTGGTGTAAAAGACATATCACAGAAAAATGCTGTTTTTAATGCTATTTACAGCAAATATTCAGTTGTCTTTTTGGAAAAATAAGCAAAATCCCAACGCTGTACAGAAATTTCTAGAGGTCGTAGAGCCATGGGAATAGGACCATTCGACGCAGAATTTTTTTCTGATTCCGAATCAAAAATAAAAAAAAATTGGCCAGGGTGTGGTTTACAGCAGGATTGCTTTTTACCGTCGTTATGCTTATAATAATTATGCTTAAATATCATTATTGTCATTAATTAATATGCTTATAGTAGTTATGAGTTTCAAAATTATGCTTAAAAAGTTGTGACAAATTAATACTATGCGTAACTAATAATAGGACAAGTAATAGTATGCCATGGTAAATTATTACATAAAATTTTATGAGTAAAAATAGAGAACCGTTCTCGAATACCTATTATAGTTTAATCAAACACGTACGAATATTTGCGCTCCAAAAGTTCTATTAAGATTTGTTTTTATTCAATCCAGATGTCATTATCTTTCGCTAAACCTTGAGACTAGCTTTAAGGCCTCGACACACAGAGATTGGACGCGCTCCGTGGTGAAAAGCGGGAGCTTGTATGAAACTGCACCGCGCCGTAGATACGTCCTGCATTTCTGTGTGAATGTGTACATAAAACCGAACATTATATGAATTGCAACAGTTATTACCGTTACTATTATTACATAACATAATAACATACATCACTACTGTGTATAGTATATACATATATCTATACTTATAATAAATCTGTAGAGAGGTCAATTCTGTACATTAAATATTTTTTCAAAATAACTATCAGGGGGTGATAAGTGGTCGATACTGATGCCAAAAATGCAATCAGTAAAATTTTTGTCTGTCTGTCTGTCTTTCTGTCTGTCTGTCTGTCTGTCTGTCTGTCTGTCTGTCTGTATGTTCCTTATAGAAACAAAAACTACTGGACGGATTTTAATGAAACTTGGTACAATTATTCTTCACACTCCTGGACAGGCTATAGTATACTTTTCATCACGCTACAATCAATAGGAGCAGAGTAGTGAAGGGAAATTCTTTTGTATGAAAAATCTAAACCACTCAAGTTAGACGTTTGAAATTTGGCATGCAGGTACCTTAGATACCGTAGAGGTGTACTAAGAAAGGAATTTCCGAAATTCCCACGGGAACGGGAATTAGCGGGAAAATCCTTTGGTATGAAAAATCTAAACCACTCAAGTTAGACGTTTGAAATTTGGCATGCAGGTACCATAGGTACCGTAGAGGTGCACTAAGAAAGGAATTCCCAAAATTCTCACGGGAACGGGAATTAGCGGGAAAATCCTTTTGTATGAAAAATCTAAACCACTCAAGTTAGTCGTTTGAAATTTGGCATGCAGATACCTTAAGTACCGTAGAGGTGCACTAAGAAAGGAATTCCCGAAATTCCCACGGGAACGGGAATTAGCGGGAAAATCCTTTTGTATGAAAAATCTAAACCACTCAAGTTAGACGTTTGAAATTTGGCATGCAGGTACCTTAGATACCGTAGAGGTGTACTAAGAAAGGAATTTCCGAAATTCTCACGGGAACGGGAATTAACGGGAAAATCCTTTTGTATGAAAAATCTAAACCATTCAAGTTAGATGTTTGAAATTTGGCTCGCAGGTACCTTAGATACCGTAGAGGTGCACTAAGAAAGGAATTCCCGAAATTCCCACGGGAACGGGAATTAGCGGGAAAATCCTTTTGTATGAAAAATCTAAACCGCTTAAGTTAGACGCTTGAAATTTGGCATGCAGGTACCTTAGTTAACTTAAAGCTTAGTTGCAACAGGATATTGCAAAATTCCCACGGAAACGGGAGTTAGTGGGAAAAAAACATTTGTATGAAAAAATCGAAACCGCGTAAGATAGATGTTTTCAATTCAATTCAATTAAATTAATTTATTGCATTCCATGTAGTACAATGGGGTTTTACATAATTAACTTAAAGCTTAGTTGCAACTGGATATTGCAAAATTCCCACGGGAACGGGAGTTAGCGGGAAAAAACATTTGTATGATAAAATCTAAACAGCGTAAGATAGATGTTTTCAATCTAGCATGCATGCTACGAATAAAAGCATGCATGCATACCTTAGTAAATATAAATTTTAGTTATGGCTGTATTTTGAAAAATGGGAATTGGCGGGTAAAAAAAAATTGTATGAAAAAATCTAAACTGCATAAGTTAGATGCTTGAAATTTGACATGCATATATTATATACCTTAGTGAATGCAAAGTTAAAAAATTCCCTGGAAACGGGAAGCGAGTTAGAGGCTTGAAATTTATAGCTCGCGGTAGTGGCAACCAAGAAACGTCGCGGCCGCGGCGGCGTTTGTGGGGCGGCGACAGCGGTGGCGAGGCGCGGAGGGGGGCAAATACCCGAGTGAGCAACCGGAACGCGGCAGACGCGTGAGGGCAGACGTCGTTGATGGTCGTGTCAAATATTGAATTTTGCGGGCGAACTTTTCACTATTCTTGGATGGTTCAAATCTTTCGTAGGTAGTTTTCTGTTGAATTTTCTAGGCGGACGTTTCACGGCGTATTTCTGTTGTAATTTTTAAATTTTGTTTAAATTTTCGAAACTGATCGTATTTTCCTAAAATATCAAACCAAATCATAAACTAATAATCTAGAAATTAATAACAATTCATTATTTAACTGAGCTACTTATACTGTAACCTCATTTAAAAATAATAAAATTAAGCATTTTTTAACCTTTCTCCTTTTATAACACGCCACGCGGACGGAGTCGCGGGCAAAAGCTAGTATATATATATACTCCTCGATATATATGTATACTGCCTGAGTTATACATATATATTTATATGTATATAACATTCGCGTGTTGGAAGGTCAGACAGGCAGTTGCTTCTGTAAAAAACCGGACATGTCAAATATTCAGTTTAGGTAAGCGGACTCCGTGAAAAAACGGGATAATGCTAGGGAGACGATGATAACTCACATTGGATACATTTCTGCTACTGGGAAAAGAAAAAAAAAGTTAATTGGAGATGTCCTTAGAACAAGTTTAGTACGATCTACTCTGAACCTGCGTGCGTGTATGAAGCGATTGATGAATGTGGAGGAAGCAAGAGACGTGTGTCAGGATCTAAGCAAACCGGATTTTATAGTCTCTGCTTACCCCGGTGGGAAATAAGCGTGAGTTTATGTATGTGTAAGTGTCTGCTACCGGGGCCTTCTGACACCGCTTCTATGTGCATTCAGCTTTACTGTTACTCGAATATGATGTAAACCTTCATAATACGTCCCCTAGACAGATCAGATATAATGCTTATTATTTTTAATGGATTCTCATATTTTGATATCAACGTTGGAATAATAGAGGCACGGTCGTCTAATGTTGAAATCAATAGTCGTCGAGATTTGATGTTTCTGTGATTTTTCTAAGGTTGTAAGAAGATGGTTTTATTTTTTTTTCATGAAAATCTACAAATTTTTTGGGATATTTTGCTTAAAGGACATGTTAATTTATGATTTACTGTTTTGTTTTTTTTTCCATTATTATTTTTATTTTTTTGTGTGATAGTTTACCTTTTAATTTTGAAATTGATTTTTTTTATTTTCAGTGTTTTTCATATTCATAGTCTTATTTTTCTTTTTGTTTCTTTTTTCATTCATTGTTTTTTTTGTTACATTAGTTTTTATATTGGTTTTTCACGTCATACAGCGCATTGGGTTACACTGTAATGTTGTATGTACCTTTATAAATAAATAAAATAAATAAATAAATATTAACGTACAATCGTAAGGGCCCTATATCACTAGGACACCATGGTGGCGCAACTGTAGTTATCTAGTTCACCAGGAGCCTTAGCTAAGTTGCAAACTGTTATGACAAACGACAGAGACGGAGATAAAAATGTATGGGAATGACATGTCTGCTTATGTCAATTCCATACATTTTTATCCCTGTCACTATTGAGCCGCCAAAAACTTGACAGGGCTCGTGTGATGATTGCACCCTTACTTAGGTAAATGGTAGCCGGGAATGACTGCTTAACGTGCTCTCCGAAGCATAGATCATCTTGCTAAATTTTTAAACACAAATATTACCGATTAGTTTCTTATACACGAGAGTAGAATTCTTAATATAGAGTATGATGTATGAGTATGATGTAGATGTAGAATATTGTATAGAGTATGTAGAATATTGAATAACATAAGATAGAGATATATTCCAATTGGGGTGGTTAGAGGAACATCCATCGTAAGATGAACTAAGTACCCACGCCTCACCGAGCTTTCTGTTTGACCAATGATGGGTGGTGTGCTGTATCGTTGTGTTATGGTCGAGCCAACTGTGTTAGTGAAAACTGTACTTAACATAAATTAATAACTCGAACTGGCACCCCCGAATGAGTCGCAAGCCGGTCTATCACTTTTTTTTGACGTGACTTATTGTAAATTTGCCGCAAATGGCATTAACTACTTGGCCGGACAAATGGGGAGCGCCGAAGGCTCTCACCCGGTACAACGTTTAAGACAACTGGAATGAGGGTGCCTAGTTGGGCGCAACCCTCGGCTCAGGGCGTCGTTTGAGAGGAAAAATATTTGAAAGAATTAATCGACTCGGGTCGTCGTCCACGCTGGCAGGGTCGGTATCGGGGTCCTGAAGTGTTTGGTGCCGCGAGCTGATCGGGTACCGGTCTATCACAGGACCACAGTAGCGTGTTCTATAATTGTTCGCTTTTTTAATATACAATAAAAGAGTCATGTTCGATAGTCAACAAATATATTTGCACAAGCAATAATAGAAAGCTGAGCAGACTCTTAAATGTCTAGACTGAACGTGACATATCTGTCTAGGTACACTTTACAAGCAGATTTATGTAAAATATTTGCCTGTCTGTGTTTGTTGTACCTACTTTAATATTTGGCATCGTGTATATCCTCCTCAGGCCTCCGTAGTCCAGTGCTTGAGCGTTGTGCTCACGATCCGGAGGTCCTAGGTTCGAATCCCGATAGAGACAAATCACAAAAATCAGGCTGATCACCTGATTGGCCAAAAGTAAGATGATCCGTGCTTCGGAAGGCACGCTAAGCCGTTGGTCACGGTTATTACTTGCTGATGTAAGTGCGTAGTTGTTACATGAGTCATGTCAGGGGCCTATGGCGGCTCAATGATAACCCTGACACCAGGGCTGATGGGGTTGGTAATCCACCTCAAAAGCCACACGATAAAAGAAGATCAAGTATGTCTCTATAGGGTTATTACTCAACACATTCAATGATCAATGTTCGTGCGTCACCCAACAGGGTCCACATAATACCAGCGTCGTGATTCACGCCGCGACTTGTGCTGAGTGAGGCCCTTTTATCAGGACGTCCACCACCACCTTATGATCATTTCGACAAACATCTGTCTTGCTTTTTTATAATTGTTTTATTGGAAATTTGATTTAATGTTGTTGTCTTTTTTTTTGTGTGTGGCGTCCATCTATAATAAACTATTTCTATTCTATTCTATCAATACAATGTGTATGTTACAGTAACTGTTCGGTACGAACTTGTGTTTATTGTTCTGTGGCACTATTGTGGGTCCACTAATGCACTACTATAATGACACGCACTGATTTTTATTCTTAATTAATTAATTAAAAATTAAAATTGAGGAGCACACATACAGTCGTTGGTTTAGTTCGTAGCAAAAAGAGAAAAAAATGCCATAGTAAAATTTTCCTAAACAATAAATTTGTTGGGTTGGCAACAGTAACAAAATTGTGAACGCGCAAGTTAGTAATTTGTCATGCTCCTATGCCTCGTGTTGTGGGAGTGACCTCGCAGTTTCAGAGATTTTGGGTTATAAAAGTGAATAGGAAAAGAAAAAATAATGAAGTACGGTTCTATGAAAATGCTCTAGCAAATGTTAAATGTGTTGTGTTGTATGTGGAAGGGTTTAGAAACGACCTAGCTAAGTAACCACAGATGATAGAAACAAGGGAGATATGCATTCAGCACTAAATGACATGAGTCGACGCATGGCGCCTGTTAATTCACTCACACAAGCGAGACATTTCCCCTCCGGTTTATTACATCGATTTACCCGCCGTTCATTGCGTAGTAACACAAGCGTTTGTTGTGGTTGCGCGATATCAAAGAAACAATGAATGAATTTAAAAGTTTTTTAACATGATCGTGCTTCAGTAAAATATTTCGTTTTGTGCATATTTCAATCCCACCGGCTATGCTCGCGCGGTATCTCTCTATATTAAGTACTCTGTGTAAGCGGCTTTGTAGAACCTTTTGACTTTGTTCACTGTCATGTATACTAACAGGCTATTGACTAACAATGTCGTTAGAACATTGTTTGGAATCCTGGTTTGGTTGATTCTGAATTTCTGCGTTGTTACCAATTCAAATACAAAAATATCTTTATTCAGTTGGTAACACAGTTACACTTTGATTCGTAAGTTTTTAATTAACGAACGTCTCATCCGCCTAAAACTGCACTTCTCACAACCTGTGTAGCCGGGGAAAGAAGCTGTAAGAAAAACTTTTGGCACCCCTGTGCCTTTAGAATATAATAAAGACGAAGTTCGCTTTTTGTAAAATTATTATTTAAAATAAGACACACAATGACAAGAAAAGACAAAAGATAGACATCTTCTTCTTCTATCGTGTTGGTTGTGAGGTGAATTACCAACCTCATCAACCCTGGTGTCAGGGTAGACATATAATTAAAAAAAATAAAAAGAAAGAAAGACGACAAAAGAAGAAGAGAGAAAAGAAGAAGGAGAGAAGGGGAAAGATAGACAGATAAATTTCTTATCAAACCGTAGCGACTTTAATTACGGCATTTCCAAAAACTAACTTCCATTAATTTCAGGAAGAGCATAGATAGAACATTAATTAATCTAATCAGTTGCGGTAGGTACTAATACTGCGAAACAATAATTATCCGACATTATAATGTTTGCCCGGCAACAGTGTAGTTACATTAAATACAATATGGCACTTCACTAATTGAATTATACCGCGCAAACATTTCCTTGAGTGACAAGTATGACGTTTTAGTGATGTGACGACTCGTATTTCGACCCAAGTTGAGTGAGACACTCAAAAGCTCGAGTTGAGAGTCGTTTTGTCAAATGTCGGTGACATTTATGGTTATGTTGGAGGTAAGGTTTCGCTAGTAGCGTGCGTTTTTAAATTAAGAATCAGTTGTTTAACATTTACAATTATAAATATTTTATATTAATTCTATTTAATAATATTTTAAATCATTAAAATACTTTTAAATTATATGCCCATTTGCTTGAACGATAAAAGTGCAGGTAAATTAATAGTCCATATAAATTCCATCGTTTCGCAACTTTTAACTTTAATCTAGTTAATATTCATGTTAATTCAACTTCTTTTAAAATATGAGTGATCATGACAATAAGCAGTATACAATAATAAGATAGACAGATACTTTTTTTTTGACGTGACTTATTGTAGTTTTGCCGCAGATGGCGTTAACTACTTGGCCGGACAAATGGGGAGCGCTGAAGGCTCTCACCCTTTAAATTATTGTACATACATCATACATAAGTACACAGCCTATATACGTCCAACTGCTGGGCACAGGCCTCCCCTCAATCAACCGGAGGGGGTATGGAGCATACTCCCCCACGCTGCTCCACTGCGGGTTGGTGGAGGTGTTTTTACGGCTAATAGCCGGGACCAACGGCTTAACGTGCCCTCCGAAACACGGAATCATCTTACTTTTTCGGACAATCAGGTGATTCAAGTCTGAAAAGTCCTTACCAAACAAAGGACAGTCTCACAAAGTGATTTCGACAATCTCCCCATCGGGAATCGAACCCGGACCTCCAGATCGTGAGCTTAATGCTCTAACCACTAGACCACGGAGGCTGTTTTAAATTATTGATGAAATATATATCCTTATACAAAAGTATTTACTAAGTTTCTGTAATTTATGTTACAAATAAACGTAAAACCTCTCCTTATTTTTTTTTATATTAGTTTTTAGTTATAAGTCATAAAAAGAACTTTTAAATAGGAAGTTGTCAATAGCTTCAGACCCAGAGTAAACCTGAAGTAAATAGGAAGGGTTTATAATATATTTTATTGTTTGTAGGTTCTCTAGACCTTCAAGTAGCGGCAAAAAGGTGTAGAGCTTATTTAGCTTAGTTTATCTAAGTATGAGATAAAATACATGTCGATCATCGAATGGAGTGGCTTTGCTTACGTCATCTATTCGCTGAAAATTATATAGCAAGCAAGGGTCGTAACACCCTTAAGATTCGCTCAGTAGTCACATCACTATGACAGCGACTCTGTGAGATAAAGTTCGTCGCTCACACGGCCTCTGACACGTTAAAGCTGGCTTAATTGTGATTGTATCTCACACTGTATTGTTCCAACTCAATTCCGAGAAGTTAGGATGAGTATTCATTGAATTATTGTTGATACCTCTGAGATAAGACTTATGGGGATTATATTTGACGTAGGTGAAAGATAGAGAACTATATTATATAATCTACGGTCACGAGTACTACTATACACTTTGAAACCATGTCACATTAACTATTTTGACAAGTTAAACCGTAAGTCTCATTAAATGTCAGGCTTTTTGGCGGGAAACGGGAATGGGACAGTTGCTTTCTTCGTTGATATAATCTAAATAATTAATACGAAGTGGTGTTTTGTGGTTAATGATCGCATTAAGTTAGTCGGAAGACATTCGCGACTGTTATTATATCAGAGTATTCAATAACTGCCTATTTTCGCTTCGTGCCAAGAAGCCGCTTCATAACTCGAAAGTTAATTCGTTTGGGGTTCGAAGTAGGAGTCTACTCCGAGGGTGGGGGCTTAGGTTTCATCATCATCACCTTTCATCATTTCATTAATCATCAAGACAAAAAAATACGTAAGACATGGCTGTATGGGCATAGTTCCCTTCGGGGAAAACCAAAACAAAAAAAAATAAAATATCATTAAATGTCAAATATGATAGAGCGACAGGGTTCTAAAATGGGTACATGATATTGCTCATGACTACATCAAACATTATGCTTTAGACAATACGGTGTGGATCGACCCAGACACATACATACTTTAAACTCAAGACCGAATTCTCAATAGGGTAGAGTTTAGAATCACCTTGCGTGCACTTTTGTACGAATTCGGATGATGGATATTATAAACATGGTGAAATAAGTCTCTAAACGGTATATTAGAGATGCACAGAATCGTGGTTTAACCGAATAAACGATTATTCTTTACTTTGGCTATTACCGAACTGAATATTCGGCCGCACATCTACTATGTCACTTAGAAATAAATTTAAAGAAATTAATATTTTAACTTTGGCATCACAATATATCTTTGAAAACTTAATATACGTAAAAAAACATATAGGATTATTTGCAAAAACTAGCGATCGGCACATTGTTAATACCAGGAATAAAAATAAACTTGCTTTACAAGTCAGTCGATTACATAAGATAACTAAATCTTTTAAGGGGCAATGTATACGTTTTTACAATAAGATTCCCATTGACATTCAGAATTTGCCTTTCAACTGTTTTAAGACAGTAGTTAAACAAAAACTTTACAAAATAGGTTATTATAAAGTTAGTGATTATTTAGAAGATATGAATGCATGGGATTAACTGTCTGAGAACTGATATTAGGCAGCTAAATTACTCAATTGTATACCAATATTTTATGTTTATTTTTATTTTTTTAAAGAACGTCTAGGGCCCTGTGCCGAGGTTTTTCTTGCAGCTTCTTTTCCCCGGCTATACAGGTTGTGAGAAGCTGCAGTAGTTTTAGGCGGATGAGACGTTCGTTATGTAAAATTGACGATTCAAAGTGTAACTATGTTACCTACTGAATAAAGATATTTTTGAATTTGAATATGAACCGGCGTGTATGAAGCGATTGATGAATGTAGAGGAAGCAAGAGAAGTATGTCAGGATCGAAGCAAATGGAATTATATAGTTTCTGCTCACCCCGGTGCGAAATAGGCGTGAGTTTATGTATGTATGTATAACGACGACGTGGCCAACTACCAAATGAATATTCTACGTATCTCTAGTATTTATTATAGTTCGATTTGAAACTTTTATTGAATAATGGAACGTGTAACCTTTACCAACTGAAACAACGGAGGCAGCAATTAGGATGCCGTGTTAACCACAAGCGTGTCATATACCTACACGTCAGTCATGTTAATAGTCAGTAACCTTTATTATCAATTATGGAATGTTTCACAAGAATTCATATTAGCTCTAGCCTCGACTGACATTATAAGTCGGCGTATGAGTACGCTAGATGTAGGTAGGTATCACCGTGGCATTCATCATCATCATCAATTTAAGAGCCACGTTCTTGTCGGTGCAGCAGTTTCCATGCCACTTGTTTAGGGAAAAATAGGGCAGTGGTTTCCCTCTTGCCTTCCGCCCCGCAGTACCCTGACTGACGCGAGTGGGATGGCGCCCAGAGTAGTCTATTACAAAGCCATACTAGGACTCCTGTCCTCCGCCTCTGAATAGTACTGACAGTTACAGCTGCCCTCTGTCAGGTTCCAGGTTACAGTCCCTGTGACTTGTCCCTTCCGTCCTGCATTGCCGTACCGATAGCTCCCATCTTCGACCATATTCTTCTTCGACGGCATTAAACCACAGAATAGAAGAAAGAGGTTGGAAGGGCCAAGTGAGCGCGAAACGCGCGCCATACAAGTATGAGCAAATAGTTCATACTTCAACTTTGCACTCCACTCGTCAGCAAATTTTACTTAACGGCCTCCGTGATCCAGTGGTTGAACATTGGGCTCACGATCTGGACGCCTCGGGTTCGAATCCCGGTGGAGACATGTCACAAAAGTGACGTTGTGATCCCTGGTTTGGTTAGAACATTACAGACTGATCATCTGATGATTGTCCGAAAGTAAGATGATCCGATCTTGAAATGATCGGACGACGCTCAGTGGGTAGGCCCGCTACGAGGTGGACCGACGATCTGGTGAAGGTCGCGGGAAGCCGCTGGATGCGGGCAGCGCAGGACCGATCGTCGTGGAGATCCTTGGGGGAGGCCTATGCCCAGCAGTGGGCGTCGTACGGCTGATGATGATGAAGATGATCCGTGCTTCGGAAGGCACGGTAAGCCGTTGGTCCCGGTTACTATTTACCAATGTAAGTTAGTAGTCGTTACATGAGCCATGTCAGGGGCCTTTGGCGGCGCAATAATAACCCTGACACCAGGGTTGATGAGATTGATATTCCAACTCACAACCCATCGCGTGGGTTGATGTATTACTTACTTACTTATAAGAAGAAGATAAAATTAATGGAGTAGCCTTGTCTTCTTATATACCTCTGACTACTCCAATTGTCATATAGTCGTGGGCGTATGTTATCTTGTTATGTTACGTTTTTTATTTACCGTTGCAATGCACACTCCACGAAAGCCACAAAGTCATAATAACTTAAACGCATCATTTTGCTTCGAAATCTGCTCTGCTACTTTCTGCCAAGAAGTGATAGGGTTTTGGCGGAGCTTCGTAACAAGCTTGTCATACACACAAGTATCTAATCTTTGTAACTTTGTTACCTTAATGCTTAATATGCTTGAAATTTCCTTAATCTTGTTATATAAGTAAGTACTTTGTCAAACGAAAATTTTCTAAAGTCATCAAGTAAAATGGAGGGCGCTCGAAATTGTTTTTGTAAATTATAAAATCACTTTGTGATCCCTAGTTTGGTTAGGACATTACAGGCTGATCACCTGTACGAAAGATGAACCGTGCAGGTGATCGTAAGGCACGTTAAGCCGTTGGTCCCAGTAACTACTTACTGACTGAAAGTTTATTTATTTATAAAGTACAACCACATCACATACATTAAATCATTTTTTACATTTATAAGGTTACGGTATTGTGACTAATATATATGACAATTACGGCGTACATAACTTATACAATTAAGGGTACTTAAGTATTTAAAAATAAAGTAAAATTAAAATTACACATCAAACTTAAAAAATATAAATTAGTTACAGTAGGTAGCATAGTTACACTTTGAATCGACAATTTTTACATAAGGAACGTCTCATCCGCCTAAAACTACTGCAGCTTCTCACAACCTGTATAGCCAGGGAAAAGAAGCTGCAAGAAAGTTGTCGTTATATGAGCCATGTCAGGGGCCTTTGGTTGCTCAATAGTAACTCTGACACCACTCGATAGAAGAAGAAGATAAAAATAATTGACTAGCCTTATCTTCTTTTCGTGTGGGTTGTGAGGTGGATGACCAACTTCACTGGTGACGGGGTTATTACTGAGCTGTCGAAGGTCTATGGGACTTAAAACATAGCTGGCGAAGAGTATACTATTGCATCTCTGTCTACTCCTTTAGGCGTGATGCTAGGTGTGTTATTATTTATGTTATGCCAAAGGCCCATAAAAATGGCCTTGAAGATTCACCCAAAAAAATAATAATTGTCAAATGACAATTACAAGCAACATTTTTGTTCTGTTTATTTATCAATGTAATGTTTTTGATGTTTTTGTATCGTTACTGTGACGTTCTCTTTATAAAAAATACATTATTTTCTTTTTTTTTACTATTCAATTCAAATTAAAAAATATCTTTATTCAGTTGGTCTTCTTCTTAACGTGTGGGTTGTGAGGTAAAATACCAACCTCAGTCGTCAATTTTTACATAACGAACGGCTCATACGCCTCATTTCACCCAGCATATGCCACCGACTAGGACTTCTCCAGCATTATTCTATTTGTTGCAGCAGCAGCAGGTGTGTGGCCACCAGAAGGGCTCGCGGGCCAGTCACTGCTGCGCGGCAGCTCGGTAGACTACGCGGCAGTGCTCCTGCTCGCGGCGATGGCTGCCGTGCTGCTGGCTGCCGTCGGCTACCAGTGTGCCGCCACCTGGCGCTGGATCATGGGCAGGTGTGTATTCTATACAGGGTAGTGTTAGTGAAAGCTTTGGGGGAAGATTCAGACCATGATTCTGAGCTGATATCAAGTGTAATTTCCCTTCGAAAAAAATATTCTAACTCTAGGCGGTTACGTACGCTAGACAGACAAAGAATCAGGATCGGTTTGTAGTGCCTAGTTTGTAGAATAGCGCCGACGTGCTACGCGCGGCCATTGACCCTGCACAGCTGTTTACGGAAAAATGTACATTGATGATTTTTAACAATTTATCATTTTATTTTTTAAAATTGGAATCTTAAATCACAATGGTGCTGTGGCTAATTCCTGCAGACGCCATCTAATTTTATTTTAAGTTATACCTGTAATTTTCTTATCCGCTGAAAAAGAAAGAGACGGGTAATCGACAGGCATAAAATTTATGGAACACACGTCAATTTTAAGCAGAAGTCTAAAACAACCGTCTAAAAAAATTGCATCGGCCAATAACCCGACAGAATTAAGTATACTGCACGTCAAACGGTTTGCATATCAGCCAGATACCTATTGTGTTCGCACGGGTTATTCATTCGTTTTAAAATTAACTTGTTGACAATCATCCGTCCCTTTCCTTTTCGGCGGATAAGAAAATGACGGGTATAACTTAAAATAAAATTAGGAGTTCTCTGCAGGAATTGGGGCCAATGTGGGACTAAAAATATTTAAAAGACACAGTTTTTTTTGTAATGTATTGACGTTACAGATCATACTGATGGCATCGTAGCTTCAGCGTCATTTATTTGTAACATTTAGAAATAACAAGGTTGGTCCTGTCCATAAAACTGTGGCTATGCTCTTTGGATTGGTATTCACACGGTGAGACGCTTCGGTCCACTTATGATGCAGACCAGATGGTCCAACGGGAGAATACGTGTCTTGAATTTTAAGGGAGCAATGGACTTCTGAACGTACAAACTGTCAGATAGAATAGAATCGATCGACGCAATCTCGACTACATCACTATGCTAATGAATGTCACAGCACTGGTTGCTGTACTTTGACAGATCTGATTCGCACCGCGCATTGAAGCTATTGTTATTTGTACTGAACTAAGCATTCTATTTAATAATAGATGCAGAAGATCACGCACGAGCCCTAACGCGATGGGCAGAGCAGTTTAGCATTAAGACAGCCCACAGCCTTTTGTTCACACGCACTCAAATTCAAAAATATCTTTATTCAGTAGGTAACATAGTTACACTTTGAATCGTCAATTTTTACATAACGACCGTCTCATCCGCCCAAAAACTACTGCAGCTTCTCACAATCCGTACAAAAAAAAAACCCGTAAAAGAAGCTGCAAGAAAAACCTCGGCACAGGGACCTAGACGTTCTTTAAAAAAAAAAAACATAAATTATTGTTATACAATTGAGTAACTTAGCTGCCTAATATCAGTTCTCAGACAGTTAATTCCATGTATTCATATCTTCTAAATAATCACTAACCTTATAATAATCATTCATCGTTTTAAAACAGTTGAAAGGCAAATTCTGAATGTCAATGGGAATCTTATTGTACTCAACTTATTAGTCAAAATTACCAACTTGACAACTAGATTGAGAAGGGAATGTTAGGTTGGTTTGGACACGTCAAGCGGATGAAGGACAATAGAATTGCGAAAGCAAAAGTTGATGGTAGGCCTAGCAGAGGAAGACCTAGAAGGACTAATATTAACCAAATTGGAGATGTCCTTAGAAAAAGTTTAGTACGATCTACTCTGAACTGGCGTGTGTGTATGAAGCGATTGATGAATGTGGAGGAAGCAAGAGAAGTCTGTCACAATCGAAGCAAATGGAATTCTATAGTCTCTGCCTGCTCCGGTAATAGGCGTGTGTTTATGTGTGTATGTATGTACCAACTTGACGAGAGAAAGATAATTCTACATTTTTTATTTTGTTAATAAAGGTTGTCTGTCAACAGGACTAGGCGCGACTCTGAAGACAGCAACTGCGACTCCTTATCGCGACAGGCTGCCATCCGCATCAGCCACTCCCTCCCCGACCTTCAGTCCGAGCCCCTTAAACAGGAATATGTCCAGGAACACAAAGACCCTGCTAAGAAGGTAAGAGTTTCATGTTTTATTTGTCAATTTCTCAGAGATTGAATACAGGATGTTAGTGACATCGTAACGAATGCAGAGGGGGATGATGCAGACCATGATTCTAAGTTAATATCAAATGGAATTTTCTGTCGTTACGATGTCTCTCACACTCCGTACAAATACGTACAGGTAGCCATACAAGTGTGTATGGGTGTTAGTGACACCGTAACAAATACTGGAGGGGTGATTCAGACCATGATTCTGAGTTTATATCAAGCGGAATTTCTTATCAGAAAATGCAAGAAAGTTTAAATTATTTTTAGTTCAATACTTTTGCGACAGGAAATACCACTTGATATTCAACTCAGAATCCCTCAAAGTTGCACTAACATCATGTATATGTTGGTGTGTGAATTACTGGTAATATTCCTGGAAAATACTGATGACAAATCTGATTGAATTTCTGCAAGAAGTAACAGAACTCTGCGTGATCTACTCATAAAAGTAAATATATATTTTTTAAGTAAAATGTAATTTCTAATCTTAGTCAAAGGTATATCCGTCGCAAGAAGAAGTAAATACCCACAGTTCACTGAGCTTTCTGTTAGACCAACGTGATAGGTGAGTCGTATCTTCGCCGTCTATAATGGTCAAGACAAATGTAATAAAAATGTAAATGTAATGTAATAAATTAATAAACTCATTGGTGTAAGTCTGGTACCGTGGTGTGAACCAGCGGCGCCAGAAGCAAGCCGATAACCACTACACGTATTCTTCCAGTATTTCAGTGTTTTGAGTGTGTAAAGTTGGTTCATTTAAAAAAGCTTCTTATAAGTACGGTTGTTTAAAGAAACACGAATTCGTGTTTTTTTTTTATTACAATTCTATAACAACTGAGTGAATTCAAGAATGCTCCATTGTTTAAAGTTTAACTTTTGCTTTCAATTTTTGTGTAGGTAGATTGTTCAGAAAGAACCTTTACAATTAAAAAGAACAATTATTAACGTTTCTTTCTTTATATTTGTCAAATTCTGAAAACCCTTAGTTACAGTAAACAAAATATTTTTTTTTCTTATAATTGTTCTTTTTACTGTACTTACTTATGTTAGTACTTACTAGAAGTTTCTAACAAGAAAAGAGACTAAGTATTAACTATTTAGAAGTTTTTAAATCTTTATTTCAGAAAATCTAAAAAAAGTCCTCAAACTTATTTCTTCATATTAAAAATCAATATTATAATATGAATTTGAGGATTTTTATTGAAATGCTGAATTAATTTAATAGATTCTTAAATAAATCCCTCGCCATTGGACTTCGAGTATTCCAAATATTATTATGTGGCATTAACCCTTAAGGTTGTCAGAAGGCAGACCTACACGAGACACGATGCAGAATCTATTATGTCTGGCGTCTCAACAGGATTAGGGTTGCAACTCCCTAAGGCACGGACGTTCGTGCTGCGGTCAACGCTGACAGTTCACAAACAGATGACATCGACAATATTTTGATGATGAGCGCATATCCTTGTGTGTCCCGTAAGCAGTAGTGTTAACACGGCCACTATCGATAATCGATATATACTTAAAAAAACAATAGTGTCAATACTAATAAAAATAATAATAGATTAAATTGTCTTAAGGGGGCCTCTACGTGTTGGCTTCGGACCCACCCACGCCTTCCAAAAAAGTCCGGGACTCCATAGTCCCGAGATATGGAAATGACAAACATAATAATAATAATAATACTGTATGAATAGTATCAACAGTAAGTCACTATTGATAGTTCAAAACTATTGATACTATACTATCGATATATTTCTTCTTTCAATAGTTAGAAGCAATTGTATCGATTCCGTTGATAATCCTTTCAATAGCCACAAGTCTTCTTCTATCATGTGGGTTGTGAGGTGGATTACCAACCTCCTCAACCCTGGTGTTAGGGTTACTATTGAACCGCCAAAGGCCCCTGAGATGGCTCATGTAACGACTACTAACTTGCATCATAAGTAGTAACCGGGACCAACGGCTTAACGTGCCTTCCGAAGCACGGATGATCATACTTTCGGACAATCAGGTGATTAGCTTCAGTAACAAAAGAAGTGTTTTTAAATACGGTTGGGGTTAGGTTACTTATATTAATGTCAAATGTTTACTTTACCAATCGCTTACAATAGAGTAAAATAGTTTTAACACGTTCTTTGTGTATGAACCACATATGAGGCAATCGATTTGGAACTCATACGTGCATGTCCCATATGTGGGGCACTAGGGAAAATGGGAAAATCCGACGGAGGGGCTTTTCAGATTCTTTTATTTTTGTACATAAACTCTAAAGTATTTATTGGTTAATAACATTTCACGTGAGTGGTCGATATCTAATTTTTAGTTACACATTGGTGCTAATTCCTGTAAATACCATCTAATTTTATTTTAAGTTATATCTGTCCTTTTCTTATCCGCCGAAAAGGAAAGGGACGGGTAATCGACAAGCATAAAATTTATGGAACACACGTCAATTTTAAGCACAAATCTAAACCAACCGTCTAAAAATTTTACGTCAGTCAATAACCCGACACATTAATTTACTCATTCTTCCTAAAATTAAGAGCTGTGAATCATCCGTCCCTTTCCTTTTCGACGGATACGAAAATGACGGATATAACCTAAAATAAAATTAGGCGGTGTCTGCAGGAATCGGGGCCAGTGAACGTGTTAAGTAATTAGAAAATTCAAATTAGTTTTAATTTTAGTCGAAATGAGGCAAGTAATTTGTCCTGAGTAGTCCCTACAACATCTGCAGACGATGGGTCCAATTCTAAAATTAAGGAATAGTTCAACGCTGCCAAGAAAATTAATACAATTTTTGTGGTTAATTGTGGAAGAACTAGAAAAGCTGAAATAAAGAATCTTGTTATTGCTTTTGTGTTAAATAAAATGCTTGAAAAAATTTCAAGTCTTTGTTTATAAATCACGTTCAATAATAACACGAATTGATGATGAGCTCGGTGGCGCAGCGGTAAACGCGCTCGGTCTGCGATTGTTGAAGTTAAGCAACTTTCGCAAAGGCCGGTCATAGGATGGGTGACCACAAAAAAAAATCATCTCAAGCTCCTCTGTGCTTCGGAAGGCACGCTAAGCTGTTGGTCCCGGCTGCATTAGCAGTCATTAATAACCATCAATCCGCACTGGGCCCGCGTGATGGTTTAAGGCCCGATCTTCCTATCCATCCATAGGGAAGGCCCGTGCCCCAGCAGTGGGGACGTTAATGGGCTGGTGATGAATAACACGAATATTTATGTCGCAAAACGACGGACCCTGCTGAGTCAACTAATCAATATTTTTTTATTGCAACAATCATTCAAATTCCCTTAGCATGATCCTGTTTTTCACAGGGTCACACCCCGAACACTTCATACAAACAACCACGTTTTACATAGACACTACATATTGACATTATCGTACACGCGCATCTGTGTGTGTGACGTCTGACAGACTAAACTATGTTCAAGGGGTGAGGTAAACCTAGCACAGACGCAGGTGGGGAGCGGAGAGTTGCCGTTCTATACATAGTATTATTCCTTATTCTATGACAGGGTTGTAACGGCCTCCGTGTTTTAGTGGTTGAGCATTGGGCTCACGATCCGGAGGTCCTGGGTTCGAATCCCAGTGGGGACATATCACAAAAATCACTTTGTGATCCCTAGTTTGGTTAGGACATTACAGGATCACCTGATTGTCCGAAACTAAGACGATCCGTGCTACGGAAGGCACGTTAAGCCATTGGTCACGGTTACTATTTACTGATCTATGTACGTAGTCGTTACATGAGTCATGTCAGGGGCCTTTGGCGGGTCAATAGTAACCCTGACACCAGGCTTGATGAGGTTGGTAATCCTCCTTACCACCCACACGATAGAAGAAAACAGGGTCGTAATATTTTTTTTTCCTGCAACACAACTGGATAAAATGAGCACAATAGGCGGCCTTAATGCTAAACAGCAATTTCTGCCAGGCTACCTTAGGGTGAAAGAAGTGATAGCCTTCATAGTCTAGTGGTTAGAGCTTTGGGCTTACGATCTGGAGGTCCGGGTTCGAATCCAGATGGGGACATTGTCGAAATCACTTTGCGAGACTGTTCTTCGTTTGGACATTGCAGGCTTGAATCACCTGATTGTCCTTAAAAGTAAGATGATTCCGTGTTTCCGAGGGTACGTTAAATTGTTGGTCCCGGGCTACTAGCCTAAACACCACAGAGCAGCGTGGTGGAGTATGCTCCATACCCCCTCCAGTAGATTGAGGAGAGACCTGTACCCGACAGTGGGACGTATACAGAGTGTTAGTGACATCGTAACGATAACTTTGATGGACGATTCACAGTTATTATCAAGTGGAATTTTCCATCGCAAAATTAATGTATTTTTTTCAATTCTATACTTTTTCGACGGAAAATTTCACTTGATATCAATTCTGAATCATCCATCAAAGTTTTCGTTACGATGTCACTAACCCTGTATAGGCTGTTTGTTAGGGTTATGTACGTTTATTTTCCTTTGGAGTAGGCACAGACTACTTACTTCCATTTCAACAATATTGACACACCATCCTTCTACTCTTAAGAAAGTAATGCTTACCGGTTTAAAATTACACGTGGCGGTTTTCAACATTCTTTTTAATTGAACGCAAACATTAAACTGTAGGTATAATAAAGTAAGGCTTTCGCAACTATAAAATTAAAATGTGTTTTTGGAATTGCCTAAAGGCTTTCCGGAGTCTTAACAAAGTTATCTCGGTTGGCGGAAGTTTACAAACAATTCAACGACTTTTTATATTGATCTCTTTAAGGCACTTTGTTCTGGTTTTTTGGCGCGTTCTTTTATAAAATTTATAAGCTCACGAATATATCCAAATTAGCGTAGTCAGAGGAACATCCATCGCAAGATGAACTAAGTACCCACACCTCACCGAGTTTGCTATTAGACTAACGTGATAGGTGGTAAGCTGTATCGCCGTCTATAATGGTCGAGCTAACTGTGTAAACGAAACGGCCAAGCCCCATATTTTGCCTAACGTATAGAGTTTGTGAATTTATAGTTGGAGATCTTTTGACTTTTTGTCACTTTCCTTCCACCGACTGTAATTGGAATACCATTGTATTTAAGTCTATAAATTATGTAATACAAACTGTATTAAAAAAAAAAGAAAAGAAAGGAAAACATGAAACAGTAGGACTAGGGCCCTGTGCTGGGAGGTTTTCTGGCCACGTCTTTCCCTCAGCGTTACAGGTTCCGATGTGGTAGTAGTATTACAGCTAGTTACATAATGGTGCTAATTCCTGTAAATACCATCTAATTTTATTTTAAGTTATATCTGTCATTTTCTTATCCGCCGAAAAGGAAAGGGACGGGTAATCGACAAGCATAAAATTTATGGAACACACGTCAATTTTAAGCACAAATCTAAACCAACCGTCTAAAAATTTTACGTCAGTCAATAACCCGACACATTAATTTACTCATTCTTCCTAAAATTAAGAGCTGTGAATCATCCGTCCCTTTCCTTTTCGACGGATATGAAAATGACGGATATAACTTAAAATAAAATTAGGCGGTGTCTGCAGGAATCGGGGCCAATATGTAATTTAATTTTTTGACGTTCAAAAAGCGCTAACTTTGTAAGCCAATTTTGAAAAATAAATATTTTTGAATTTGAATTTGAATTGTGATCGATATGATCTCGTCTTGGCAACATTTTTACATGAAAATGTTTTTGTTGGGATTTATTATTATCGCGTTGGTTTAAAATATTATTGTGAAAACGGGATATCTCTAGGGAGATGCTGATAACTGCCTGTCAGACTTTCCAATGTGAGTGAGGATGTAAAATTGAAATAATATTATACTTAGCCACGTGTTATAGCGTGACAGATATAACGTGCTTCTACAACTTATTATACGTATAGCTTTTCCGGGAAACATAATACCTGTTCTGTGGGGAAAACGAATTGTTAGAAAATGTTTTAGAGACTTATTCGAAGAAAAGAATTTCCAAATGCCGCTAAATTATTACGTTTCACAATAGACAAAGAAAGGTAAGTAGGTAAATCCGAGGGATTTAGACGCACATTGGAGATTTTTTTTTTGCTTTTTTGTCGTTTCTTTCAACATAACATAATTTCACAGCTAAATTCGGAATTGGGTAGTCAGAGATAGCCCCATTGCATATAGGGCCACATTGTCGCACTCGGACACAAAAAATGTATAAATGCTACATCATCCGGTGTCTTCTTGGTTACGCAACCCATGGAATAGGAGAAAGAGGTTGGCAAGGCCCTAACGCACATTTTGTATAAAAACCGCCGTCGCCGGTTCAACCCCACTCTCTTCTACTACTCCTGCAAACAGACAACTACGATAGCTCTATTGCTTCTCAAATTCCATAGCCACTTTACTGGAAATGTACATTTTATGTGATAGGCTGCAATTTTATTTGCACACAAAAGTATCACCAACTGTCAGTAAGTATCAGTAAGTAGTAGTGCGTGTATGAAGCGATTGATGAATGTGGAGGAAACAAGAGAAGTATGTGAAGTATGTACGCATACAAAGGCATTTTTCTTTGATAAATAGCCGATCGTACTAAGTCTTATAGCTTTCTTTTTTTAAATTTATTTATAAACAAAATTACATACATATACATTTTAATACTATCGCCAAACTACAACCGTAGTTTGTTGGCGTCGCGCTCATTCCCTAATTTTGTTTAAGTACCAGCATTTACAACAACTACCCTCCACCCACTAAAATCCTATAAATTGACTTATACTACACACTTTACCTACTAAACTTAACTACACTCATAACACACCACACACACTCCTGTGATAATGTGGAATCTCCTTGCATGATTTTTGCCCTGCAGGTTATAATGTACAATACAACCTTTTAATATACTATCGCGGAGCTTCGAGTGTCGTAAAGTTTACGGACGAGTGGACTGCAAAGTTGAAGTATGAACTTGTTCATAGTTTTGTGGTGCGCGTTTCGCGCTCACTTGGCCCTTCCAATATCTTTCTATTCCGTGACGCAATCTGAACAATGCTTCACCGAGCTTTTGTTAGGCCAACGCGATACCGATGTTAATTTAATATGCATAAGCATTCATTCTTTGATTGATGTTTAGAACATTGTTTTAAGTTTACGCTGTTATTATCATAATTAAAACACATAATAACGGGTTCTTACCGCGTTTAAATGGGGATATGAGACTCCCGATATAAAGAAGACAAAGAGGGTAGACAGATATGTCTGCCCGTAGAAAATTATGGATCTACCTACTCCACTCCAATCTCATCAGTCATCCCGTGATCATGGCACTTGCAACAGTGTCGAAATATCGGGAGTCTCATATCCCCATTTAAACGCGGTAAGAACCCGTTATTATGTGTTTTAATTATGATGTTTAGAAATTAGTATGTAAAGTATCTGAGGAGCTCGGTGGCGCAGCGGTAAACGCGCTCGGTCTGCGATTGTGGAAGTTAAGCAACTTTCGCAAAGGCCGGTCATAGGATGGGTGACCACAAAAAAAAGTTTTCATCTCGAGCTCCTCCGTGCTTCGGAAGGCACGTTAAGCCGTTGGTCCCGGCTGCATTACCAGTCGTTAATAACCATCAATCCGCAATGGGCCCGCGTGATGGTTTAAGGCCCGATCTCCCTATCCATCCATAGGATGATGATGATGTAAAGTATCCAGGGGCGCGGCGTCCTAATTTTGTATTAGAATTCAACCATTCTATTATTTAACTATATGGCAGTTATGTTAACATGTCAGAAAAATATTTTTTTTTTTAGGAATCGTTTCTGAAATAGGACGTAATGAATGACAATAATAAGACCTTTCAAGGGCAAACATAATAGCAGGTTGCACTGTGACTCATATTACTTACACATAAGATTATGCTAAGTAGTATTCCTCATGAATATGCAGCCGTTGGTTTTCCATTTGCCACGATTTTGATACACTTTTTCCAAACATCATTAATTTTAAATAAAAATGTCTTGCTAATTATGTCTAAGATTTCGCATATGCTACTCTGGGAGTCTAAAAGGGCTATAATATTGATGGAATTCATCTGAAAAAGCAAATTTGGTATTTGGTATTTATTGCTATTGCGCACTCACTTTTTTTATGTGCAACTGTCAAATTGCAATATTTATTTTTTACATGAATTGAAACAATGTGGCCTTTTTATCCCCCAAGACACGACCTCTACGCAAGCCAGGGTTAAAAAGGCCACATCAAAGCAATTCACCTTAAAAGCAAAATTGCTATTTGACACGTGTTTGCATTGCGCACTTACTTTTATATGCGCAAATGTCAAATTGCAATATTGCTTTTATTTGTATGGCCTTTTTAACCCCCATTTATGATAAGCTCACAAATATTTTGCAGCTGCCTTGCCGTTCCAGTACATATCGTCTTAAAAGGCCCAAGACACTTCGAATGAGTTACTTACGTTGAAATATTTTTCTAATAGTCTTTTAACATTCTTCCAGCTTGTCAGTTTGTCTATTGTGCTAATTTGGTTTTGTCGTGATAAAAAATAGGACTATAGACCTGAGGGTACCCAGGTGGACACGACGTCGTCTGGGAGGTGATTATACTGTTTGAAATAAGTGACCCGAAGTAATATAACTTTACAGGTGGTCGTTCACTTGCCTTCAAAATCTTTCACCTGCCCATGTCGCCTAAAATAAGTAAATTAAATTTCTTTCTCTTCTCTATATCGTTTAATAGACCGTAAAAATAAGGATTTCTTGAGATAAATTTTTAAAGTAATATTATTCTTTATTCAAATATAAATGTAAAGTTTAATACGTCACAAAAACAAACTTAAAAACTAGTCATTAAATAACCCGCCCCTCACTGTTCCCGGAGCAAAGGTGCCCACAACACTAGCCGCATTACCGCGTTGAATGGCAATGGCCAGCATATGGACCAGAATTTCTTTAAAAAAAAATTTGAAATTTCTATCTTTTTTAAAGTGCACAATTAATTCAGCGTTGCGAAGTTTGTGTGTACAAGTATGTGTGTTTATCTATATTTTACTCTCCAAACACGACTTGTTAAAACAAAAACAATCCGTCAATTTGCCTTGGCACTGCTTAAAATGTATTAGCTTTTAGTTCCAACATTCTTTATGAATAATTTTACATTATTTTGTACGACGTGCGACGTACAGAGTTTCAGTCGAAAGACAAAACTTTGGATCATGTCTAGTACGACGAATATTCTTCGGATTTTATTATTATGGTGTGTTATGTTTGCAAAAGGCCATGAGGTTGTTGCCGTTCCGTTGCGTTGCGTCGACGTAACGCCATTGTTACAAATATTTGTTAAACGTACTAGTGATGAGAGGAACACGAATTATGAGCAGTCAATCGACCATTATAGACGGCGATACGGCTCACCATCCATTACGTTGGTCTAACAGAAAGTTTGGCGAGGTGAAGGTTATCATCTTGCGATGGATGTAGGACAACGTGCAAAAGCCCAATCAGTTTCTTGCAAAGTAATAAACTAACTGGTTGCACTTAAGATCTCCTGGTTGCAATATCGTTTCTGTAATAGACAAATTATAATTAATATAATTATATAATTAATGAGAAGCTCGGGGGCTCAGCGGTTTTCGCGCTCGGCCTGCGATTGTTGAAGTTAAGCAACTTTAGGCCGGTCATAGGATGGGTGACCACAAAAAAAGTTTTCATCTCGAGCTCCTCCGTGCTTCGGAAGGCACGTTAAGCCGTTGGTCCCGGCTGCATTAGCAGTCGTTAATAACCATCAATCCGCACTGGGCCCGCGTGACGGTTTCAGGCCCGATCTCCCTATCCATCCATAGGGAAGGCCCGTGCCCCAGCAGTGGGGACGTTAATGGGCTGATGATGATAACATTATAATTATGACAACTAATGGTTCATAATTTCACCACTGTTTACAAATAACTCGCTGGGCTCAGCGACTGCACTTTTGCTCTTTGATTGTACCTCTGACTACCCCAATAGTCGTGAGCTTATGTTCATGTAGTGATGACGTAGCATCGCATCGTACGGCACATCGTTGTGATGTAGAATGACAGACCGTCAGCACGCAGGCGTCGCAACGGCCCACAACGCATTGTATGGCCTCACTCGGCGTGTTACTAACCCCGCTGGCTAGGTAGATAGTGGCCCCGATTCCTGCACACACCTCCTAATTTTACTTTAAGTTACACCTGTAATTTTCTTATCCGCCGAAGAGGAAAGGGACGGATGATTCACAGGCCTTAATTTTAGGAAGAATGAGTAAATTAATAAATTACCCGGGCGAATCAAAAAGGTATCTCGCTGGTATGCAAACCGTTTGGCGTGTGCTGTCAACATAATTCTGTCGGGTTATTGGCCAATGTAAAATTTTTAGACGGTTGTTTTAGATTTGTGCTTAAAATTGACGTCTGTTCCGTAAATTTTATGCCTGTCGATTACCCGTCCCTTTCCTTTTCGGAAGATAAGAAAATGACAGATATAACTTAAAATAAAATTACTTAGTAGATGATGTTTACAGGAATTAGAACCAGTTTCTCTCCAATATTATCCTCTCAGACAAGGCGCTGAGTGTAAGTCGAGGAAAATACATTCGCAACTGAAATTAGAGTTCGCACTATTTTTGCGTTTACCCGCAAAAGTTAAAGCTTTTGTTTGATTCACTCTTGATTTATTTATTTTATACTCTCAAGCTCAGGCAAAATACGTAAAGTTTTAATTTGGGTAGTTTCCAAGGTCAAATATAAATGTTAAAATTCTGATTACTAAAGACAAATCTAAAAGTATCAAAAAACGTTTTTCTTTCTATTTAAATTATTTATGTGTTTGAATAAAGAAAAATGTTTGACATTTTGTCACGTTTCCATTGTAATTTAGTATTCTGATTTTGTAATTATGGATTAGTGAATTGTCCGAAATAAATCATTGAATTGAATTGTATTAAAGTACAAATTTTAATAGAGGTATTTAGAAAATTCTTTTCCGTTCGCCTTTTCGTATTAATTTTCGTTTTTATCCGGGTCCATTGTACCATTCTGGGCTTTTTAATCAGTGAAGACCTTGAGAGTCTTTGTGGCCATACGGGGTGGAATTAAAATAAAGGAGAATGTGCTGAAAAATGCTTTTTGTGATTTTTGTTCTTCTGGCAGAGAATAGAATTTTTTTGGTACGAAAACAATAGTGTAGATAATTTGCATATTATACGCATGCAATTTGTATTTGTTGCACATAAAACGTAAAAAATAGGACAATAAGAAGTAGGACAAAGGAACCCTAGTCCTAGAATCAGTTTTCTTATTGCTATAACTTAACGGCCTCCTGGTCCAGTTGTGCGGTAGTAGTAGTTCGAATCCCGGTGGGGACATCCTAACCTAACCTGTTGTGGGAAGGCATCTAGTTATAGGTAGGATTGCAAAGAGGGAAGATGATGTGCCAATCGTTAAAGGGGGCATGGATGCGGAGAATTTCGCCAAGTACTTACCCTCTCGTAATCAGAAAAAGAACTGGTTTGGTTCGGATATTGCAGGCTGATCATTTACACAAAACAATTAAATACAGCAAAGCAAAAACGTTGTTCGTCGAAATGATCATTAGGTGTGGACGAAAAAAGTGGTGGACGTTCTGAGATTAAATGGCCTCACTCAGCACAAGTCGCGGCGTGAGCCACGACGCTGGTGTTATGTGGACCATGATGGGTGGGGCACGAACGTTGTGCCAACTATCGGCCCTTTTTGTATTGTATCGGTGGGGTATGGTCTACCACGGAAACGGCTTCACCACGCTCTTTGGCCAAATCCCATTACCGTTTGAGGTCCATGGTCAAAAGGAAAATGGATTCCTTTATAGGATCACTTTGTTGTCCGTCAGTCTTGTCTGTTTTCTCGGACGAGAATCTTTTTCACGTGGAGGTATCAAGTTGAAATTAAGTAACATCCAATGCTTATGTCTGTAAAAAATCAGGCTTCTAAATCAACAATATAGATGGCCTTGTACTATTTTTCTTTCGTTTTCCTTCTACTTTCATGGATAACAGACATATTATTGTGCATCTTTTATCTTTGTTTTTGGATATAAATGATGACCCTTTTTATTACACCCAGCCACAATTATACGTCGTCGCTGCATCCTCGAGATTCATGTTTACCAGGTAGTCCATTCTTCATTGTACCAGGCACCGCGCACAACTTCAGAGCAATAAAAAGTAAATCCCCACTCCCCTCACCCCTCTGTATATCTGTCAGTTCCGTGAGCTGTCATTCGTTTTTCTTGTGCGGGCATCGACGCATCGACGCATCGATCGATAACTTCGATTACCAGCGAATTTCGTTTCTTTTCTTTATTATTACAAGTGTTAAAGGCAGTACTTATGCCTAAACGAAAACGTAATAAAGTGCCGCGCGCGTTACGTAAAAAACTGAGGAGACTGGAGAAGAATATCTCCAGATACTTCGATACGGATAACAGCGACAGCGAGGAAGGTTAGTACCCTATCATATCATCTTTAATTAATTTGTGAACGATCCTCGTTACCGCGATCCGAGGGAAAAATATTTCTTCGAAATACCTTCAGATAAATAACTTATAATACATTACTGTTCTTAACCGTAATATTCCAAATATGAAATAAGAATTAAGCATATAAACATATATTATGCAAGTGAAACATGATTAACGATCTTCTTTTAGTAGTTATTATCGCGTTATTATGATTTTTAAGCTTAGTGAACTTCGGTAGCTTAACCTACCTACCTATTTGCGATGCCATTCAACAATAAGGAATTATGTTTTCGCGTTACAAACACAACATGGCATCACGCCTGTATCCCCGAAGGGGTAGGCAGAGTTGTATAACACACCGGTTTGCTTTCGTGTTTAACGCAATTATAGTTATACTATGCAAATAGAACTTATATTCGTTTAATGTAAAGTGATTACAACAACAAAGTGCTTATGTACATAAAATATTCAGCACAGCCGTGTGTTCTTTATTATTATTACCCACTAGGAACATAGTCATATACTATACTAGTCTATGAAACAAACAATCTAGGTACTATGACGCGATCATGGTCTACCCCAAGCCATGCTCAAAGCTAAGCTGATCATTATCATAGTATAGTTACGAGATGACGATCATTTTAACTCGGGTCCTACCCATGACTTTGTAATAAACTTAAACGGTACTGTAACGAGATTACAGTCATTTTATACCTACAAAATTCATCGCTTTAGATACCTATCGGATGGTACAGTACTGTAACGAGATTACAGTCATCAAATCTTGGAACATTCTCGCTTCCATTGAGTACTATAACGAGATTACAGTCTTTTTATTTCTTAAACACCCACGTGGCCATACTTACTTATACAGTACTGTAACGAGATTACAGTCCTTTTGTTTCTTAAATACCCACGTGGCCATACTTACTTTTACAGTACTGTAACGAGATTACAGTCCCTGACTTCCTGCATTGTGTCTTGACGAGATCACGACCGCAGCTTTCGTATTTCAGAATATGGCGAAGACATATCGCACGATTCCGCTGAATCTGACACGGCTCAGAGACCCAAGTCCGTAGTTACGGCCGCTGACGTCCACAGGTCCGAGGAGGACTCGGTCGAAGGACGCCGCTCTCCATCACCACCTGTAGAAAACATGGCCCCTACTTCTGGTGCCCAAATCGTTGAGGCCACGATTGCTCCAGCATACCTACCAGACGATATACTCGAGGCTTTGGGCGACTCCAAAGGCAAACCCGAAATTCTGGGTCCGAAAATTCAATGCGAAGTCTCTGAACGTTGGGGTCGCATACTATCGGAGGGGCTCAACAAAGACCATAAGCAAGCATTACTGGACAAGGTCCTCACACCCGCTAACTTCACTTTGGTTAAAGCCCCTAAATTGAATCAGGAGATAGCAGCGGTACTAACGGAGTCGGCTCGGAATAGGGATAAGCGCTTGGAAAAGGCTCAGCATCATCTGGGCCTAGGTATAGCCAATCTAACAAACACAATCTCAGATCTGATTGGGGGTGACATGGATAGGATAGATCTGATTAAAACCTTGTCAGAGACAAATCAAATACTCATGGACCTGCATTACGAGAATACGGTTAATCGCCAGAAACTGATTACACCCACCTTAGACAAAAAGTTCCTGAATCTTATCCAAGATACCAAGAGAGACACCCTCCTCTACGGAGAGGGCTTAGGGGAGAAAATCAAAGCATTAAAAGCTGCTGAGAGATCAGGTCTCCAAATCAAAAAGACTGATGGTTCTGCCTCCAAAAAACAAGGCTCCAGCCAGGGAAACTGGAGAGGGCCTCCTCGCCAAGGCCTCCGAGGGGGCAAAACAGGGCGTGGCAAATATCGTCCCAACTACCAACAGTCGAGGCGGACGGGCCAGTCGTCGGATCGCCGGCAGAACTACCAGACATCATCGAAGAATGCCCCCAAAGCGACGAACAAGAAATCTCAGTAGAGGTGAGTCATGCAGGTCGGCTAAAACACTTTTCTCAATCGTGGCGAACTATTACATCAGACCCTGTCGTGATGCAAATAGTAACAGGTTACAAAATTCCTTTCAAGGAACCCGTAATACAGCATACGGAGCCGGTTAATACAGAGTTCTCAAGAACAGAACACCTGATGTTACGTGCAGAGATTCAAAAACTCATCGACATGGGTGCCATCGCACCTTGTAGCGATACCAAAAATCAGTTCATTTCGAAAATATTTCTTCGACCTAAAAGTGATGGTACCCACAGGTTTATTTTAAATACAAAATCATTAAATAAATTCATCGATACAGAGCACTTCAAGATGGAAGATCTTAGAACTGCGACTAAACTATTGTCACCCCTATGCTACATGGCCAGTATCGATCTTAAAGACGCTTATTTCGCAATAGCTATGCACGATTCATATAAAAAGTTCTTAAGATTCAGGTTTGGTAAAAAAACGTATGAGTTCCAGTGTCTGCCCTTCGGCTTATGTACAGCTCCGTACGCTTTTACAAAGCTGTTGAAACCTGTCGTAGCTCACTTACGTAGCAAAGGTTGTCTATTAGTAATTTACCTAGATGACATCCTCTGCTTAGGATACACATACGAAGAATGCCACTTATGTGTCCGCAACTGCACGGAACTCTTGGAATCGCTCGGATTCGTAATAAACCACAAAAAAAAGCCAATTGATCCCTAGCCAGATCCGCACCTTCTTAGGTTTTGAACTAAATTCTAAAAACATGACCGTAGGTCTTCCAAACAACAAACGTCAAAAAATATTAGATCTGGTAAAACTAACCTCCAGAAAGTCTTCCCTACCTATACGGGATTTCGCTAAGTTTGTAGGAGTTCTCACTTCAGCTTGCCCTGCAGTGGATTACGGTTGGGTATACACCAAGCGATTCGAGAGCGCAAAATTCTTAGCCTTAAAAAAATTCTCAGAAGAATATGATCGAATTATGACCTTGGAGGCCTCCCTGAAGCCAGATTTTGACTGGTGGGAACAACACATTAAGTCTACCTGTAGCCCAATAAGACGCGGGTCGTATAGCTTAGAAATATTTTCTGACGCATCCCTTACAGGTTGGGGTGCCGTATGTAAAGGGGAACGAGCTAACGGGTTCTGGAACGAAGAAGAAAAGGAATTCCACATTAATTATCTTGAGCTGAAAGCAGCTTTCTTTGGCCTTAAATGCTTTGCACGCGATTTACGCAATACCGAACTATTATTGAGAATAGACAATACAGTTGCCATTTCGTACATTAATAGAATGGGCGGTGTTCAGTACAAATATCTAAATGACATCGCTCGCGATATATGGCAATGGTGCGAGGAAAGGCGACTATTCGTATTTGCCTCGTACATTAAATCAAAAGAGAACACTGCAGCTGACGAAGAGTCAAGGTGCACCAATGTCGATATCGAATGGGACCTCTCTCAAACAACTTTTATAACTATTGCTGAAAACTTCGGTCGGCCCGAAGTAGATCTATTTGCATCACGTTTAAATGCAAAATGTCCAAAATACATCTCTTGGAAGAGGGACCCATCCGCATCGAACATCGATGCCTTTACAATTAATTGGGCTGCGGAATTCTTTTACGCGTTTCCACCGTTCTCTTTGATTTTGAAATGCCTACGGAAAATCGTAGAAGATCAAGCTTGCGGTATTGTTGTGGTACCTCACTGGCCTAGTCAGCCTTGGTATCCGCTGCTCAATAAATTAATGTGCGCGGACCCACTGTTTCATCATCCAAATCAAAATTTACTGTTATCTCCTTCCAGGGATCCGCACCCACTATGGAGGACACTTACCCTGGTATCGTGCCTTGTATCAGGTCGAAGTACTCGAAACAAAAACTCAAGCCAGATGCAATAGAAGTGATGATAGCATCACTGTCTAAAAACTCACTTAAACAGTACGATGTGGTATTAAAAAGATGGTGGGAATTTTGTAAACAAAATAAATGTGACTTCTTCAAAGTTAATATACCAAATATACTGGATTTTTTGTCAAGTCAATTTCATAAGGGCGCTGGATATTCCTGTATTAATACTTACCGTTCCGCGCTTTCACTTTTATTCGGCAAATCACTGAGTGGAAATGATCTAATTGCAAGGTTTGTCAGAGGAGTCTTTAGATCGCGACCTAGCCTGCCGCGTTATCACAATACCTGGAATCCAAGTTCAGTCTTGGATTTCGTATCCCATTGGTACCCCAACGAGGAGCTTCCCTTGAGCCAGCTAACCAAAAAGACTACCACTCTCCTCGCATTGTCTTCAGGACAACGAGTACAGACATTGTCTTTAATCCGTCTATCGAATATAGAGTTTAAAGACTCCTCCGTCGAAATCGTAATCAACGATCTTTTGAAAACTTCCGGCCCTGGGCGACCAATACCTAGATTAGTGATTCCTTTCTTCCCTCATAGGGTGGAAATATGCCCCGCAAATGCGCTTTCAGCGTACCTTAACGCTACCAAACCACTAAGACGTACCGAAATTACCGAGCGCCTCTTTTTAACAATCAGAAAGCCACATCATAATGCTACTCCCAGCACTATTAGCCGCTGGATTAAAGAGACACTGGGTGAAAGCGGCATCGACACTGCGGTGTTCTCAGGCCACAGCACTCGTCATGCTTCTACATCTGTAGCACACCGTAGGGGCGTTTCAATAGAGGCTATTAAAAAGAGTGCAGGTTGGAGCGGCAGCTCTCTAGTCTTTGCAAAATTTTACAATCGACCAACGATTAGCAACACCAACGAAAGCGCATTTGCAGAGGTAGTGTTTGATTGTGATTCTGATTAACATGGTAATAACCAATTAATAGATTGTTAAACAAAAGGTAATACAATAAATTACTCTGATTGTAACAATAATCTTTCCATTTCACAGCCTTCCAGCTCTGATTCTGATGATATCGCAAAGAGCGCTAAGCATCTACCTGGTAAACATGAATCTCGAGGATGCAGCGACGACGTATAATTAATGGTTAAATAAACTTACCTTGTGAAGTTTGACCATAATTATACTAGTCGCTGCATCCGAAGAGATTCATGAACCCTCCCAACCCTCGCTTACCCCTGTTTTGTCTTTGCGAATCGGCTCTGAAAAAATGACAGCTCACGGAACTGACAGATATACAGAGGGGTGAGGGGAGTGGGGATTTACTTTTTATTGCTCTGAAGTTGTGCGCGGTGCCTGGTACAATGAAGAATGGACTACCTGGTAAACATGAATCTCTTCGGATGCAGCGACTAGTATAATTATGGTCAAACTTCACAAGGTAAGTTTATTTAACCATTAATTATATCTTTCACCCATTATTATTCTGATCTAAATAAAGACAAGCAATATAAGTCTGTCCATAATGTGATCCAAAATCAATCAACAATTTTATTTATTATTTTTATATACCTATATGCTTCTTCGATGACTTTATATTTTGGCATAATTATGTACCCGAGAAATGAGAACATATCACGTTAACCTCCTAAGACCGAATGTTCTTTATAAATCCAAACCCCATTGTTAAACTATTGTGTCTGGAAATCTCGGTCTTAAGAGGTTAAAGCTGTACAACGCCATCTATACTGTTTTTAGTGAACCTAGCCTGGAAAGTCCCTCATTCTAGACCTTGAATCACGAAATTTGGTGAAATGAAAGTTATTACAGTAAAAGCAAAGAAAAAAATCCGAAAACTGACAATTCGCTGTTCCAACACAATAAAAACAAACAAACTACGTTCCAAACTGTGACTTGCAATAAATGATTATGATTAATGATTATGATTAAAAAATACGTTTTTGGCGATTACAAACTTATTTGCAGTCGGTAAACTAATCGCGACCTATGTCAATGTATGGCAACAATAGTTTTTCAACTGCAAAGTCACAGTTTCTCCTTGACGGGCTTTTTTATAATATTGCTTTTGCAACGAATACCTTTAAAGTATATATTATACTATGCAAAATTCGTTTGACTACTTAGGGCGTCCTAACCTACTTCTTTATACAGGGTGTTAGTAACATCGTAACAAATACTGAGGGGGATGATTCAGACCATGATTCTGAGTTAATATTAAGTGGAATTTTCCGTCGCAAAATTCACGATTTTTTTTTTAGTTTTTTTAAATTATTTTCAATTTCAGTACAATTTCAGCTCAGAATAATCAGCTGAATCATCCCACTCAGTATTCGTTACGATGTCACTTACACCCCATACTAGTACATACAGTAGCCATACAAGTAGGTATGGGTGTTAATGACACTGTAACGAATACTGAAGGGGATGATTCAGACCATGATACTGAGTCGATATCAAGTGGAATTTCCTGTCGGAGAAGTCATGAAAATTTTAGAGCTTATTTAAATTATTTTCCGTTCCATACTTTTGCGACGGAAAATTCCACTTGATATCAACTCAGAATCATGGCCTGAATCATCCCTCAAAGTTTTCGTTAAGATGTCACTAACACCCTGTATATAAGAAATGTTTCTTTCTTTCTTACTATAACTATACTAAAAAGTTGATTTTTTCATTCTTTCATTTTGACCTTGGACATAATTTTATAATTGAATAATTCTATCTCTTAAGCGGTAATCAATATTTCAGCTATAATTTTATGAGAAAAGTTTTTACCTTCAGCCATTCTCGGTATTTTCTCCAGCATGATCCTGTTTGGAGCATTATTTTAATGGATTTATTACATTAGGGAGTTTGATATCTTTTGTGACTTCTTGGCTAGTTTATTTTCTTATAATTTAATTGAGTACCCGGTTGATTTGTAGCTGCGTAGTGGATGATTCAATCAAGATTCAATCTCTGAGGGTTTGTGAGGAATGACCTTTATTGGGCCTTATGTCGCGAGTTTCTGAAGTATAGTGGAAAAATATATTGTTAGGGATGAGCTCAGAACTAAATGACGCTGCTGTAGCTGAAGTAACAGCCTGTTAGCCAACTGATCATCCAAGGCTTTATTAACCATCCCATGGTATCAAAACCAGGTATTCTCAAAAGTGACAGCTAACATTTCAAGGTTAGCCCAGCTGACGTCATCGTACCCTGCGTTGCCATTTCGGAAAAAATAAATTACCCGCGACCAATGTTTTTAATTTACTTTGCAAGGAAGTTTTGAACTTGTAAAAATTTACTTATAGTTTTAATGATTTTTATATATGTGTCAAGTGTTACCATTCCAAGGACGTAAATTTTATTATTGGAAAAGAGAATTACTGACTAATTTGTTTAATTACTATTATTTGTCACGTACTGTTTAACTGTTTATTGTTTTGTGTGATGTGACGCATTGGAGGAGGTGTTTTATTTATAAGATGTGTTTGTTTTGTTTCTAATTGTTTGAATAAATTGATTTTGAATAAACTGTTTATTTCAAAATAAAAATTGGGTACATTTTAAGGTTACATGCTGAATTTTAAAAGTATAAAGATTATTTGCATGCAACCTAATACTGTTGAGTTCGTTTCACTCGCAGTTATCTAATGAGTGTAGGTATTTATCTACTGTAAAGTGGCGCCTGAGTAGGTTTTTTATATAGTTGTCTTTTTTGACCGTTATTTTATATTGATATATAAGATTATTTGTCTCAGATTGTCGTCAGCTGGGCTAACCTTGAAAAGCTAGCTGTTAGTTTTGAGCATAACTGCCGGGTCTGCATGACAACCGCGCCGCACGCGGCGCGAATTATATTGAGGGCTTCGATCAATAAATGATACGAATGCTATCGACGTAGATGGACGATAAACGGCTATTGGTCGAAGGGCTCGATATATTTCGCGTCGCGCGCGATGTTACCGTGCAGAGCCTTCTGGTCTTCCTATACTATGCCATGGACCATTCTCTGCATGCATGGAGAGAAGAGTCGCTAACGCGGAGCTCACTTTGATTCGACACGCGCTGCGGAGTGGTTGTGTGAAATTCTTTTTACGGAATATTGTTCGGTGTCACCAGTTAGAAGTGCTATATTTTATCCTAATAATTTATAAATGGTTATCTAACAGTATATTCATTATAAATAACTTAATAAAAATATGAATAATTAATTTAATATTAAAGGAAAAAGGGCGGGAAACTTGTGGATGAGGTTAGCGCAAGATCGGAAAGGGTGGTGCAAAAGGCAGGAGGCCTATGCTCAGCAATGATTGTTGTTTACTAAATTAGTTAATAATAAAGATCTTTTTATTTGTTCTCCACAATGTACATAAATGGGTTTCACAAAATAATGCACAATAAATGGGTTTCACAAAATAAATAAGTTGAATCAGGCATCATGACATGTCCTATCCATATCCATACTATAATATTATAAATGCGAAAGTAACTCTGTCTGTATGTTACTTTTCTACCATTGATTTATCACTACCGTAGATACAGCGCTTGATACAAAAATGCGGGGAAAACTTGGCGCTTGTTTAGCTATATATTCGTACACAGCAGTATATACACTCAATAATATCGTGTCAAATTAAGAAAGTACGCATCGTCTTATTACGTACATTAACACGTGGTGATTCGTAACGCGGTCGGGTTATACTGCGACTCGGATTGACCGGGAGTAGGTACTTGTTTTAGTGTATTTTAAACTAAAATAATAATTTTAGTGGGAACTGTCAACGTCACTATATTAACAGTAACTTTGCGTCCCGCTTTTTGAGCGTTGATGTTCAATCTACGGAAGTAGTAAAGGTTAAATTTAGCATCGAAATAGTTTGAGTATCAAGGAAGAAAATATAACTTTTATTACGGAAACTAATCCCTAAGTGGAAGAAAAAGTGGAATAAATACTCCGCACGCGATATATACGAGTAATTAGTACTTAAATAAGAAACGAACGAAACAAATCACGAAACATTTGATTCGTTTTTTTTTTGACGAAACTTTTGTGGTTTTATGGTTTATTCTTGTTTTTAGTTCCTTTTTGACGAAGCCTGTGGTGGATTTAATAATGTTTTTTTCATACGCATAATTTATATTCCAAATATTGTGTTATACTCTAATGTTTCTTTTTTATTTTCTTCCATTCGATATTTGAAGGCTGCGGATGGAGGTGCGGGGGGAAACCCAGATAATAAATGCCTTTTATTATTGTTGATAAGGAAAACTCAACAGAAATACCTATGTCTCTTAATTATACATAATATTAGAGGCAAAATGAAAATGGATACACGTGCTATGTCATTTGAGTCTGATATCCATCGTAATGTGGGTAATTTAATTTATTTCCTGTATAATTTTTGTGTATCAACTATTATGTAGAGCTGTGGTAGTCCAGTTGGTAGAACGCTTGCCTCTCGCTTTAAGGTCGCAGGTTCGAATCCAGTACGGTGGCTGGTTTTCCCTTCGCGGGTTGGAAGGTCAGAAAAATAGAATTATAACTATTTATATACTACACAACAACACACATAACAGCTTATAATATCTACTTCAAAGTTCCTAAAACGACGAGCTATTTGAGCGTTAGAGTGATAAACTATAACCTTGCGCAGTATCGTCTCCATCTCGGGGCGAATATCGAAAGTAGAATGGGACAGTTTAATTGTGAGTTCGTTAGGAGGACCTGAGACAGAAAACAAATATTTGTTGAACTCATTAAGCCTCCTTACCTCCGTTAATAAGGAACCCCGCAGCGGTTTGTCTTCCCTGTAAATGTGTATACAGTACATCAAACAGGCAAACAGAGACTGTGTAGCAAAGACGTGGTATGCGGGAGTGAAATTACTGTTCAGAAATACAATCTCACGAAGATGCTTGTCAATACAAGAACGACATTACTTCATAACACCATTGAAGTATCGTAGATTTAACATGATCATTTCTCTATAGCATTATCCCGTTTTCTTTCTGTCTTTTATAACACGCCACGCGGACGAAGTCGCGGGCAAAAGCTAGTATCAATATATAGGGTGTTAGTGACATAGTACGAATACTAATAATAAAAAAAATATTATTTTCACTTCCATACTTTTGCGACGGAAAATTCCACTTGATGACTACTAATAATAATGGTCTTAACACTTTCATGGACAGAACGTCTAATGACGTTCCGATTCCAAGTTGTCACACTCTCATACTACCTATTATGAACCATCAATGACCCATGGTCTCTGTCCATGAAAGGGTTAATCATCCCTCAAAGTTTCAACGTACCGTTGTAATAATTATTTTTAACAATAATTTTATAGGAATCATAAAGTCACGCATACCTATTTGATGGGATGGTCAAAGATACATTTAATATTATTATGACTCATTTAACTAACATCATCGGGAGATGATGAAAGATAAAAGATCCGTTTACTTACCCTAAAGATTTGACAGGTCCGGTTTTTTACAGAAGCGACTGCCTGTCTGACCTTCCAACCCGCGAAGGCACCGTAGCTGCTGTAGATGCTAGTAAAATGCTGTAGATGCTAAGATAACGAGCGTACCTACGCAATTTTTGACGATTATAATATATAGAATCTATATACCGCTGAGTATGATTGTATAGTTAAGTTAGCGTCTAGTTTTCGTCGTATTTTTGTATGACGCTGTTTATGTATGAAAGCGTAAGACTTATTATACGTGTAGTGCAAAATGTATGAACCACATATAAGGCAATAAACTTGGAACTCATACGTGCTTGTCCCATATGGGGGGCACTAGGGAAAGTGGGAAAATCCGACAGGAGAAATTTCAGATTGTTTTTTTTGCCATAGTGTGTCTATGTACATATTTTAATGTGTATACAAATGTTAATGTGTTTATCGAAAGATATCATTGCACGTGAGGGGTTGATATCTTTCAGTTACACAATGAACGTGTTAAGGCTGCATCACATTCTTGTAGAGCGCAGAGACGTAGAAGTTACAAAGAGCAAGTAAGGAATGTGTCATATTACCTATTATGAACCATCAATGACCCATGATCTCTGTCCGTGAAAGGTATAACCCTCTCAGACACGGACACGGACAGAGACCATGGGTCATTGATGGTTCATAATAGGTAGTATGAGAATATGACAACTTGGAATCGGAACTTCATTAGACGTTCTGTCCTTGAAAGTGTTAACATGACTTACACCCAAAGACGACTTGGGTTAATGATTACTAATATGCACCATTAGCTAGGGCCAACAGGACTACGTGCTGTGAATTTTTGGTATTGTTTCCGACCTGTTAGACACCTTTGACATAGCCAGGAAAATCCTACAAACATCTCGTTCTTGATATAGATATGAAATTTCGAATAAAAAAAAGCGGAAGAAAAGCTTTTTAGATAAAAAAAAACAAGACAACTGAATATTGAGACAGACCCTGATATTTGCTAACATCACTCTGCTGTTAAATGTACTGTGACAACCCAAAACCTGATTCGGTGTTCCTTGTCGCTCGCTTTCAGTTTTTTTTTTTACTTTCTCTCTATATTTGCTCAAACGTTATAAAACTTCTACCACCTTATCTATTACAAAACGCGGTATTGATTTTAAAGCTGCTGTTATCTTCTAGGGCTTATTAACACGTTCACTGTGCATGTCCCATATGTGGGGCACTAGGGAAAATGGGAAAATTCGACGGGAGGCTTTTCTGTGTGTCTAAGTATATAAATTTTATTGTGTGAGGGGTCGATATCTAATTTACAGTTTGAATTTGTTAAACTACTCAATCTATCGGCTCGAAATGAGCAAATGGAATTCTATAGTCTCTGCTTACCCCGGTGGGAAATAGGCGTGAGTTTATGTATGTATGTATGTATCGGCTCGATGCGGCAAGCATGCGTGGCCTTAAGTCACATCGCATCGGCTCTTTTACATTATATATGTCACCGTAAAATTGTAAATAACGTTAGATTATAATCTATCGATTTTGAATCTCGCGAGATTGTGAACTGTCGAATAATTATGAATCGTATCATATTGCTTACAATTTAACGTATTATTTTTCGGTAGATTATAATTTATCGAAGTGAAACCGTCAAATTGTGATACGAAACGCACCTCGCGTGCTATACCATAGAGTTACAAAACTATTAGAGTGAGCATAATGTTAATTTGGGATTCTCTTAAAATGCATAAATGTTTTTGTCATAATTTTAATTATCATAATCCTTTTTGCATAACGTTTTTTAGCATAATAGTTTTACTTTCCCATAATAACATCTACGAATACTGGTTTGTTAGGTATAACTTATTTTTGGGATTAATAAATAGATATCCATAATTCTTTTTTAGAATAATAGTGTTTTGTCATAATTTTTACAAGGCATAACAGTAGGTTAGGGTGCGGCGGGGGTGGCCCTTGGGCCACCCCTATGCCGCCAACATGTTTATCTTACACACGAAAAGTATACTGAATTATACGTTTCAGATTTTTTAATTTTGATACATTTTTTCTTACCATGTGATGTCAGAATTATTGATTACTTACTAAATAATTAATAAATACGTACTTGATTTCACAATCTTGAAGAGCATTTATTTTATTTGACTGACACCTGTGTTTTATTCCTAACTCTATGGACACAGAACGGTCTACTGTAAGGCCGACCAATCAGGGACAGCCGTCGGACAGTTGACAATTTGACAATTGTAAGATTGTGATTTAACAGTTTTACTTCGATAGATTATAATCTGACGAATAATAATACGTTAAATTGTAAGCAGTATATTACGTTTCACAATTATTCGACAGTTCAGAATCTCGCGAGATAGATTATAATCTAACGTTATTTACAATTTTACGGTGACATATACAATCACAAAATTGTGGCCGCGCCCTACGATGAGCTATTCTGCCCAATATTTTCACCAAGCCCGTGTTTTTATATGGATTGGGTACTGTTCTCTGAAGCTCTTAAAGATAATAGCCGGTTTAAAATAATAGTCCGCGACAAGATAGAACGACTTTGGGTTTAAGAGCCACATCAAAACAATTCATCTAAAAAGCAATGTTGCCGTTTCGCTTTTTTCGTAATTGTTTTGTGAAAATTTTAAATGATGTTATTTTTATTGTCTTGTTTTTGTGTGTGGCCTTTTATAATAAACTATTTCTACATTGTTTTAAGTTTACGTCGTATTATCATAATTAAAACACATAATGGCCCCGATTCCTGCAGACACCGCCTAATTTTATTTTAAGTTATATCCGTCATTTTCATATCCGTCGAAAAGGAAAGGGACGGATGATTCACAGCTCTTAATTTTAGGAAGAATGAGTAAATGAATGAATAACCCGGGCGAATCAAACGGTACGTCGCTGGTATGCAATCCGTTTGACGTGCTGTCTACTTAACTGTGTCGGGTTATTGACATGGTAAAATTTTTAGACGGTTGGTTTAGATTTGTGCTTAAAATTGACGTGTGTTCCATAAATTTTATGCTTGTCGATTACCCGTCCCTTTCCTTTTCGGCGGATAAGAAAATGACAGATATAACTTAAAATAAAATTAGATGGTATTTACAGGAATTAGCACCAATAACGGGTTCTTACCGCGTTTAAAGCAGGGATATGAGACTCCCGATATTTCGACACTGTTGCAAGTGCCATGATCACGGGATGACTGATGAGATTGGAGTGGAGTAGGTAGATCCATAATTTTCTAGGGGCAGACATATCTGTCTACCCTATTTCTTTGCCGCTTGTTTGTATTTGATGTCGGAATGTTCGGAACCATCTGAACTCGCACCAAACTCACTACGACAAACCGCACTCTCTGTGTCCTCACGTTTTGTCACCACATTAGGCCGTTTTGAGCTTTTTACAACACCTGCCACTGTATTCCACATGCTCGATAATTTGAACCCTTAAAGTCTTCTCTATAATATATATTTTTTTGTGTTTTCTGATTTCAATAGCCTCTTTTACGAGTCTGGGGATTAATGACGTTCTGTCGATAATATTTGTGGATTATTAAAGTGGAGTGTCGAAATATTGGGAGTCTCATATCCCTGATTTAAACGCGGTAAAAACCCGTTATTATGTGTTTTAAACTATTTATGTTCTATTCTATTTGTATCTTTGTTCTCTATTCTATCGCGACCCACTGCTGAGCAAATTCCTCCCCTCTCCTCTTCCACAATTCCTTATCCAAGTAGTCTTACCAATTCCCTTCAAACGCATCCAAATCGCCTTTCCATAAATTTGACATTTGCGCATAAAAAAAGTAAGTGCGCAATGTTAATATATGTCAAATGGCAAATTAAAATTTCTTTTTTGGATGAATTGATTCAATGTGGCCTCTTTAACCGCCTAACTATATCATAGGCACTATCCTCAACCTGTCGCTGTCTAGACGAGGGTGAGAAGTTTTATCTACCCACCGACGACTAAACGATATAAATGGTCCCCAGTCTGTTATTAATCACCTCCATTTACTATACTAAAACAGGTTTACATTACAGGCTTTTATAGCCAAGTTTGTCTCTAACTTTGTAAAGGTTAATTGCAGGTAATTGTTATATATTTTGAAACAATTCCTTTAATTAAAGTTATTCGATTAACAGGCGATGTTGCGGACATTGTCGAAATCACTTTTCACAGACATTGCAGATTTACTTATGTGATTGTCCGAAAAACTGAGATGATTCTGTGGCGGACCCAACTAGTTGACTAGCCAGTTCCGCCCACATGCAACAGATGGCTCTACATTCAATAATGCAGTCCTAAAACGCGCTATCGAAGTTTACACAGCGAGACGCATATAGGTATACAACTTCTAACATGTCTCAAGTGGATCGTGAATCCCTAGTCACGCTACCAACTTGTGGCTAGCGGGTTACTATGCTCTGTTCGGCACTCCGATTCCATCCTTTGACGGAAGCACACGGCATGTGAAGACGTTGGTCGCGGGTTCATAGCAAAAACACCACTAATGCGCACTGGATTAGTGTGTGGAGTATGCACACCTCTTCCAATTTATTGAGAGGCAGCATGTGCCCAGCAACGCGACGTATATAGGCTTTAAATTGCTAGGCTTTAATTAAAATGCTACTTAGATACAATAAGATCACGCATATTTATGCGGAACGGGCATTCCCCTTCGGGAAGGCAGAGACTACGGAATTCCACTTACTACCCTCACACTCTCATCAAAGTCTTTATGCCTGCTCACCGGTATAGACTACCCTTGACCTGGCTTTTCTCTAAAACATCTCGGTTGAAAATGTAAAAACATAATTATACTAATGGCACGCGAATTTTCCAGGCATAATAAACGAATTATTTGATTCCCTTTAATAAATGAATTTATTAATTCTGCACCTACCTAATATAATTGATTATGTTTTATAAGTTCTTGTAAAGGAATCCACGACAAGGTTTAATTAATTAATTTTCGGGTACAGAAACGGTGTCAGTGATTAATAAGATTATACTTGGACGGTCCTTGAGCAATGAACCTTGAGTCACGTTTCAAAATCGCACTGACGCGACTATACACAGGACACTCCCTTTTTTTTTAACGTTTGGAAATGCATTACGCATACCACGCCACCCGGGGGGGGGGGGGGGGCGACGTGGTTATGTGGGACTCCCCGGGTGTCGCCACCCGGTATACCCACTAAAACCCAACGGTGTTCCGTCCCGTCCACGGTGTTACCGGGACCCAGGAATCGCCGAAGCATGCTTCCGCGACCCGGTAGTGGATGGCCTGATAGACACAGGACACTCCCTAACCTAACCTAACCTAACGTGCAATTGCGAGGGAGACATATTACGCGCGTTCCCCCTTCCTCCTGGAAGGGGAGAGGTAGGCGCAACATACAAATCGGTGGAGGGCGGAGTTATTCTTTGCTATAGTTCAAATCCCGTTACGGACAAAAATCACTTTGTGATCCCTAGTTTGGTTAGGACATTGCAGGCTGATCAGCTGATTGTCTAGAAGTAGGACGACCCGTGTTTCAGTAGGCACGTTAAGTCGTTGATTCCGGTTACTACTTACTGAAGGAAGTACGTAGTCCTTGCTTGAATCACGACAGGGGCCTTCGACGACTCAATAATAACCTTGACACCAGGGTTGATGAGATTGGTTATCCACCTCACAACTCACACGATAGAAGAAGCTATAGTTGCACCCTGTTTGTAACGCACCGTATAGTTTACCGTCGCCCGATATTAACAAGTCCGGTTCATCATCATAAGCCCATTAACGTCCCCACTGCTGGGGCACGGGCCTTCCCTATGGATGGATAGGGAGATCGGGCCTTAAACCATCACGCGGGCACAGTGCGGATTGATGGTTATTAACGACTGCTAATGCAGCCGGGACCAACGGCTTAACGTGCCTTCCGAAGCACGGAGGAGCTCGAGATGAAAACTTTTTATTTTTGTTGTCACCCATCCTATGAACGGCTTTTGCGAAAGTTGCTTAACTTCAACAATCGCAGACCGAGCGCGTTTACTCCTCTCTGCCTGCCCCTCATCAAGTCCGGTTATACAACATAATCACATAGCATCATAGTATATAGTATATACAATCACCAACTTCACAATAGAGGGCGAGCATATAGCCATTAATCGGTCACAAACCCTGGATACCACGTGATATCAATTATCTATAATCCAAACATGAATTCAAACTCATAAAGTCGAATTCAACTACTTGGCCGGACAAATGGGGAGCGCTGAGTGCTCTCATCCGGTACAACGTTTAAGACAACAGGCCTGAAGGTGCCCAGTTGGGCGCGAACCTTGTGTCAGGGCGTCTGAGAGGAAAAATATTTGAAAGACTTAATCGACTCTAGTGGGTCGATAGCGATAAGCGCTGTTTGGAGGAAATCGTCGACCACGCCGGCGGGGTCGGTATCGGGGTCCTGAAGTGTTTGGTGTCGCGAGCTGATTGGCCGCCTCTATGGCTAGAGTAATCGGGTCGTCGGGAGCGACAAAAAGCGACGAAGTGAAATTCTTCTAAACAACCTAAGGCCGTGATATAAGTAATATAATTCCTACAACATAATTCCTTTGATATTTTGGACTAACATTGTAAGTCGCCCTTGGCTATTTGTTCTGTCCCGAAAAGGACCTTTTGGTTAACTTTGCAAAATAATTACCTAGTTTCTATAACGAAGTGGAATTGCCGAGGAAAAGTTATTCATAGCTCGAAGTGAATACGTAGGTGGTTGAAATTACGTGTATAAATATCTTTAACGTCTTGAAGCAATAAAGGCTTTGTGTGAATATGTGCTGTTGTTTAATTGCGTATCACACACACTAATTTAAGAGCCACGCTCTTATCAGTGTAGCATTTTCCATTCTTGTCTATTTTTACTTCCTTATAAGATTTTCCTTCGTCTTCTCTTTAATCTGTTCCATGAAAGCTCTTCTTGGTTTTGGTCTTCCTTTTCCTCTATTTACTTGTAGCTTCCTCTATCATGTTTAAATAGTTTCGTCGTATCTTATTAAGTGTCCAATCATCTTGCCTTTTGTCCTTCTTGCGTATTAGGGAACAAAAATTAAGAATTAATTATGCTTCTACCTTTTTTTTGTCACATATAACGCTACGTCTTAAGACACTCACAAGACATCAAATGAGGTTGCGTTTTTACAACTGCATACATTTTGTTGGTGGTGCGGCCGAGGTATTCCATGGTGACCTGGTGACATAGCCTGCAGAGGTCTAAAAACCTTAATTCTTAATAGACTTAAATAGACTAATTCATTTACTCGAATTTCTATACGATTTAGTACAGACTTACCAGCGGGTTAAAAAGGCCACATTGAAGCAATTTATCTAAAAGTGCAATATTGCCATTTGAGTTCAGCGATTATTAAACATGACAATGCACTGAATTTACTGACATATATTTTCTAGAAAATTCTTGCTTATTAAGGTTATACTACAAAAAGTAAGTCAAAACAACGTCTGCCGTCAACATCTTAAATTTTTATCACTCTAGAACCTCCATAAGAAATAGTTAGCTCTACGTTTCACACCGCTTAAATACAATTTAGGGAGTATTAGGGCCGTTTTCTTAAAATTAAGTCACAAAAGCTTAGAAATTACGTCGTCTTGTAAGTAGGCAGGCAATTTCAAGTCAAGGTTAAAATTTGGGTTTTACGCGTAGTTTCGACTGAACTGAGATAGCGTTACATTCAGCTAGTAAGTTAAATCGACCATTATAGACGGCGATACGGCTCACTACCTATCACGTTGGTCTAACAAAAAGCTCGGTGAGACGTGTGTACTTAATTGATCTTGTGATAAATGTACCTCTGATTACCCCAATTGGGATATAGTGGTGAACTTATGTGATGAGTTTTAAAAAATGAAAAATCATTGCGTCATTTAGCGTTGGGCAACTTTAAAAGTAAAGGTTTTCTGGGGGGTTAAAATGGCTACATCGAAGCAATTCATCTCAGAAAGCAATATTGCTATTTGACATTTGCTTGCTTTGCGCAGTTACGTTTGATATGCGCAAATGTCAAATTGTAATATTGTTCTCTTAGATGAATTGCTTCGATGTGGCCATTTGAACCCCCCTGTTCATAATGTGAATGTTTCTCTAGAAAATATTACGCTCGGTATATCACAAGTGATTGATGTGTTTGTGAAATAAGTTTATTTATTATCACCTAAAACAATGTTTTCTGAAGTGGCATAAGTATATACATACATACATAGATAGACAGCCTATATATGTCCCACTGCTGGGCACAGGCCTCCCCTCAATCAACCGGAGGGGGTATAGTGCATACTCTACCACGCTGCTTCACTGCGGGTTGGTGGAGGTGTTTTTACGGCTAATAACCGGGACCAACGGCTTAACGTGCCCTCCGAAGCACGGAATCATCTTTAGTTTTCGTACAATCGGTTGATTCAAGCCTGAAAAGTCCTTACCAAACAAACACTCGCAAAGTGATTTCGACAATGTCGCCATCGGGAATCGATCCCGGACCTCCAGATCGTGAGCCTAACGCTGTAACCACTAGACCACGGAGGCTGTTAATAATTATATATGCCAATATATACCAGTGAATAATTCTAGTCTGTTCCACGTAACTGCTATTGTAACTCAATATATCAATATCTTACGAATATATTAGGTAGGTACTTTATACTGGGCACACCGTTTATGAATACACGAGTATTTAATTAAATTAATTATGTGAAACAATCTGGTTTAAAATGGAACATAATTTTATTATTGTACTAGCTCTGGTACCAGACGCTATGAACGTGTCTTGCTAAGATTTATATAGGGTGAATGAACTGTGTATTACAGGGTATGCAAAATTGTAGGTAACTGTTGTACAGAGTTATGGATGCTGGTTTATATGAACATTTAAGTAAAAAATAAATTAAATTAAACATGAAATAATAAAAATTAATTTAAGTTTAGTATTTTTATTAATTTACTTAAATTAAATTTTAATTTTGAAAATTTCTCAATCGCTTGACCGTTATAGAGTTTAGGTATATTATTTTTCTCTTGTGTGGGTTGTGAGGTGGATTACCAACCTCATCAACCCTGGTATCAGGGTTACTAATGACTACTTATTTACATCAGTAACCACCAATCATCTTACTTTCGGCCAAGCAGGTGATCAGCCTATGATGTCCTAACCAAACTAGGGATTGTTTTTACGGCTAATAGCCGGGACAAACGGCTTAACGTGCCCTCCGAAGCACGGAATCATCTGAAAAGTCCTTACCAAACAAAGGACAGTCTCACAAAGTGATTTCGACAATGTCCCCACCGGGATTCGAACCCGGGACCTCCGTATCGTGAGCCTAACGCTCAACCACTGGACCACGGAGGCCGTTATGTTTACCACGGAATAGAAGAAAGTGGTTTATACTAATGTCATAACAATTTACCTAAATAAACTTTTTTATTATTATTATTATTATTATTAATTGTCGTAGGTATTACGTCAGACCACACTGCCGATCGTGCCGACCCGCCACCAGACCTTCCAGCGGCAACTGTCACACCGACTCGACCTGCCTTCCATCCAGTTCAGCATCTGCAGTCTGGAGCGAGCTGATTCGTCCATTGGTCTTATCAAGGTAAGTTCTGCTTTTCCGTCCTTTTCAGGAAAAAAACCAACTGAAAACTGGTGGCCTGGAAGAAATTGTTTTAGTGCAATAAGGCCGACTTTTTGGAATGTTATGCTCTGTACATGTGTTGGATTTGATTTAATTTCAAAGATCAGGTAGAATTGTCCGGGCACCAGAATATAACATGATTATTATACTTCCTAAAGAATTCTTCAGATGGTGTGAAGAACCGAATCATTGTCACATTTTATCTAGTTTTATTTTCGAACTAGTAATAATATCCACGGCATCTGTAATCAAGTGGTTGAGCATTGGACTCACGATCCGAAGACCCTGGGTTCCAAACCCGGTGGAGAGGACATATTACAAAAATTACTTTGCGATCCCTTGGTTAGGATGTTGCAAGCTGATCACCCGATTGTCGGAAAGTATGATGATCCCTGCTTCGGAGGGGACGTTAGGCAGTCGGTCTCGACTACCATTTACTAAAGTATGTAGTCACCACATGAGCCTATGCGGCTCAATAGTAACCATGATGGGTTGATGGGGTCGGTCGTTGGTTTCACAACCCAACATACGCGGGAAGCCGGCAGTTAGGTATACTACAATAATAGTATAGTACCTATCTCCCTCTGTGAGGCTTCTCAACAAGCTACTTGAGCTAAAACACTCTCAATTAGGGTAAATGCTTCTCCGCCTATACAGCCTATTTTAGCTTATACGAGACCTAAAAGCCTATTTGGAGTAGACATGCATTCAAACCACTATGAACCAACACAAGTCCGTAATTGGCTTATTCACTCTGGCCCGATGATGGCATTGATGTAGAAGTATGCCATAGAATAAGGAATATTACTATAGAACGGCAACTCTCCGCTCCCCACCAACGGCTGAGCTAGATTTACCTCACCCCCCTCGGTTTTACTTTATTCATCAATCGCGTCAGACATCTCACACACAGATCCGCGTGTACGATAACGTCAATGTGTTATGTCTGTGTAAAATAAGGTTTTTTTTTTGTTGTGGCCGTTGGTCACGGTTACTATTTACTGATGTAGTAATCGTTACCAAAGTCCCCACACAAGCCATGTCAAGGGCCTTTGGCGGCCTCACTCATAACCCTGATACCAGAGTTGGTGTGGCTGGTATTCCACCTTATACCCCACACGATAAGAAGAAGAGAAGGTTTTTCTTTATTTCTTGTTTATTCTTTTCATTTATATATTTGTATGTAGTTCCCTGACAGGTATAGTCCTAGTAAACAGTTTTCTGAAGTGGTACCCACGACACAGGCATGCCTAGTGTGGATATCGCAGTGTAATAAGCAATGCTATACCGTGTCTTTTGAATAAATATTTTTTATATTTTTTTATTTTTTTGTATGACGTGTCCGGGGTGCGGCTATACGGAACACAGATGCAGTTTACACGAGTGGATTATTCCTTTAGTTATCGCTGTACTAAGTCCATTCTTGGTATTCCCGAAAAGACCGTCTGTAGGTTTCGATCTATATATGTGCCAATTTTCATCCAAATTGGCCCAGCGGTGTAGGCGTGATAAAGTTATGAACCGAATTTGCTATGAGCCGTTTTTTTTTTGACGTGACTTATTGTAGATTTGCCGCAGATGGCATTAACTACTTGGCCGGACAAATGGGGAGCGCTGAAGGCTCTCACCCGGTGGCCGTATTGGGGTCGTTCTTCTTTTTTATCGACAATAAAAAGACATTTTTCCAATTAATCGGACTTAACATCTTTAAAATTATAACGGCAATAAATATTTTAAAACATCATAATAATATAAAGATCTGTCCGTAAAGGACTATTTAGTGGTTCTCTTTATCTAGGTAACATACTTTTCTTACATGCGCATGCGCATTCCAAAAAATATTGTGACAGAGTGGCCCTTTTCATCGGAGACAGCATTTCAATATACCACTCTGTCACAAAATTTTGTGAAAAACAATGAAGCTACGTTAATAATTAATTGAGGGACCGATTAGTATTTTGCTTGTATTTTGAGTATAATAAGATAACTATATTTTTGGACAATGGAAACATGAAATAAAATTCTAAAACATAACTTATTAAAAGCAGTACGTAAGACAGAGGGACCGACAGAGGGATTGCGTCCTCTAACATGATGGACTAATGTTATGGGCGATAGGCTGATCCCTTATCACCATAAGGTTCATCATATCCATCTTAGGACTTCGTATCAACAGTGGCTGCAAGTTGTCTTTGATTACTTGTGGCTCTGCCCACCCCATTTGGGATTACGGGCGTGAGTTTATGTATGTATGTATGTATGTACGTAAGACAGATCATTGTCGATAAAAAAGAAGAACGACCCATTGCCGTCTATAATGGGCGAGCCAACTATGTTATTGGTGGAAGTCCGGTAGCGAGGTTCGAACCAGTGCTTCCCTTTTAAGAAGCAAGCCATTAAACTAAGTCACTATAGTCCTGTGGTGTGTAGCACACCATGAGTGAGTGTGAGTTTAATTTACTTGTTTTTTACGTTGCTCTAATTATTGTTGTTTCATTCTAATTATTGTTCATTAACCTTTTACTACTTTGAAACTCAAGATTTTGAGTTACTTTGAAACACAATCCGTTTGTCTAGAGTCCTGTTAAGCTTGTAATTAAAGCAATTCGTTTGTTAATTAGGTTTTTATTATGCCTCTTAATCAGCTATTTACGGATTTAGCCTTGAATTTAATTTAATTTCCGCTTGTGTAAATATAATACGTAATTAGTATGTTGGTGGGATAAATATAGAAACAGAAACATTGTTTTCAAGTTTCTGCCTTAGTAACTGTGTACTAAAGAAGATATTTATAAGCCAGACTTCGTTTGTGGTCCCGAGTATATCACAAAAAACACTTTGTGATAAATATTTTAGTTTGGATATTACAGGCTGATCAGCTGATTGTCCGAAAGTAAGATGATCCGTGGTTCAGAGGTCACATTAAGCCGTAGGTCCGGGTTACTACTTAATGTAAGTAAGGCTCAATAGTATCTTTGACGCCAGGGTTGAAGGGGTTGGTAATCCACATCATAACCCACACGATAAAAGAAAAATCTGTATTGTGAAAGAAATCGCTAAATTTGCAGTAAAGCTGCCATTTGCCGCCAACTATTTAATTGTAATGATTGTCAACACGTTCACTATGTAACTGAAAATGTGATATCGACCCCTCACGTGTAATGTTATTTTACGATAAACACATTAAAATGTATATACAGACACACTATGGCAAGACAAAAACAATCTGAAAAGCCTCCCGTCGGATTTTCCCACTTTCCCTAGTGCCCCACATATGGGACACGCACATATGAGTTTCAAATTTATTGCCTCATATGTGGTTCACACAGTGAGCGTATTAAGGAGACCTACAATATCCGAGGAATGCGTTTTGGATGTATATGTGACCTACTTAACCAGTATTCGGCTGGTTTTCCCTTCGGGTTGGAAAGTCAGAATATAGTCGCTTCTGTAAAAAAACCGGACCCGTTAAATCTTCAAGTTAGGTGGTTAGGCAGCCCAAATTGTACTGTATTCATGTGTTATGTCTGATTGTTGGAATTTTAGTTTTGTGCAATAAAGTATATTTGATTTGATTTGATTTAACCCGTAAAGCCGGAATGACGCTTATTTTTTGTGCCATAAAGTATATTTGTATAGCATATTGTATTACCTAACGTGCGGCGAGGAACCCATTTGACCTGTATGATAAAAGCCATTATAACATCAGGAGGAGGTACAGAACTCAATAGTCATTAGAACAAGAGGTGCCTTCTTTGGCTTAGGGCGATGACCATACATTAGTTACTTAAATTATTTTTGATATCGTCTCCGAGCAGAATCACAAAATAAAAGAAATAATGTATATTCAAAAGAAACAAATCCACACGAAAATAATTAATATAATACTATAGGGGGATGATTCAGACCGTGATTCTTAGATTTTTGTGTTTTTTTTTTTAATTATTTTAAATTCACTTTTACGATAGAAAATTCCACTTGACTATTAACTCTTTTTCCTTCGAATGAACGCTATCTGACTGTTGAGAAATGTGCCCTAAGACGGATGAAGACAGCCCACGTTTTGATTCTACCCTTACCGTATCTATTTATAGCTCACGGAAATGGTAGAACAGCGAGAAATAGGATGTTGAGTAGAAACGTTTGTCTATTGGGGACATTGATGGCATTTCTGCTCCAGTCTTGTCTACGTTTAAACTTGACAGGTTTAATATGAGGCTCTTTGAAGTCACGTTATCCTTTAGACAATTAATTTAGCAGAAAACAGTATTTCGGACAAGTGATTTTGTGTATTGTTGTTGCGTTTATGAAGCCATAAATTATTACAGAGTTAGTAAAGTACTCTCACGACCTTTTTAGCACGTCATTTTACATGAGAATAACCCAAAAAGTAGAATAAGAAAGGTGCTCCTTCATCGCAAGAATTTGCCTGTAATGTATCATTTATGATTCGATTTTGAGCGTCATAAGTATAAATATGCTTGGTTCACCTCCTTCTCTGGTTCAGTGCTCGAATTTGTAACGTAACCGTTCGCGTTGCCTGCGAGCTTTAGAGGGGAACAATATAATGTTCGCAGGCGAATTCTCGCAGGCAAATCACCAGTAAGGGAGGCAAATCGAGCATTACCCGTGCGTAGTCGGTAATGTTACAGATTGGAGGATTAAATAAGTGTGGGATGTGAACCATGCATATTCAAACTTTATGATGCTTTATATTTTTTTGACGTGTCTTATTGTAGATTTGCCGCAGATGGCATTAACTACTTGGCTGGACAAATGGGGAGCGCTGAGGGCTCTCACCCGGTACAAAATTTAAGTCCAGACCGTAACACCGGCCAGTACCCACCTTTAAGGTACTCGCTCATGGCACCGCGAACATTCGCCTGTATTGAATTAATAAATAAGAAATAATAAGTTATTTTTGAGTTGTCGTTTATTGTGATGAAAATAAAGAAGTGACACGTTCTACGTACAAATAGAGGAAAATTCAAATATGGACATTGCAGTAAGGAGTATAATTACAACAGCCTGCAATGTACCTAATGTTACATATTCGAACATAACATCGGTGAGGGAGGAGAACCGCTAATAAGCAGCTGAGAAGTATTGTAATGTAATGCTCAAAATCGAGTCATAATGATTACATTACAGGGTAATGCTTCCGGTGAAGGAGTATCTTAAGGTAATTTATTTTTATTTTTTTGAGGAAGACTTACGGCCATATACATTTTCTAAAATAATAACCAGACAATAACTAAAAGCTAATTACAAGTCTCCACCTAATAGTGGCTAAGTTATTTACCCTTTTACAATTATAAAAATCGAGATTGAAGTAAAGTAGGTTAAGTAAGGTAGGTACAAACATTTGATGTTCCCAAACTAGGGCTAATAAATCACTTGTGTCTCAAAGAAAGTTTTCGCAATTTTTTGTCGCATCATGGATACTTTAGAACAAAACAGGTCTAGATCGTGCTCAGGTGGTAAGCTGTTAAAACTATCAATAGATCGTATCAAGTAGGTATTATGCCTATAGTTAGTTCTCGCAAACGGTAACAAAGACAAAAGAACATTTCAAATAAATTATTTGTTCAGGCGATCTAAGAAGATGAATTTGAAATATAATTATTAGGTGCCTACTTATCTAACAACTGACCCTAATATACAGAATCTAATAAATAATTTAATAAAGAAAGGTCAGTAGAAACAGTACAAAAATAATGTCTAACAGACTCTTTATTTAAATCTTAGATAATATTTACAGCAAGAAATTAAAAAGATTATATTCAGACAAATCTTGTAAAATAAGATATGAATGTTTCTTAAATAAACAACCCACAGATATCAGAAAGAAACAACCAGACAGAGACATTTTATAAAAAGGAAGATATTTTATTGTACATAAGAAAATATTTACAACAATGTCTCGTCCATATTTATTAAGAAGTTAAAAATAGAAATATTTGAGGAAGTATGGAGCGAACTCCATCCCCCCTCCCCCTCATGTTGCTCCGGCGTTTTGAAGTAATAGGCCTCTACGCCTTGACGAGCCTACCGAAGCACGGAATCATCTTACTTTTTCGGACAATCAGGTGATTGAAAAGGATAGTCTCACAAGATAACTTTCGACAATAGCGTTAGCCTCACGATTCGGAGGTCCCGGGTTCAAATCCCGGTGGGGACACATCACAAAAATTACTTTACGATCCCTGTTGCTGGCAACACAAGTATAAAAATAATTAGTATTTTTTGGTATGGCAATGTTGTAAGAATCGAATGGCCGACGCCTCCCGCGAAAGTGTAAAAGTGTATTTTTATTAACAATCTAATTATATAGTGAAAAGTAACAATCTGGTGTTTTGCTGCAGTTGGATTTAGAACCCTCAACCTCTCACCATCTACATATACAGTCGACACAAACCAAGAGCCGAACAATCTCTACTTTGGTTAGGACATTACAGGCTGATCACCTGATTGTCAGAAAGTAAGATGATCCGTTCTTCGACAGGCATGTTAAGCCGTTGGTCCCGGTTACTACTTACTGATGTAAGTATGTAGTCGTTACATGAGCCATGTCAGGGGCGGCGGCTCAAGAGTAACCCTGATGCCAGGGTGGATGGGGTTGGTAATCCACCTCTCAACCCAAACGTCAGAAGAATCAGGAATCGAGCCAGGACCTAAAGATCGTGAGCCCAATTCTTTAACCAATGGACCCTGGAGGCTTCAGCATTTGCGGTCCTACTACGACTGAATAGACAGACGAGAGATTTATCGCATTGGCGTCAAACTCGATCAATCGTCCACAATTCGAATGGTATGAGAATGAAGCCAAATTCACGCTTGGTATCATTTGTCGGACGATGCGGCTTTATTGTTTGACAAGTTAAGTCGGTCTGATCCACTACGGTATTACTGGATTCTGAATTTGAATACCACATAGCCACAAGAGATAGAATCGCTTTTATGAAACTTAATTCAGTGGCAATAGCTGGGGTACTTCACAATTGTCATGATCGACTGTACGGTCACGAGCATTAAAATGTATACACTTTGGTACCATGTCACATTAACTTTTTTGACAAATTGAACTGTAAGTCTCACTAAATGTCAAATATGTTAGTGCGACAGAGTCTTAAAGTGGGTACATTATGTTGCTCATGACTGTACTACTATTAGTCGATAACAAACTTAGTTATACTTTGAATCGAGAATTTTAATGTATTTTTTTAACTAAATGGATGTATATCGACCAAATTGGAGATGTCCTTAGAAAAGGTTTAGTACGATCTACTCTGAATCGGCGCGTGATATGAAACGATTGATGAATGTGCGGAAATCAAGAGAAGTGTGTCAGGATCGAAGCAAATGGAATTCCATAGTCTCTGCTTACCCTGGAGGGAAAAAGAGGTGAGTTTATGTATGTATATTTTTTTCGACCGTCTCATACGCTTAAAACTATTTTGGCTTCTCAACCTCTATAGCTGATCACCTGATTATCCGAAAGTAAGATGATCCGTGCTTCGGAAGGCACGTTAGTCCGTTGGTCCCGATTATTACTTACTGATGTAAATAAGTCATGATAGATGAACCGTGTCAGGCTCAATAATAACCCGGATACAAGGGTTGATGAGGTCGGTTATTCACCTCACAACCCACACGAAAGAAGTGGATTTGCTTCCTATCTTCGTCATCCCTTCTGCTCATCCCTTTAGAGAATACTGGTACTTAATAATAATAATAATTTATTTTTTTATACGTTGGCTTCTGCCCTACGCACGTCTTCCAAAAGTCCAGGACTCCATAGGCTCGAGATATGTAAACGACAATTGGGCGTGAGCCTCGGCTCCAGGCGTTGTCTGAGAGGAAAAAAAATTGAAAGAATATTGACCTTAGTGGGTCGATAGCGATAAGCGCTGATTGAGGGAAATCGTCGACCACGCCGCCGGGGTCGGTATCGGGGTCCTGAAGTTTTTGGTGTCGCGAGCTGATTAGCCGCCTCTATGGCTAGAGTAATCGGGTCGTCGGGATTGTATATTACGCTCGCTTCAAAAGCAAGCAAAGTGAATAAAGCTCTACCGGTCGGTGCTGTCACTCTGTAGTCTGCGTTATTGTAGTAAACTCCATTTGCAAGCTAATTTCCGAATGTCTTCAAGCCATGATGCTGGAAACAACTGACCATCTTTGTCACGAGCATAGAATAACCAATACTACGTATGTATACCTACGCAGAGCCGTGGTAGCCCAGTTGGTACAACACTTGCCTCTCACTTTGAGGTCGGAGGTTCCAATCCAACACATGCCCAAACCAATGATTTTAGAATATGTTTTTCGAATTCATGTTTGGATCATAATTGATTACCAACCCCATCAACCCTGGTGTCACGGTTATGATTGATCCGCCAAAGGCCTCTCACATGACTCATGTAACGATTACTTTCTTACATCAGTAAGTAGTAACCGGGACCAACGGCTTAACGTGCCTTTCGCAACACGGATCATCTTACTTTCGGACAATCAGTTGATCAGCCTGTAATGTCCTAACCAAACTATTACAAAGCGATTTTTATGATATGTTCCCACCGGGATTCGAGCCTGGGGTCTCCGGATCCTAAGTCTAACGCTCAACCACTGGACTACAGAGGCCGTTAGAGACGAATTTCTTAAAATCATCATGGAAGGGAAGCTACAAGGAAGAAGAGGAAGAGGAAAACCAAGAAGAGCTTACTTGGAACAGATTAAAGAGAAGGCGAACGTCGTGTCTTATAAAGAGGTGAAGGAATTGGTCTTTGATAGACAGGAATGGAGAATGCTACACCGATAAGAGCGTGGCCAGAATAATGATGACGATGTAATAGAAATTAATTGGACACCGCGCGGGCGTATTTGAATTACGTGTCTTCATACTTACATCATCTCACCCCCTGACACACATACATTGTTTTCATCCCATCCACGACTATGTGTATAGGTGTGTAGGTTGTACTTTAAAAACATAGACATTTCGCAGAGTAGACAGTCTTGACAGCTAAGTGGGGGTGATAATAGGTTACTTGACAAGCTAGTCAAGTGAGATACTTTTTACGAAACGTCGAAACGAAAATTTTCTTTGGAGTTTATTTCCATACAAACTCCAAAGAAACTTTCGTCTTTTTATTCGTGACGTCACACACTCGTCGTCGTCGTACACTGTGACGTCATCAATAAAAGCGATCAAACGTCGTACTACTTATGTTTTCGAAACAAAGAAATACAGAAGTTTTTAATAATGGCTTATCAAAACAAAAGAATCCTCCCGTTTACGTCATATGTTTATTTTGTCTGCAAGAAATAGTAATTGTGTCATAGTATTCATAATAAAAATTTTATTCCCGTGTTCAAAAGACAATAAAATGAAGCTAAAAATATATTACACTTTATCTCCAATGTAGCCTTAATAAAGGCAAGGGTACACGTACCACGAACCCGGAAAATGGGCGCAATCGCACTCTTGATAATATTTTACCGTCGTTTTTTTAAACGGCTCAGTTATTACAGTATCATTCTCTGTCTTATTGCGTTTGGCAATAAAGGCGTCTTATTTATATACCTAACGCCAAGATCAGAAGCTGGGAGATATTAAAAATGTGTTCTATTGTCTGGTTAAGGGTTATTAATGAGCCGCCAAAGGCCCCTGTATCGGCGTAAAGGCGTACTTGCATCAGTGAGTAGCAAGCGGTCCAACGGCTTAACGTGCCTTCCGAAGCACGGATTGTCTTACTTTCGGACAATCGGGTGATCAGCTTGTTTTGTCCTAACCGCACCGGGCTCACAAAGTGATTTGTACCGGGATTCGAACTCAGGACCTCCGGATTGTGAACCCAACGCCCAACTACTAGACCACGGAGGCCATATATTTGCCGTATAAACATGTGAAGTGTATTCGTTTCTTAACGAACTAAAATGTTCTAAGAATGTTTAACAATCGTGCAAGTTTTCATCAAGAAAAATCGACCGTACGCTCTTAACTTCAATCTTAATTTAACTAAATACAAATTCTTCAACTACCTTTACATTCACCACTTATTATAAACTGCACCGTTTATTCGTAATAACTAAACGGAATTTGAACTGAATTCATTCTATTTCTCTGAACCGGCGTGCGTGTATGAAACGATTGATGAATGTGGATGAAACAAGAGAAGTGTGTCAGGATCGAAGCAAATAGAATTCCACAGTTTCTGCTTACCCCGGTAGGAAATAGGCGTGAGTTTATGTATGTATGTGTCATTCTATTTGCAAGCTGATCGTGTTTTTTCCATTGTGTTCGAATTCTTATATTATATAACATAAACATCCTGATGATGATGATGGTGAAACATCCTATATACGTCCCACTGCTGGGTACAGACCTCCAAGACCTTGAGTGCTTATATTTGAAACAAAATATAAATGTTTTGCATTACAACAAAACAGTTATTATGTGTTGAATAAAACACACAGCGTTTAGGTGAAGAAGCAGTCTGTGAATAGCCTTGAAACCATAAATAATTTAAGAAAACATACCTGAATCTCTATGGTTTACCGTAAGTTTCTTTCTACTGTCACCAGAGGGCGCCAGTTTCTATGCGATTGGGACGTCATCTATGACGTACTTCATAGTGTCTTCGCCACCAGCAAGTACCTTGATGCAACGCTGTGTGTTTTATTCAACACATAATAACTGTTTTGTTGTAATGCAAAACATTTATATTATGTGTTTTCCTAAAACACACAGCGTTTAGGTGAAGACCTGTTTGTTATCTGCTGGTGATTAAAACAAACGCTATGTGATCTATAAGAAAATACACTTTAACATAATCAGAAACTTTATGTTAAGAAAATAAACATTTACATATCATGAAAATGTATGAAAATAAACATTTAAGAAGCTTGTCTTAAACATATTCAAAATAAACAATCAATATTAAACAAATAAAAAACGAAAAGTAACTAAAATTCTTCCTAAGTTATTTAAAAATTAAATCAAAAAATTCTTAGGCATTTGTAAAATTAGAAACCAACAAATCAGCACTTTTAGCTTCAGTTCTTTCAATCTGCCTACAATAATATTTACTGAAAGTTTCAATACTCTTCCAATTCCCTCTGCGGAGAATTTCTTCTACGGGTCTATTCTCTAACCAGCCTCTTGAAGCTACAGCTGATCTTATACTTCCAGGTGAAGCATCTATATGAGCCTCTCTAAAAATGGTCCGTATCCATCCTGCTATTATGGTCCTAGTAGCTGGTTTTACTACACCAGTAACCGAGATAAATAGACTTAAAGGATTTCCTCCTTTTGAACGTCTAGAGTTAGAGGCTTGGATAAGTTGTTTAATATGTCTTACAGGACAAACCTTCACATCAGTGTGTGCATATAGTCGCCAACCTGACTGACGATGAGAAGCTGAATCTGTTTTGGAACCAAACATTGGCCACAAAATGATTTCATCATCTTGTTGAATACAACTCTCATCAGTGACTTGAAGAAGTGTCAAATCATGTAATCTACGTCCTGATGCTAATAGAAGAATCAATGCTGTTCTTCTGGAAATATCAAAAAATGAACCTGTACTCGGAGTTGTTCTTAACCAATCAAATAACAATTTTGTATCCCATATTGGTGGCTTTTGGGGTCTTGGTTTCGCTTGTGATATGGCTTTTAACACTTGGTGAACTAGAAAATTTTTTGTCAGATGTTCTCCGGATGATGCACAATATGTCAAAATTGCAGATTTATGTAGCAATATGGTGCTATAAGCCAAGTTTTCCTTTATGTAAAGGTTGGCTAAGAATCTTGCAATGTCATTTCCATGTGGAATCTTGTGATTAATGCTATTAGATTCACACCACGAAATCCATCTCTTAATAGGAGCGCTGTAAGTAGTAAGAGTAGATGTCCGCCAACTACTTCTCAAGAGCTGTTGTTCTTCGTGGCTCCAATGCGCGATCCTATCAGCCCACCCCCAATTTTCCACGCCTGCAGACATAACTTGTCTATTTGTGGTGGAACAGTTTTTGTAGTCCAGTCTATCAGAACCTTCCGCAGGTTCGGTATAGGAATTGGCTCTTCTAGGGCTCTCGCCTGAAGGTCCGGTAGCCAAAAGCACTGATTCCAATTCGGGGCTATCAGGATGAACGTCCCGCTCGCATTGTTGAGATGAGCTAGCACCCGCGGTATGAGATTGGGTGGTGGAAACAGCCAGCCCAGCTGGACAACCCATTCTTGACTGAAGGCATCGCAAAAAATTGCCGAGCCATCTCTCGAGTCTAGGGACACATATTTTTTTACTACGGCGGTTTCTCTGGACGCGAAGAAGTCGACGTCTGGAACGCCCCACTTTTTGAATATGGCCTCCGCGGCCGGGCGTAGTAGGTGCCATTCCGGTAATGGTCGACCCCTTGACAGGCGGTCCGCTATTCCGTTTAACCTCCCCGAGGTAGGAAGCCGACAGCGTCAGATTCAGCTGCTCGGTTAGCTCCAGGAGCCTGGTAGTTAGATCCAGCATCCCCTGTGAGTGCGTGCCCCCCTCGTTTCTTATGTAGGCTACTAACGTCCGATTGTCCGATTGAATCAGGACATGAGCATTCTGAAGGATTGCACGTTGGTGTTCTATGGCACCATACACTGCGTACATTTCCTTCATGTTGGAGTGCCATTTCATTTGATCTGAAGTCCACTTCCCCGTCAGGAAGAATTCGTTTAAATGTGCTCCCCACCCCGCATCCGCTGCGTCGGTGGTTAGAAAGTGGGTTACTTTTGGCTTGTGCAGTAGCGTTGAGCTGTGATTGATTGCAGCTAGCCACCAACTTAAATCTTGGAGTACATGAGGGGGCAATTCTCTTTTTTGTCTGGGTCTGTTCTTGTTGAATTTTCTCAAGAAAATTTGGGTTTTGCGACAACGTAGGCGTCCCTTGGGAATGGCATAATTTGCGAAATTTAGTAATCCCAAAAGGCATTGAGCTTCCCGCAGAGAACACCTTCTTCTGCTTAGGAGCATCGAGATGCACTCCCTTAGCTTCGTAACTTTCTTTGAGGGTAGTGACAGGATATTTAATTGGGTGTTCCATAAGAGCCCCAGGTACTCTAACTCCTGGGTGGGTTCGAGAACAGATTTTTGGTAATTGACATGCCAGCCCAGTGCTTGCAAAGTCTTCAGTGTTTCCGCAACCTGACAGACTAATTTGGAGCGGTCTTGGTGTACTAACAGGAAGTCGTCTAGATACACCAACAGACGGATGCCACGGGCACGAAGAATCTCCGCAACCCAATTTGTAACGGCCGCAAAAGTGCGGGGGGCCGATGACAGGCCAAACGGTAGAGAAGTTAATTGGAGTACTTCCTGGTTGTAAATGACTCGTAGGAAGCGCCTGTGCGATTCCGAGATTGGTATATGAAAATATGCATTTTGAAGGTCTATCTTTGTTAACCAGTCTCCGGTCTGTAAAAAGTCTCTCACATCTGTTTGCATTATTAGGTGGAAATGTTTTGTATATATGTGGGCATTGAGACCCCTGAGGTCGAATATTGGCCGAGTGCCTCCATCTGACTTTTTGACTAAAAACATCCTCGAATGAAAGCCGGAATTTAGAATGGGTGGTTGTTCTAATACCCCCTTCTCCTTCAGATCGTTTATCATTGATGTCATCTCCGGGGATATTTTTGTTGAAAAATTCTTTATAATTTTTCTGTGAGGGTAATGTAGAGGGGGCTCGTCTTTGAAAGGTATCCGACACCGCGCAATGGTTGTCAGGATGTATTGTTGGGCACCTAATTGTTCCCAGTCTGCTAAATGTTCCCTCAGGCAACCCCCTCTGAACGCCCTCAACAGATAGTCATTTTGACTTAGTATTGGAGTCTGTTCCACTGTTTCGGCGAAAGGTGTGGTTTTTCTTGTTATTATGAGTCTGTTTTTTCTGTTCTGTCTTATTAAATTTGCTTGGTTGCTTCTGGACTTTTTTATTTGTATGTTGCTCTGAAAACCTTTTTTCTTTTAAATAATTAGGTGTGTTCAGCCAAGACTGCACTCCCCCCAGAGAGTTAATAAGTGGCAGCAAACTACCTCGGCTAAACAGGTGTTCTGCACTTGGAGGAATGTTCATTAAGGTTGTCTTAACATTCGGGTTCTTTATTTCCTTAAGGATACGGTCCCGACGTACCTCGATGCATTCTGATCTCTTACCACAGATTATTTGCATCGTTGTTTCAGACATGTTATAGCTTGGGGAACCGGGACCAAATGTAGATGAAACCTTTTCAAATAAAGAATTAGGGTTCAAGTCTTTGGGGTTGGCCGATGCCCAGTCTACCAAGTTTTGTAAACCTGTCTTTAAAAGTTCCCTTTGTTGTAAAACAGCATTTGACAAACCAGCTAACAGATTCTCTGTTGATGCCAAATAATCCTTGTTCTTGTTAAAATGACAAAATTCCTCATTAACTTTCAACCCTACAAAACCAGGTGTTGCTGAAAGAGTTTGCAGTGCTTTTTTATAGCGGATATTTTTCCAAGCTGGACTATCAAACTGTTGCAGTCTTTTTAATTCTTCTAGTCGGTCCTTGTCCGCTAATGGCACTATGTTTCTTTGGTCAAATTCCAAACCTAACTCACCTAAACTGACACAGTTAGAAACCGGCAGACACGGATTTTGTAAAAAAGATGATGGGCCTGGCTGAGCAATGTTATCTACATTTGTATTAGTGTTTAAAGATTGCAAATATTGCGGTATTTGTGACACATACTCAGATAAACAACTTACATGATTAATTAAAGTTTCGACACGAGGGTCGGAACACGTCGTAACATGTTTGGTGGACTTACGTTTTGGTCTCTTATTAGGCGGCGGCGATACGATACTTTCCTCATCTTCCGAAGATGAAGAACTGCTATCAGTATCGCTCGAGGTCCTATTCTGCTCTCCCTCAGGAGCAGCAGAAGGACCCGCCTGGTTTGCATCGCCATAATGCTCCGGATCTGAATTATCCACTGGTTGATCCATATTACATTCGTAACCACTTTTACGTGATGCTATCACTCACTTTTACGTTTTTTAACATAAAAATCTATGAGAATAAACTTTAATTTTGCCTTTTTCTTACGAGAAAACTTTTGACGTTCTGTTACCGGCAAAATTCACAAACGCTATGAAGTACGTCATAGATGACGTCCCAATCGCATAGAAACTGGCGCCCTCTGGTGACAGTAGAAAGAAACTTACGGTAAACCATAGAGATTCAGGTATGTTTTCTTAAATTATTTATGGTTTCAAGGCTATTCACAGACTGCTTCTTCACCTAAACGCTGTGTGTTTTAGGAAAACACATAATAATATATTTTACGTAGCAAAGTCGCTTGAAATAGTATTTATTTGTGTTGGGACCCACGGATCTCATATGTCTTCGTTACTGATTTTCGAGATATCTATTTAAGTATTTGTTTCCCCTTTTATATTATGGATCTTCTAGTAGACCAGAGAAGTAAGGTTCTATCGTCTATCGTGTGGATTGCGAGGTGGATCATAAATAATAAAAAAAAAAAAAAAATAAGATTACCAACCTCATCCGCCGCCAAAGGCCCCTGACATGGCTCATGTAATAACTGCTTACTTACATCAGTAAGTAGTAACCGGGACCAACGGCTCACAATCACATAGTCATCATCATCAGCCCATTAACGTCCCCAATGCTGGGGCACGGGCCTTCTCTTAAATTTGCTTTTGAATACCATGCTGAATTGGGAGCAATTAAAATACATAGAACCTATTTGGCTGTTTTTAGGGCATGTTGTAAAAGGTAAAAATTGTTCTGCCCAACCCATTAGGGATTATGAATGTGGGTTTATGTAGATATTATCATCATCAGCCCATTAACGTCCCCACTGCTGGGGCACGGGCCTTCCCTATGGATGAATAGGGAGATCGGGCCTAGGAGCTCGAGATGAAAACTTTATTTTTTTGTTGTCACCCATCCTGTGACCGGCCTTTGCGAAAGTTGCTTAACTTTAACAATCGCAGACCGAGCGCGTTTACCGCTACGCCACCGAGCTCCTCAATCACATAGTATTACAAAGTATTTTTTGTGGTATCCCCACCGGGAATCGAGCCCGGGACCTCCGGATCGTGAGCCCAACGCTCAACTATTGCACCACAGAGGTCGTACCTACACTTAACATAAATTACCACTTACCGTGTCTGTGTAAAACGAGTTGTTTTGTATGAAGTGTCCGCGGTGTGCTTTATATAGACTAGCAGGCTTAACAAACACATTTAAATTTGTTTCCAGTTAAGTATTTTGCAAAAGGAAAATAATCTTTTCAAATGACACCTACTCATTAAAACTTCTTCCGACTCCCTCCAAATCTATTAAGTCAAGATACTAAAGTAAACAAGACACCAATAAAATTTTAGAATGAAATTTACCAGAAGCAACGTTGCGAACATTTAGAGATCCGTATTGGATAGGGAAAAGCGTAATAAAAATAAAGGTTTAAAAACTAAAACCCGATTATGGAAAAATCACGCTCTAAAGTATGAAACAAGAAAATAGGTATATAAAGAAAATAGGTTATATACATACATATATAGCGGTCAAACACATAATCCTTCTTTTGGATTCGCTGCAGTTGGTTAATTAATAATAGAGCGAGAAACGTTGTAAGTTGAAGTGTCTACTAAATGTAAGGTAGACAGCGGGAGTCTCTAAAAATAGAGTCATGGCTATAGCACCCCTAGCAGCACTCAAATGAGTTTATTTTTAAGTTTCAAGACAATACACATTTCCTGACATTTTTCGAGATCTCGTACTTTAACTTTAAATAATCATGTTTTCACTATGTCTCTCTTTCTAAATCTTTCACTACTCCTACTACTTTTTCTTTCTTTTCTTTTCTCTTTCTTTCTTTCTTTTTTTTTCACTTTATACCTATTAAGTGGCCAGACTACAAAATAAGTAGAGATAAAGCTATTACTTGTTATGTAACTACGTACACTACTAGCGACATTTGATTTAATTTATATTAAGTGCAGTTTCCACTAACAAAGTTGGTGCGACCATTATAGACGGCGATACGGCTCACCACGTTGGTCTAACAAAAAGCTCGGTGGATACATAATTCATCTTGCGATGGATGTTATTCTGTCTACCCCAATCGGGATATAGTCGTGAGCTTATGTTTGCTTCTTTACTTGCGACAGCAAGTAATACCGCTGGTACGGAACCCACAATCAAAGGTCGACTTGCACTTGATTAGTTTTTATTGATGGTCGTTAAATGTTCACGGTCACCGAAGATTTTCATTTGGCGAAGTAATTTTCAAAACCGTAAATTTTATTTTCATTTTGCGTTTACAATGTTTAGGTGACTGAGTAGGTTGTTAGCGATCTCAGTTCATTTGTTTTTATTGTATCGTCGAAGTTTAGTTTAAAATGTAGTAGATATTTATTCACTATGTTAAATGAGTCGTGGTAACCCAGTTGGTAGAACGCTTGACTCTCAATTTGTGTTCGCAGGTTCCAATCCCAGCATAGGCCTAAACAAATGATTTTCGAATTTGTTTTCGAATTCATGTTTGGATCATAAATGATTATGATGCTCAGCGGTGAAGGAAACCGTCGTGAGGAAATCCACATTTCCGAGAGTTATGTGATCTAACCTATACCGGGCTGGTTTTCCCTTCGCGGGTCGGAAGGTCAGACAGGCAGTCGTTTCTGTAAAAAACCAGACCTGTCAAATCTTCAGGTTTGGGAAGCGGATCTTTTATCTTTTATCATCATCATCTCCCGATGATGTTAGTTAAATGAGTCATAATAATATTAATTGTATCTTTGACCATCCCATCAAATATGCGTGAATTTATAATTCATATAAAATTACTGTTAAAAATAATTATTACAACGGCACGTTGAAACTTTGAGGGATGATTAAGACCATTATTCTTGATAGTTAGTGGAATTTTCCGTCGCAAAAGAATAGAAGTGAAAATAATATTTTTTATTATTAGTATTCGTTACGATGTCCCTAACACCCTATATATTGATACTAGCTTTTGCCCGCGACTTCGTCCGCGTGGCGTGTTATAAAAGAGAGATCTTTGTGTGTATGGGAGTGCATATATTATTATCAAATTTCAAGCAGTTTAGATTTCTTCATACAATTTTTTTTCCCCCTAACTCCCATTTTTCAAAATACAGCCATAACTAAACTTTATATTTACTACGGTATGCATGCATGCTGGATTGAAAACATTTATCTTATGCGGTTTCGATTTTTTCATACAAATATTTCTTCCCGCTAACTCCCGTTTCCGTGGGAATTTTGCAATATCCTGTTGCAACTAAGCTTTAATTTAACTAAGGTACCTGCATGCCAAATTTCAAGCGTCTAACTTAAGCGGTTTAGATTTTTCATACAAAAGGATTTTCCCGCTAATTCCCGTTCCCGTGGGATTTCCGAAAATTCCTTTCTTAGTGCACCTCTACGGTACCTAAGCTACGTCCCTTCCAAATTTCAAGTGCCTACGTTTAGCCGTTTAGGCTGTGCGTTGATATGTCAGTCATTCAGTCAGTCAGTTTCTCCTTTTATATATTTAGAAGATTTAAAGAAAGAAGATTAATAAAATGTGTATTGTTTCAGCCGGAGTTGTATAAGAACGAGTTAGTTCGTCAGTCATCGACGGACAGCGCCGAATTGGAGTTCTGTGGCAAGCTGCACTTCGCTCTCAAGTATGACCACGAAGTTGAAGCCCTGGTTGTGAAGGTTGGTGCTATTAATTCAAGGCCTTGTCCAGGCGTTATTTCATGCGCTGTATCACAGCAACTTGAGATCTATTGTAATCGCAGCCTTGTGCTACAAGTTCACCTCTAAGCCCTACCCTATCTATATAGTGGTACTGATTTCAGTCCACACAATCTAAGTTTATTTTAAGGTATACCTGTCATTTTCTTATCCACCGAAAAGGAAAGGGACGGGAAATTTTAGGCAGAAATTTAAAACACCGTTCTAAAATGTTATATTGGCCAATAATCCGACAGAATTAAATGAACAGCATACGACAAATGGATTGCACATGTGCGAGATGCCTATTTTGTTCGCCCGGGTTATTCTTTCATTTTATAATTAACAGTTCTCAATCATCTGTCTTTTTCCTTTTCGGCGAATAAGAAAATGACGGGTATAACTAAAAATTAAATAAGGAGGAGTGTAGTATTTGTTTAGGAGTGAGATGTACAGTCATGTGTACTAATATGTATACACGTTGAAACCATGTCACATTATCTTTTTTGACAAATTAAACCGTAGGTCTCATTAAATGTCAAATATGATAGTGCGACAGGGTTCTAAAGTGGGTATATGATATTGCTCATGACTGTACGAGCGCCTCTCTAAAGTCATTAGTTATCCCCCAAAGATGACATAGCGCTTGCTTATCTGGGACTCACATTCCCCTAATATATATATATATATTTGGACTATAACGTCTTGAATGATAATGTCATAATTTTATGATGATGGACAGTAAATGTATCCCACTGCTGGGCAAAGAACTCCCCCATTGCTGTGCGGCTCTTTTTCCTGTGCTTCCGACGGCTAGCCTTGCAGAAAAACAAACTTCTTTGCTGAATTAGGAGCAAATATAAACCATAGTACGTGTTAGCAACGTAACTTTATTGTTTAACCATATTTGGGTTTGGAGTTGTCAAAAATGTTGTCTATATTTGGAGTAGTTTTGCAGTAGTGGTTTGGTGTTTGGTTTGGTTTGGTGGTGATTTGGTTTGTAGTTGTTTTTTTTGGTTTGGGGTTGCATGGAAAATGGTGCATCGACAAGAGCGTGGCTCTTAAATTGTTGATGATTTGGAGTAGTAGTTTGGGTAGTAATTACGTTTTTTAAGTTTGTTTAATTTTGGGTATTCAACCTATACGTAGTCGCTAGAGTATTCAAGTTGATAATAGAGTAACCAGGTACATGTAATTGAATACTTATTTATGAAAGGAGACTTACTGAATAACTGTCAGCCACTGCTCAAACTGCTGGGAGTGGAAAATTAAAATTTTCTTCTGCAATCTTTTTCCGAATAAATTGGGGAAATAACGCTTTTTTTTGTATTATAATACAATGAGGAATGTTAAAAGGGTGTATAACACTCTGTAAAGGGTAGAAAGGTCTTTGAACTTTCGGCTTTGTGTTCACAAATTGAGTAAATACCTATTTATTTTTCCATTTTACGCGCTTGTAATGGAATTGGGTACTGTTGAATTTAGAGGTTCCTAACTTGTGATCTGCGGACCAGTAAGTGTCTATTACATGTGTAGATTCGGAGCCAGCGTTTAATAAATACAAGTCTTCGCTTGTTAATGGAAGACTTGTATTTATTTTCCTGTACCCAAAGGTTGCCTGGAAGAAATTGCTGCATGAGCAATAAGGCCACCTATTGTGCTTTTCTGTATATGCTGTCCTTATCTCTGTATTTTGTGTCCATTGTGCTCAAAAAAGTATTTTATCTATCTATCTAGATCTATTTTCATTTTGCGTTTACAATGTTTAGGTGACTGAGTAGGTTGTTAGCGATCTTAGTTCATTTGTTTTTATTGCATCGTCGAAGTTTAGTTTAAAATGCAGTAGGTATTTATTCACTATGTTAGTTAAATGACTCGTGGTAGCCCAGTTAGTAGAACGCTTGACTCTCAATTTGAGGTCGCAGGTTCGAAACCCAGCATAGGCGCCTAAACCATTGATTTTCGAATTTGTTTTCGAACTCACGTTTGGATCATAAATGATTATCACGTGCTCAGCGGTGAAGGAAAACATCGTGAGGAAACCCACATGGGTCTATTACATGTGTAGATTCGGAGCCAGCGTTTAATAAATACAGGTCTTCGCTTGTTATGAAGAGTAGGACGACCCATGTTGCGCTTAGGACTGCGCAAAGCGTGACATGCTTGCATTCAACATCATCCCCGATAAATGGGAAGACATGCAGAGCTAATATGCGCAACATGATATATCGATCAATGAAATACATTTTCGATATCGACAAGTTTGTTTTTCCCTAACGTGCGTGCTTTATTTGGGTTTACAATTTTACATTATTAGCACCAATCGACAAAACAAAATTTTATCACGCAAAATGTTAGACATACTGGCCGTGTTACTAACATACCTTCCGAAGCACGGAATCTACTTACAGGCAGGTGCGAATGATTTTCAAATAGGTAGGTACTTACTTGCTTTTTTATTTTTAAACTTTAGGCTACCTGTTCCGAACAAAGAAGTTCTAAGGTTGACATATAACATAACATAAGCTTACGACACATCCATCGCAAGATGAACTAAGTATCCACAGCTCACCAAACTTTCAAAGTTTATAAAGGTTGACAAACACTGATTTAACCCATGTACAGTATAGTAGGTACTTGTAAGTACATGTTTTGTAATTACCACTGGCATACAAGGCTATGTAGAAAATACTTACTATTCAAAATATAATTACCGTATTAAATTAATTATTAGGTACCTACCAGATTTTGCCATTTTCTACACAATATCCAGACAATAATTGAAGTAACACTTTACAGAGTACTACAGTACAAAGGTATTATAGGTACGTAATTTGCTTTTGAATACCATGCTGAATTGGGAGCAATTAAAATACATAGTACCTATTTGGCTGTTTTTAGGGCATGTTGTAAAAGGTAAAAATTGTTCTGCCCAACCCATTAGGGATTATGAATGTGGATTTATGTAGATATCATCATCATCAGCCCATTAACGTCCCCACTGCTGGGACACGGGCCTTCCCTATGGATGGATAGGGAATTCGGGCCTTAAACCATCATGCGGGCCCAGTGCGGATTGATGGTTATTAACGACTGCTAATGCAGCCGGGACCAACAGCTTAACGTGCCTTCCGAAGCACGGAGGAGCTCGAGATGAAAACTTTTTTTTTGTGGTCACCCATCCTATGACCGGCCTTTGCGAAAGTTGCTTAACTTCAACAATCGCAGACCGAGCGCGTTTACCGCTGCGTCACCGAGCTCCTCATTATTTCCGAGCTCATCATTATGTAGTTTAACGACTTCACTTGTTTCAATGGTCGAGACCGACGGGTTTACGTGCTCTCAGAAGCGCGGAAGAAAACAATTACTTATTAACATTACGTAATGTCATGATAATGACGTGTCCATTGACGGCAACGTGATAAAATTGTCGACTGATTCATAATAATTTTGTCGATATCGATAAATTTGTTATTTTCCCTAACATGCGTGGCACGTGATTTTGTTCGTATTTTGACAGAACGTCATGACTTATTTGGGTTCGGGATATTAGCACCAATCGACATGATACGTCAGAATCGATAAAATGACCGGGAGAAAATTGTATCCCATTGCGCATGTTAGCCCTACTGGGCTCTTGCATGGCCGCGAGTAATGTAGTAGTCGTTACATTAGCCATCTTATATGCTTATGTTGGTAGACCAGCCTCACACCCACCTCACACTCCCCCCGCCTCTCACTTCCCTCCCACTTTGAGTTCGAATCCAGAACAGGCCTAAACCGATGATTATCGAATTTGTTTTCGAATTCATGTGTGGATCATATGACTATCACGTGCTCAGCGGTGAAGGAAAACATCGTGAGGATACCCAAATTCCCGAAAAATGCATTTTCGGTGACCTAACCTGTATTGGGCTGGTTTTCCCTTCGCGGATTGGAAAGTCAGACAGACAGTCGCTTCTGTAAAAAACCGGACCTCTAAAATCTTCAGGTTAAGTAAGCGGACTCTGTGAAAAACGGGATAATGATACGGAGGTAATGATGATTCATTGGATAATGATAGGGGTTGATGAGGTCGGTCATTGACCTCACAATCCACACGAGAGAAGTACAGTCTGCCTAGCTACGTTCGAGCCTCACGTACCGTCCGAAGCATTAAACTTATATACGACCAAGTATAAGATCTTAATATAGATTGGTGTAAACTTTGATGTTAAGTAAGAGCACAGAGTACAAGTTTAACCAACCATGGTCCCGCATAATTTTCCGGGATTCGGTTCAACGCCCTCAGAATTGCGGGATCAACACCTTCCGCAGATCCCGGTACCCTTAAGGATACGATAACGAGCTTCTACCTTTAGTGATCCCAAACCTGTACGGAAATTCATGAATCCAATCTATTTTCCAAATTCAAAACATTTATTGTATTTTTTTAAGAGCCGTGATAGCCCAGTTAGAAGAATGCTTGCCTCTCAGTTTGAGGTCGCAGGTTCGAATCCAGCACAGGCCTAAACCAATGATTGTCGAATTTGTTTTCGAATTCATGTTTGGATCATAAATGATTATTATGTGCTCAGCAGTGAAGAAAAACATCGTGAGGAAACCCACATTCCCTAGAAATGCATTTTCGGAGGTATGGGACCTGACCTCTATTAGGCTGGATTTCCCTTCGAGGGTTAGAAGGTCAGACAGGCAGTTGCTTCTGTAAAAAACCGGACCCCTCAAATCTTTAGGTTAGGTAAGCGGACCCTGGGAAAAACGGGATATCGCTAGGGAGTTGATGATGAATGTTATGGAGTCAATATTATGTACAGATCCCATGTCAAAGCTTTTCTCAATAGAATAACAATGTTTTTTTAAAAAGGCATTCCACTAATTAGTGCTGTTTTGTGTTAGTAGTCTGTGCACAAAAGGAATAAAAAAGTGGATTTCGTTAGAACTGGAGGAAAAAATACGTATATAATTAATTTATCTATCTACACAGCCTACACAGTCATTTATAATTAATTATAAATAAATTACTTTACCTAAAAAAGTGGAAATATAACGGAATTACAGTAAAAATGTCGTGATATGAGATATAAAATTGTAGTAAAACATCACTAATATTTATTGAACAAAAATTATATAAGGTAATTCTACATAAAGTTATCTACGAGGACAAAACAAGAAAATAATGAGTCAAAAGACAAAATATATTACGTTAATATTTGCTAATATCAAGTAAATAGAATTCCTTTTCATTTTGTACGTTAGTAGCGTGTTTTTGATAGAATGGGGATAAAGGTAATATACATTCTGGCAGACATTGTTTTGCTATTAAATTGTACCAAAAGCTTAATTGGAGGCATATTTTCTGAGGAAAGTAACCAGATCTACAGATAGCAACTAAAAACATAATTTTGGTCTTTATTAGGTACGTATGGTAGACTATATTATTTTATCTGCTGACCTAAAACAGAAGAAATACATACATTAACTCACGCCTATTTCCCACCGGGGTAAGCAAAGACTATGGCATTCCATTTGCATCGATCCTGGTACACTTCTCTTGCTTCTGTCATAACCATACACAAAAGAAATAACTAACATATATAATGTGTTCAGCTACTTATCATAATTCATAAATACTAAAAAAATAACTTAAGTTAGCATCACTTCTGTATCTCCGAAGGTAGCTGAGGTGTATAGCAACCGACTCCTCGCCAGTTATGTTTAAGTTCCATGCGCCTATCTTAATCTTTCGAACGCCGGAACGCGGATCTCGACCAGACACAATGTAAAATCTATTGTGTCTGGTATCTCGGCATATGAGAGGTTAACCGTGCACAAATCCTGGAAATCGCGTACAAAAAAAAAAGAAAAAAAATAAAACACCAAAAGACATGAATTTTGCAACGGAAAATTCCACTTAATATTAACTCAGAATTATGGTCTGGATCACCCTCTCAGTATTCGTTACGATGTCACTAACACCCTGTATAAGATTACGCGTATTTCCTATTATGGTAGGAGTACGCAACTCTTACTATGAAGTAAGTAAACACACCCCTTTCGCTTCTTAGACTCTCATCAAAACCATTAACCGAACACATATCCTGGAAATCGCGTACAAAAAAAAAAAGAAAAAAAAATCACAAAAAGACATCAATTTTGCAACGGAAAATTCCACTTAATATTAACTCAGAATTATGGTCTGGATCACTTCTCAGTATTCGTTACGATGTCACTAACATCCTGTATAAGATTACGCGTATTTCCCATTATGGTAGGGTAAAGAGTACGCAACTCTACTTATTATGAAGAAAGTAAACACACCCCTTTCGCTTCTTAAACTCTCATCAAAATTCATTATTATTGTAATAAATAATTCATTTCTGATATCGTACAAGTCCGCACAGAGTATTCGATTCCTGATTAATTATGCGGACTGTTAAAGTGTAGGATTCCCTATTGGCCTCTGCTTTCCGTTTGAATTATTATCTACTCTCCTTCTATTTTCTAAGTGACGTAAATACATTTTTTTTCATCTTTTTATTATCTACGTTACAAATTAAAAATTCAAATTCAGAAAAATATCTTTATTCAATAGGTAACATAACACTGCTGCAAGAAAAACCTCGGCACAGGGCTCTAGAGGTTCTTTATTGTTCACATGAATACATTTAATGACAAAAACATTGGTACAAAAGGTGGACTTTTCTCTAAAAGAGATGTCATCCAGCCAAATCCGCATGCTGTGATAGGTCAGTAAATAAAAGTGGGAAGGCGGTCTCGTCGGGAATGTATAAGTTAGATATACCTATCTATTGTTTTATCTCTAATGAGATGCTATTTTACCAATGCTGAAGTAACGTTTCGCATTCGGTAGCAACCTAATAACAGCATAAAATTTATGAAACACACATAAATTTTAGGCAGAAATTTAAAAAGCCCTTCCAAAATTGTATTTTGGCCTATTGGCCAATCCGTTGACAGCACTCATCAAACGAGTTGCATATGAGCGAGATTTCTATTTTATACGCCCGGGTTATTCATTCATTTTAAAATTAATAGGGTTGTCAATCATCCGTCCCTTCCCTTTTCGGCGGATAAGAAAATGACAGGTATAACTTAAATAGAATTAGCATGTGTCTGAGGAATCGGGGCTAATATATAACAAAAGAAAACTTGCTATCAGTAGGTATACGAAACACTTTTACTTTCCTAATTGTAACATTTATTAAGTTAGCGAGAGGCCAAATCGCCGGATATCGGAACCACTCGTCACAAGCTTTTATGCTGGCTGTAAGTTAGAAAATCATTGCCCTGGAAATGGCGGGAACATGTTACAGATTACGGAGTCAACGAACTTATGACCTAATTCGAAATACGAATTTCAAATTCAAGTTTGGAATCTTCAGGATAATGTCGTTTGGGAAACGGGTTTGTACGTTGGGCGTCGTATCGTTAGTGAAATATACATACATACTTAACATGTCTGTTTGTGTGTGTAGTGTGAGCGAAGCTACAAGTAATCAGGAAACAACTTCAACTACTTTTGATAAGGAATAATAAAGTACTTAGTTATGAAAATCGTATGGTGCCAGGTGATCAGCCATCGGGCGATAGATATCCATCAATCGTGTTATAATTGCTATATTGTTTTTTTAGATGAATCGCTTCGATGTGGCCTTTTTAACCCCCCTGATCCCGCATAGAATTCTAATTTAGATAGGCCTATAATTAACTGTTAAAACGTCATACTAACGTTCTCCTATTGTCCTTAGATCTTCGAAGCCCGCGACCTACCGGTCAAGGACGTGTCTGGCAGCAGTGACCCTTACATCAAGGTGTTCCTACTCCCGGATCGCAAGAAGAAATTCCAGACGAAGGTACATCGCAAGAACCTCAATCCGGTGTTCAATGAGACCTTCCTCTTCAGGTAAGCTGCATCATCATCAGTTTAAGAGCCACGTTCTTGTCAGTGTAGTCCATTCCAGTTTATGTATGTATGTGTTGGGTTTTGGGCTAATAATCTAAGGGCTCCCACACATAAACACGATAAGATGTCGCGTCGTACAACGATGCGCCGTCGTTTCACGATACGACGGCGCGTCGTGGAAATCTACGATGAGCATCGTAAAATAACACAACATCGTAACGTGCCACGCAAAGCACGATGCCGTCGATACAGTTGGGGTGATGTTAGTTCATTACGAAAAATGGAACGCACTAGACGCATTCTGCTACTTCTGTTAATAAGAAGACGAAGAAAGAAAAGACAGATACTCAGAAGATACTGGATCCACCCATTTCATCATCCGTCATCTTTGAATTTTGCGCGTTGTACGACGCGACGTCGTAACGTTTTTGTGTGTGGGAGCCTGAACTACAAGCTCCTCCCGCCTTTCAACGCGTGAAATTACGACTTAAATTTCGCGCGCACTTGACGCGGGAGCCGCGCGGTTCTCAAATCCTCCGCAACGCGGCGCCACCGTCAGCTTGAAAAAAATTATCGCCGGCCCCGGTTTGCGCCTTGTAAATAGCTTATTTCCCAACTATTCAAATCAATTACTTTTTACTAAACGTCAAAACACAAAATTACTATGTAATTTGTATGATAAAGCAACCCGTGACGTCATAGAAAAAGTGACAGTGTCGCACTTATTATAACATTTTTCTTTATTAATAAATGTCATAATTAAAACACATAACAACGGGTTTTTACCGCGTTTGAATCAAGGATGTGAGACTCCCGATATTTCGATATTTCCCGATATTTTTTTTTTGTATTTTTTTTATAAATTTCTGTTATAAACTTATAACATTTTGAGAGCTTATTGACCTTCGGTACCAATTAATGAGCGCGAAAAAAAGCTAGCCCATATAATTCGATTGAATTCTGTTTGGCTGTCAAACACTTAAACATGTATTTGACCCTCGTTTGTTTTCGATGCTCCCACAAATGCGGAATTGAGAAAATAAGTTGATACGGCGGAAATTGCACACATCAAGTCCTTCGTCATGATATACCGGGTATTCCATACTTACCATACAAATATCTAATTTATACCCACCGGCTGTGCCTTCAGATATCTCCATTTAGTAAATGCCATCTGCGGCAAATCTACAATAAGCCACGTGAAAAAGAAAAAAAAACTAATTTATATCTTGCGCCGTCTAACGCATAAGTGCGAGTGAGACTACAATCAGCGGGCTCCTTCGCACTCCTTCGCTTACGTCCATTAAAATTAAAGCAAGATTCAGAGGAGATGAGTATACCTGACCTGCCCAATCCCACTTTAACTTGGCGCCTGCGTTTGGTTTGTGGTTAACCACATTCATAATTTTACTAACGCCGCACACCGAACACTTCATGCAAAACACCTAGTGTTACACATACAGTACACATTGACGTTATCGTACACGTGCATCTGTGTGTGTGACACCCATACGATTGAAGACTAAAGTAAGACCGTGGAGGGCGGGGTAAACCTAGCTAAGCGCTGGTGGGGAGCGGAGTCATCTCCCTAGCATTATCCCATTTTTCTCAGGGTTCGATTACCTAACCTGAAGGTTTGACAGGTCTGGTTTTTTTACAAAAGCGAATGCCTGTCCGTACTTCCAACCCGCAAATGGAAAGCCAGCCCAATACAGGTTAGCTCACGTACCTCCGAAAATGCATTTTTCGGAATGTTTCTTTCCTCACGATGTTTTCCTTCACCGTTGAGCACGTGATTTTCACTTATGATCCAAACATGAATTCGAAATCAAATTCGACAGTCATTGGTTAGACCTGTGCTGGATTCGAACCAGCGACCTCAAAGTGAGGGGCAAGCGTTCTGCCAACTGAGCTACTACGGCTCTCGTTCTATACGTAATTATTATTCCTTACTCTATGGTAACGCAGTATTGTATTTCGGACACGATAAGTCCGCCTCACACCGAACAGGATTTGTCAAAGACTAAGTCTGAACTCTTTAGGATAGGGTTTATGCACATGTGCACGAATTTGCGTTTTAGAGATAAAGGTAAATCGCATTTCATATGCATTGACTTATAGATCCACCAGGCACTCTATGGTAAGATAAAAGAGCCGAGAACATTCCGGTTGTTTATCCGGGAACCCGTTGAAAGGTCTCTTGTTTCCGGCTTCCGGACATGTGAAAGCCTCGTGTACGGGTCGAGATACAATCCAGAACCAAAAGGCATGTCATTAATCTAACTCAAATAGCCAGGAATCCTTGATACTTCTGACGAAATAAAATATATATTTCCTCGGATTGATTGTAAAAAAACTTCTGGGAATAAATTTTAAGGAGATAAATAAATATTAGGTATATTTAAAAAAAAACAACAGTAAAAATAACATAACATTGTTTTCAAGTAAAAATAATAAATCAAAAAATATAATAAAAAGAACATAAAAATATAAATCACAAGGCAACTAAGACATTGATTTTGATTTTTTTTTGAAAGCTTGCGTTACTTGCTGCGGCTATATTATTGCTAACCCATGCTACGCGAGAAAGATCCCGATTTTTTTTTGACGTGACTTCTTGTAGATTTGCCGCAGATGGCATTAACTACTTGGCCGGACAAATGGGGGGTATTCTCACCCGGTACAACGTTTAAGACAACAGGCCTGAGGGTGCCCAGTTGGGCGCGAACCTCGGAACAGGGTGTCGTCTGAGAGGAAAAATATTAGAAAGAATTAATCGACCCTAGTGGAGCGACAGCGATTAGCGCTGATTGAGGGAAATCGTCGACCACGACGGCGGGGTTGGTATCGGGGTCCTGAAGTGATTGGTGTCGCGAGCTGATTGGCCGCCTGTATGGCTATATATAATCAGGTCGTCGGGATCGTATATTACGTCCTTCGGACGTCGATACTTCTCAGTACCGCCCCTGGCACGACCCACGTGAGACTACTTACTTAGCGATTGATTAACGTGTCTTTCGAGGCACGGATCGTATCACTTTCAGACAATCAGGTGATCAGCCTGTGATATCCTAACCAAACTAACGATCATAGACTGTTTAATTTAAATGAAATTTTATGATTTTTAGGCCGAGTTTATTTTTTTATTAACACTTAAAAAAATCAGAACACGTAAGGATTATGAGGAAAATTTGTGTATGTATATAACTTTAAACTTAAATTTATTCTTGAAATAGCCAATTTATTTTGTCAAAAAATATCATCTATTATAAACTACGACAAACTAATATAAAAGTATATGAAAATTGCTACTGAATCAATTATTTATTAGAGAATTTATGGAATCTTGAAAAGTTCTGTGTGATTTTATGGAAACATAACTTATTTATCTTGTCATTCCGATTAATGTAAATAATATTGGAAAATCTATTCTCATTGAACTCTTCATACCATTTTCACCGTTTTAGAGTACTCCTGATCTTACCTTCCTTATTAGGTAAATATCACTAAACACATTCATATACCTACTCAATTCACACACATTTACCTTAAACATATTTTATTAATTTTCCTTTGGCAAACTGTGCCCCAACTTTTTGTACCCCAGTTTTTACAAGTTCCCAAGATACAAGCTCCGCCTAGTTTGGGAACCTCTGTTCATTTAGTTTTTATAATGAACCTATCATTTCAAACAGAAAATATTGTCCGCAGTGTGAACTATGAAGAGCTACGCCAGCGGTACCTGCAGTTCTCCGTGTATGACTTCGACCGCTTCAGCCGGCACGACCTGATTGGCCACGTCGTCCTCAAGGGTTTGCTGGAGGCAACCGACCTCAACCAGGAGATTGAATATACTATGAACATCCTCGCGCCGCCGCAGGTCAGTTAGGTTCAACTTTGTTTTTATCATTTTATTAACGGCTTCTCTGGTCCAGTGGTTAAGCATTGGGCTCACTATCCAGAGGTCCCAAGTTCGAATCGCAATGGGGACATATCACAAAAATCACTTTGCGATCCCCAGTTTGGTAAGGACATTACAGACTGACTTCCAACCCGCGAAGGGAAAACCAGCCCAATACAGGTTAGGTCACATACCTCCGAAAATGCATTTCTCGGGAATGTGGATTTCCTCGCGATGTTTTCCTTCACCGCTGAGCATGAACATGAATTTGAAAACTAATTTTTGATTCGAACCAGCGACCTCAAAGTGAGAGGCAGGCGTTCTACCCACTGGGCAAGCACGGCTTCAGCTGTGTCGTAATAATAATAAAATTAATCGTATTCTGTACCATCCACCCGTTCTCAATAGGATGCGCATTAAAGATAGATTGAAATGCAAAATACCATCGCCTAACGATCTTCTAACGATCTCGGTAGACAAAGGTACAAGAGATGCTATAAAATGACTGGTACATTTCATGGTTATTTATCTTCCTTTTGTAATGTGGAGGCAGCAGGAGAAGTGTGTTTGTCGAAGCAAATAAAAGTCCATAGTTGCTCCATACCTCGGCGGGAAATAGGCGTGAGTCATGTGATTCCGTCCGAAAAAGTAAGATGATTTTGGGCTTCCGAGGGCACGTTAAGCCGGTGGTCCCCGGCTATTTGCCGTAAAAAACAGTTCCACCAACCCGTAGTGGAGCAGCGTGGTGGAGTATGCTACATACCCCCTCCGGTTGATTGAGGGAAGGCCTGTGCCCAGCAGTGGATCGTACATAGGCTGTTTACGTGTTTTATGACTTATTATATATTTGCTGCAAACGGCATTAACTACTTGGCCGGATAAATGGGGAGGTCTGAGAGCTCTCACCCGGTACAAAATTTAAGATAACATTAAAACTACTTGTTTAATACTTGAACATAAATATTAAAAGTGTGTAACCTTTTATTTTTATTCTTTTGAAATGGTAACTTTTGTATTTTTATAATGTGGCAACATTGCCATTTTTCGCTCTCTTCAGGACAATGTCTGACCATAAATTAATAATTTTCGCTAGTGAAATCCATATTTCTATTGTTCCTTTGATTTTATTTACTAACACTACTACTACTATTAATTTTTTTAGGTTTGAATGTGCCTAAATCCGCAGTAAATCATTTTGAAAGATACGTTTACGTACTTATTTTTCATGGTGAAAGGTTTATCACATCATTTAGCACGCACCACTTCTTTACAAGCCAGTTGTTGTCGATATTGGAAATTTTCCCCGTATTTTACCATCACAAAATTGTTTTTTCCATCTTGGCAATGTATTGTTGTTTTGTTTTGTTTTTCCATAGCTCTAAAAAAAGAATAGAATAGAAATTGTTTATTATAAAAGGACGCCGCACATAAAGACAAGACAATAGCATCATTTAAAAATTTTCAGAAAACAATTAGGTACAAAAAGCATAAAGGATGTTCATTAGAACGATCATAAGGTCGTGGTGGTCGTCCTGAGTTAAAAGGGCCTCACCTCACTTAGCACAAGTCGCGGCGTGAACCATGACGCTCTCATACACAGCGGGATGAAGTAAAAGTTTCCGTTTGTTGAGATCCAAACATAATCCAAACACTCAAGTTAATTGCTTGGTTCATAACAACTGTTGCGTAATCGCAGAAAGTTATTCTGGACATTATTTTTCCCGTTTTATCCTCAAAGTTACCTTAGAAACAAGTGAGTGTTTGAGGAATGAGTTGTTTCCTAATGATCTACTTTGCGTAGGTAACTTTATAGGGAAAGTTTTCTTTTTTTCGGTTTAGTATTACAAGATTTGGGTCCAGAGTTCGTAACATACGTGTTGACGGGTAATCGACAGCCATACAATTTATGGAACACACGTAAATTTAAGGCAGAAATTTAAAAAACCCTCCCAAAGTTTGATATTGGCCAAAACTCGACAGAATTAAGTTGACAGTACACGTAAAACGAGTTGCATATTAGCGAGATGTTTATTTCATTCGCCCGGGTTATTATACCTCCATATGTTGATGTAGCCACAATAAAAGGCCTATCATAAAATTTCGTGACAAGAATTATTTATTGTTACGAAGGATCACATTTAATTTTCACGGCAGACATTCTATTGATAGTTTAGCAACCATTAATCAGTTTCTTCCCCAATATTGGTCTCGTTGAAGCCTTGAAGGCTTTTGTGGGCCATTTCCTTTGTAAACGGCTGACATATTCCAAGGTTCATGGCCCTTATCGTCCACAGTCCTTGAGGTTATTCAATAATAAATTGATGGATAAATGTAAATAAGGAAAATTGGTTTGGAATACGCAGAGGCTTTATAAGATGAAAATGAAGGTAATTTCAAGGGAATAAAGAAATAAAATTACCGTTCTTCATTTCGACGCATTTGTCGGAAAACATGGTGTACGACAAAATTATCCTCAAACTGAAATGGTTTTAATTTTAATTTTTACTTAATTTAGTATGATTTGATTTTATTTTTTGCTAACATTAGTCTTTAGAAAAATGAAAATAATTTTTATAATTAAAAATAAAATAATTACCTAATAATAGAAATTTAAATTTAAAAACAAATTGTAGAAACTTTCTATAAATAAAATTTGAAAATTAGAAACTAAAACAAAATGAAAACTATTGCAAAGTAAAACTGAAACAAAGTAAATTATTACTGGCAATAAATTTTATTTTATTATTCTTCTTCTTCTTAAAAAAAAAAGAATTGTGGTGTGGGATAAGTGTCAGCATTTTACTTCTGAATTAAGGGATGTTCCTCCCCAACATATTTTGTTGGTGATATTATGATAATCAGTCATATTACGTTTACCTTATTTCACTTTATACAAATATACAAAAGTCACATCAAAAAAGCACCTATAGCGTTTTTATCACAGAACAAAACCTCTCAAGTAATCTCTGGAATTTTCTGATTATGCAATCCTATTTTTTTACCGTCGTCCCTGACCTACCAAGGTCATCTTATCTGACCTAGGCCAGATCCCAGTCCTGGAAAAAGTTATGACTTATTAATTTTATTGCAGGAAAAGAAAGATCTTGGCGAGTTGATGTTGTCGCTGTGCTATCTTCCCACTGCTGGGCGTCTTACCGTCACCGTAATCAAGGGAAGGAACCTGAAGGCTATGGACATCAATGGATCTTCCGGTAAGAAAGAAGATTTTGTATTTTTTGTACACAGGTACACATAAGATGACGCTTATTTCCTATCCCGACGACCCGATTACTCTAACCATACAGGCGGCCAATCAGCTCGACACCCAACACTTCAGAACCCCAATACCGACCCCGCGTGGTCGACGATTTCCCTCATTCAGCACTTATCGCTGTCAACCCACTGGGATCGATTAATTCTTTCAAACATTCTCCCTCTCAGACGACGCCCTGAGCCGAGGATCGCGCCCAACTGGGCAGCCTCAGGCCTGTTATCTTGAATTTTCCGTTATCTTAAAGTCCGGCCATGTAGTTAATGCCATCTGCAGCAAATCTACCATAAGTCATGTCAAAGAAAAGTTTATTTCCTGTTGGGTAGAGATACGATCCTGACACACTACTTCTGCTTCTTCCACTCATCATCAAAGACTGTCATGCATGCTCGCCGGTTTGGAGTACTTTTGACCTGGCTTTTAATTTTTCCTGGAATTTTTTTTATTCGACGCCACAATACAGACTTAAACCTCATACACCTTATGTCTTTTGTACTGCTCTGGGGTACAACCGAATGCCTAAAGGCCATATATTACTTGGACACCAAGGTGGCACCACCACGGTCACGCCACAACAAAATGTATGCAGTTGACATCACCCCGGGGAGATATTAAGGCCACATTGAAGCAATTCATCTGAAAAGCAATATTGCTATTTGCGCATATAAAAATAAATGTCCAATGTCAACAAATGTCAAATAAGAATATTGCTTTTTTGGATGAATTGCTTCAATGTGGCCTTTATGCCCCTCCAACCCCTGGTGTCTGGTTGTTTGGTGGCCAGCTAAAATATGTAAGATCCTAAATAAGCGTGTAATATAGAATATAGAACCTAGACTTAATTTTCGCACTTACATAAAACAAGTTTCGTTCAACATCCGATTTCCTAACGTCCTCATTCCAAAGTCAGTGACTTCCAAACTCTCGGGAGATCGAAGAAGATTGCCTCATTCGAATGAATGAGATCTGATCGGGTCACTGATCAAGATTATGTGACGTCATTACACTTTTTGTGCCTATAGTCTAGTTCCATTTATTATCGAATCCTACCAATAAGGTGAACGGGCTGAATAGCTCCAGGGTATTCATGTAACTAAGTCTCTACCTTGACAGATTTAAAAATCTTATCCTGAGTAACAATAAATTGGCAAGAGCTGATATTTTTGAGCAATTCAAATCGTAGGGATTATGATTTCACAACTTATCGATGTAAAAGTAAGTGCGCATTGCACATTTTATAGATGAATTGCTTCAATGTGGCCTTTTTAACCGGCCAATTTGGATGCGTACTGTGAACGCCAAGGTACGGCTTTGACCACATATATACACACATACATAAACTCACGCCTATTTCCCACCGGAGTAAGCAAAGACTATGGAATTCTATTTGCTTCGATCCTGACAAACCTCTCTTGCTTCCTCCACGTTCATCAATCGTTTCATACACGCATGCCGGTTCAGAGTAGATCACTGAACCTTTTCTAAGGACGTCTTCAGTTTGGTCAAAGGCTTTGACTAGAATTGTCGAAAAGAGCTAGATGTAAAACGCAATAAGCTTAAGGCCCGACCACCGACAGCCATAACCTACAATTATATCGGAAGTGTATAACGTGTAATGAAATCGTACATTCATTACTTAGATTGATTACATAAGCCATGTAAGACGCGTCTTACATGTTCCTAGTTTGGAGACTCATCGCCATGGCCGAATACAGCTGGAAGGAAAGATTGGAGAATATGAGAGTGCATTTTTATGGCTGACTGCTGGCTCACCTTGGACACTTCATACAGATACTCTCGTTTTTCAGACACTACACATTGACGTTATCGTACAGTCATGAGCAATATAATGTAACCACTTTAGGACTCTGTCGCACTAACATATTTGACATTTAGTGAGACTTACAGTTCAATTTGTCAAAAAAGTTAATGTGACATGGTACCAAAGTGTATACATATTAATGCTAGTGACCGTACATGCGCATCTGTCTGTGTAACGTCTGATGCACGATTACAGTAAGACCGACGGGGGTGAGGTAAACCTAGCTCAGCCGGTGGTGGGGAGCGGAGAGTTGCCGATCTATTCTCAGTATAATACTTCTATGCTGCTGCTAGAATAATACATATAGAGTCAATCCCAAGAAAGTAAAAGTAATTTCTACTTATAACGTAAAAATAGGTCGCAATTAGGATTCTGTCATGGGAATCCAATAAACAAGTACAGAAATAGAACGGAGAATAATATGACTAGATTGCTATGAGATTAGCTTGTCGATTGGAATTAAGTTGTTAAAGACTTTTCTGGATGAAGTTAGTGTTAGAACTTATTCGTATTTCCCTAATTCTTTGTTTCTATATTCTTTATATATAAGTAACACATAATAAGATAGTAAATTTTGTCGTCATGGTCATCACTAAGTCATCATCATCATCAACAGCCTATATACGTCCCACTGCTGGGCACAGACCTCCCCTCAATCAACCGGAGGGGGGTATGGAGCATACTCCACCACGCTGCTCCAATGCGGGTTGGTGGAGGTGTTTTTACGGCTAATAGCCGGGACCAACGGCTTAACGTGCCCTCCGAAGCACTTAATCATCTTACTTTTTCGGACAATCAGGTGATTCAAGCCTGAAAAGTCCTTACCAAACAAAGGACAGTCTCACAAAGTGATTTCGACAATGTCCCCATAGGGAATCGAACCCGGACCTCCAGATCGTGAGCCTAACGCTCTAACCACTAGACCACGGAGGCTAGTCACTACATCACTAAGTATTTAGGTAATAAAAAAATATGACTGAGACGATTTTTCGTCCTGAAATATCAAATGATGGACTTTCCAGCTATGTACATCAAAAACAATAATAGTTGGCGTATAACTTTAACATGGTACCTATTTTCTCATTACTCGGGTACATCATCATCATCACCAGCCCATTAATTTGGTATATATTAATAATTTGGTATATATTATAAAGTATATTTTGGAATTGAATTGGAATATATACACCATTAACACATGTTTATGAAATACGATGTTCGTGCGTCACCCAACAGGGTCCACATAATATCAGCGTCGTGGTTCACGCCGCGACTTGTGCTGAGTGAGGCCCTTTTACCTCAGGACGTCCACCACCACCTTATGGTCATTTCGACAAACATCCGTCTTGCTTTTTTGTAATTGTTTTAGTGGAAATTTGATATGATGTTGTTGTCTTTTTTTGTGTGTGGCGTCCTTTTATAATAAACTTTTTCTATTCTATTCTATTCATTAACGTCCCCACTGCTGGGGCACGGGCCTTCCCTATGGATGGATAGGGAGATCGGGCCTTAAACCACCACGTGGGCCCGGTGCGGATTGGTGGTTATTAACGACTGCTAATGCAGCCGGGACCAACGGCTTACCGTACCTTCCGAAGCACGGAGGAGCTCGAGATGAAAACTTTTTTTTTTTTGTGGTCACCCATCCTATGACCGGCCTCTGCGAAAGTTGCTTTACGTCAACAATCGCAGACCGAGCGCGTTTACCGCTGCGCCACCGAGCTCCTCAGTCGGGTACATAATTATTCCAAAATACAATATAATGCCAGAAGCATGTATTAGAGTTGTTGCTTGATATTTGGATCGCATTATGTAGAGAATTATGTTGCTAACTATATTGCTTCTCTTTATTTAGGTCAAAATAGTAATGGGTAAATAGTAATGGGAGGAGCTCGGTGGCGCAACGGTTAACGCGCTCGGTCTGCGATTGTTGAAGTAAAGCAACTTTCGCAAAGGCCGGTCATTGGACGGGTGACCACAAAAAAAAAGTTTTCATCTCGAGCTCTTCCGTGCTTCGGAAGGCACGTTAAGCCGTTGGTCCCGGCTGCACTAGCAGTCGTTAATAACCATCAATCCGCACTGGGCCCGCTTGATGGTTTAAGGCCCAATCTCCCTATCCATCCATAGGGAAGGCCCGTGCCCCAGCAGTGGGGACGTTAATGGGCTGGTGATGATGATGATGATGATGAGTAATGGGTGGAAGATGTAATTGTGCCTGAGTGTAATAAAGGGTAATTTATATCCAAAAACAAAGATAAAACATGCATAATATGTAATTGTGTCTGATATCCATGAAATTAGAACGTTAAACGAAGGAAAATCTGTACAGCGCCATCTATATTGTTTTTGACGAACGTAGCCTGGAAAATCCCTCATACAATACAATACAATACAATACAAAAACTCTTTATTGCACTTAAATCACATAAAAAAAATAAAAATAGTATTATAATTAAATTTTGTAGTACAACAGGCGGCCTTATTGCTAAGGTAGCAATCTCTTCCAGGCAACCTTTAGGTATAGGATATGAATTTAATGAAAAGTGTAGCGGGATAGACAGTGCAAAATAAGAAGAAAAAAAAATGACTATATTAAAAACAATACATAGAAAGCAATAAATAATGATTATAATAATTATATAAATACGTAAATACATACATACATTACTATGGAAGAAAGGAAACCATGACAGTACTACCTACCTTATAAAGAAGAAGATGTAAGAAGAATGGAGTAGAAAAGAAAAGCGTTATAAAGAGGAGAGAGAGCTGAGAAAGTGCTGCTTGACTTGCCCTTTGAAAGCATCCAACGACGGTGCCCTTCGAATGGATTCAGGCAAAGAATTCCATAACCGAACAGCTTGCACCGTAAACGACTTATTGTACTTATGTTCAATTTAAAAATGGAATACATCAAATGTTATTACAATATTTACAATTATATTATTCTATTTAATACACCTACACAATTTAAAAATAAAAGTAATATTAAAATTAATATTTTTTAGGTTTGTTTCGTTTAATTTGTGTTGCTTGTTTTGTTTTAAGATTAAGTTGAATATTTAAGATAAATAAATTCAAGTTTCATTTGGGTGTTACTATCATTTTCTTTTTTTTTAGATCCTTACGTGAAGATCTGCCTGATCTGCCAAGGCAAGCGAATCAAGAAGAAAAAGACGACGGTCAAGAAGAACACCCTCAGCCCAATCTACAATGAAGCGCTGGTCTTCGACCTTCCTGCTGAAAACGTCTATGACGTCACACTCCTAGTCAAAGTCATTGATTATGACAGGTAAGAAATAAACATAAGCACAATATTTCCCAATTGTGGTGGTCAGAGGTACATCCATAGCAAGATGAACTAAGTACCTACACCACACCAAGCTCTTTGTTAGACCAACGTGATAGGTGGTGAGCCGTATCGCCGTCTATAAAGGTCGAGCCAACTGTGTAAGTAAAAACTCTTGTGATGGATGTACCTTCGGCTCATGTAACGATTACTCACTTACATCAGTAACTAGTAACCGGGACGACCGATTTAACGTGCCTTCTGAAGCACTGATCATCTTACTTTCGGTCAATCAGATGATCAGCTTGTAATGTCCTAACCAAACTAGGGATCACAAAGTAATTTTTGTGATATGTCCCCTCAGCCTCCGTGGTCTAGTGGTTAGAGCGTTAGCCTCACGATCTGGAGGTCCGGGTCGGACATTGTCGAAATCACTTTGTGAGACTGTCCTTTGTTTGGTAAGGGCTTTTCAGGCTTGAATCACCTGAGTGTCCGAAAAAGTAAGATGATTCCGTGCTTCGGAAGGCACGCTAAGCCGTTGGTCCCGGCTATTAGCCGTAAAAACACCTCCACCAACCCGCAGTGGAGCAGCGTGGTGGAGTATGGTCCATACCCCCTCCGGTTGATTGAGGGGAGGCCTGTGCCCAGCAGTGGGACGTATATAGGCAGTTTATGTTATGTTATGTCTCCACCGGGATTCGAACCCGGGGCCTCCGGATCGTGAGTCCAACGCTCAACCACTAGACCACAGAGGCCGTTAGTGGGAGTTACGTCGAAAACATGTAAGTTACTTATTTTTGAATATAAGAACATTTTTGTAATGCACATCAATCAAAACGATGGTGGTTTCATTTTGTCATCACAGAATCACCGCCCCGCCACCCAAGGAGTTCTTCTCCTTAAAAAGAACATACTTAATATCTTAAAAAAATATATGTTTTTCCCAGGATTGGCCCGAACGAGCTGATAGGCTGCACAGCTATTGGTTCCACGCTGATCGGTATTGGGCGCGACCACTGGTTGGAAATGTTGGACAACCCTCGGAAACCCGTCGCGCAGTGGTACCAACTTAACAAGAGTCCGCCGACGAACATCGCGCTGCCGGCGAATGATCAAAATGTTGGGCTAAGCTGCTTGAATGGAAGGTAAGATTATTATTATTATTATTGCGTATGGCAGACAAAAAAAAAATAGGGATTCTCTTAAAATGCATAAATGTTTTTGTCATAATTTTAATTATCATAATCCTTTTCGCATAACGTTTTAAAGCATAATAGTACTTTCCCATAATAACATCTAAGAATACTGGTTTGTTAGGTATAACTTATTTTTGGACTAATATTTGTCGGTATAAATTTGATTCGCATATAAATAGGTATCCATAATTCTTTTTTAGAATAATAGTGTTTTGTCATAATTTTGTTCAAGGCATAACAGTAGGTTAGGGTGCGGCGGGGGTGGCCCTTGGGCCACCCCTACGCCGCCAGTATGTTTATCTTACACACGAAAAGTATACTGAATGACCACCGGGCCAACAGCATGAAATAGAGTCAAAAAATATAAAAAGTCACAATCATGAATCAAATGCAACCAAGGAAAAAGCAAGTTTCGTGAATGTTCAAAGTTGTGCCAAAACTATTCTTATTCGGAGTATAGTTTTTATGCTTATAATACTTATGAATATATGTCATTATTGTCATTAATTATTATGCTTATGGTAGTTATGAGTTTCAAAATTATGCTTAAAAAGTTATGACAAATTAATATTATGCGTAACTAATAATAGGACAAGTAACATTATGCCATGGTAAATTATTACATAAAAAAATATGAGTAAAAATAGAGAACCAAAAAAATATCCTGCGTGGATCATATATCCAGCTGAAGCTCTCCTAACCAAGTCTCTGCCGGATCCGTCACACCGTGCAACTCGGCTATACCACCTGGGAACCGGTGCAGAGGGCATTCGTTCACTATGTGAGATATGGTTTGATCCGGGTGACCATTGAAGTGAAGATAAACAAATATATAAAAAATCAACAGCTTATAATAAACACGCCTTTCCTCAATCAACCGGAAGGGGTATGATGACATCAGGTGATTCAGCCTGCTATGTTTAAAAACATGCGTAAACTTATATTTAATATATCCGTTCGTTATATTAATTCTGATATTATGAATATTAAGTGCGCCCAATATGAGCGAAACCACGTGTTAGAGATTTCAATGTTTGATAATTCTAAACATGCCTTTGGAAGAACCTATACAAACAACATCTCAGCGTTATCCCGTTCTTCATGGGATCCGCTTATCTAACCTGATGAATAACAACAACAACGCAAAGACACATAAACATTAACACCCTGTATACGTCCCGTTGCTGGGCACAGGCGTCCCCTCAATCAACCGAAGGGGTATGGAGCATACTCTGCTAAGCTGATGCATTGCTGGCTTTGTCCGGCCAAGTAGTTAATGCCATCTGCGGCAAATCTACAATAAGTCACGTCAAAAAAAAATGCACTGCTGGTTGATGGAGCCGTAAAACAGGCTAATAGTCGGTACCAACAGCTTAAAGTACCCTTTTTTATTTCTTTATTTTGAAAAGGGATTTTTCTAAAAGATAATGTCACCCTCATAGTGGTGCAAATTGTATACATAAAAAAAATCTGTTGAAACGAAGAAAAAAAAACTACTTATGATCTACGTTCTACGCCCTTCTGAACGACTCTGAATAGACCTCTAGCTTCCACGGATGTTAGGAAAGCTAGAATACTATTACAGAGACCAACATTGTTTCTTATATAATTATTCTGCAGAAATAACAAACGTACTCTTACATTCACGGAATTATCTTACTTTTTTGGAAAATAAGGCGATTCCAGCCTGCAATGACCTAACCAAACAGAGGACAGTCTCATAAAGTGATTTCTCCATCGGGGAATATGACTGGCTCTTCATAGTTTTTTTTAAAGATTCTAACAACGTGTGTATTTACAAACTTTCATTTTTATTATACATAGTCTAGTTTGTTTTTCTAAAAATTTCGTTAGTCAGCATAGTATTAAATTCTCATAATACGTAATCAATCACCCTCAGGATTTGAGAGCCATTAAAGCCTTCCATCTATTACAGTGATGGTTATTTTTAGAAACGATTCAGTGGTATGTTTTTCATGTAATTTTCCTTGTGTTCAAGGTCCAAAGACAAATACTCTAGAGGAAAATGTAGTAATCCATTTAGATCTTGACTTTCTAGACTAGCTAAAAATATAAGTAATATCGTTGCTATAAGGACAGAGCAAATACGAGTAGCTACCAACTTATAAAGTATTTATGAGTCAAAGTAATAAAATATAAGCTTTAAGTCATTACGCTTTTCTGTAGCGCTTCTCTCATGTTTGCTGAAGCGAGGATAGACTGCTTCTATACAATAATGAGGAAGAGAGGCGCCTCGACCCTAAATCGAATGTGTACGAGTTCGAACAGTATCCTGAGTGTTCGCGCGGTGGATGCGATTGCACACATCTGGCAATCGTTAAACGAATGTATCAATATCGTTAACTTATTTTGTGTTTTCTACTAACAATAGGTTAAGACTGCATTTTTACTAACAACTATGGATTATAAATCTGAAAATAAGTGATTATTATTATTAATCCCCTGGTAGTTGCGGCTTCTGAATACTTCCCGCTTAGGGACGGTACTGAAAAGTATCGGACGAAAGACATAACATACGATCCCGACGACCCGATTACTCTAGCCATAGAGGTGGCCAATCAGCTCGCGATAACAAACACTTCAAAACCCCAATGCCGACCCCGCCGGCATGGTCGTCGATTTCCCTCATTCAGCGCTTATCATATTATTATAAATTTTGTACGGGGTGAGAGCCCTCAGCGCTCCCCATTTGTCCGGCCAAGTACCTACAATAAGTCACATAAAAAAAACTAAGGGTGTTTGAATAATGAAGACTTTGGGATAATAGACGGACTAATTGTATTGGACCATGTCCGAAAAATTCGGATGGATGGTAACCCTATCTCCGATCATTCGTTGAATATAAAAATCCAAATAACGAACCATTTAAAGGTAGGTTGGTAGGTAACCTCTTTTTATTATATTATTTTAATTAATTTATTTATGAGCAAACAAAAGTAATTGAGACCTCAATATAAGGTACAATACTTTAATAATTCCCTTTCAAATTAGTTTTCTTAAGACAACTTGAAATTGATCTTTCAGGTTGTATTAAAGCGAATACGAGACGAGTTTTAATGAGTTTTTAAGCTGTTCACGGGGTAAATTATTACCACCTTTATTTCTAATTTAATTTACTGTTTATTTCACTTTATATCGCAACTTTTTAAATGACGATGCGAATCTAGAGGATGTTATAGAAATTGTCTTAATAAAATAACATGAAAAAAAAATTGCAATAAGGCAGGGGATGGGGAGGGGTTGTCTGCGTGACTTTTTGTAAATGCCTCAGACGCGATTCAATACGTGGTCGGCCGAGCTATAGACACCCAAGAAGAACCTGTTCGAACATGACTAAACTATAGCCTATTTCTTTGCCAACAGATGAAGGGATTCCAGAAATTAATATCACGGAGTCATCGTACCGGCGTCTACTTCGAAAGGTACCACTACCTGAGACCTGGATATCACCAGAATGACACTCTAGATGCCAAAGTATAGCATTAGTAAATGTGATTAGAGGAATAATGGTTGTTGTCCATTTACTGTAGCATTATTATATATAATTTAACTTAAAAGAATCAATGTCAAGTGATACAGATGTAGAATTTCTGATTAGATGTCGATATATTTAGCAAATATATGTTGACGTAGACAAAGAATTTAACCTTTAGAATTTAGTTAGACCATCATAATTTAGTAGATGTTGCTAATATACCCAGGAAAAAAAATATAATAACCGTAGATTCATTTGTACCATTATACTTACCGTTTTCATCCTATACATGTCTAAATCTTCCGTTCCTTTCGATAAATTTACATCTACGTTTATATATTATTATACCAACTCAATATTATATATTATATACACTATTACTTCTATTTATATATGTATATCTGAATACGCACACTTCAAATTCAAGACTTATCGTATCATGTACATATATTAGTAAATGTTAATAGTTGTCTTTTACAATGTATAAGCGTGTTTATATTTAATTATATAATCAGAAATAATCATATCACGATATGAAAAGCAAATTTTATTCTAAAAATACCTTATGGTAATTTTAATGCACGAGTTATTAGTATGTGTATGTTAAACAGTCTTTTAGTGTGGGACAATAATGTAGATGGATTTTTGCAAAAAATACCTATATATATTTATTATAATTATATGAAAATATTTTCATTTAATATGCACAGTATATAAAAATATCACGTTTGTTACGTAAGTTACAGTCTTTATAAGTGGAAATGAAGCTTTAAATCGTGTTAAAATTTAATATAATATTTAATATTTGACATATACTACAAATTATAATTGTTTTGGATTTTGGAAAAAAATATCGATGTCAGCATTTAATGCGAATATCAAAATGTAGAGAATCATCTATGTTAGAGTTTTACTGTATGGTTTCTAAAATATATATTAAATATAAAAATATATTATGTTTAAGAGTATTTAAGGGAAAGCGATTATTCATAGTTATCAAATCATCAGGATTATAACTGTATTTTGAAGTGAAAAGACTTGGAAAATTTTCAAAATATCGTGTTTATTATGCAATATATTCAAGTTGTTAATATTAATGATGAATTTTTATCGTGACCTGCTTTGAAAAACTTAGAATTTTGGAATGCTGTTTATAATAAATAATGTTCTATGAAATCCCACAGATCTTTCTACAGTGTCAGTGTTATAATATTTATAATACTAGTAATAATTATAAATATACTTGTCATTTTCCAATTGTCTCTTCGGACTGAGCTGTGTAATGTAAGGGATTATGGTTAAGATGTATTATTTCTGTCATGTGTGTGTAATTATCTAGTATTTTCGAAAATAGATTACAACCATATTTAATATGCCGATATAAAAAGAAATAAGTATGAAGAAAGATTATAAAAAATTTTGCACAAGCTCAGAGTTTTTCTAACGTATTAATTTATTAATCGGAATAAATAAGTAGTTGTATTTTAAATATAATTCCACCGCCTGCGTAGCTAAGCGGCTAAGAGAAGCGTCACACGTAACTAGTCCGTTGCGTCATCGTGTTGATGGTTTCAAAGTACTCAGTGTTGCGACGTCGGAAAATGTGCCATATCGTTGAGATTTAAGGTGAACGTGCAAATAGATCCGCCGCAGAGGCCGCACACGCGCAAGTCGTCGCATTTTGCGGTTAAATGCGGGTCATGCGGCGTGGATAGGTGCGCGACGTTGCATACGATTTCATACAAAGATTTACAAAATAAGATGACTTCGGCGCGTGCGGTTTCTGCGGCGCGTTCACCTTTATTAGTACGTAGGGCGACGGAGCGTCACCGCTAAGACGTCCGTTATCCTACAACCTAAACGGATACCTTGCTAACTTAACACACTTGTCAAATTAAAATTAAGGCCTCCCGCTACGTTAAGTCAAGTCTTTGGTGCACCAACAGATCAGGTTCAGGTCTAAAGACAGTACGGGGCAGTTTCAGTGCGTCTAATCAGTTTCAGTATGTTTAATTCCCGTGCAATATTCTCCTACAACGTTGTGTTTCTGCAATGTTGTTTTTGAAACACATACCTAACATAAAATCACACCTATATCCCCGAAGGGGTAGGCAGAGGTGTAACACCTACTCCTCGCCAGCTATGTTTATGTCCCATGAACTCCCATGTATCCGGGTACAAATGAAATCATTATATTATGATATTAATTATCTATGATCCAAACAAGAATTCGAACTCATAACGAGGATTTCAGCGGTTCAGAGCCCGAGCTGGGAATCGAACCAGGGATGCTACGATGTAAGTCACGCGTTTTTTGAACAGGGCTATCACGTACTCGTATTTTTCGCTGCCACCGCACCTGCGCTCAAACTGCTGCTCTTCATACAAAAGTTTTTTTTTTATAATATGCGCCTGCTGCGTGATTTAACGTACTGAAGTCTTCAATGTTACAAAAGTAATTCATCCCTGTTACATTTTATAACTAATTGGAAAAAAAAAACTCAAATCACGTGCCACCTCCTTGCCAAACACACAGGTAATTTATATCAATGTTTTAAAAAGTATATACTTCTATGCACTATGTACTTTCAGTACCTCTAGATGTTAAGGTGTAGAATAATTGTTCTAGTACCTTTGATTTCTTCTTGACGTTGAAAGAAATGATAATGTCAGAACGAAGGTGGATGGTCGAGAGGTAATATTTTTGTATGAGCAGATACTGTAAGTTGATCTAGTCTTTGTACTGTAAACTGTATTTAAGTGGATGTAAGTACTTATACTGATTTAAGAATAAAATGTTGACATTTTCATATTGGTATTTTATTTGTTAATGTACTTGTAAAATTACTGCGCATTCACCTACAAAGTGTTGTTTTGGTACCCTTTTGTGATATCGCCAACAACAAGAATATTATCTATTTTGTTCTCAGTTTAAATAATTAAGTTACCATGATAAATAAATAATCAAAAACTTTATTTCCTCCACTTTCCATCAACTGGCTGTATTTTGCAAAAGTCATTAATAAATATTAAAAACAGGGAGGGACCAAATATACTCCCTTGCGGAACACCGTAAGTGACAAGCAACTTTAAGCAAGTCATCGCTATGTGGTTTTAGATTTTTACAACCTGATGTCGATGGTTGGTGATCGCTTAGATCACTGTTTATTCCCATAGCCTTTAACATTGACCTAGTATACTCCTCTGAGGAAAACCGTTAGTGACAAGCGACTTCAAGCAAGTCATTGCTAATGTGGTTATATATTCTTACAACCTGATGTCTATTCTGTCTATTCCCAGGTATACAGCCTTCACCGTTTTCTTCATTTTCACACTAAGAGCGACCACTGATAAAAAAACATTAGTATGCCGTAAATTTTTTTTATCAAGATGATTCAATATTTTGGAAAGCTCGTTAAGCCGTTGCTCCCGGCTACTAATGCTAGCCCAAGTTCTATTCGGTGCAGGATTTGTGAATTTAAATAAGTACCTAATTTCCGGTAAGTATATTATATTTTTTTGGATATTTATAAAGTACGTTTATTTCATAATACTTTATCATACTGCGAAGTTTCGTTGTCTCAGGAATTAATGTTGGGGTTCACTAGCTTTCCTACACTAATTAGGCTGGTGTTGGCCTCTCTTCGAAACGGAATTTTAGCTTGACAGTCTATTTTGTAATAATCTTTGCATAGAAGTAGATAAAGAGGCCCCATGATAATCGGGATAAACGATGATATGTATCCAAAAAAAAAAAAATATAAAAAATTCATAAATAATTACTATGAATATCTTCTATCGTGTGAGTTGTGACGTGAATTACCAACCTCATCAACCCTAGTGTCAGGGTTATTATTGAGCCGCCAAAAGCTCCTGACATGGCATATGTAACGATTACTTAGTAAATAATAACCGGGACCAAACGACTTAACGTGCTTTTCGAAGCACGGATCATCTTACTTTCGGACAATCAGGTGATCAGCCTGTAATATCCTAACCACACTGGGGATCACAAAGTGCTTGCATGATAGTCGATACTTGTTTTTTGCCCTGCAACATGTACAAGACAACTTTTCAATATACTATTGCAGAACTCCTATACAGTGTCAACTATATTGTATTCGAAGAACGTAGCCTGGGAAATCCCTTATTCTGTCCCACCCTGGATTTCGAATTTTATACCATCTTATACATTTATATATCTTATACATCGTAATCGACCCAGTGCGTTCAGTTACGAACAAACCGACAAACAGAGTTACGTTAACATAATTAAAACACATAATAACGGGTTCTTACCGCGTTTAAATGGGGATATGAGACTCCCGATATTTCGACACTGTTGCAAGTGCCATGATCACGGGATGACTGATGAGATTGGAGTGGAGTAGGTAGATCCATAATATTCTACGGGCAGACATATCTGTCTACCCTCTTTCTTTGCCGCTTGTTTATGTTCTTGATATCGGAATGTTCGGAACCTTAACATGAATATTCTAATTAGTTTTGCTGAAAGATGATCGAACATTAGGTACCGGCTTGTTGTTACCACACTATGTATAATAACATTCATAGTAGTAACGGCCTCTGTGGTCAAATGGTTGAGCGTTAGGCTCACGATCCGGAGGTCCCGGGTTCTAATCCCGATGGAACATCATAAAAATCACTTTGTGATCCCCAGTGTGGTTAGGATATTACAGGCTGATCACCTGATTGTCCGAAAGTAAGATGATCCGTGCTTCGGAAGACACGTTAAGCCGTTGGTCCCGGTTACTACTTACTGATGTAAGTACGTGGTCGTTACGTGAGTCATGTTAGGGGCCTATGGCGGCTCAATAATAACCCTGACGCCAGGATTGATGGGATTGGTAGTCCACCTCACAACCCACACGATAGAAGAAGAAGATTTATATTAAGTTAACCTTGTTTCTGAAATAAAGTTATCTTTCTTTAACAAATAGCCAGCGGGTAATCCGGTAATCAATAATAATAAAGGCAACAATGCCTAGGGCACCCAGGTGAACACAGAGATCAGGCCGTTGTCTTAGAGGATTACATTACAGAGAGGCGGTTCGATGTAGGTCGACTGCGATAATCGCTACGCAAAACTTGATACTTTTTGGAAACACAAAGTTTTCAAGAAAACGTTCCTTACTTTAATTATTATTCGGAAGGTACACACGAAAGTATCAAAATACAATTATCTGCAATCCGTATGGTATACTTTCTTACTCCAGTATCAGAACACAAAACGTGGCGAGCCCCTCCAAGTAATTTTGAGCAGTTTTTAAATAAAAGGACAAAGGGCAAAGCATAAAGGGCAGCATTAAAAAAAAAGCAGTGGACAAGAGAAGTACATGGGCCCACTTCTGACACACCTCAAATTATGTTGATCTACTTTCTCAACTGTTTTAAAATATCAAGCCAAAATCCTATGTCTTCTGCTTTAGTTAGAGCTCGCTAGCGATGGTTATAATTTTTTTTTTATTTTTTTTTATGCATCCCTTAGCTCATGTTCAAAGGAGTCGGTGGTCAAATCATCCTAAAACCATAACCAAACTTGTCCAATCTTCTTCTATCGTGTGGGCTGTGAACTCATCACCCTCGTGTTATTATTGAGCCGCCAGAGGCCCCTGATATGGCTCTTGTAACGACTACGTACTTTCTTACAGTAGTAATTGGGGCGAGTCGACACATTTTTTTTTATTTATTGTTGAAAACATTTTACATAATGATACAATTGAATCGCATTGCTAAACTTTGCAGGTTTTTCTCAATGCTATATTCCGCTATTGTTACAGTTTGTATTTCGGAAGTATACTACTAATTAATTACACTGAATGAAAAATGATCTCTCCGACCGATTTCGGCCATGGCGACCACTTCGACTCCTAGTCGGCACGACGCTGATGCGCCCGAAGATGGCTTATGTAGCCTATCTTTACAGTGAACTCCCGCGCACAGTGAGGGCACGTGAGCACACCTAATTACACTATTGAATAAATAAAGTATATAAGTTGCTATGCTATGTTAGTTAGCATAATCACTGTTTGTACTTAATTTTTGAAATAAACAAATAAATAAAGCCAAACGCATACATGGACGAAAAAACTGGTAGAATAGGTAATTCGCCACAAGTGAGGCGCATCATACCTACGTATGAGCGGGTGATTCCGAGAAACTGGCAAGCAACAAACAAGTTAATAAGATAGTGAACAGGGTGCTCCAAGTTCACACATCAAGTTAACATAGTTTGTAGGTTTTCAAACATGTACATTTACATAATATATTTAATAAAAAATATTCCTTCCTGACTTTGTTTTGGGCCAAAATGATCACCGTCTCGTTCAAAGATGAGTCTATCTCAGGCCAAAAACGATGTTAGGTAGTTGTAATTCGTGAAGTATATTTTCCAACTTCCTTCATTGAATCTTAATCTACGAACCCATCAATTTCACTCAGCACTCCAGAAAGTTGGTGCACGCTGCAGATATTACAGCAGCAACTCAATAACATTAATTAAGAAGGGCCCTCAAACTTTTCCTTCATAAAAGGAAATGGCAGCTCATTTGCTGTTATCCAAACGTTTCCTGGCGTAACGGTCGCACTGCACACACGGCTGGGTAGACTGGTCAATGATACAGGAGCTAGATCGATTCATGGCCTTATACGTCTGTTCCTCTTAGTGTAAAAGTCCGACCTCCGTGGTCCAGTGGCTGAGCATTGGGCTCACGATCCGGAGATCTCGGGTTCGAATCCCGGTGAGGACATATCACAAAAATCACTTTGTGATCACTAGTTTAGTTAGGACATTACAGGCTGATCACCTGATTGTCTGAAAGTAAGGCGATCCGTGATTCGCAAGGCACATTTAGGCGTTGGTCCCAGTTAGTATTTACTGATGTAAGTGAGCAATCGTTACATGAGCCGTGTCAGGGGCCTTTGCGGCTCAATCATAACCCTGACACCAGGGTTGATGAGGTTGGTATTACACCTCACAACCCACACGATAAGAAATGTATAGATAAGACTGGTGTTGTTGTCTACCCGTGAGTAAGCTCATCTGAAACTCGGAAGAAGGTCGCTAAACTACGTTATTGAGTTCCTCTTTGAAATCGGAGCCAATCCGCATCAAAGCAAGCGCAGCCTCAGACATTAATGCGTGTAAAATTAACAAGGTTACTCGTGCACGTAAATATTCAAATTAAAAATAAATTTAAGTTTAGGCGCGTGGTTACCAGTCTGATGGTTATTTGTGCCTCTGCTTCTTTCGTCAAGGACTGGGCAGGACCTTATAATTGATTAAGTATGTATACAGAGTGTAAGTGACATCGTAACGAAAACTTTGAGGGATGATTCACACCATGATTCTGAGATCGTATCAAGTTGAATGTTCCGTCGCAAAAGTATGGAACTGAAAATAATTTAAAAAAAAAAGCTCGATATCAACTCAGAATCATGGTCTGAATCATCCCGCTCAGTATTCGTTACGGTGTCACTAACATCCATACCTACTTGTATGGCTACCTGTACGTACTTGTACGCGGTGTAAGTGACATCGTCAAGGAAAAAATAAATAATCTTTAAGTATATATATTCAGGAATATTATGCCACCCCTCAATAGGCCATATAAAAATCCTTATTATTCTTATTAATATCATAATAGAAATCCTATTTATATTGTATCTTGTATTTGTTAAGGCTCTGGTATCAAAGAGAGTTGTTCATTTTTCTCAAAATAGACGGGTCTGTACTGTCTTGTTAGTGAAACAAAAGGTCTATGTAGGTGTCAACTTGCCAGTAATAGGGTTACCAAAATCTAAAAGTGAATAAAAATGGTGGATGTTATGTTAGGTTATATACTTTTTTGAAGACAATCTTTTTAGCCGCCACCTATCACGATATTCATATTCATATATTTATTTGTATTTATCATACATTGTCATTATTTATATAGTCTAACTGAAAGCTCTGTGAGGTGTAGGTAATTAGTTCATCTTGCGATGGATGTACTTCTGACTACTCCAGTTGGGATATAGTCGTGAGCTTATGCTATTTTATGTATATTAAATATTTTTAACTTCATGATACAATTTATATATTATTATTTATTTAAAAAATAATCGTACAAGATTAGTACTAACTAGTTAAACAACGCCTGCATATCTGTACAGTATGTTTTTTATTGTATATTCTTTTTGTTTGTTTTATTGGGTACAAATAAATAAAAATAAAATTATAATTACTGGCTGCATTTGTTTATCGCAATAATTATTTATTATTTAATTGTTAGTTAATAATACTAATTAATTATTATTTATTTAATTTGTAAATATAACTCATTTATTTTTATATATTTATTTTTATTTAATTTAATTATTAAACCAATAATTAAGTGGTATAAGTAATTTTTTTTTTACCAGGCTGTGGGAAGCAAAAAGGCTAGAATGGCAGGCCGATTCATCCGAATCCCACACACATCTGGGACATCCGTCTTGGGTTCCCGGTGGGGAATTATTATAAAAAAACTATTTGTGTACCTTGGATTGGTTACCTGATTGTCCGAAGACGATTCGTACTTCTTAAAGCAGTTTAAGCCGGTACTTACTGAGGTAAGTACGTAGTCGTTACATGAGCCTTGGCGAATTAATAGTAACCCTAACACAACGGTTACTCATTATCAACTAACAACACATACGACGGAAGAATGCTATAATATATATAGATGGTGTTAGCATGTACTCTTTTGCAGATTCTATAAATAGGCAACGACATGGTGTAGGAAATAGGTCAGAACTTGGCTGACTTGCATCTTAATGTACCGCCTTGACGGAATACATATTTCCAAGAGGCTTCTAATATTAAGGTTCGATGGAGATTCTGTGTTACTAGGTCGGCCTTCACCTACTTGAAATTCTCCCTGTCTTACAGAAGATACCGGATTACAAAAACTAGTAGTTGAGCATTTCAGTAGATATAATACAAAAAAAAAATATATGGATGTAATAAACGTATTTTTTTATAACTCTCGTCTATGTTGGAAAGTGTAAACAGTAACGACCTCCGTGGTCTAGTGGTTGAGCGTTAGGCTCACGATCCGGAGGTCCCGGGTTCGATTCCGGGTGGTGACACATCACAAAAATTACTTTGTGGTCCCTAGTTTGGTTAGGACATTACTGGCTGAACACCAGATTGTCCGAAAGTAAGATGATCCGTGCTTCGGAAGGCACGTTAAGCCGTTGGTCCCGGTTACTACTTACTGATGTAAGTAAGTAGTCGTTACATGAGTCATGTCAGGGGCCTTTGGCGGCTTAATAGTAACCCTGACACCAGGGGTGATAAGGTTGGTACTCCACCTCACAACCCACACGATAGACGAAGAAGTGTAAACAGTGACCACTGTTTCGGCTATAGGCACTTTCGATACTCTAAGGAAATCAACCTGCGTCCGCAAACATTTATTTTGTTCTTATAGCTAAGTAAGTACAAATTATATTACATCCTTCATTACTCATTTTTGATTAGGCCAATTTCCAACTAGTCAAATCAGTTACTTTTTAATAAACGACAAAACAAGAAATTACTACGGAATTTATATGAAAAAACAACCTGTGACGTTATAGAAAAACTTGATAAAATGACGCACTTATTATTAAATTTTTCTCTATTGAAATTCAGAAATAAATTAAATAGCAAAAAAAGAAACGTTTTGTGTCACCTTTTATTTCATAATTTATCTTTGACCTGGAAACTATCCAAAAAAAAAATGGTTTTCTTTGAAGACGAATTTTATTTTAGATACGTTTGAGTAAACATCAGAGAGACTCGAGGCCTTTGAAATGTGGTGTTTGGGGAGGATGGGAAGAATAAGTTGGATAAAAAGGGTTACTTCTTCTTCTATCGTGTGGGTTGTGAGGTCGAGTACCAACCTCATCAACCCTAGAATCAGGCTTACTATTGAGCCGCCAAAGGCCCCTGAGATGGCTCATGTAACGTCTAACTACTTACATCAGTAAGTAGTAACAGGGACCAACGGCTTAACGTGCCTTCCGAAGCACGGATCGTCTTACTTTTTGGACAATCAGGTGATCAGCCTGTAATGTTCTAACCAAACTAGGGATCACAAAGTGATTTTTAGGATATGTCCCCACCGGGATTCGAACCCGGGACCTCCGGAACGTGAGCCCAACGCTCAACCACTGGACCACGGAGGCAGATACGGAGTGTATACTAATGAAGAAGTAATACACTTTGTAATACATTTATTTATGTAATTAATGATAAGTAGTCTATGTACGTGTTTAGTAATATCAGTAATAAGTATACATTTTGTAGACATCACATATCACATAGTTATCAACCCATTTATTGCGTTAACACCGGCGCACTGAGTTTCTTTCAGGCTGTCCAAGGTTATCTGGAAGAAATCCCAATTAGGGATAAGCTCGCCTATGCTTTATCTAACGATAAACGATAAATTCCCTATATATTATAAGTTAAAAGAGTATACAAACAAACAAGAAGTGCTAGTAAGAGTATTATTGAGGACAGAAGAGACAAGATGATTGGACACTTAATAATACACGACGAATTAATTAAATACCTCATAGAAGGGAAGCCACATGGAAATAGAGGATGACGAAGACCAAGAAGAGCTTACATGGCACAGATTAAATGAGTCGAGTCATATAAGGAAGTTAAAGAATTTGCCTTTGATAGACAAGAATGGAGAATGCTACACAGACATTAGCGTGGCTCTTAAATTAGTGATTGTTAATGATCGTGACATATGTCACTTGTGGGACGTGGAACGTCACTACAAGGGGGCAGCGGGAGGCGAGGAAGACTCCAGCGCCGCTATATTCGGGATTGGACCGCAACAACGCACGCGCGTAACGGGCGCGTCGTCTTAACGTCAAAATGACGACATTTATATTCAATTTGTAATTTCTCTCTTAGTTAATTCATTATAAATATGTGAAGTTGTTACTGGCGCTTTTACTTATGAAGAACCCCAAACCACCTGTCTCATCGGCATAAGAAGCTGCGGCAGCGACTCTTCCCTGCGGGACTGGAGCGAGAGGAGAGCGTCGGCAGAGCGGTCGAGACGGGCCTTAACATGGCGACCGTGACAGGACAAAGAAACCTACAATCTTCGGGTACATCTTCTGAGGTCTGAGGCGATCCAGTAGCAACCAACTTCTACAATAACAATATGGACATGGAGACATAATTTCTACAATGTGAAGATTACACGGCGCGGCATGATTAAAATGGAAGTAAGCCCAATTTTGGTATAAAAATAATAATTTAAAGTCACTTATTTCGTGAAAATGTTTCAGTGGGTTTCAGATTGCTTCGTTTTGGGTGATCAGTGTGCATATGCCTCTTATAATTTCGTAATAAGCTATGTGAGCTTCTTGGTCGGCGTCGTCCGCCATTTGCATATGCATCTTTTCATTTCTGTTTGCCGCGTTTGCATAACGTATAATTTCAATTCCATGTAAGTTCTATGTCCAAATAACTAATACATATAACCTACAACTTTGGCTTGGATAGTGTTTCTAATAGTGTTTTTATTTGTTAATTTTAATTTTATTTGCACGAAGTACTAAGGTTTGTCATGACCCTAGGTTGCCTATCTGCTGTCCAAGCAAGTAACCTACTCTGCTTCTGCAAGCACTAACCAAGCCGCTGTTGCTTATTTCTAATATTTAGCTATGTTCCATCTGTGAAACAATCAGGCAGGTCATAAGCAAACTAATGTTTTTGTACTTTGTGTACCAAACTTATTCTATTATGTTATGCCACCAACGGTGAAACAATCCATTTAGGGGCATACAACATTTATAATTTTATGTTGCCAATGGTGAAACAATCCATTTAGGTACACAAACTAATTCTATAATGTTATGCTACCATCGGTGAAACAATCCATTTAGGAGCATACAATAATTAATTTTAATTTTATGTTACCATCGGTGAAACAATCCATTTAGGTACATAAACTATTTCTATAATGTTGTGCTACCACCGGTGAAACAATCCATTTAGGGGCACACAATAATTATAATTTTATGTTGCCAACGGTGAAACAATCCATTTAGGTACATAAACTAATTCTATAATGTTATGCTACCATCGGTGAAACAATCCATTTAGGTACAAAACTATTCCTATAATGTTGTGCTACCAACGGTGAAACAATCCATTTAGGAGCACACAGTAATTATAATTTTATGTTGCCATCGGTGAAACAATCCAGCTAGGTACATAAAATAATAATTCTTAATTTTATGTAACCATTGGTGAAACAATCCAGCTAGGTACATACATATTAACTAATACTTTAAAGCTATGGTGAAACAATCCAAATAATATAGCACAAAACATTTAATTTATAATTTTTAAAGCTATGGTGAAACAATCCAAATAATATAGCATAAAACATTTAATTTATAATTTTTAAACCTATGGTGAAACAATCCAAATAGTAGTCTTTAAGTTTCTTTAATTATTCTTTAGCTATTAGGTGAAACAATCCAAAATAATAGCACAATTATAATTTTATTTGTTATGCAATAAATTCTATGTTGTCATTTGTCATTATTGCATAGTCATACTAATATTCTAATCTTATTCAACTTGTTTATAAGTTATTTCATAAGTTGCTAAGCACTCATTCTTCATGCTAAGTCCCTAATAGGGTAGGCAGATCTTATAAAGTCTTTAAATTAATGTGAAACAAATATTGAAGTGTTCTGCTGAACATATTTCAGAGTCGCTGAGCTACAACCGTCTTCGGGTTCCACACCGGGGTTCGGCTTATACGCAGCGCGTGAGAGTGAGTGACACCGTGGCACAGCTGCGCTCTGCACTGCACTGCACTCCACTGCGCGTGATTCGTCAACACCGCGTCCATTGCCGCTTTGCAATACATTGCGGCGCATATGGTTTAATTTTTATATTACTATTTTTGCGTTGTCTGTTCAACTTGTCTATCTGTTGTCACTTCCATAACGTAACGTAGTCATTATGGAAGGCGAATTGAATACTTTAATTAAACAAAGAAGCTCTATAAAGGCAAGGATAACTATTTTTCATAAATATGTGGACAATATTAAATTAATTGAAACTAGTAAACTTGATAAAGTAATGCTAAGTGAATTACAATTGAAATTGTCTCGATTTCAAGAACTTTTTGTAAAGTTTGATGATATTCAATCTAAAATTGAAATTTATGCTACTAATATTGAGGAACAAATGCTGGAACGAGACAAAATTGAAGATTGTTTTTGTAAATTGATTTCTTTGGCGCAAAATATTTGCGATCAGTATAATGTAGTTGAAGAAGTAAGGCACCCGCGTTCCGAGTCAGGTCACGGCAGCTGCCACTCTTCAAATAATAATTGTAACATTAAACTGCCAACTATTAAACTACCGACCTTTGACGGTAATTATTTAAAATGGCTCGAGTTTCATGATTCATTTGATACTTTGATAAACAAAAATGATTCTGTCCCAAATATAAATAAATTTCACTACTTGCGTTCCTCACTGGAGGGCGCTGCAGCAGTTGTTATTAAATCAATTGAATTCACTGCTAATAATTATAAATCTGCTTGGAATCTTCTCTGTGAGCGGTTTAATAACAAACGAATTTTAACAAATAATCATATCAAATGTTTATTTAATTTTGATCCCATCACAAAAGAATCTTACAAATCGTTAAGATACATGATTGATTATTATTCAAAGAATTTAAGTGCATTGGAACAGTTAGAGGAACCCACGGAATACTGGGATACCTTAATTATTTTTATGATGGCATCAAAACTGGACAGTGCTACAGCACGCAAGTGGGAAGAGCACAAAAGTAATCTTGAAAAATCACCAACTCTTAAAGAATTTATTAAGTTTTTACGCTCTCGTGCTGACGTTTTGGAAACCATGCAGTACAACCACAACAGTGGGGCTGCAAGGAATGAAAAACAAAGATTTACAAAGTCTTTTGTCGCTTTATTTGGCGATACTACAAATTATAAAGAATGTATTATATGTAACCAATCTCATCTTCTATACCAGTGTACTATATTTAAAGAAATGTCGTTAGAGGATAGGTTGGCTCAGGTCTCAAAGTTCAACTTGTGTAAGAACTGTCTTCGTACAGGGCACCGACCTGCACAGTGCCGTCTAGGTCCGTGTCGCTTCTGTAAGAAAAAACATAATTCTTTGTTACATAAATGTAAAACAAATACTAATAAATATAGGTTGTCGCACTTACATGTTGCTTCCGCCGTTGCCAGCCACGTCGCTGGTGCCGCCGCCGCAGTGCCGCCGTCGCCTGCTGTCGCTGAGTCGTCGTCGCCTGCCACCGCGGTGTCGCCGTCGTCTTCTTTGTCTCTTTCTGCGGCAACGCCGGGACAGGTGCTCCTTTGTACCGCTGAGGTGGAGTTAGTAGACCTGAAAAGTAATAAAACTTACCCTGCTAAAGTGCTGCTCGACAGTGGAAGTCAATCTTCTTTTGTAACTGAAAAAATGCAAAGTATAATGAATCTTGATTCCAACAATGTAAGACCAATGCCGGTCTCTGGAATCAATAATAGTAAAACAAGTGTAAATAAAGTCTGTAATTTACGAGTAAAGTCTAAGGTCAACTCATTCCACATTGATTTGTCGTGTCTTGTCATACCACAAATTACTAATCAACTGCCTAATGTGGAAATTGACCCCTCGCGTCTTAACATTCCTAATAATGTTCTATTAGCGGACCCAGGCTTCTTTCGTCCCTCCGAGATACATGTTCTTTTAGGGGCAGATGCCTTTTGGGAAGTCGTGGAGTCGCAGCAAATTAGACTTGGGCGAAACAAACCCATTCTTCAACAATCTATGTTCGGCTGGCTTGTCGCCGGCTCGACGGGTGTAAACCCTACTGCTACTACTTAATTGTCATGTACAATGCTATTTCTGTCGAGATGTACTAAAGTCTTTTCCTAAATTGTGGAAATCTAAAGATGGATTTTCTTCATCATTTAAAGTGTATAATAAAAGATTTTAACTAATGTAAATATATCTTATAATCTGTGTTTGGGTAGTGAATGTTCTAACACCTCATAAAGTTACTTTACCTGAAACAATGGTTAGTTTGTTAATACAAGTTTATACTATTTTATTACAAACATTCTTATATAACTAAAATTACAAATACTAATATACTTATTATAATAATTTATGTCTATGTCTTACGTTTTTATAAACGACTTTAAAATAAATAAATAAACTAGATAAATAATTATACTATACTACTGCTACTAAATTAGTCTAAATACAAAGTAAATAATTTGCTTACCTTATAGACAACATGTCTTAGCGGGAATCTTATTTTGTTAAAGATGTCCACGTATTTCAAACATAATATAAATCACTATAAATACTTATAATTTACATCAACCTCGTGTCACTCTTAGACTTGCTGCACTGACTTTGTTATAGTCCTTCTATTTCTCCAGCCGCAAGTGGCGTGTAGTTAAAATATCGAAATGTTGCCTTTGTATACATTTGTCTGTTTTTCTACCTAAGTACAATCATACTTTGCCTTTGAAGATTTATAGCGCGACGTGGAAAGCCACGCACTATTTTCTGTGACAATGAAAATAATTTCATAGGTACAATAATAGGTGAGTTGAACAGACTAGCTCAAAGTTGTAACCGTGAGGTTGATGAATTTGCGTGCGGTGAGGGCACTGTTTTTCAATTTACGCCTGTGTGTTCGCCTAATTTCGGTGGGATCTAGAGGGCGGATGTTAAATCGACAAATTCCGTTTTATTATTACGAGTAGCTGGCAACACGAGTTTACCATCTATGTACACTGATCTCTCAGATCGAGGCAGTCTTAAACTCGTCTGTTGACCCGTTGTCAGCTGACCTTTAGGTTTGACATTCTTAACGTATGGGCACTTCTTACTTGGTCGTCCACTAACGTCGAGTCCTTCACCAACCATCGAGAAGATATGCTTCAATCGATACCAACTCCTAGAACGTCCCGTCAGTACTTCTAGAGCAGGTGGACCATGGAGTACCTGTCTCAATTGCAAACGAGAACGAAGTGGAAAACTCCGGGACATAGCTGCGACGTCAGTGACCTGATCGTCGTCAAGGAAGACAATGTTCCACCCATGAAGTGGGTCATGGGACGCATCAAAGTTCTTCATCCTGGACCTGGACCTGCATCAGCCGCGTTGCTGATATTCTAACTTCAAAGGGCATGATAAGGCTGACACTAACCAAAGTGTGTCCGCTGGTGCCTAGAGATTCTCATGAGCTCCTTGAAAGCCAGCTTTCAAGGGGGGGGAGCATGTTAATGATCGTGACATATGTCACTTGTGGGACGTGGAACGTCACTACAAGGGGGCAGCGGGAGGCGAGGAAGACTCCAGCGCCGCTATATTCGGGATTGGACCGCAACAACGCACGCGCGTAACGGGCGCGTCGTCTTAACGTCAAAATGACGACATTTATATTCAATTTGTAATTTCTCTCTTAGTTAATTCATTATAAATATGTGAAGTTGTTACTGGCGCTTTTACTTATGAAGAACCCCAAACCACCTGTCTCATCGGCATAAGAAGCTGCGGCAGCGACTCTTCCCTGCGGGACTGGAGCGAGAGGAGAGCGTCGGCAGAGCGGTCGAGACGGGCCTTAACAGTGATGAAACATCAGAATATTACATAGACGAATAAAAGCCAACGTTTCGAAAATACATAATAAAGTTCTATATTACCTTTGCTAGCGAAATGAAATGAATCAAGCAGTCTATGTTGCCAGGCGTACAGAAAAGAACATAGGACAGGTTATAAACCCAGATTCTTCCGAATCGTACGCACTATCGGCATTTTCAGTTTTGTATTTTTTTTTATTAAATGAATCGGGTGCAATGCGGTTCCACCTGGGGTCTGTTTTTATAAAACATACACTTATAAATTACAATCGACGACAATTTGGTGTTCACTACGTAACTAATATCAAGCTACAAAATGTTTCTAGGCTCACACTCTATTATCAATAATAAAATTAATAAATAATAAATAGTAATTTCAATTTCATGAAACAGTCCCCTGGTGGTAAGCATCGATGTGGTGTACAGTCATGAGCAATACCGGGTGTTAGTGACATCGTAACGAATACTGAGAGGGATGATTCAGACCATGATTCTGAGTTAATATCTAGTGGAATTTTCCGTCGCAAAATTCATGAAATTTTGAGTTTTGTTTTTAATTATTTTCAATTCCATATTGTGTTTTTAGCTGCATAGAACGCAAATTTCAATAAAAAAAACAATAATGACAAATTATCGAAAATTTTCGATGTAATGGAGACAACAGCTGCTCGAACGGGTCAACGGCCACACGCACCGAGCCGCGCGCCCCGCTCCGCACGCCCCGCTCCGCGCGCCCCGCGCCGCACGCCGGCGGCGGCGCGGCGGCGGCGCGGCGGCGGCGCGGCCTACAAAGTAGGCACTACGAACCGATCCTATTTCTTTCTCTGTCTATCGTAAATTTATAAATTTATTTTATTCTTATTCTTAAATGGACGGATAATCAACAGGCATAAAATTTATGGAATACACGTCAATTTTAAGCAGAAATCTAAAACAACCGACAGAATTAAGTTGACAGCACACGTCAAACGGTTTGCATACCAGCGAGATACCTTTTTGATTCGACCGGGTTATTCATTCATTTACTCATAGGAATCGGGGCCATTATCTACCTAAAACAGTTGAAACAGTAAATAATTGTATTCTTTGTTGTCATTAGAATAACTAACAACCAACTAACACAACCACCACAGATTAGGTAATTAGTTACCTACTATGTCAACCATCCACCAATTTAGTATGTAAGTACCTACGCAAAACCTCGCTACACAAAAATCGAGCGAGATCGCGTCTAGAATTGGGCGGACACTCCGCCAGAGTGTTGCCTATCGATATTCTATCGATACCTAGTTAAAAAAAACCAATAGTAGGTACCTATCGATAGATCTTTTAGATCAATACCCATTATTATTACAAAGCAAGACCTATCGGTACTATCGCTAGTATCGATCTAAATGTACTATCACTACTTTCGATAGTTTAGACAATTTTCAAGTTCAACAATTGATAATCTACCTATCGATAGTTCGGCAACTCCGCCGCGTAGGCAATGTCGGCATGTTCAAAGAAAAAAATTGTCCGAGAGGAGTGATCTTATTTTTCTTGTTACATGTTGGTACCGAGGTACTAAAAACTAAGTTATTCGTGGTTTTAAATCTCATTGTTAAATCATCAGTAAAGAATTAATTAAACCTATCCTGTTCTGTGTACAATATTCATGTAACGGCTACGTGCTTACATAAGTACCTAGTAGACGGGAGCAACGACTTAACGTACCTTCCGAAGCACGGATCATTTTACTTTCGGACAATCAGGTGATCAGCCTGTAACGTCCCAACCAAAGGCCTTATAAACAGATTTTTGTGATATGTCCCCACCGGAATACGAACCCGGACCCTCCGCATCCCATCGCTCAACCACTGGACCACATAGGCCAAGAAGGTTCTAAGACATAATTAAAGGATCCTGGGACGCAAGACCTCCGAGTTAGGGCTTGTTTGATCTGTCTTGATGGATACTCGGACGTGAATAGCCTCACGGATCAAGGGCAACGCGCGCCAATAAAGTAGGCATTACGAACAGATACTAGGTATTTCTTTGAGTTGATAGGTATCAAGTGAAGTTTCCTGTCGCCAAATTCATAAAAAAATTAGATTTTTTTCAGTCCCATATTGTGTTTTAAGCTGCATAGAACGCACATTTAAAATAAACAAATAAAAATTACTAATTATTAAATTTTATCAATGTCATCAATAATAATAATAACGTATCTACAACTTCAGCTATGCGCAGGTGAATAGCCGGCGCACGGGTCAAGGGCAACGCTCGCCAATAAAGTAGGCATAAGAACAGATACTATTTCTTTCTCTGTCACTTGCACCATAAACATACTTCTCTCTCTCTCTCTAGTCGTCGGCTCGACTCGGCCGCGGCCGGTGCGTCGTCGGCGCCCTTAGTCGGCGCCTTTGATGCTTTGCGCTAACGCCGCCGCCGCGCGCTTCCGCTCAGTCGAATACTAAGCTTGACCCGAATCGCGTGATGTTTTTCGAGGATATTTTTTTCGTGTTTGTGAGTGTTTGTTTCATTCTGTAAATGAGTAGTGTCGACTATGATGATAGATCATAGACCATTTACTGCGCAAAAGTATGGAAGATTGTTGATGTTTATTAAAGAGCAAGGTGTTGTGTTTGTGAGTGCGTGTGATACCTACCTACCGCGGAGGAAACGCGATGTTGCATACCTACGTGACGTGACATGTTCTAGGGTACCTACCTAGGTACTTCATCCGAAGGAATAACAATTAAGGTAAGGCAAGAGTAGGGTTTTTATTGTTAATAAGTTAGGAACGTTTTAATAACTGGTAGGTAGGTACCGTGCGTGAAAAATCGTGGCAGTAGGTGTTCTACTTCAACAAACAACATTTTTAAACGTTGAACCACTAAGCATCTAAATACAAGAGAATGAAAACTCCTACCTAGATATCAACATCGTATCACGCACGCGTAACGTAGCCGCGCGTAAGTTTAGCGTCTGTGTGGCGCGTTGTTCGACTTACATTGCGGCACAGTAAAAATTGAAAATCTTAATTAAACATTTGCGACAAGAAAAACACCCACCATCATTTTTAGTACAATAAAATAGGCGTTCCATTTTTTTTTTCGTTACGATGTCACTAACACCCTGTATAATGTACCCACTTTAGGACTCTGTCGCACTAACATATTTGACATTTAGTGAGACTTACAGTTCAATTTGTCAAAAAAGTTAATGTGACATGGTGCCAAAGTGTATACATATTAATGCTCGTGACCGTAAGCTGGAGCACGCAAACTGAAATAAAGCATATATTATTATCCACTCTTGCCTCGAAACACCCCAAATTATATGTATCTGGGAACAATTATGCAGGAAGGGAATTCCATTCTTTAGCAGTTCGCATAATGAAGGAGGAAACGAATCTAGCGGTTCGAAAAGGAGGAATGTCGACCACATAATAATATGGATGGGATCCCTCTGTACACCGTGCCGATGGTAGAAAGTGTAAGTATTTTGTATGGAATTATCTAGTGACTACTATTACCGAACTGATATAAGGTCGATTCTTGTTCTCAAACCCCGCTTCTGGCTGGCATCCTAACACGCCAAAATTAAATACAAAACAAAATAAAAATTGCCTTGTGTTCGAGGGAAGTGGTAAATTTAGATCAGACCCTGGTGGGGAGCGGAGAGTTGGCATTCTGTACGTTGTATTATGCCTTATTCTATTTTAGGTAAGGACATATTATTATTAACTTAGGCCGCATGGAGGTCGCATATATAGGTACAATGCACCGATATCGCTTGTCGAAAATTATTTATTAAAAGTCACTTTGAAAGGAAGCGTGTTCTGAAAGTCTTCGAACAGCTGGAAGCTTCTTAACAACAAACTTGTATAATTGTGATACACGAGTAAGGAATCGGGAAAATCCGAAGAAATGCAGTTTTCCGATCAACAATACTGGGTATTTCCCTTTGAAATAGAAAATAAATTATGTAAGGCCATCCATTATGTTTTTTTGTAACTTAAAGAGTTACAGTTAGAGAGGAGGTTTAAGAGTTAGAGAGTTAGTTTTGTTATTGTTATAAGTCGCTTGGGTAGAATTAAATTGTTATATGAATTATAGGGGAATGGAAAACCTTAATAGAAAAAAGGGAAAAGTGAACATTGCATAACGTACCCCTAAAAATAAAAACCACATTACAAAGTTCCATTATTCTTTGGACTTTTGCAAAAAGCTTTGACTTTTCACTGCGAGAAATACTGATTCATTTTCCCGACGCATAAAAATGTTCGTGTACTCTTTAAGCCGTGTAGAACCATAATATGAGCAGAAAAAGGGGCACAAAATCCGCCTCGGAAAAGGGGAAAAGTGTTGTTTTTAAATACACTCGTTGCCCTAACGACCCTTTGCAACTAAAGGGGCACTCCAACACAGAAAAATCTTGTCATTATTTCTAAATATATTAACACTTTAATATAACCTTTCCTTTTCGGTGGATAAGAAAATGACTGATATAACTTAAAATAAAATTAGATGGTTTAGTCTATTTGGGTTCATTAGTTAAAGTCCAGTCTGAGAGACACTATTTATTTAATAATAAATTCGCGCACACGCATCCGATACAATAATAACAACACCACAGAAAGAGAGATAGAGCACAGACAAAATATTATGGCCGCGCACAGGCGCATAGACAAAAGATAATTGTTAAGGTTCTGATGAAAAAACCATAAAGTAGAGCAAATGTTATCTAAGAGTTTATACACACTGACATAAAATAATTATAAAATAAAGGAAATGCGCGGAGGTAATGATTACTGGTGGAAACGCCAGGGCAGGGTGCCTCTGGTCGCCCTGAGGGGACGGTCCAAAGAAGTGTCGATCTCTATAATGGTATTTACAGGCATTAGCACCATTATTCATTTTAATTTATCCGCCTAATTTAGTGTCTGTGTAAAAAAAGGTATATTGTATGAAGTTAGGAAGTTTACTCTGTGCTAATAGTACATATGGATTTGCTCCAGGTGATATACCTACACAGTTCCGTGTAAGGAGGTAAATGAAGCGTGTAATACGGTCTATCTGTTTACTCTGTAGGGGAAGGTATGCTCTGATGCATTGCTAACACAGCGTAAGTAACCTGAGTGGCTGACTGCAATAGGGTTGCCTACTTTTACACGATTCGCGCAATAAAGCATCAGTCTAAGGAGATTATAGGTACCAAATATGGCAAAAAAGAAACGACCTCAGTGGTCTAGTGGTTACAGCGTTGGTCTCTGGGTCTGAAAGTCTCGGGCTCCATCCCCGGTCGGGATATATCTCAATCTTCTTCTATCGTGTGGGTTGTGAGGTGAATAACCAGCCTCATCAACCCTACTACTAGATTACTATTGAGCTGCCAAAGGCCCCTGACATGGCTTATGTAACGACTACCAATAGTAATAGGTATCTCAATAGTAATAGTGTTTGGTTTGTAAACCCTTGAAGTTGATCGTCAGGCTGTCCGAAAGTAAGATGATTCGGGTTTCGAACGTGCCCTCTTACCCTATTTAAAACACTAAAGGAGTTCTGTAACACACGTAACCTGTAAAAGAATAAAGTTACTACGCCAGTGCGTAGAAAGAAGTGCGTACAGAACCAGTATTCTGTCAACAAGCATTCTATCAAGGTTCGGTACAATCGAAGGACGTTTGCCTCATTGGCAATATACTCCAAATGTCGACATTCGTATTCAAACAGTGCATTATTATTTTCTGGAATCTCAACGGACTTGGAAAAATGTATACTCTCAATACCTAGGGGATTTGTACTCTGGTAATTTCGATACGCATTGTTTGTGTTCGTGTTTCCTAAGTGACGTAACGTTTCAACGTGTTTTATTCTTTCAAACACATCGCCCTAGCCATTAACTACGGAATAATACTACGTATAGAACGGCAACTCTCCGCTCCCCACCAGCGTCTGAGCTAGCTTTACCTCACCCCCCCCCCCCCCTCCCCCTCGAACATAGTTTAGATTTATTCAAGTATTCAGGCAATAGAATAAGGAATAAGACTGCGTATAGCACGCCAACTCTCCACTCCCCACCAGCGGCTGAGCTAGGTTTACCTCACCCCCTCGGTTTTACTTTAGTCTTCAATAGTATAGGCGTGAGACGTCACACACACAGATGCGCGTGTACCATAATGACGATGTGTAGTGTCTGTGTAAAATGAGGTTGTTTGTATGAAGTGTTAGGGGTGTGTCCTAGCGTTATCCCGTTTTCACAGGGTCCGCTTACCTAACCTGAAGATTAGACAGATCCAGTTGTTTACAGAAACAAATGCCTGTCTTGCCTAGAAAATGTCAATACTATGAAATGTCAATACAGCAATGCTATGTCGTGATTTCAAAGATGCATTATAAACTATTGTTTTTACATATTTGCATATAAAAATGCCATAGTCAAAACTATACGTAACTAACTAACTATGTATTGTGTATTTGTGGTTCACACGATAGCACAGAAAGTTGTAATAGGCTAGTTTCCAACTAGTCAAATCAGTTACTATTTACTAAACGTCTAATTACGAAATTATTATGGAATTTGTGACGTCTTAGAGAAACGTGATAAAAAATGGGACTTTTAGTAGTAGTTTTTCTTGATTAAAATTCATACTTCAATAAGTTAAATAGAAATAAGAAAAAATAATTCGTTAGTTTTAGATCTGTCTTTATTAAACACTAATTAAACAAAATTTCATAATTTCACTTGAACCTTGTACACGGCCCAATGGTTATTTTTCTATTTTATTATAAAGTAATGAGTCTTTTTCGTGTGTTTTCTTTGGGTTGGTAGGCTTATTGTTAGAAATATAAAGATCTTGCAAACGGCTCAATCATTACTAGATATTTAGGTACACAAAACAAACCTTTTCAGATATTCAGCTGCGGATCCCTCGGATGGTATTCACTAATTAGGCGGACAAAAGAAGAATGCTGAACGCTTGTTGACGAAAAACAACGACCAATCAAGTAGTTGCGCTGCTACGTCGCAAGTAATTAATTATAAATAAATTTATATTTTCCCTTACCTGCTTGTTCAGCAAAATATCTCAAATCTAATATTTTGATTCGTCTAAGGAACATAAAGCCTAAAACAATTATGACATGACTGTCGTATTTCTACGTGCTTCGAAAGGTTTTTGCTCAACAAATGAAGAGCTAAGGGCCCTTCTCAAATGAGGTGATATTGATAAAGGAATCCAGCCAGATTCATAGCCGAAAACTTAATTAGAAATCGTCTTCCCGTTCACGACCAAAAATACTTTTTATTATTCCAGACCCATATTTACCGAGTAGGGCCCGGGGCTACCAGTTTGTCAGAACTACGACCTTCCTTTGTTTAGTCCCAGGCGGCTACATATATTACATACATACATAAACAGCCTATATACGTCCCACTGCTGGGCACAGCCCTCCCCTCAATCAACCGGAGGGTGTATGGAGCATACTCCACCACGCTGTACCGCGGGTTGGTGGAGGTGTTTTTACGGCTAATGGCCGGGACCAACGGCTTAACGTGCCCTCCAAAGCACGGAATCATCTTACTTTTTCGGACAGCCAGGTGATTCAAGCCTGAAAAGTCCATACCAAACAAAGGACAGTCTCACAAAAAGTGATTTCGACAATGTCCCCATCGGGAATCGAACTCGGACCTCCAGATCGTGAGCCTAACGCTCTAACCACTAGACCACGGAGGCTGTTTACCATTCGTATTATTACAGTAAAATATACTTAGTAATGTTGCTGGCAACACAAGTATAAAATAATTAATAATATTTTTTGCATGGCAATATTGTAGGGAATTGAATTGCCGACGCCTCCCGCGAAATTGTATTTTAACGATTACAACCACTTAATTAAATGGTGACAAGGAACAAACTGGTGTTTTGCAATTGGAAGTAGAACCCTTGGCCTCTCACCATCTACTACGGTCACGAGTACTAATATGTATATGTCACCGTAAAAGATTAAACACCGAAATTAGATTATAATCTATCTCGCGAGATTGTGAACTGTCGAATAATTATATAATCTAACGTTATTTACAATTTTACGGTGACATATACATTTTGAAACCATGTCACATTAACATTTTTGACAAATTAAACCGTAAGTCTTATTAAATGTCAAATATAATAGTGCGACAGGGTTCTAAAGTGGGTACATGATATTGCTCATGACTGTACGTACACCTACAGTCCACACACATTAAGAGTCGTACAAGTAAAATATAGGACATCTATATTATATAAATATATAAAAGGAGAAACTGACTGGCTGACATATCAACGCACAGCCTAAACGGCTAAACGTAAGCACTTGAAATTTGGAAGGGACGTAGCTTAGGTACCGTAGAGGTGCACTAAGAAAGGAATTCCCGAAATTCTCACGGGAACGGGAATTAGCGGGAAAATCCTTTTGTATGAAAAATCTAAACCGCTTAAGTTAGACGCTTGAAATTTGGCATGTAAGTACCTTAGTAAACTTAAAACTTAGTTACAACAGGATATTGCAAAATTCCCACGGCAACGGGAATTAGCGGGAAAAAACTTTTGTATGAAAAAATCTAAACCGCGTAATATAGATACACGCCACGCGGACGAAGTCGCGGGCAAAAGCTAGTAAAGAATAATACGTACCATATTAATGTACTGGGAACATTTCAGACGGAAAGCGGGAGTTTGTGTCAAATCCCGCTGTTTTTATGTGAACGGGTTATTTTGTGTCAAATGTGTTTAAAAGTGTCTTCATTTATTTTGTTGCTTTGATAGGGATTACAGCATGTTACATATGCCTACTATAAGACTATTGCCGACGCAGCAAACCCTTCGTTAGCGTTAACATCTAGATTGAGGACAAGCGACGACACGTTCCGCAGACTCAATATTATTTCCCCACTATTTCGACATTTACTTTTTGATGTATAATTTTAGATTGTCACTACTTATTCTTGTATCGAACAAGTTAGGTTCTTTTAGTTTTAGTTAATATAAGTTTAAATATTGTAATTTCAATTACTGAAATTAAATAGTTTTATAAATCATTTCGGTTTTTTTTCGATCCTCCGGCAGCAGCCTACGTAATTGGCGCAGTCGGTAGGATACTCACGAGTAGATCCGTGGGCACCATAACTCTTCGCACATCAAGAGTGATCGCCGCAAATCTCTCGGGTAGCTATTGAGCTCCGTTCCTGAGTATCCTGAATCTACGAACCAGCTGCCGCCAAGAGGAGAATCCAGACTTCGATTCAAGAGAGGAACCAGAGATGAGATATATGTGAGTACACTTGAACTGTTCTCGTGTTGCTTGCTATTTTTACCCCCTAGTTCTCTTTAGTTTTACACAATTTTTCATCCATCGAAAAATTCCCTCCCGCGGGAACCTGCATCTCGACAGGCTCGCCGCCACGTAGTAGATAGTAATAGGATAATAAATCTAAATTCATTAGGTAAGGATATAAAAATGGCAGTCGATAGAGATAATGTCTACAAAGCACTGCGCATGGTCCCGGAGTTTGATGGGAACCCGAATGTGCTCACAAGATTCATTAGAATCTGTGATCAGATAGTAATCGAATATATGAGCAATGATCCAGGTAGTGAATTAACTAACTCGTGTGTATTAAACGGAATACTTAATAAAATCACCGGTTCCGCAGCAAGCATTATCAACCCCAATGGGATTCCTGATAATTGGTTGGGTATTCGTACGGCGTTAGTTAATAATTTTTCGGATCAACGTGACGAGACAGCACTGTACAATGACCTCTCATTAGCAACGCAGGGTAATAGAACACCGCAGGAATTTTACGCGGAATGCCAAACCTTATTCAGCACGATAATGACTTACGTGACATTACATGACTCTATACAGACGACTATTGAGGCAAAGCGAACTTTATATAAGAAGGTCGCTATGCAGGCATTTGTTCGAGGGTTGAAAGAACCCTTAGGGTCCCGAATACGGTGTATGCGTCCCGAGACCATCGAGAAAGCTCTCGAGTATGTGCAGGACGAACTTAACGCTATGTATTTGCAACAGCGTAGTGATGTACCAAGGTCCCAATACAAGCAGTCCACCCCGTCTAATCAGAATTACCAAGCGCCGCCAATACCATTCAACTGGCCAGCCCCTATGGCACAACGCGCTATGCTACCCGCGCCTCAGCCGTTTAAATTCCACGTTCCACCAAATCAGCCGCAACTTCGTATGCCTACTCGTACGCAACAAATGTTCCGCGCTCTACCACCTAATTACAACCCCAATAGTAACGTGTTCCGGTTACCACCCAAAAATCATTCACCGCAAAACTTTCCTAAACCCATGAGTGGTGTACAGCATTTCGTCCCTAAACAGTTACCCCATACTATGATGACAGGACATGATTGGCGTAAATCAGGCAATCCACCACCAACAAGTTATTTTAAAACCCGCGAAATGAACATGAATGAGTGTGCAAGTCCCGACGATTCATATTACAATTCCGAGTACTACTGCGAACCTGAGTACGTTTACTACGCGGATTACGATAATACTTATCCCGTTGAATATGACACCAGTGCATATCGTTGCGATACGACAGACAATCAGCTGAGCGATGAAGGTCAACCACAGCCAGGCACCAGCCAGGTTGAGCAGGATTTTCAGACGGCTTCGATATTAAAAAAGCCAAAATAGAATTAAACTTGCAAACTCAACGTCAACAGCCGTACATAAAAATTTCAAATCCACCACTTAAACTTTTAATAGATACCGGTGCAAATCAATCTTTTATTAGTCCCGAAGCTGTTGAAAAATACTTTTCGCAGTTTCCTCTCAACTACGATCCCTTTGAAGTTACGAATGTTCACGCCACAAGTAGGAACGACTATTCTATCACGTTACCTTGTTTCACCGAATTCAATGACAACGATAGTATCAAGTTATTTGTATACCGTTTTCATGACTACTTTGATGGACTTATAGGATTGGACTTACTGACGACTTGGGAAGCAAAAATTGACTTAAAGCACGGTAATTTAGTTACGCGATCTGCTATAAATCCAATAAGAATGTACAATTCACATAATGTTAACCTTTATGAGGATATCATCCCCGCCGGTACTTCCAAATTGATTCGAATCCCCATTGATGCACCCGACGGTGACGTCATCATCCCACAGCAGGTAATTTGTAACTGTATGATTTACGAGTGTCTAACTACTGTATCTAATAACCGTGGCTATTTAGAAGTCGAAAATACAACGTCAAACGACATTATATTTTCACTCGATCACCCCGCCCGAGCCGAGTTGTTCAACGTAGAGTGCACGCGCACCACACAAGCTATGTTGCGCGAGCAGGACGTGGTATCGCGATTGCGTACGGACCATCTTAACGAAGAGGAAAAAGCTAATCTCACTACTCTTTGTTCCCGTTACGCAGACGTTTTTTATATCGATGGTGAAGCCCTAACTTTCACCAATAAAATTAAACATCGCATTAGAACAACTGACGAGGTCCCCGTGTACACGAAAAGCTATCGCTACCCATTCGTTCACCGACAGGAAGTTAGAGATCAGATAGCTAAGATGTTAGACCAGGGTATTATACGACCATCGGACTCTGCCTGGAGCTCACCCATCTGGGTAGTACCCAAGAAAGCGGATGCTTCTGGTAAGCAAAAATGGCGTCTAGTAGTCGATTTTCGTAAACTTAACGAAAAGACTATAGATGATAAGTACCCGATACCCAACATTGCCGATGTCCTTGACAAGCTAGGGAAATGCCAGTACTTTACTACCTTAGACTTGGCAAGTGGTTTCTATCAGGTAGAAATGGACCCGCAGGACATCCCCAAGACAGCCTTTAACGTCGAGCATGGTCATTTCGAATTTCTTCGAATGCCTATGGGACTTAAAAACTCGCCTTCCACCTTCCAACGAGTTATGGATAATGTCCTTAGAGGTCTTCAAAACGAGATATGCCTTGTCTACCTTGACGACATCATTGTGTTCAGCACATCCCTTCAGGAACACATGATTAACCTGGAAAAGGTTTTCCAACGCCTTCGAGAATCCAATTTTAAGATCCAAATGGATAAATCGGAATTCCTTAAACTTGAAACGGCTTATTTAGGTCATATCATCAGTAGTGATGGCATAAAACCTAACCCGGACAAGATTTCAGCCATACAGAGGTATCCAATCCCAAAAACCCCCAAGGAAATTAAGCAGTTCCTAGGTCTTCTCGGTTATTACCGTAAATTCATCCCCGACTTTGCTCGCATAACAAAACCTTTTACCCAATGTTTAAAAAAAGGTAGAAAAATCACGTTAGACTCCGACTATGTTAACTGCTTCGAGAGATGTAGAACTCTTCTCACTAATGACCCCATACTTCAGTACCCTGACTTCAATAAGGAGTTTATACTGACCACAGATGCTTCAAACGTAGCTATTGGAGCTATATTATCCCAAGGGCCTATAGGATCGGACAAGCCCGTGTGCTACGCTTCTCGCACTCTTAACGAGAGCGAAATGAATTATAGTACCATCGAGAAAGAACTTCTTGCCATAGTTTGGGCTACAAAGTACTTCCGACCATATCTCTTTGGACGTAAGTTTAGGATACTGACTGACCACAAACCACTCCAGTGGATGATGAATTTAAAAGAACCAAATTCACGCCTAACTAGATGGCGACTAAGACTTAGTGAGTACGACTTCACAGTTGTATACAAGAAAGGCAAGCACAATACTAATGCCGACGCCCTTTCTCGTATTGAGATCCATAATGAGGAGGTTGAGTCCTTAATTAAGGAAATTGAGGAGCTCAGTTCACTCCTAGGCAACCCTTCTGAAAAACCACCGACTCTAGCTGACTCATCGACTAACACCGTACATACTGCTAACGAACATCCCATCTTAGAAGTCCCAATTACAGACGAACCCCTTAATAAGTTTCACCGACAAATCCGTTTCACTGTAGTTAGTGACGTTAAACGTAAACCGGTAATGACTAAGCCATTCGACACTCACACGAGTGTAGCTGTTCAATTGTCCGAATCAAATCTAGAGAACGATGTAGTTAACGCTATAAAAGAATATGTCAACCCTAAAGTCAAAACCGCAATCTTAATAAATCCACCCTTAGCCATGTACTCTATCATCCCGATCATCCAGGACAAGTTCAAAAGTTCTTCTATGAACCTTGTTTTATCCAAGGTTGAACTGGAGAACGTCAAGGAATATCTTCGCCAACAAGACATAATTCGCCATTACCATGACGGTAAGACTAACCACCGTGGCATTCACGAGTGTTATCTCGCTCTATCACGAAGATATTTCTGGCCTAAAATGAAGGAGCACATAACTAAATTTATTAACGAATGTACAATATGTGGACAAGCTAAATACGATAGGAATCCCATTAGACCACAATTTAATCTAGTACCTCCAGCTACAAAACCGTTTGAGATAATTCACATGGATTTATTCACTGTGCAAAGTGAAAAATACGTAACTTTCATCGATGTTTTCACGAAGTACGGACAAGCGTACCATTTACGTGACGGCACAGCTGTTAGTATCTTGCAAGCGTTACTGTTATACTGTACTCATCACGGTCTCCCTATGACTATAATAACTGACAATGGAACTGAATTCACCAACCAACTTTTCTCTGAATTTACCCGACTTCATAAGATAAATCATCATAAAGTTCTTGCCCACTCCCCAAATGACAATGGTAACATAGAGCGTTTCCACTTGACTGTACTTGAACACCTCAGAATATTAAAATTGCAACATAAGGACGAGCCAATTGTCAATCTTATGCCATATGCAATTATCGCTTACAATAGCTCTATACACTCTTTTACTAAATGCAGACCGTTTGACTTGCTGACTGGACATTTTGACGCACGTGATACCCTCGACATGGATCTTACGCAACACTTATTGCAACAGTACACGCAAAATCATAAAGAGCAAATGGAAAAAGTGTATGAAATAGTTAACGAATCTTCACTTGCTAATCGTACCGCGTTAATAGAGAGCCGCAATAAAGACCGCGAGCCCGAAGTAGAATATTCACCGCAACAACAAGTTTTTATTAAAAATCCTTTCGCGAGCCGACAAAAAACCGCACCGCGTTATACCCAGGACACTGTTCTCGCCGACTTACCCATACATATTTATACCTCGAAGAAACGTGGCCCCGTGGCTAAATCGCGCCTGAAACGTGTTCCTAAATTGTTACAGAATTCCGCTGTTACTGGTGATCCGTCTGACTCGACCTCAAGAGATAAGACTTGAAAGCCTTGACGATGGACCTGGACTTTTACCTTACAAACTTGGAGCTACTAGACTGACAACCCATTACCATACTTTCCTTCAATACGTACAACTGGACGAGATTGAAAACAAAATTAATCTGTTACAGGCTCAATTACTTACCTACAATTCGCGACTTAGTAACGACACTTACCTTCTATACGAGTTACAAATAACTTATCTTACGAGTAAGCTTGGCAAAGTATTAAGTCAGTTAAGATCATTAGAACCAAACCGCGCTAAAAGAGGTCTTGTAGACAGCCTGGGCTCTGTAATAAAAAGTATATCTGGTAACTTAGACTACACTGACGCTTTGAAATATAATAACGCTATCAATTACTTACAGAAAAATCAAGATAAAGTTGTATCCGAGTTAAATAATCACGTTAGTTTGAGTAAAGAATGGATGTCACGACACAGCAGTGCATTAGCCCAGCTGATTGAGAACCAAAATAAAATTAATGCCACTTTAGAGTTACTCTTGGACAAGGAAACCTATAGAGAAAGTAGTTTAATTAAATATGCGAAATTTGCCCAAATTTTAGAAATAGTCACTGAAAATGTAGAGGACCTTATGTCAGAAATAATTAGGTTGGAAAATACGTTAGCTTTTATTCGTGCCTCTAGCACGCATCATTCTATGATAGATGTAGAAGTGTTAGAAACTATGATACGTAAATTAAAATTAATTTATAATAAAGATCAAATTTTAAACTTAGAATTGAGAGAATATTACGATATGATTAAACCTGGGTTTTATTACATAGATAGGCAAATAGTTATCATTTTTAGATTCCCTATAGTTTCAAAAAGTACTTATGACTTGTATAGACTCTCTATAGTGCCTAATAAAAAGCACTTAGCTCTCATCCCCTCTTATCCTTTCATAGCAATCAATACTGAGAATAAGTTCGTGTACATAGAGGCAGAATGCCCGAAGTTAAATAACTGGTATCTCTGCGAGGAGAACATTAACCACCAGATTCGCACCAAGTCTGACTGTATACAACATCTCATTACTAATCAAGCTCTGGAGAATTCCTGCCACTTTACAGAGGTATCACTATCCAGAGAAGCCATGGAGAAGCTCGATGACCAGCACTACGTCGTGTCCTTCCCACAACCCACGAAAGTACGCCTAACCTGCGGAAGAGAAGACATCAACTCACTGCAGGGAAGTTATCTCGCTACTATCCCCGTCAACTGCTACCTGCGAACACCGGAGTTCACTATTACCAATGATAACGATGAGATAAAAGGCCAGCCTCTGAAACTTATGAAGATACCATATGATGAAGAAAAACGCCCTACCACTACATCTCATATTAATCTCCACTCTATTAATCTCAAGGGATTGCATGAGATAGAAGATAGGATCATGATGGAGGCTCCTCTTCAACTGGAACGAGCGCAACCAAACGCCCTGTATCACACCACCATACCCTTCTACATCGTGATATTAAGTGCAGGCGCACTCACCCTCTACATCGTGTTACGTCGCTACCGGCTATGGCATCATAAGACGATTGAGGATCCAGCATCGCCAGCCCCTGGACGACATATTTATGAAAAACCTGGAAATAAGAAACAACTTCAAACCCTGGAGAACGTCCCCGCAACATTTTCACTGAACGTACTAAAATAGTTGCTCATCTTAGGGGGGAGGTGTTACATATGCCTACTATAAGACTATTGCCGACGCAGCAAACCCTTCGTTAGCGTTAACATCTAGATTGAGGACAAGCGACGACACGTTCCGCAGACTCAATATTATTTCCCCACTATTTCGACATTTACTTTTTGATGTATAATTTTAGATTGTCACTACTTATTCTTGTATCGAACAAGTTAGGTTCTTTTAGTTTTAGTTAATATAAGTTTAAATATTGTAATTTCAATTACTGAAATTAAATAGTTTTATAAATCATTTCGGTTTTTTTTCGATCCTCCGGCAGCAGCCTACGTAATTAGCATAGAATTTATGTTTGTTTAAAATTCACTTGTTTATTTTTAGCTTTGATGTGATACTCGTAACAATTCCATAAATTTGAAAATTCTGATATCGCTCGCGTGATCGCAATAAAATAATATACATTAATGGTTATCCTTAAGCCTAGGTACGCTGGATTCAGACCTGCAAATAGTATACAGGATGTTAGTGACATCGTAACGAAAACTTTGAGGGATGATTCAGACCATGATTTTGAGTTGATATCAAGTGAAATTTTCTGTCGCAAAAGTATGGAATTGAAAATAATTAAAAAAACACAAAAACATGAATTTTCCGACAGGAAATTTTATTTGATATCAACTCAGTATCATGGTTTGAATCATCCCTCCTACAGACCCTCCTACAGGCCTAGTATGCTATGTAAGCGCGACGCAACGCAAGATAAAATTTAATAGGATCCTTAGTACACGCGACTACCGCGATTTTTTCATAACGTCGCACTCCAAATCTGTCTATCTGTCTGTGTGTGTCTGTCTATCTTTATTGTATACTGCTTATAGGGAAACCAAAAAAGAACAAACAGATACCTATTCACATAAGAAATGATAAAATTGTTAGTTTTTAACAACATTTGCATGACACACGTATTGTATTCAAGTCGCAAACAAGTCGATGCGTGAACGAGAAACCTTAACTCATCTGTCAAATTTGACAACTCGCGCTTTGACATTTACTCGCACTACTCGCGCGCCGTTAGCGTGGTAGGCCTGTGGTCTCTTTATCCCACCTACACGCGCGAAGTTTTGTTATTAAACCACTGATAAAGTTTCAGGGGGGAAACTGCGTAGTATCGCGGGCAACGTGTTTGTAGGTAAATGACGTATGGTGAACGTGCGCAATTGAATGTTGTGGAAACAATTTCTATAGATTTGTATTTCCCTATAGTACAGCTTTAGATGCTCAATAATAGGCTAGTTTCTAACTAGTCAAATCAGTCACGTTACTACGGAATTTGTATGAAAAGTAGCTGATGACGTCATAGAAAAACGTGACATAAATCGCACTTATTATTACAGTTTTCTTTTTTAAAATTCATAAATAAGTTAAATAGAAAAAAAATAAAACGTTTTTTGTCACCTATAGATCTGTCTTCATTTAGAAATCATTAATTTAAAAACATATTTTTGACCTAGAAAACACCTAATTATAAACCGAACGTACGGACGCTATATTATGCAGGGTTCCGTGCCATTGACAAAAATGGGACTACCCTGCATGTTTTCTAGTTTTACGGCTTTTGTGGTGTAATGGCTACACTTTATGTCGACCAAACCAAAGGACATACGTTCGATTCCTATTTAGATCCATTTATTCAATTATCCTTTCTTCTGGATTCTATTAGATTTCCTTCGTTTAACCTTCTAATTGCATGGATAACAGACATTACATAACATAACATAAATAGCCTATACACGTCCCACTGCTGGGCACAGGCCTCCTCTCAATCAACCAACAGACAACATCAACAACCATAGACATTATGCACCTTTTATCTTTGTATTTGGGTATAATTGCTAACCTATAACAGCAAAATCTTATATGCCATTTGCCCCACTCCATTAAATAAAAAAAAAATTGAATTGAAAATACATTTTAATAAAATATTCCAGCGTAGTTACAAGGAAACTAGTTCATTTCAGCCGTTAAAAAGAGGAACCAATCTCGCCAACATTTCTATTCGAATTTACCGGGAATCTAGATTTCTACTAGGAAAAAGGTTTTACTAACCTAGTGGTGCTAATTCCTGTAAATGTCATCTAATTTTATTTTAAGTTATATCTGTCATTTTCTTATCCGCCGAAAAGGAAAGGGACGGGTAATCGACAAGCATAAAATTTATGGAACACACGTCAATTTTAAGCACAAATCTAAACCAACCGTCTAAAAATTTTACACCCGTCAATAACCCGACATAGTTAAGTAGACAGCACGTCAAACGGATTGCATACCAGCGACGTACCTTTTGATTCGCCCGGGTTATTCATTCATTTACTCATTCTTCCTAAAATTAAGAGCTGTGAATCCTTTTCGACGGATATGAAAATGACGGATATAACTTAAAATAAAATTAGGCGGTGTCTGCAGGAATCGGGGCCATTCTAGGTTTAAGCACAGAATTGACAGTTGTAACAATAAAATACTTATGAAATATGTTGGATATGGTAGTTTATCGCTTAACGATAATCGTCATCCAATTGTTTTTTTATTAAGAACATTTTTAAATATTTTATTTTTACAAAATAAGAATGCGTTTAAAACACGGGCGGCCATGATTGAGTTTCATGTGACGTCACAATTCACAAATTAAACAACAACTATCTGTCAGGTTTCAAGAGGATTTCAAGTTACACTGTTCGGCAGTTTCTTTGTTTGTTGAAATGTGACGTCACTTGGCGAATGATATGTGACCAACCGTTTTCGCGCGGAATTTAAAATAATTGAACAATAATAATGTTTTTTTTTTATTATATAAAGCTTTTTCGAGAAAATAAAATATTTTAAGAGGTATTATTATAAGCATCTGTATTTTTAAATATTATTTTTAAAATACTTATACGAAAATTGTCAAGTAGCCAATTCATAACAGAGTAAGAAGTAAGTACCTCCATTTTCCATAAGTCCATTTCACCATAAGTCTAGAAAAAAAATACAACCTCCAAAGATTGGAACTGATATTATTCACTCTGAAAAATATCGAACAAAAGAGTTCCTTAGCAACAATAAAAAAGTAACAATGAATTTATTCACACCTTACAGTTTGGAGGTCTTTGTGATGCCTAAGGTCAAACAGTTGCCGGGTCCTTGTAGGCACGTGACTTGGGTGAATTCCGGACCTCTGGAATAGGTCCCGTATTGCACTATGCATATAGATGGGGGACCAATGGGGACCTAATTTTCGGAGGCGTTTCGAGACGGTCGTAAAATGGGTCGGATTTTATATTTAAGTAAGTAGTATTATAGTTAAGTGGACCTATTTGTGCATTGGAGTTGTTTTTCTAGACTTATAACTGTGTCCTGTGGTACACCGGATTACTTCTCAATCGGGGAGCGTCGCCAGTTCGAACCCCGGCACTGATATTGCACCAATGAGTTATTAATTTATCTTAAGTGCAGTTTTGACTAACGCAGTTGACTCGATCATTATAGACGGCAATACGGCTCAACACCTATCACGTTTGCAGAAAGCTCGGTGAGGTGTGGTACTTATTTCATCTTGGAATGAGTACGTCTGACTGACTACGCCAACTGAGATATAAAGTCGAACTTTTAATCAGCTGCAGTAAACTGACGTTTCAAAATGTCATTTCGTAAAATAATGTTGCCAGCCTAATCTCAATAGAGATGTGATAGATTAAAGATCTAATCGTTCCACAACTAACTCATAATACTTAATTTACATAGATTAAGTCATACTAACATCAATATGGACCATAGTAGTTCGAAATAAATTATTTGATTAAATTTTGATTTAATTCTATTTTAATTATTCATGTATTTCAAAAGCAAAACCAAACTGATCATTCATTGAATGATTCACTCACTCACTTAGTTACATCCCAATTTATTTTTCTTCAAAAAGCGGCAACCCACAAAACGTCATTTTACTGAAGCTAAAAAAAAAAAAGGTTGACTTTAGTCGTGAGCTTATAAATGTTATGTTATCTGTTCTTTTGATTTACAAACATACTTAGGAATATTTAGTGTCGTAATCCCCAATGGTATGGGCACAGCTACAATGCAGACAAAAACGATGTTACGCAACGGTTTGATTAAATAACGGTGGACACCCTTGAAATAGATTTAGCTTTCCCCATTTCATGCACGTTTGTTCGCAGGCTACCTAGGGTACGTCATTCGCACTCGCAACATGCAAACATGACGCGATAAAGCCTTTATTTTCATCTAAATCGATAAAACCGGGTACACAAATTGCATATCGCCTGTTGCAATATGCAATATCGCGCAAAAACAGCCTTTATTGGCAAAAACAGCCAATAAAATGCGTTTGTTGTATTGTAGCCACCCCTAAATATTTATTTAATTTTCTTTTTAGTATTTGTTGTTAAAGCGGTAACAGAAATACATGATTTCTGAAAATTTCAACAGTATAACTACCACGGTTTTTCAGATACAGTCTGGTGAAAGACAGGTGGACGGACAGAAAGACAGCGAAGAATATGTGATAGGCCAAGACACTGCCACGTAAGTCACCCGTTTTCCAAACAGCCAAGTTGCAAACAATTATGACGAAATCGACAGTGATAGTGATAAAAATAATTATTATATACGTCACTGTCGATTCTCATAATCGTTTGCAACTTGACTGTTCAGAGATCGCGTGTCTTAAAATTGTAGTGTCATGGGTACGAATTCTAATGAATTCGACTTTATGAGTTTGAATTCATGTTTGGATCATAGTAATTGGGTAGCTTCCTAGGTCAAAGATAAATTATAAAATCCTGATTACTAAGGGAGGTATTAATAAACGAATCTCAGCTGAGACTGCCTTCAAGACCATGCCCAAATATCCCCATGCTAATGTCCCTGTTTTTATATGAGAACGGACACATTGACACGATCTTGAGAGCAGTCTCGAAGATGAGGTTAGTTTATTAATACCGCTTTAAATAAAGACAGATCTAAAAGTGTCAAAAAACGTTTTATTTTTTCTATGTAACTTATTTATGAATTTTAATAAAGAAAAATATAATACTAAGTGCAACATTTTGTCACATTTTTCTATGACGTCACAGGTTGCTTTTTCATACAAATTCAATAGTAACATATAAGTAGCATAATTATAACGGTCTCCGTGGTCCAGTGGTTGAGCGTTGGGCTCACGATGCGGAGGTCCCAGGTTCGAATCCCGGTGGGGACATATCACAAAAATCACTTTGTGATCCCTAGTTTGGTTAGGACATTACAGGCTGATCACCTGATTGTCCAAAAAGTAAGATGATCCGTGCTTCGGAAGGTACGTAAAGCCGTTGGTCCCGATTACTACTTACTGATGTAAGTAAGTAGTCGTTACATGAGCTATGTCAGGGCCTCTGGCGGCTCAATAGTAACCCTGACACCAGGGTTGATGAGGTTGGTACTCCACCTCACAACCCACACGGTAGAAGAAGAAGTAGCATAATATATATTATAAAAGTAAGTGCGCAATTCTTTTTCTTTTTGACATTTGTTTGCATTATGCACTTACTTTTATATGCGCAAATGTCAAATAGCAATGTTGCATTTTTAGATGAATTGCTTCGATGTGGCCTTTTTAACCCCCCTGATCATAAATGCTTCAACGTGGTCCATTCTAGGATTTCGATCATATCAAAGGCCGCGAATTACAATTTGTGGCTGAGTCATAACTCTCGGCTTAAGTGTATACATTTAAAACCCTTTTACTAAAGAAAGTGTATAACATTACGTTCCCGAAATCGTTATTCTTGGGAAACTTTTGAAATATGTTGTTACAGTGAAATTTCCTGACTTTGATAAATGATGTTTGTGCTTTGCACGTAATATAAATGTGTGTAAGTAGGAACCGCGATAGAAGTTTCAACGTCAACCAGAAATGAAGATGTAAGCGTATTAATATAATATTATGTCATGGCCAGATCGTAAAATTGATCATTTCATGATGTGTTCATCCATTTCATGAAATGTAAATTTTTCATGAAATGGCCGACTTAACTTGACCATATCATTAAAACGTCAAAGTTTAATGATATATTAATCAACATTTGGTTATATCGTTAATGTAGGCGGTGTCCGTGCTATGTGGTGTAATAAAAATGAGAATAGTCTATTAATTTCTTAGGTTCAAAATTATGTACCTATTCGATATGGATTACAATTACATTGATTCATCGATTATAATATCAATCAAGTTTTAAATATAATCGACACCAGCGCCGCTATCGGTGGATAATGTTACTAATTTTACGATATGATTGCCAACGTTTGGCCATATCATGAAGTAGTCATGCGTTTAGTTGCTCATATCGTTAAACATTTTGTTTTCATTGATCTGGCCAAACTACAATTATGATGTGGCCAATGAATGATATTCTATTTCATGAAATACGACTAGTTCATGAAATGATCGAGCACATCATGAAATGATCAATTCTATGATCTGGCCACGACATATAATAATAATAATAATAATCGTTTATTTTCAGATTTACAATCCATAGTTGTTAGTAAAAATGCAGTCTTAACCTATTGTTAGTAGAAAACACAAAATAAGTTAACGATTGCCAGATGTGTGCAATCGCATCCACCGCGCGAACATAGGCGCGTCCCACCTGCCGATCAGCACACTCAGGATACTGTTCGAACTCTTACACATTCGATTTAGGGTCATATACATATAATATAGCGATTCAAAGGTTTTTTTTAAGTGATATGGCGGGACACCTGATGGTAAGGTGATCACCACATATGTACATTTGAAGCACCCGGGTTATTCCCTATGTGTTGCCGACCTTTAAGTCATTTTCACTCCTTTTTTGAACTTACTATGATGATGATGTGATCCAGTCGGTTTCTTCACAATCCCGATGGGAAAAGGGTACAAAAAAGTTTGTGATCCTAATTTTCACAGGCGGGAAACTAGAGGCATTATAAGGAAAATACGTAAACCACCTTAAGAGCGAGACAAAAAGTGAGTTCTAACTACATACTCAGAGGTCAGCTAGACACGCACCATCAGCATCTGGGTAGGACGGAAGCTGTGTAGCTGATCAGCCTAGCGGCCGGAAACTCATTGGTTTACAGTTTCCAGAGAAGCTTCGAAATAATGTAGTATACTTACAGAGCACCCGAGTGCGTTGAATTACAAAACTTCACAATTTTTTCTTGGTTAAATCATCGTCTTGCAACTAATATTTAATTTTTACTTATATGTACCGTAGTATGTATATATCTATAGTATGTGTTATATATATTTAGTATGCAATATATGATTGTGTATGTATATATACAATGAGTCTATTATTTTATTTTACTTATTTGCGCACTACACTGCAGCTGTACAAATGTACCTTATCCTTTGCCGAAGGTTGTCTGGAAGAGATCGCTCTTAGCGATAAGGCCGCCTTTGCCCACCTTAGAATAAGTTTATCCTGTAAATGTTTTGTTGTGTGTAATAAAGTGTTTTATTATAATTATTATTAAATCTTGTAATTTGACACTCTTCTTCTTCTATCGAGTGGGTTGTGAGATGGAGTACCAACCCCATCAACCCTGGTGTCGGGGTTACTATTGAGCCGCCAAAGGCCCCTGACATGGCTCATGTAACAACTACTTACTTACATCAGTAAGTAGTAACCGGGACCAACGGCTTAACGTGCCTTCCGAAGCACGGAATCATCTTACTTTTTCGGACAATCAGGTAATTCAAGCCTGAAAAGTCCTTATCAAACAAAGGACAGTCTCACAAAGTCTCAAAAATTTGACACTGACGAACAATAATAAAGAATTATAATTTTAGTAAGCTTTCATTTAGTAGTTGCGCAATAGAAAATCTGGATTAGTAAATAGGCGATCCCCCGCTTACGTAAGGATCTGCCATTGCGTGTTACGTGGGTATTAGGGCAATTTCAAAAGAAGTAACAGCCAATTTTCAATCAAAAGTTCTTTATAATTCGATAAAGTCACTTTAAAATTTGAAGCATAAAATAATATGTCTGTCTGAAGCATAATGTACGCTTGTACTTTGTTTTTGGTGGATCTTATTGTAGGTTTGTCTCATCACATCATCATCATCAGCCGTAAGACGCCCACTGCTGGGTATAGGCCTCCCCCAAGGATCTCTACGACGATCGGTCTTGCGCTGCTTCACCAGATCGTCGGTCCACCTTGTAGCGGGCCTACCCACTGAGGTTTGTCTCAGATGACATTAACTACTTGACCGGACAAATGGGGAGCGCTGACGGCTCTCACCCGGGAGGGCTCTCACTTGGGTCTGCCACATAAAAACTGCATCCAAGCTGCAATGTTGTACTTGACTCCGTTAGCAATGAGATGTTTGTAAACCATTTTGCTTAGGAACTCTGAAATCAAATCAAATATTCTTTATTGCACACACAAACACGAAAGATTTTAAAACATACTTACACAAGAGAGATTACAGCACAAATTGAATTTAAAATCTGCTTTGATCTAAAATAAATTAAGAATTTAACTGCCTGCGGCATAATTTTTCGATTTTACTTTTGCAGGAATTTTCTTGTGATTTTTTGGCGATTAGGACACTTTTAGGTCAGCTGTCTTATTTTTTCGTATCGAGTGAAAAAGCTCCACATTTATCCAGCCTAGTAGCATCCTATGACCGGCCTTTGCGAAAGTTGCTTAACTTCAACAATCGCAGACCGAGCGCGTTTACCGCTGCGCCACCGAGCTCCTCCAACCCTGTAGGTACCGAACCTATCCGCCCTGTAGTTCCGGGAGCAAGAATAGGGCTACGGTACCCCCTGCCTGTCGTAAGAGGCGACTGAAAGGGGACACTGGGGATCGTGAGTGATAAGGGCGGGGGCCCGAACCACTCAACACACGATCTCCGGGATGGACGGCAATGCGATATGGCCTCGCATCGCCGTAAAACTGGGATGGCGTAGGGGTGGGGATCTACCCCGGGACGCGCTTTAGTGAAAGCAAGTGCGAGGGGAGCACCGGTGCGTTCGACAGAGATCCCGGAGCTCCCCGACATGCACAGCAGAGGTCCATCGGAGGGGTTTTAGTCGGTAGGAGTCCGACATAACTTCGTCGCTCCCCCTGGGTGGCGAGGTATCCATGAGGATTTCCCCTTCGTTACCAAAAAAAAGAAAAAAAAAGGTACTAGCGATGGGTCGTTATCGGTTTTTGAGATAACGTAACGTAAGCGTTATGTGATTTCCAATAACTAGTTTCTTAACTAGTGATTTTTATAACTAGTTATTTTCACAACGTTCTGAAGCAAACGTGATAATTGTAACGTAAAATCGTTTGGTTAGGTAGCAGTATAACTTAATTCTTCTTCACGCACACGTAATTTTGTTGCGATCCTTTTTTTTTTTTAGGCGCTTTTTACATTACTCGTTTTACTCCTTTACGTTGTCAAAGCTATGTGTAAGGTGGTCAATGTAAAACGTCGTTTTCATCTTGTCATTACGAATATTGTAAAACCAGTGATTTTGCGTGAGTAGTGAAAGTAGCCAAACATCGACGCTATGCCTTAAACATAAGAGTGAATTCGATTTAACTTTATGGCGTTGTGATTAAAAGAGTTATTGAAGACTGATGCCTATTTCGATCGTTTAAATGGCGTTATGAATATCACTAGTTTTTGTTGTAGTGGAAAACGAGTGATCACTGTTCGAGCTCGTAACTGCATATATAACCAGTTATGGTTAATAACGCCCATCGCTAAAAGGTACCGAACCTATAATAATGTAATCTATTTATTAGTCTATTTATTCGGGAAAAAGGTCATCCCATACGTGGTCAAACATGATTCCTTCAATATTTGCATTAATATGACTATCCTAACAACGAGGGACATTGCGGCGTGATTTGAAACGTGACCGTGGAATATTTTGACGTCATTGTAACGTAAGCATCCTGCATTTCATTTTCTCTGACGTAAGTTAAGCCCAATTAACATTATAGTGTTTAGCAGAAGGCCTAGTATACTAACTTCGCGAGTAGAGCGAGTAAATGTCAAAGCGCGAGTTGACAAATTTGACAGACGAGTTAAGGTTCCTAAATAAACTATAACTATATACTATACAGGGTGTTAGTGACATCGTAACGAAAACTTTTAGTGGTGATTGAGGCCATGATTCTGAGATGATATCTAGTGGAATTTTCCGTCGCAAAAGTATGGAATTGAAAATAATTTAAAAAAACACAAAAAAATTCAGGAATGTTCAGACTGAAAATTCCACTTGATATCGACTCAGAATCATGGTCTGAACCACCCCCCTCAGTATTCGTTACGGTGTCACTAACACCCATACCAACTTGTGTGGCTACCGTATGTACTTGTGTGGGGTGTAAGTGACATCGTAACGAATACTGAGGGGGATGATTCAGCTGATTATTCTGAGTTAATATCAAATGGAATTTTTCATCGCAAAAGAATTGAAAATAATTTAAAAACAAAACTAAAAAAAATCATGAATTTTGCGACGAAAAATTCCACTTGATATTAACTCAGAATCATGGCCTCAATCATCCCCCTGAGTATTCGTTACGATGTCACTAACACCCTGTATATACTTGCTACTTGCCTGTAATTTGTCATCGTCATCCCCATCATTCTTCTACTCTCACGGCACGTCGGGATACCATCCTCACCACTCATCGTGCCGCAGTATGTTGTTCATTCGCCATCCTTGAAGGATGATAAGACGATTATAAACCATATTCTGGCTCCGAGAATTCCTTCGCAAATATTATCATTGTAAAGGTTTTCCTTATATTGACCAAAAGGATAAACAAAGCTGGCTTTAATACTTCTTAGTGAGAAAGGATTGAGTGCAATATCCTTTTATCTGTTTTTCGCATGTTTACACAGTAGCATAGAATAAGGAATACTACGTATAGAACGGCAACTCTCCGCTCCCCATCAGCGTCCGAGCTAGGTTTACCTCACCCCTCACCCCCCGTCAGTCTTACTTTAGTCTTCAATCATATTGTGTCAGAGTTCAGACGACACACAGATGAAAGAAAGAAAGAAACATTTATTACTTCGGGACACCACAGACACAGACAGACAGTACATTACATTTAACACAGGACAGAAACCACACGGAATCAATAAGTACCAGACAAGAAAAAAAAAATATCCAAAACAAAAAGAAAAACAAACCAAAATCATAAAAACAACACGCACGATGCACGTATTGAAGTGTGTTCCATAATTAAAATTTGATGTTGATTACCCGTCCCTTTTCTTTTCGGCGGATAAGAAAATGACAGATATAACTTAAAATAAAATTAGATGGTTTCTACAGGTTTGTTGTATGAAGTGTGAGATATTAGGTACCTACACGATTTTGGGTTATTCTCATTTATAGGTAGGTAAGTATTTGGTGAAGGTCGCGGGAAGCCGCGGGATGCGGGCAGCGCAGGACCGATCGTCGTGGAGATCCTTGGGGGAGGCCTATGCCCAGCAGTGGGCGTCGTACGGCTGATGATGATAAAGTATTTTCGAGCAACCTTCGGATATGAGCCTGGCTAGATCTAGAGATAGTGTTTTTGTAAAAAAAAAACAACATTATTCTATTCTCCGACGCAAATCTAAAAATAAAGTATACTTAGTTACCTTCCCCGATTCCTGCAGACACATCCTAATATAATTTAAAATAAAATTAGATGGTGTCTACAGGAATTAGCAGCATTTCACATGTAAAAATATCTTATTTTTATGTCGTCGTATTTCACATGTAAAATATCTTATTTTTATGTCGTCGTAGGTATATAAATCGATATTTAGTTAGATACTTTACCGTAATAGCGCTCCCCATTTGTTTGGCCAAGTAGTTAATGCCGTCTGAGGCAAATGGGGAAGTAACGTCAAGAAAAAAACAAGATAAGTATCTCTACTTACCGTCCGTCGGACGCAAGATAAAACTCTTATAAGCAGAATAAGAAACCTATCTATATTCTATATACAGGGTGTTAGTGACATCGTAACGAATACTGAGGGGGATGATTCAGACCATGATTCTGAGTTGATATCAAGTGGAATTTTCCGTCGCAAAATTCATGATTTTTTTTTAGTTTTTTAAAATTATTTTCAATTCTATACTTTTGCGATGAAAAATTCCACTTGATATTAACTCAGAATAATCAGCTGTTTCATCCCCCTCAGTATTCGTTACGATGTCACTTACACCCCGCACAAGTACATACTGTACCCATACAAGTAGGTATGGGTGTTAGTGACACCGTAACGAATACTGAGGGGGATGATTCAGACCATGATTCTGAGTTGATATCAAGTGGAATTTTCAGTCGGAAAATTCATGAAAATTTTTGTTTTTCTTTTTATTATTTTCTGTTCCATACTTTTGCGACGGAAAATTCCACTTCATATCATCTCAGAATCATGGTCTCAATCATCCCTCAAAGTTTTCGTTACGACGTCACTAACACCCTGTATTTTTTAAAATTACGTAACATTTCGAACGTAACATTATTTGTATGGGTCTAGAGAATTTTTTGTCTAAAAATATTCCTACTTGCCTACTACTACTACAAAAGACCTTTCAAGGGCCTAAACTCCTAGAAAACGTGACTATCAGCATGGCATTGACATTGTCGTTCGGAAATAGACAAGAAACACACGTTTTGTACATGCACCAGAGTCCATTTTAACCTGACCTCTTACTACATACAAAAAAATTCCACAAAAGAGCTCAATAAATACTGGCGCGTGGCGTTATCACCGACTATTTAATGAAGATCTCTCATTAGGAACTATAAGTGTGATGGTACAGGTCAATGATGTTGGACGTGTACCAGTACACGTGTTTCGGGTATTTAACAATAAATTACAAGGGATTTCAAGCGTTTTTAAAAGGACAGTAAGGGCTATGGTAATAAGGGTCAGTAATCAGTTTGAAACGTAACTGAAAAAGGAATACGAGCCGCAAGGCAAATTTTGTCTCCCCTTTTGCACGTTTATGTTTATGGAAAAAACCTAAATGCGCATATTTATGTTAATGTTTTTTTTAATAATTCTGATTAGGAATAGGTAAGAAATATTGAATAAATGCGAAGCGCATACCTAAGTCGATGCATAAATTAATTCCAGTTGGATAGGTAATGATAACATTATATTCTGTCCTATGTGTATGTATTTAGGAATTTACTTGACTTGTGGACTAGATAGGTCTTGTTTGATATTGAGTTTTTTTTTAATAATTGTAATGAACGGAAAAATAAAAAAAATGGTTAAAAATATTACTGAAAAAAAAAGTCAAAAAGAGCTTGGCAGCGGTGGGATTCGAACCCACGCCTCCGAAGAGACTGGTGCCTTAAACCAGCGCCTTAGACCGCTCGGCCACGCTACCACTTGGCAAGCATGACGAAATTATGCTTCTGTTACAGTATTAGTTAGTAAATTTTATATTTTTGGATGTTTTTATTATCACTAAAAATAACTTATCTATTTATACTCTGTGAACTACTCAGTGGAAGTAGGGAGTACTTATAAGCGATAAAGCCGGTAGGATGTCACCTTTACGAGCTTTATCATGTCCACGTTATGTTTATTTTTTTACATCGAGTTTATTTTCTTAGGCATTCACTATATGGCCGGACAGATGTGGAGTGCTGGAGGATTTCTTCCTATAAAAAGGGAACAAGGTGGGTGATGAAATAATTTATTTTCGAAAGTATTGTGGGTAAAACAAAAAAATAATGGTTGTCGACCTACAAACTCTTTAACAAGTTACAAAGTTTAAATTGACTCAATTTTGTTTTACCCCTCGACCTTTGACTCTTTGCACTAATTACTAATCTAAGGAAATTTCATTCAAATCAGACAAGATTAAAAAAAAAAAGGTTTTATTCTGTGTTAAGAGTTTCGAAACTCCAAAAAAATAACGGAATAGGTACTTATAGGATCACTTTGTTATCAAAAAAAGGTTTTGTAGGTAACCTCCAAACGAATCCATTTGAAAACTGTGGAAAACTGACGAACCTCTTCGGGCAGTGGTTGTACCTAACCTACTTATTAGGTACTAACTACTAACTAACCTACTGTGAATGCAGTCCAATGCAAAACTCAAAAAAAAGTCTAATGTCATGCAATTTATAACCCAAGTTCAAGGTCCATTTACAACGAAAACCCATTGAATTTCATCGCCTGAAAAATTGCAAACATTAGCTTTAGCAAGAAAATTGCTGTTTTTATGGAATTGAAAAACCTCGCTACACACAAAAGCGAAGTATTTGGTAGTAATTACATTTATTTTTGTACTGGTACGGGACGAAGTCTGGTAATTCTTCGCCCTGCACCAATTCGTATTGGACGTCGACCACAAAAATATACAGAAAAATCTAGCTTAACTCTTTATTCTATGTCCTAAGTTAAAGGCACTGCAAGATTTTTTTGCCTCGTACGAACTGTCAAAATTTTCAGTCCTCCTTGAGTCGTGTTCGAGCGCTAAAGGTTGAGACCTGCCTTCTGCATCTCTTTCTCACATATGACCTTTTTTATCTGTTTCTGTCGCCGGCGCGGCGAGTCTCGAAACAAAAAATCTGACATCGTGTACATTTCAATACAATCCTGAGTGCTTTCAGATTAAGATTCAGTTTCCGTGCTCTGTAGTGCCGTCATCACATGAATTATGCCTGGTAATATCATAAACAGCAGTTGTGTATGCGACAAGTGTGCTGTAATGGGTGCGTTGACCTAAAATAACCGAGGAAAATATTCGGGGAACGAATATTTTCCGGAATCCATCTCATTTTTGGTCCAACGTCCCATCTGCAAGTGATATATTACGTCGTTCAATTTATACTTCTGAGAGTACGTTCCTAGTTCTACAGCTAGGCAGATTATTTACTTATTACTAGTATTATTAAGTCATGGTAGGTAGCTAGTCATTAGGTAACCCAGTTGGCAGGTCGCTTGCCTCTCACTTTGAGGTCGCAGGTTCGAATTCAGCAGAGGCCTAAACCAATGACTGTCGAATATGTTTTCGAATTCATGTTTGGATCATAAATGATTATCACGTGCTCAGCGGTGAAGGAAAACATCGAGAAATGCATTTTCGCAGGTATGTGCTTTTCCCTTCGCGGGTTGGAAGGTCAGACAGGCAGTGGCTTTTGTAAAAAAACGGACCTGTCAAATCTTCAGGGTAGGTAAGCGGACCCTGTGAAAAGCAGGATAATGATTGATGATGAGCATTATTAAGTCATCATCATCTCCTTGGCGTTACCTCGTTTTGTACGGGGTCCAGTTTCCTAACCTGAATATTTAACAGATCCCGTTTTTTAAATGTAAGATTTAATGTAACATAACCCTTATTCCAGGCAATAATCCCCATTATGAATACAATAAAGCTTGCGTTCGATTGAAGGAGATAAAGAGCTTATTCCATTATTTTAATTATTTGGTTCAGAGAATTTATCGATAGATTGGCGACCAATGTCGATGTTAAGCTATTATTTTAAACTCATTGGATATGTTTTAATAAATTTGCTACTCTCTCATTAGCTAACTGTACCTACGAATAGGTATAAACTAGATGATGCGTGGTTCGTTTCCTGCTAAAGAAGCTCGCGTGTCCTGTATTTGTTCGAAACTGCCCCACCTACCTATTTATATGGCGGCCATATTGTTTTTCCGCCATTTTGTTTTTTTTCACTGGCGATAGATCAAGACTTAAATAGGTCTTCTGAAAACAATAAAGTTCTAGGTGCGATACGTTTGCCAGGCCGTAGGATGTCCCCTGATGCAAATCAATACAAATTTATTTGCTAAAATATGGTATGTATTAGATTATCTACAGATGTTATTTACATTTCAGACACAACCGGACACTTCATACACCTCGTTTTACACAGATACTACACATTAACGTCATCGCACACGCGTATCGATACTCTTGCGTTCGCGTAGAGTTCGATTGAAGTAGATGTACGATGTCACGATGCGACACGACGCCTATTTAATCCGTCATTAAAATTTTCCTCTTCGTAGGTATATAGGCGTCACATTCCAATCCAGGTATCGTAGATAACTATTCTAAGTACTGTCAACAAATTATTTTATTCTTATAACTCGTAAGTGTGAAAGACGCATCGATCGAACCCTGTCCCAGTTGAATAAAATCCAGGCGTGTCGTGCACAGTCTTAAAATTGTACGCGCACATAAAATTAATGTAAAATTTCTGTCGGAAGTCTGAAAACATTTCAAAAGCACCGGTGTGCCTTTCTTTACATATTTACACAAGCTACGCACACAAACACACCTTGCACACCCCAGTCCAGACGCGCTTCAAAGACAAGGACAGAAGATGGTTTCAGCTGTGAGCGAGAAGGAGAGGTAGGTGATATTGACCTTGCGTGCGAATGACGTCAGAGGCGACCTAGCTGCAGCTTCCTTTGTATCTACGCCGGGCCTGTGTGTGTGTGCGTGATCCAGACCCTGAAATCATAGATGTGTGCGTGAACTTTCCTCCTAGCGTTGCGCATGTGTGCGTTCCGCCGTGTATGTGTACAGCTTTTCAATGTTATATTACGTGCAACGTTGCGAGTGTGTGCGTGCATTGATTTCCCGTAGAGAGCAACAGGCAGTTTTACATTGTTCTTATTTTCTTATATTACGGTTAACGAGCTTATCATGTTAGTTCGTAAGTGGGGAAAATAGGGGGATACGTTTTTATATTGTTTTCCTTTATGATTGTTTTGGCGTTAGGTTAAATTGAATTCTTCATAGGTATTTTCGTAATGAATAGTCTGTATTTTTTACTATTTTACCACATGTTCTAGAATAGATACATTACACATTGTATTTTATTGAGGTAGTTTACTCACTTAGTAGGTATGTCGAGTCTTTTGCTCAGTACACTTTTTAACACACATATGTATATAAAAAATAGGGGCTTTACTTTCTTGATTCTCGTATGTCAAAAGCAGGTACTTACCCTATTTGATTAGATGATTATTACATTTTTGTTACATCTTTGTAAATCGTTTACAAAAAATATAATAGCAAAAGACGCTGAATGGTGTACAAATTGAATTGCTATAATATATTTCACAGGGGCTTAATGTATCCCGTGTGCACGAGTAACGTTGATATTTTAATTAAAAATCATATGAAATTGGTTCACCGTTGTAAAGGCCATTGCGTGACCTCCGTGGACGACCCGTAGGTCTCGGGTTCGAAGCCCAGTGGGGACATAAACACAAAAATCACATTGTGATCCCATGTTAACATTTAGGAGGTTAAAACACTTCATTACAACGTAAACGTTTTACAAAGACTGCACGACAGAAATAGAAATAGTGTCATTTTATTAGGTCATAGAATTTTATTTACCATTAAATGTTTATGAGGTCGATTGCGTTTTAGATTACTAAGAGCGGCGAATGCTGACGTTAAAACTGTATTTTATAAGCGTAGCTTTCTTTTCTTTTTTTATAATAATAATTACTTAATAATAAATATATTAACAGCCTCCGTGGTCTAGTGGTTAGAGCTCACGATCTGGAGGTCCGGGTTCGATTCCCGATGGGGACACACACAACAACAAACAAACAAACAGCCTATATACGCCCCACTGCTGAGCACAGGCCTCCCCTCAATCAACCGGAGGGGGTATGGAGCATACTCCACCACGCTGCTCCACTGCGGGTTAGTGGATATGTTTTTACGGCTAATAGTCGGGACCAACGGCTTAGCGTGCCTTCCGAAGCACGGAATCATCTTACATTTTTGGACAATCAGGTGATTCAAGCCTGAAAGGTCCTTACCAAACAAAGGACAGTCTCACAAACTGATTTCGATTCGAAAATGTCCCCATCGGGAATCGAACCCGGAGCTCCAGATCGTGAGACTAACGCTCTAACCAGTAGACCACGGAGGCTGTTTGTTTGTGTTGTTTGGCTGGAGACCAAGCAATGATTACAAATAAAAGTTTATTGGTAAATAGGCGTGAGTTTATATTTCTTGTGTAAATAAACAACAAGTACTTCCGTAGTGAAAGATAACTTGGAGACTTATTAACATATTATGCAATAAAAGGGATCAGTCTATCGCCTATAAATATGCTCATTATGCTGATAATTAAACAACATGCTCATAATTGTCATTAAGTATTGTAATAAAATTGTAATGAGGAGCTCGGTGGCGCAGCGGTTAACGCGCTCGGTCTGCGATTGTTGAAGTTAAGCAACTTTCGCAAAGGCCAGTCATAGGATGGGTGACCACAAAAAAAAAGTTTTCATCTCGAACTCCTCCGTGCTTCGGAAGGCACGTTAAGCCGTTGGTCCCGGCTGCATTAGCAGTCGTTAATAACCACCAATCCGCACTGGGCCCGCGTGGTGGTTTAAGGCCCGATCTCCCTATCCATCCATAGGGAAGGCCCGTGCCCCAGCAGTGGGGACGGTAATGGGCTGGTGATGATGATTGTAATAAAAAAACTTTATATTGGCAACAAACAAAATACAATCAGCTAGAGGCTGGTGCCTTCTTTTAAGCTTATAGGGCCTGTGTTACGAGGCACCGCTCCGCCAAAGTTGGTAACAATAACATTTATTATGCTTTTTTATTGTTCTACCGTGCTTACACTATATTACTTAATTATAATTTACATACATGCAAAGGAGGGATGTGCCAGTGTGTGTGTGTGTGTGTGTGTGTGTGTGTGTGTGTGTGTGTGTGTGTGTGTATGTGTGAATCATCAGCATGTTATTGGCGATAGACTAAAGCATTCTTGTTCATAATTGTCATATATTTGCATTTTGTAAAAGGTAAAATAAACAAACAATATAATTGTAAACCTTTATTTAACGAAATATTTACACAATGCCCTATCTTTTACAAATAATTGTAAATCGTATTCACAGTACAAATAATATCAACGGTTTTATCTATGCTTCGACTGAAATGTACGAAGCAAAAAAAAAATGAATGAGTGAATGTGTGTGTGTATGTGTAATGTAAGAAGCAAAATTTCGACATTGCAATGTCAATTCCATTAAAATTAAGAATGAAGTGTAAGTACTTCTTTCGTGGCATAGACTACATTTCCAACCTGGTATTATTTTAAGTTTTCGTTTTGCAATAAACCGGTGAACTTTGCACGTTGAAATAAAATAATATTCGCAAGTTGCCAACATACAAAGCAGAAGAACTTTAAGTTTGTTTCATAAGCTCGACTTAATTTTTACTCTTTTTCACCGCGTATGCAAGTCGTGTAACTCGTGTAACTTATTACTTACAAGAGCGGGCGTGGGCGCGGAAAAATCAAACTTTACTCTTAAGTATAGAATCGCGCGAACATATTCATAGCATATCGCTAATTTAGCCGCGCGAAAATAACTTATTCTACCGTTGATTTTCTTTGTAATATGACAAAACTTATCATATTTGAGCTACAACTTTAAACGCTAATTGTTTAAATATTTTGTTTATATTTATTTCTATTTAATTGTAACTAAACATTATTAATGCTATCACAACTGAAGGCCATAAGGCCATTTATATTTCTATAAAATACACAATATATAAAAATAAAATTAAGTAGGTTTAGTTTAGTATTGAAAATATTATTAAATAAGTTCGAATATTAAAAAATCCTGACATGCATACAGCGAAATAAAATATGTACCCACCTATATTTTCAAAACATAATTTTATTGTACATAAAATATTTAGCAATAATTATTAAACATGCAAAAAATTGTGTTAGATACCATCCATAATTTTAATATAAGGAAAATGTACACAAAATTTTACCTTATTTTATGGCCACATTAAAAGAGTAAATTTTTTAAATAAGAATTTCAAAGTAAACATGTAAAAAATTGTCGCACACAGTTCACTATAGCTTAAAACTATAAGTAAATAAAGTAAAATAATAAAACACTTACATTACTATTAACAATTTGTATAAAAATAGAAATTATTATTGCATCTAATTATGGCATACTATTTTTAATTTTATTATTCTACTGAAGAAATAAAATTGTATCCGCGACAATTTTGTGTTTGTGCAATGTAAACATTTTTATTATGACAAGGTAATTTTATTTTCGTTGCCTGTTGGGTAATTATGCAAAGTGATTGGAAGTAAGGTAGGTAATATAATATAATCAAATATTGAATATTTCCCGCCTTCACCTTCCGTTCACTTGGTATAAATAATACTCATTATTTCTACACAGTTAGTAAGTATGTGTTACCCAACTAAACGTGAATACAAATATAATTTCCAACCATTTCGTACGATTTATGATAATTAATAATATTTTATCAAGAAAATGTTTTAACGCTCATTTGAGTTTAAATACTTCACGCCTGGCAGGTGAAGTTCAATCATCAATACAAATATTTTATTATAATATAAATTATTAAACACGCTTTTAAAAAAAATATATATCGGCTTTCACTTGATAAAAAAATATAGATATACATTGATCGAATGCGCGTTCTATCTCACCAGGCTGATGAATAAATGTTTATATACTCATGAACATAGTTGTCCCAGGACTAGTCTCAAGGTTAGTCTCAGGGCTAGTATCAGGGGTAGTATCAGGGCTAGAATCGGGCCTAGACCTAGAACCAGTCTCAAGACTATTCAGACATCCACGAGAAGCAACAGCGAAAGACTCTATACATATGAATCCTACACTTTGAACTTTTAAAAACAAAAGATGTACATTAAAATTTTATAAAAAAATCCCAAATCCTCAGGAGCAGGCCTCGCACCTGACAAGGCCGACTTCGTCGCAGTTCATACACTTCAAGGCGACGAATTCAGCTGTGAAGTGGTTCCTGTGGAGACTTTTCTTCGAGCCGTTGCAGATCCGGCAGGGCAGCAGGCGGAAGCCGCCGCATACTTGACATGTGTTGCACGCGTCCGGGCTCTGAAAAAAGAAAATATCATTGTGTAATTTTTTTTAAGTACCAATACGTGTTCCAAATTCACAATCTTAATCTTATAGATTATGAAGGGATGCCTTTGCCTAGCAACATATAATAAAGAATAATATTACAGAACTCTCCATCGTCACCCGTCGCTAAAGATTAAGAGTGAGAACGCGCAGACTGTGTCCCACTCGCACTTACGCGTTAGGCGGTACACGGAAATGGTAAGAATGATATTTCTGTTTGGGATGTCCGGAGTGTGTCAGCAGTGAGAGATTATTTATTAAATAAATAAATAAAAAAGAAGTTTATTCAACCCCAAAATTTTTACAAAATTGTTAAAATAATTACATAAACAAATTTACAAATTGCTGCTGAATAATCTGAATAATCGATTATTGTAGATTTGCTGCAAACTACTTGGCCTGACAAACTGATTCAGTCTTCGCTTTGTGTATTTTAAAGGAAGAGGCGAAGCGTGTCATATTTATTACAATACGTAAATAGACAGACAGTGATTTATGAAAATACATTTCCACGTTAATTTTGCACGTGGCTAATTGTGAGGGCCGATTTCCATCGTCTACAACTTTAATTGTATTATAATCCAATTAATCAATATACATTAATTTGCTTTTCATACACCCAATGGAATACCTAATTTCCAATTTAATTGAATTATTACCGTCACAAGTTAATTGAAAGTATAATTGAGGGTAAATGTATTTTTCTTTCCGGGAAAAAAAATGTCGTTATTTTGGTATAAATGTCACGTGTTTTTTAATTAACTGACTTCAAAAAGAAGGTTCTATTTCAAAAAGTTTAATTGGCAGTATCAGTACGGATGCTGATTTAAAGTGTGTCAGGATTCAAGCAAATGGAATTCCATAGTCTTTGCTTACCCCGGTGGAAAATAGGCGTGACTATATGTATGTGTGTAGGTACATGCTGCTAAATTGTCTGATACCTTATCTGCCAGTTAAGTGCTTGACAGCAGTACTCCTAGATATCTGCTGAATAAGTTCTCAATCACCAGTTTTCACCAGGTCAGGCTTGATCCGTGCAGTCGGAAAATAATTTGTCCTTTTTAATAATTTTGTTGGTTTTGTGTTTTTTTTTCCCGATACCGACCCCGCCGGCCCGATACCGACCCCGCCGGCGTGGTCGACGTTTTCCCTCATTCAGCGCTTATCGCTATCGACCCACTAGGGTCGATTAATTCTTTCAAATATTTTTCCTCTCAGACGACGCCCTGAGCCGAGGTTCGCGCCCAACTGGGCACCCTCAGGCATGTTGTCTTAAATGTTGTACCGGGTGAGAGCCTTCAGCGCTCCGCATTTGTCCGGCCAAGTAGTTAATGCCATCTGCGGCAAATCTACAATAAGTCACGTCAAAAAAAAAATGTTTTTTTTTCTTTTGGAGTGGAAGAATGATTAAAGCTAGCTGAATATATATGTATCTACGTATTTAGCAAATTAAACTTAAATGATAATAAAACTATGCAATGTTAGACATCACTTCTTGTAATATTGCAGGCTTTTAAGAAAATAAAGACATTACAATCGTAAGGTATTTTTATAATAAAAAAAACACGCCACGGCTCTGTATGCAGCAAGCGTACCTATAGCTAGGTAATTTTGAGCTCAAATTTTTATCTGTTTTAAAACTAGCGTGTTCTTCTTATCGTGTCGACGGCATATGAAATAGTATCGGCCCAAAACTTGGCAATAAATATGGCGCTATCTGCAGCGCTCATCAGATCCTCCTGCGTGTGGAGGATTAGCGTGTTTATTGCGAGGGTTTGTTAACAAAAATCACATTCGAATGAGAGTTTTCAAAAAGGCGCTTACTTGGTTTTCACTACGGCAGTGGTTACGGACTCTGAAAGGGACAGCAAAGGTTTATTCAGAAAACACATTATTCTCCGCGAAACCACTGATTCTGGTGCCTATGATAAATAATGATAGTGTGTTATATATAGGTGTTGTACTACTAACATAGAATTAAGTGTCATTGCTACTAACAAATTATGGATGTATACGTATTATCCGAAATAAATTGTTTTGAATTGAATTGAATATGTTCAGTTAGCAACCTAAATCCAATAAAACAGAGTCAATATTTGTGTCTTGTCCTTGTATCACCCTGATGGATAGCTGGGCTTGCGCTGCCCACGCTGTAAGTAATTACGATTAACTTGCTACCGCACCTGTTACCACTGTTAATATAAATGTACTAGGAAAATGTATAGAAATATTCAAAGATAAGATGCTGAACGGCCTCCGTAGTACTTTTGTCCGGCCAAGTAGATAAAGCCATCTGCGGCAAATCTACAATAAGTCACGTCAAAAAAAAAAATACTTTTTGGTTCAGCGGTTGAGCGTTGGGCTCACGAACCGGAGGCCGCGGGATCGAATGCCGGTGGGGACATATCACAAAAATCACTTTGTGATCCCTAGTTTGGTCACAGGACATTACAGGCTGATCACCTGGATGTCCGAAAGTAAGATGCTCCGTGCTTCCTGATGTGTGTACTTACATTAAGTATGTAGTCATTACATGAGCCATGTCAGGGGCCTTTGGCGGCTCAATAATAACCCTGACACCAGGATTGATGGTTGGTATTCCACAGAATATGCTCACCTTATATGGTTTTAACATCTTTCTTAGTTCACCACTCTCATTGAGCTTTTCCACCATATCGGCATCCTGGAACAGAACAGAAAAAATATATTAATTTTATTATCTTTACAAGAGAAAATTGCTTGTATGATGCTCGCCAAACGGATACAGTTTGATAGCGAGTACTTTTCCTCGTACGTACCTATGTACAGTCATTAGCAATATCATGTACTCACTTTAGAACCCTGTCGAACTTTCATATTTGACATTTAATGAGACTTACGGTTTAATTTGTCAAAAAAGTTAATGTGACATGGTTTCAAAGTGTATACATGTGGGATATAGAAATAAAACGGGATATTTTAAATATCGTTACTCCTTATATTTTAACAAAATCCTCTAACCCGACCGACGGAATATAATATAATATAATAATTTAATATAATAATGTATTTATTATATAATTTAATAATAATAAAATATAATTAATAAAAATCATTTAATATAATAAAATAATTAATTTAAATAATTTTTACTTTTTTAATAATAATAATGTACACTTTAGGACTCTGTCGCACTAACATATTTGACATTTAGCGAGACTTACAGTTCAATTTGTCAAAAAAGTTAATGTGACATGGTACCAAAGTGTATACATATCAATGCTCGTGACCGTACGTATAGCAGGTTCAGTGTATAAATTAGTCTTTTTCTCATTTATCATTATTTCTGAGGCTTCATTTTATTTGTGCCACAATAGTTAAAATAATAATGTATTTTCTTTAAATCATTGATTAAATATACATTCTTATACAAAAATATTTACTAAGTTTCTGTATTTTATGTTACAAATAAATGTTTCTAATAATAAGTAATAAAAAGAACATTTATATAGAAAGTTGTCAATAGCTTCAGACCTAGAGGAAACCTGAAGAAAGTAGGAAGTGTTTATAATATTTTTTATTGTTTGTAGGTTCTTTACACCTAGTAGTGGCAAAAAGTTGGTAAAAATAATATTTTGATCACCGAATGGTGTGGCTACACTTACGCCATCTATTAACCCCGAAAATTTCGGGATTTCGCGGGATTGGTATTTCTAATCCCGCGGGATCTCGAGTATGCGATTTCGAGTCGGGATTGTATTCCCTACTCACACCTCATTGTATTTTCTGTTAGACCAACATGATATCACATAACTAGTAAGACGTTTTTTCCCAATATAATAAATCGGAGATAAGACAAACTTTTGTTGCCCATTTCCGTAGAAACGGGATGGGAAGAGTGAAAGCGATCAAAACAATGTCAAGTTTCATTCACATTCTGGATCTAAAAGAAAATCTAGAAGGTTCCATGGTGCTATCATAACATGTCGTAAATATGGGTATAGAAGTTTCTAAGGTGACATGTAAGCGACCTACACAACGCTATATGATATCGCATTGATCTGCGATGTTAGGGTAAGGTTGCCAGTATTAGACCACATATATCTGGGGGCACGGTAGTGCCCCCGCCAAGACGAGCAAAGCGACGCGCAAGGGCAGGCGCTACCTACCTTTTCTCGAAACGATTTGCCGATTTTTTGAACCCTCATAACTCAGGTTTGGATCAATAACGTAATCAATACGTCGTGTGGGTTGTGACGTGGATTTTTACCCTAATCTCTGGTGTCCAGGTTATTATTGAGCCGCCAATACGTATTTACTACAAGGATTATCTACACAAAATGATAAGCATTGTTAAGAAAATTCACTATTTTTATCATTGGTCAAAAGGGTCAAAAAATCGAACCCGGAACCTCCGGATCGTGAGCCCAATGATCAACCACTGGACCACGGAGGTCGTTAACAAATAGGCATTATTAAAGTCTTAACAAATAGGTAAAAATGTTGGGCACGAGAGATGCGTGTTTGAATATATCAGAAATACAGCACACTTTTCCCTGTTTCCGTAGAAATGGAGTGGGAAAGGCGAAAGCGTTGTGCCACTGGGTTGCCACCTTTGTGGTACGAAGACAATGTCGAGGTTTCCTATACCGAGGCCATTGTTTGAAGTTTTCTCTTCAACTGTTTGCTCCAACTTTACATTGCTTAGGAAATACTGTGTCGGAGAAAAAAGTTCGTTTAGAAGAAATGCGGTTGTGTGTTCCGTTAAGGAAAACGAGGAAAGACATTTGGTTTATTTTTTATGGAACGGCAATTTGTGTTGGGTTAATTTGAGTTATGGAAAGGATAAGGAAATCTATCTTTCTCTTAACTGCGTCCAAACTTAATTGAATCTTCTTTGAACTGGGGGCGAATAAAAATCTAAGAACAAGTTCAGTTTCTCATCTTCCTGGGTGTGTCGTAAAAACCGACAGTGGAATTGTTTTGTTTTTAACGATGGACCATTTTATGATTGGCTGGTCATACGATTCATCCCCATCTTAGGACGTCATACTAAAAGTGGCTGCATGTATCTACTTGGTGTCTCTAATCACCCCATTAAGGATTACTAGCGTGAGTTCATGTAAGTTTGTCAAAATTTCAAACTTGTTTCAACGGTATGGACTGAGCTTTGATATGCCAATATCGTCACCTTGGGTATACGGAAAACAACATGGCGCTTTTTTGAAAAATTACATTCGAATGGAAACTTTATTAACAAAACCCTACAAAACCTCATAATAGACAAGCTAGTTTTCATTCAAGTAAAATTGTGGTCTCAATTTTTACACAGATTTAAATTAATTGAAATTCGATGTTTGGTTGAAGAAAATCACATGAAAATATATATGAATGTATACGTGTGTCGTAGATTTTACCTAAATAAACTTTTCTTTTTCATTATTTGAAAATGAGAATTTTCAAAATAGCGCTTACGTGCTTTTCACTAATAACGTGCCGATATGTCAGTCAGCCTTCTCCTTTATGTAGATACTCAGAATAAACAGGGTGTTAGTAACATCGTAACGAAAACTTTGAGGGGTGGTTCAGGCCATGATTTTGAGTTGATATCAAGTGGAATTTTCTGTCGCAAAAGTATGGAACCGAAAAATATAAAAACAAACACTAAAACTTACATGCATTTCCCGAATGGAAAATCCACTTGATCTATCTATACTATAATAAATCTGTAGAGAGGTCAATTCTGTACATTAAATATATTTTCAAAATAACTATCAGGGGGTGATTAGTGATCGATACTGATGCCAAAAATGCAATCAGTAAAATTTTTGTCTGTCTGTCTGTCTGTCTGTCTGTCTGTATGTTCCTTATAGAAACAAAAACTACTGGACGGATTTTAATGAAACTTGGTACAATTATTCTTCATACTCCTGGGCAGGTAATAGTATACTTTTCATCACGCTACAATCAATAGGAGCAGAGTAGTGAAGGGAAATTTTGGGAAAACGGGAGAAGTTACTCTATTTTTTAAGCTTCCGTCGCGTGAGCAGCCTTAATGGTTAAAGTTACATAGAAATCATGTATGACGGAAATATCTTCTAAATATGTAAGTAATCTAAATATATTATAAAAGGAGAAACTGACTGACTGACATATCAAAGCACAGCCTAAACGGCTAAACGTAGGCACTTGAAATTTGGAAGAGACGTAGCTTAGGTACCGTAGAGGTGCACTAAGAAAGGAATTCCCGAAAATTCCACGGGAACGGGAATTAGCGGGAAAATCCTTTTGTATGAAAAATCTAAAACACTCAAATTAGACGTTTGGGCATGCAGGTACCTTAGGTACCGTAGAGGTGCACTAAGAAAGGAATTCCCGAAATTCCCACGGGAACGGGAATTAGCGGGAAAATCCTTTTGTATGAAAAATCTAAAACACTCAAATTAGACGTTTGAAATTTGGCATGCAGGTACCTTAGGTACCGTAGAGGTGCACTAAGAAAGGAATTCCCGGAAATCCCACGGGAACGGGAATTAGCGGGAAAATCCTTTTGTATAAAAAATCTAAAACACTCAAATTAGACGTTTGAAATTTGGCATGCAGGTACCTTAGGTACCGTAGAGGTGCACTAAGAAAGGAATTTCCGGAAATTCCACGGGAACGGGAATTAGCGGGAAAATTCTTTTATATGGAAAATCTAAACCACTCAAGTTAGACGTTTGAAATTTGGCATGCAGGTACCTTAGGTACCGTAGAGGTGCACTAAGAAAGGAATTCCCGAAATTCCCACGGGAACGGGAATTAGCGGGAAAATCCTTTTGTATGAAAAATCTAAAACACTCAAATTAGACGTTTGAAATTTGGCATGCAGGTACCTTAGGTACCTTAGAGGTGCACTAAGAAAAGAATTCTCGAAATTCCCACGGGAACGGGAATCAGCGGGAAAATCCTTTTGTATGAAAAATCTAAACCACTCAAGTTAGACGTTTGAAATTTGACATGCAGGTACCTTAGTAAACTTAAAGCTTAGTTGCAACAAGATATTGCAAAATTCCTACGGGAACGGGTGTTAGCGGGAAAAAACATTTGTATAAAAAAAATCTAATCTAATCTAAACTTCTAAATACATAAAAGGAGAAACTGACTGACTGACATATCAACGCACAGACTAAACGGCTAAACGTAGGCACTTGAAATTTGGAAGAGACCGCGTAGCTTAGGTACCGTAAAGGTGCACTAAGAAAGGAATTCCCGGAAATCCCATGGGAACGGGAATTAGCGGGGAAATCCTTTTGTATGAAAAATCTAAACCACTCAAGTTAGACGTTTGAAATTTGGCATACAGGTACCTTAGTAAACTTAAAGCTTAGTTGCAACAAGGTATTGCAAAATTCCCACGGGAACGGGAGTTAGCGGGAAAAAACATTTGTATGAAAAAATCTAAACCGCGTAAGATACGAGTAGATGTTTTTAATCTAGCATGCATGCATACCTAAGTTTTGTTATGGCTGTATTTTGAAAAATGGGAGTTAGCCGGGAAAAAATGTCGTATGAAAAAATCTAAACTGCATAAGTTAGATGCTTGAAATTTGACATACACTCCCACACACACAAAGATCTCTCTTTTACAACACGCTACGTGGACGAAGTCGCGGGCAAAAGCTAGTATTAACTAAGAATCATGGTCTGACACATCCACCTCAGTATTTGTTACGATGACACTAACACCTTATCTATTTGTATGTACTTGTACAGAGTGTAAGTTACATCGTAACAAATACTGAGGAGGATGATTAAGCTCATTATTCTGAGTTAATATCAAGTTGATTTTTCCATCGCAAAAGTGTAGGATGGAAAATAATTTAAAAAAAACGCCAAAATAAACATGAATTTTGCGACGGAAAATTCTATTTGATATTATTTGAGAATCATGGTCTGATTCGTTCCCCTCAGTATTCGTTACGATGTCACTAACATCCTGTATATGTGGCGAATTTAATCCTCCCAAACTTGTTATGGTAAAATTGTTTTGATTCCTAAATAGATTTTGACCTTGTAGACGAAATGAAAGGACTCCGTTTAATAAGCAACCATGATTGTTATCGACATAATAATATTGAAAACCAATTTGTATGGTATGTCTACGAATAACAGCGGGAGGTGGAATCCTATAACATAACACACAAACATAAAAATTTGCTGCTGGGCACATGTCTCCCTTAATCATTCGGAGGGGGTCTGGAGCATTCTCCACCACGCTGCTCTACTGCGGGTTTGTGGAGGTGATTTGAGTTGTAGACCGAGACCAACGGCTTAACGTGCCTTCCGAAGCACGGACTGATCTTACTTTTTTAAGAAATCAGGTGATTCAGTCTGCAATATCCTAGCAAAATAGAGGACAGTCATCGGTAATGAAACCCGGACCTCCAGATCGTGAACTCAACGCTCTAACCACTAGACCATAGAGGCTGGAAATCTTATAGTAATTCTATTTTGAAAGAATGTTCAACATGTGAGTAATAGTCTTCATTATAGATTTAGAAAAAAAGTAATAACTAAATTACCGTTGAAAACTATCTGCTAAATAGAGGCACCATTGTTTTGGTCGTAAGTTAAACAGTGTGAAGACAACATAAAGGTTTTCCTAACGCAAAAAGTCCCATAGCTTTCCCATATATTATTCGCCTGTAGTCATTGTTCGCCTTATCATATTCGGAAAATTGTCGTTTTCATTAAGGCTTGGCTACAATAATTATTTTGCGTGTTTTTTTTACCACTCTTTCGACAAAGTTTTGACGCTAAGTGACGAAATTCGTGTTCCAGTATGATATATGGAGAAGCTGCTAGTAGAGAGAGGTTTTTTTTTAAAATAATATAGGTTCGCGTTTGAACAATCTCACCTGATGGTAAGTAACGATGTGGTTTAGGATGGATCACGCTTACCTAGCAAATGCTTATGCACTCTAGCCTTGAAGACTCCCAAATTATAACGAGTTTGAAGAACAGACGACGGCAGGCAGTTCCAATGCTTCGCTGTTCGGATCAAAAAGGAAGAGGGGAAATGTTTAGTGCGGATTGGTGGTATAGCCACAATATAAGGATTAAATGACCGCCGATGCTTAGGTGGTCTATTATGCTTATCCCGTTGTCCACAGGGTCCGCTTACCTAACCTGAAGATTTCACAGGTCCGGTTTTTTACAGAAGCGACTGCCTATCTGACCTTCCAAGCTGTGAAGGGAAAACCAGCCCAATACAGGTTAGGTTACATACCTCCGAAAATGCAAATGCTTGCCTATCTCCCATTAAAAGAAAGAGGTACAGAAAAAAGTTGTTTGCATTCTGTTGCATATTAATATTCAATATTTTTCAATATTCAACATATGAGTCTTCATTATAGATTTAGAAAAAGACTATGTTATATTATATCGAGTATATCATAACACCAAGCTTTTTATTAACTTGACTTATCTTAGATTTGTCTTGGATAGCGTTAGGGAGAGCTGAGGTCTTCCAATCACGCAAAGTATCGTTCCAACATGGATTCGGCGCACCGCATCTGTATTTACTTACTTAGCTAATTTATTTATTTTTATGTTAATATTAATTCATTTTTTTATTTTAATAATTTTAAGTACATTTAGTTTTGATTTTAATAATTTTAAATTTGATTTTTGATAGTAATATTTAATTATAAATTGGCATAATGACATTTTTTATATCTTAAAATATGGGTAACCCGAAAGAAATGGATTTTTTAATAACCTAAATGTTATCAACATTTATCTTAGCTGCAATACAATACAATACAAATACTATTTCTTTTCTTTTTTTTTGCTACTTGTGTTCCAAGCTTAATGTGGTAAATTTTTTCATTAATAACCTAAATGTAAATAAAATTTATCTTAGCTACTTGTGTTCCAAGTTTAATGTGGTATAAAATTCTAGATACTACTGTCTGTCTGGGGAAAATTCCAACAGAACAATATAGTGTTTCGCTGGAACAATGATTAGAGTCTAGATAATAGTAGTTGATGATAGATAATTCATTAAACTACTTAGCAACTTCTTACTTACAGTTAATGCATATAAAATACCTACATAACATTGTCGCGTTATAGAAAAGACGACATAAACGCGTTTTTATTAAAAAAGCATAATTGTGATGTAATGTTATTCAACAAAACCTCGATTTCCTTCATCTATTTTTTTATTGTTTTTGTAAATCCAAGTTGTTTGTAAATGTTCGTTTCCTGGTAGTGGTTGCCTGGCAGAAATTCCTCTAGAGCGATAAGGCCGCCCAAATTGTACTGTATTCATGTGTTATGTCTGATTGTTGGAATTTAGTTCTGTGCAATAAATATTATACTATATGTATGTAATAAACTCGTCTTGAACTTTTATGGTGCATACTCCACCATATAGAAGAAGACTACAACTTAACCCACTCGGTCACTAGGTCAAATATGTCGAGCCTTAACTCTTATTGTACAAGAGAAGTTGGAATAAGAAAGAGAGATATAGATAAGCCAGTTTCAACTTAGATTAACCGATTCAATTAAGTTTTTTCTAAGAGGGAAAAGTAAGATGTCGCCGGGATAGAAACGTCCGTTTCTAAAGACCACAAGTTCTCAATCTGTCCGACGTAAACTACAAACTTTTACCTGCTTTCATATAAAATGGGGCAGATGGGCGACTAAGCGCTGCGATTAGTCGTTACGACATTTATAGGTACGTAGAATTAACTTATTCGATACTTCAATATCTTGCAATTTTATTATCCTTCATCCGCTCTACGTGCCCAAAGCAATTTAACGTTCCCTTTTCAATCTTAGTCTTTATATCGTCTTTTACACGCATCTTTCTCTTATCACACTGTTTCTCACTCTATCACTCAACTTTACACCGCAGATGAGTATAGTCATGAGCAATATAATAATAATGATAATTTTCTTTATTAAAAGTCAATAGAACTCACACACATTATATAATACATAGCACATAAATTGAATTAAAATAAACATACAATATAAAATAAAATACCTATTTCCTATTTGCGTCCCGGTACAAAGACCACCAGTGTACCTGCTTCAGGACTCTGTCGCACTAACATATTTGACATTTAGTGAGACTTACAGTTCAATTTGTCAAAAAAGTTTATGTGACATGGTACCAAAGTTTATACATACCGTACACTAAGTAAGTAATGAATATTAATTTTAGAATGGTTACTAAAATATACGAAAATAAACGCTCGTCTGTACCTCCAAGAAGCTCACATAATGAGAGCATTGAAGAAAATCTTCTCAGAAAATTATGAACAGGTTTCCTAGCCAACTGAACTTTATTTTCAAATGCTAGGGTTTAAATTCCTTTGTATCTCCTCTAATGGTTAAGCCTCTTGGGACTAGTGGCGAGTTTCATTTGTGGGTTAATATTGCTCTTGTTATAATAAAATAAATGTGTTTTTATTAACATAGGACCACACTATAGCTATTTTCAATTTATTACTTGACTAGTTATCTTTTTTCATCATATAAATTAGGTGATTTTCTCACAACACCGCGCACCGACACAGTTGGCGGTGAAGCAGTAACGTCGCATTGGCTTCTGTAATCCTCTTCTTCTTCTTCTATCGTGTGGGTTGTGCGGTGGATTACCAACCCCATCAACCCTGGTGTCAGGGTTACTATTGAGCCGCCAAAGGCCCCTGACATGGCTCATGTAACGACTACTAACTTACATCAGTAAGTAGCAACCGGGACCAACGGCTTAACGTGCCTTCCGAAGCACGGATCATTTTTCTTTCAGACAATTAGGTGATCAGCCTGTAATGTCCTATAACTAAACTAGGGATCACAATGTGATCCTGTGATGACACTATCATCTCCCTAGCATTATCCCGTTTTTCACGGAGTCCGCTTACCTAACCTGAAGATTTGACAGGTCCGGTTTTAACAGAAGCGACTGCCTGTCTGACCTTTCAACCCGCGAAGGGAAAACCAGACCAATACAGGTTAGGTCACATACCTCCGAAAATGCATTTCTCAGGAATATGGGTTTCCTCATGACGAACAGGAAATAAGCGCGATCTTATGCATGTGTCTTATGTGTGTGTAGATGATCCTTGTTTCGGAAGGCACGTTAAGCCGTTGGTCCCAGTTACTACTTACTGGTGTAAGTTAGTAGTCGTTACATGAGCCATGTCAGGGGGGGACTTTGGCGGCTCAGTAGTAACCCTGACACCACAATCCACACGATAGAAGAAGATGCATGTGCAAGCTTTAAATTATGATAAACTCCAACATATTAAATGGACTGTGTGTGTATTGACCAAATGAAGTCAAAAACGACCGCCTCTAAATGACCTCTCATCAACTTAACTAATGTTCTCTATTTTTTTATCTACAAGTAACATTAACTATGCGAGGGGTCTCGGTAAAATAGTCATTATAGTGCGAGAGGTATGAACCAGACACGGGCAACGGACGAACAGTTGCGGGTAGTTCTTGAAAGTTTGTACTTTGTAAATAGTCTAGGCTAAGTAAAAAAGTTAGTACTTAGGTTAGACCACGTTTTATACAGACACTACCACCACCACTACTACCACTACGCATGTGTGTGTGTGACGTCTGAATCTGAAGCCCATACGATTGAAGACTAAAGAGAGGTCGAGGGGGTGAGGTAAACCTAGCTCAACCGCTGGTGGGGGGCGGCGAGTAGCTGTTCTACACGTCGTATCATTCCGTATTCTGTAGTGTTAGGTAAGTTAGTAGTTAGGTAGGTGGTATGTTGTATTAAACAATGAACGTCTATATTGAAATACAGATTAAGATTTACAATAGCTTCAATAAGCGGTACGAATTAGGTCTGTCAAAGTAGTGTGTCGTACATTAGCATAGTGATGTAGTGTAGTGTACTGTGTAGTGTAGTGTGTGTGACAGTGGTGGTGGTTCTGTTCTATCTAATATTGGTTAAATACCTACCTAATATGGAAAGTTTAAAATCTTTGGCACCTTTCTTTAAAAGAGAAAAAAATATTATTAAGAAACTGTATACTAAGTAAACACCTACATAGACTGCTTAAAAAATGTAATCCTTTGCTGGACTCGGGTAAACAGATCAGATATTTTAGTAGGTTAATAGAATTTTTTATAAAAATTATCGCTTTTATCTAGGTATTCTGGCTGAAAAGAAGAAAATAAATATTAAGAAATTCTACACCACGAAGCTTAAAAAATGTGTTAAAACTAAGTGTATATTATAATACTAAGTGTAGATATAATAAGTGTATATTATGGCGTACATAATACACAAATAATTCCAACTTTCCCGCATTTATCTTCTCAGATTTAAAGAAGGATAACTTATAATGGACCGTATGACTGGTGTCATTTTATCAACCAAATATCGCCCAAAGATTGATAATTTCGGGAAAACATTTTTCATACGTATTTTTTTTATCCGAAAGTTATTTCTTTAACATTATTATTTTAAGATTTTTTTTGTTTGTCTGCGACATAAAGCGGTCAAGGCTGTAGTGCACGTGGATTGCGGACAGTTTACGCGTGTGCTTTCCTCCTTCTGCCATAGGATAGTCAGAACAGTGGGGTATCCTTATAATAGTATCCATTATTTCAGGAGATGAACGCCTGGCGTCTTACAATACAATACAAAGTACATGGCAAATGACGGCCTTATCGCTTAAAGCGATTTCTACCAGACAACCATAAGCCAAGCCAAGCCAAGTCTTGGCCAAGTAACAAACGCTTATGAAAATCGACAGTCACATAACATATGGGGTTGACATGTCAACACATTTTATCACTGTCACTGTCGATTTTCAAAGTCATTCCAAACTTGGCTAACCCCCCTAGGTGAATTAATATGCATTAAGTCTGTACAATTGATTCTAGAACAATATATAATAACCCGACCGAATTAGGTTAACAGCATACGTTAAACATGATACATATAGCGAGATGCCTATGTAAGTCGCTCGGGTTATTCATTCATTCACTCATTCATTTAAATCAACAACTGTCTATCAGGTTTGCTGGAAGAAAACTCAACTGCTAAGTTAGGTTCGCCTTTGTACGTGTTCATTTCTTTTATGTGTCTGTGTAATTTGTTTGTATACAATAAAGAAAAAGAAAAGTCCTAATTGCCCAGTCGTAGCAGTAATCTGTAGTCCTAATATTTACTTTCATACCTACTGGAGAGTATGTAGGACTTTTTGCCTAATGAGGGTGAAAACTAGAAGGTCAAATGTAGGCGGCAGCACTGTTGAGTGTTCATAAATTTTAACACTTCTCTATAGAGAAGTAACTAACTATAAACTATAGTGTCGAACTAAAATTTGTGATAAATCATTTGGAAACTTTTATTGACTTTTTTTGTTTTTTTTTTTGTGATAAATTGCTATAAAATGTGGAGCAACGCGTAATCCGGCAGACAGAATACGCCCGTATTCTGTCTGCCGGATTAGTTACGAAAAAGAAAAGCAGCCAGTTGGAAAAATACACTTCTGATTGAAAATAAGTTTTCGTCTTTCCGATCTTTAGGGAATAAAATGTATAACACTATGATTTTTCAGTTAAACGCTGAAAGGGTTATAGTGTAAAAATATAATCAAAACAATATGTTTGTTTACTCAAATACCAGGAAATGCGCAGGACCGATCGTCGTGGAGATCCTTGGGGCAGGCCTATGCCCAGCAGTGGGCGTCATACGGCTGATGATGATGACTCAAATACCGAACCGTCAAAATTTAAGAACACTAAACAGTAGCGACACGTGATGGGAGAAATAGGAATTTTTATTCTCATTGTTCTATTTACAGTTATTCCCAAAATAGAAAACAAGTTGAGTCCAAACAAACAAACAGGCTCAAGAAAGAAAATGGGTCAACGGTCACCTTGAGGCAATCCTGTGAATTAGCCTACATACTTAACTGCCACTGTTACGCATTGACCTCCCCTTAATTAACCGGAAGGAGTACAGAGCAAACAGGTTAGCTTACCCATTTGCCAGAGGTTTCAAGCTGCGCGAAGGATTCATTACTCAGTGCCCAAGGCCTTCAACTTGGCATAGAATAAGGAATAGTACTACATTAGAATGACAACTCTCCGCTCCCCACCAGCGACTAAGCTAGGTTTACCTCACCCCCGCTTAGTCTTACTTTAGTCTTTAATCGTATGGGTGTCGTCGATAACGTTAATGTGTAATACATACATAAACTCACGCCCGTAATCCCAAATGGGGTGGGCAGAGCCACAAGTAATCAAAGACAACTTGCAGCCACTGTTGATACGAAGTCCTAAGATGGATGGATGGAATGGATGGAAATGTCCTAATGTGTAATAATCTGTGTAAAACGAGGTATTTTGTGTGAAGTGTTCGGGGTGTAAATCTGGCTTGTTTTAAAAAAATAGGATTCAATGAGTGGTAGCATTACCACTGAATATATATATTTTTATATTTTAAAGCTAGAAAGAAAGAACACATTTCATTTCATATTGGACATCACACCTACAAACTTAAATTTACCTTAAAAACAATAAGACAGGCGGTGGAGACGTGTGGTTGCTGGGGGGAGGAGGCGAAGCAATTCGTTAAGGACGTGGGCCGTCGCCTTAGAGAGCAGGGCTTTGACCCCCGCTCCGGGTCTTACTTGGCTCAGAGGTTATCCGTGGCAATCCAGCGCGGTAACGCTGCTAGTGTCATGGGCACTTTTGGGCCGAGTTTGACACGGAGTGGGTTCTAGGTTAAGTAATTTTAAGTTGGATTATTTGACTTTTTGTAATTTATAAAATAAAGAGATTATTAATTTATTTCATAAGACAAATAATTGAAATTGAGGAGCTCTGTGGCGCAGCGGTAAACGCGCTCGGTCTGCGATTCTTGAAGTTAAGCAACATTCGCAAAGGCCGGTCATAGGATGGGTGACCACAAAAAAAAAGTTTTCATCTCGAGCTCCTCCGTGCTTCGGAAGGCACGTTAAGCCGTAGGTCCCGGCTGCATTAGCAGGCGTTGATAACCATCAATCCGCACTGGGCCCGCGTGATGGTTTAAGGCCCGATCTCCCTATCCATTCATAGGGAAGGCCCGTGCCCCAGCAGTGGGGACGCTAATGGGCTGATGATGATAATGATGAAATAATTGAAATATTTCAAACACCTAAACTACATATTGTGGAGGGCGTCCAAAATAAATATTATACGGAATATTCTAAATGTCTAATATAATAAACATTTCAATGAATTATGTTAAGTTGGTTTGGACACGTAGAGCGGATGAAGGATAATAGGATTACGAAAGCGCTATATAAAGCGAAGGTCGATGGTAGAGGAAGACCCAGAAGGACGTACATTGACCAAATTGGAGATGTCCTTAGAAAAGGTTTAGTACGATCTACTCTGAACCGGCGTGCGTGTATGAAGCGATTGATGAATGTGGAGGAAGCAAGAGAAGTGTGTCAGGATCGAAGCAAATGCAATTCCATAGTCTCTGCTTTCCCGGTGGGTAGTTTATGTATGTATATGTGTGTCGTAGATTTTACCTAAATAAACTTTTTTATTATATATTTTTTATTTTTATGTATGCTCAATTAATTATGGCCTTGACAGCGACTCCCCGAATAGCGATTCCCGCTACGGCGAGTCTCTTTACGGCGAGTGGCTTGATGTCGCGTCTGTCATTTGCTTGTACAGTTCCAGACACAATTTTAATCACGCTAAATACAATAGTTTTTTCCAATGAAACAATTACTTTTTGGATCATTGTCATTTTATAATAGTTTTGGACACTTTCCAGCCTATTTTATAATATGTGATACAAAGCCACTACCATAATTATGTTGTTTTTATTTTTATTACATTAAACTTTTCAGTTGGCAGGTTCCACTGGGGTCTACTTTAAATCATCAATACAATTCTAATAATTAATTTCAATTAAGCCTATCTATATTATTACATTCAATATTAACATTATTAAAAACATTAAATTAAATAATAACAAGTTATTCTTAATTACGTACTGAACTAATAATTCATCTCGTAAACAAATTACGTTTACGTCATTTCTGTCTGTTTTGTAACGTTTACGGAATACAACTTTCACTTAAACGATATTTGACAGATGGCAATAAATTCGATATTTATGAACCCAGTTGTGCCACTGTTGGCGACAAAGCGATAAGCGGTAGACTATTTACTATATACCACACCCCGGACACTTCACACAAGAACCTCGTTTTACACACACACTACACATTGACGTTATCGTACACGCGCATCTGTGTGTGTGACGTTTGACGCCCATACGATTGAAGACTAAAGTAAGACCGAGGGGGGTGAGGTAAACCTAGCTCAGCCGCTAGTGTAATTCCTTATTCCTTGCTTGTACAGTCATGAGCAATATAATGTACCCACTTTGGGACTCTGTCGCACTAACATATTTGACATTTAGTGAGACTTACAGTTCAATTTGTCAAAAATGTTAATGTGACATGGTACCAAAGTGTATACATATTAATGCTCGTGACCGTACTAATACTAGTCAATAGTCGCTAAGCTAAGGAGGCCTTTGAGCGAATGGGTTCTCTCATCATCTCGTTTTCACGTGGTCCGCATACCTAACCTGAAGATTTGAGAGGTCCGGGTTTTTACTTTAGCGACTGTCTATCTGACCTTCCAACTCGCCAAGGGAAAACCAGCTCAATACAAATTAGGCTACATACCTAGGTAGCAACATCATTCTATACATAATGTGATCCAAATATCAAGAAACAATTAGTTTTATATATGCTTCTGCTATTACATTATATTTTTGAATAATTATATATACCCCAGCAATGAGAAAATAGGTAATTTTCACGTTAAAACTGAACAACGCCATCTATCGTGTGTTTAGGGAACGTCGATTGGAAAGTCTTCTGTAATCCTTAAAGTTCACACCAAAGCAGATTGCACAGACTAAATAAGTATTTATTCAGCTCTAATTATGTTTGAATTCCAATTCCATAATTTAATTTAATTTGAATCTGTCGCGTTTACAAATCATTGGTTAGATAAAATTGCGAAAATTCGATTTTGTTTGTGTTAAATTGGGATGCAATCGCACAGATTATCACAGTTTCGCAATCAAGACTACGACGATATTCTGCTATCGATTAGTACGAAGTCATTGCCCCTTATAAAGTCCAGAATTGGCAGCGGATTTATTGAAGTATATTAAAATAATAACGCACATTCACTTTACATGAAAAAAATGCAATACTTTTTAATATTATGTTTTGACATTTCAATTCATCATCCGCCCATTAACGTCCCCACTGCTGGGGGCACGGGCCTTCCCTATGGATGGATAGGAAGATCGGGCCTCAAACCATCACGCGGGCCCAGTGCGGATTGACTGCTAATGCAGCCGGGACCAACGGCTTAACGTGCCTTCCGAAGCACGGAGGAGCTCAAGATGAAAACTTTTTTTTTGTGGTCACCCATCCTATGACCGGCCTCTGCGAAAGTTGCTTTACTTCAACAATCGCAGACCGAGCGCGTTTACCGCTGCGCCACCGAGCTCCTCATCCTCCTCATCCTCATCCACATTTCAATTACTATTAACTATCTACAATACAACCACAATATATACAACACTTCTCGCTAGTTAAGTTCAAAGTCGATGTAAGTAGTAGAGGGCGAGCCTGTTGCCATTAACCGGGCACAAATCCTGCAAACCACGTGATATCAATTCTTTATGATCGTAATTAAAACACATAATAATGGGTTCTTACCGCGTTTAAATGGGGATATGAGACTCCCGATATTTCGACACTGTTGCAAGTGCCATGATCACGTTCTTCTTTCGTTGATTCTTTATGATCGTGTTTGGATCATGAATTGACATCACGTGGTTTGTCATTCAAACCATAGAGCAACACGGACCTCACCTCATAAAGTCGAATTCAGTAGTGAGACATAAATTATGTATGATCCATTTTAGGAAATTAACGCGCAACGCGTATTGCGAGAACCAAGCATTTATCTATGATCCAAATACGAATTCAAACTCATAAAGTCGAATTCTAATAAATAAAGTGACGTATCATTCGGTCACCGTCTAAAAAACCTTTTGTTAGATAATGGAGCTACATTCTGTCGATGATTTTATGAAAAATTGTCATTGTATAATATATTATAAGATATTTTTGAATTTTGAATTGTAATTACTTGAATGTAATTTTATTTTGTACATAATTATTTTATTACTCAAATTAGCCATAACATTGTATTGATTTATTATCTTGTGCTTGTGACATTTTATTTTAATATATTATTTTCTATGTTTTATTCTTTTGTTATAATTTTCGACGATCATAATTATTTATGTTGTTACCGCTTAATATTGTATCTAAATGTGTTGTGCAACTAAATGTGAAATATTATCTACTTACTTGAATTTTAAAAGAACAATTTTAAAATAAAACATCTCAAGATATATAAAAGAGCGAGAATTATTTTATAAACTATTTTAATAAATAAATGCTTATTTAATTGCACGTAATTAATGAAAGTCAAGGCTCAGAAATGACAAGTGCATTTTATTTATATCGTTCAAGGTTATTAATATGAAGTAAGCTCTGATAGAACTAATTATTGTTTTTAAAAGCCACCTAAAGCTTTCAACAGACCATTTGTCAATAATTATTACCTAATTATGGATTCATTAATGTTTATTAGACGTCCTTGTAGAGACCTTGCTTCATAATAATATTTATCACTGGATACAATTGAACTATTATTATTTTGTGGTAATCTAATTTACATGGATATTAATGCGTATGCCGCACATTGTAGGTAGAAATATAATCTGTAGCATTGGCAGTTCCAATCCTTCGCTTTTCGCATCAAAAAGGAAGTGGCGACACGTTTAGTGTGGATTGGTGGTATATCCACGAAATAAGGACGAAATTTCCGCCGACGCGGCGACGCCTAATTGTCTGTAGATGAAATAGAGTGGATGACTTGTCAATCTCATATAATTATTTTTATCACTGTCACTGTTGATTATCATTATCTTTTGCAACTTGGCTACGACTGAGGTGTATTTTTGCCCCTAGCGGATCAATGATGATCGTGACACCAGGGTTGGTAATGTCGGTCAGTGACCTTACAACTCACGCGAGAAGAAGCAAGGTTTTGAGGTTTCCTAACGATGTTTTTCTTTAGTAAAGTGTTTATGTTGAAACTCATTAGCAAGAGCGGTGGATGAACCTTCGCCTTTGAAACTAGATCCTTGTTTTTCAAGCAAATTTTATTATCTGCTGCTATGCGGTAAAAATCCGTGTTAGCCCTGTTCGGAGAACATAGACTTACATTTTAGTGCTACGAGTTTGAATTCCGGCTCGGGCAATAGACCATTGAATTTGACTTTGTTAGCCAGGTTTTGTGCTCGGTTAATGGTAAAAGACTTGCCCCCTATTACCATGTTACTTAAACATAGTTGGCGATGGGCGAGCATTAATATGTAAGTATACAATTTGGTACCATGTCACATTAACTTTTTTGACAAATTGAACTGTAAGTCTCACTAAATGTTAAATATGTTAGTGCGACAAACTCCTAAAGTGGATACATTATATTGCACATGACTGTACTATACACTTCTGCCAATTCCTTCAGGGGTAAGTACAGCAAATGAAATATTAACCCGAATAAAAACATTGATCTGTTACAACATTATTCTTCTTCTATCGTGTGGGTTGTAAGGTGAATTACCAACCTCATCAACCCTAGTGTCAGGGTTATTATTGAGCCGCCAAAGGCTCCTGACATGGCTCATGTAACGGCTACTTACTTACATCAGTAATTAGTAACCGGGACCAACGGCTTAACGTGCCTTCCGAAGCACGGATCATCTTATTTTTTGGACAATCAGGTGATCAGTCTGTAATGTCCTAACCAAACTAAGGATCACAAAGTGATTGTTGTGATATGTCCCCACCGGGATTCGAACCCGGGACCTCCGGATCGTGAGCCCGACGCTCTACCACTGGACCACGGAGGTCGACAACAATATAATCGACATGTTACTCCTACCTTTTGTCTACGCAGCAATTAATACTTGCGAATTTACAAAAAAATGCAATGTTAGAATTTATTATAACCAGTAATGACCTGATTTTCAACTTACCATAATTATGTAGATTTTATGACTTATAATATAAACTCACTATTATAATATTATGTAGATTTTTAACAATAATATAGTTTTGTAATAATATTCTGCATCACAATTCATCTATCTCTGTGTGTTATGCTTGAGACGCAGAAATCGCGAAACCACAACAAGTACTTTGAGTTTTTCCCTGGCAGACCGCAATTTACACCCTTTACACATTTATGTGTGCACACTATGAAAATGTGAATGTGAGCGTTATGTGTATGTGTGTGAGGGGGCTTTAAGCTGCGCGTGTAAAGTGGATGGTCCATTTGCGGGTAAGCTCATAGTAATTTTATTAATAAAAGCAGATGCTTTTATTTATTAATTGACTTAAAAAATTCAAGGTTCTCAAGATATTCCACGGTCTTTTTATATTTTTTTTTAATAAAGTACAGTTTAAGCATAAATATTTATAACCTTTTTTCCTTGAAGTCCAATCGCATAATTATTACTAATTAACTTAGTTAGGGGTGCCCGGACGTAATAGGAAGTTAATATCTCCCACCGGAAAGTTTATTATAGGTATATATTCATACACATGGCTATGCGGTAGTATTGAAGCGAACAGCCTAGCTAGGCCTTCCGAGCAGGTGTCATCCCGTAAATTCTAGTTTAAGATCGAAAATTGCACATAAAACTGGCGTGAGCTTTTGTCTGGCAAGCTTAACTGAAGACCGGCGTAACGAGCCAACAAGACACGCTATTACTCGCAAATGGATCACCCGCTTTAGCGACAGTAGTGTGCGTAAATGAGCGGCGAGTGTACGCGCAAATACACCGTTTAGTGTGGGACACACCATGCAGTGTGGGTGTGAGTGCGAGCGTCAGTGTGTGAGTGAGCGCGTGGCTAGCGCAACAGGTGCGAGGTCGCGTGCTATCGATTTGGCGGGAAACGGTTAGTAAGCTGGGGAGACACCGAGGTTGAAAGTATTAGAAAATTGAAGTTTTCTTTTGTTTTTGATGCAAGTATGTATTGTGGATTTGCCCCATTTGGTTGGAAAAGTTTTGTCTATTACAGTTATGTTTTGTACCAAACCATAGGTTTCTTGCCTTGAATACTTGTGGCAGTCAAAATGTTAAGAATTACAGTTAGGTAACAAACGTTATTTTATTAAGTTTTCAGATTACTGAAACTGAAACTAGTGAAAACTGGATAACGCTAAGGAAATGGCTACGAAGCTCAATAAATACAACTAATTGAATCAATATGGAGTTCTGAGGAAAATTATGATATTCTAATAAAATTTTATATTCATGATGTGCAAAAGAAAATAAACTGTTTGTCATGGAGCGCTTTTTCAATCTTCTTCTATCGTGTGGGTTGTGAGGTGAATTACCAACCTCAACAACCCTGTTATCAAGGCTTGGCTTTTTTAATAATATTGCATCCTGATATATTGCTATTAGCAACACTCATCTAAGATAGTTTAACACCAAGCCTGCATCCTTAATATAACCAACAGACTCATATTACATAGACTGCCTTCTGTCAATATAAAATTCCAAAGGATGATTTTAACTGTACATTTTTCGTTATAGGCGTATAAAGTCGCCTGCACACAAAGAGGGACAAGCCTACTTCTACGTCCATCGACCTACGAAGCTCTTTCGGTCAATGTCCTTTACCCATCTTCTATAGTCCGTGGTCTTGCATATACTGTGTCAAAATACAGGGTGTAAGTGACATCGTACCGAATACTGTAGGGACCATTCAGACCATGATTTTGAGTTAATAATAATGATATTTCCGTCGCAAAATTCATGTTTTTTTATAACTTTCAATTCTTTACTTATGTTTCCGACAGGGAATTCCACTTGATATTAACTCTATTACTGAGGGCATGATCCGGGCAATGATTCCGAGTGGATATCAAGTGGAATTTCCTGTCGGAAAGTTAATGCAAATGTTAGTTATTTTTGTAATTATTTTAATTTCAAAAAAAAAACAACAACTCAACAACAATTCAAAATCATTGTCTGAAACATCTCTCAGTTTTCGTTACGATGTCACTAACAATCTGTATTTACTTTCAATCCGTCAAAGGTAGGTAAATACAAGCAGACCTTTACGCCTACACTTCGTGGCGTTATACATTATTCATTTATGCATCAAGTCACGCCTGTAATAGGGTGGAAAGGTTTGCGAAGACAACCTGGCAATATGTTGTGACTGTCACCACGACTCTGTTTTTGTACTTTTTACTAACATAGAGGAGCTCGGTGGCGCAGCGGTAAATGCGCGCGGTCTGCGATTGCCGAAGTTAAGCAACTTTCGCAAAGGTCGGTCATAGGATGGGTGACCACAAAAAAAAAGTTTTCATCTCGAGCTCCTCCGTGCTTCGGAAGGCACGTCAAGCCGTTGGTCCCGGCTGCATTAGCAGTCGTTAATAACCATCAATCCGCACTGGGCCCGCGTGATGGTTTAAGGCCCGATCTTCCTATCCATCCATAGGGAAGGCCCGTGCCCCAGCAGTGGGGACGTTAATGGGCTGATGATGATGACTAACATAGAGTAAGTAAACACATACATATAGTAAGATGTACTTGTTACTTGAATAAATTAATAAATTATTATTATTATTACTAAAAGTAGGATGTAGTATAGGGCAGTTTTCAATCAGTAACTTTTTACTAAACGTCAAAACTTTAAATTACTAATTGTGTATGAAAAAGCAACCAGTGACGTCATAGAAAAACGTGACAATATGTCGCACTTATTATCACATTTTCTTTATTTTAAATTCATAAAAAAAAAGGAAACGTTTTTTGTCAGTTTTAGATGTGTAAGTAATCAGAATTTCAAATTTTTATCTTTGACCTAGGAAACTAAAACTACCCAATTAAAAGATAAATTTATTTATCCAGACGCGTTTTATTTTCTCCTTTTTTACGTAAAAACAAATGCCACTTACATACCGACCCAATCTAATAATAGAAAACCATTTTATATTTACAAAAAAACTTCCTTCCGTCCCATTCATCAACCATCCTAAATTCATTCCATAAACAACCTAATTCCCATTCAGTATCCTTCCATAGGATTCTCTCTTATTTTCTACTCACTTTCCTACATAGATCATGATTCATCCCGTTTTCCACTTTACCAAATCTGAAGATTTGATAGGTCCGGTTTTTTACAGAAGCGACTGCCTGTCTGACGTTCCAACCCGCGAAGGGAAAACAGCCCAATACAGGTTAGCTCACATACCTCCGAAAATAATTTCTCGGGAATGGTGTTTCCTTACGATGTTTTCCTTCACCGCTGAGCACGTGATAGTCATTTATGATCCAAACATAAATTCGAAAACAAATTCAACAACCCACACGATAGAAGAAGATCAACTTCCTTTAAGACATGACGTTTGCCTTCTCTTTAATTTGTTCCGTGTAAGCTTTTCTTGGTTTTCCTCTACCTCTCTTTCCCTCTATGATGTTTTTAATAAATTTGTCGTGTCGTGTACAATTATATACACAAGTCCACGCATATTTCCCGTTATACATATACAATACAATACATAGCACTTTGTTGCACATAAACATAACATAAAAGACAATTACAAAATAACAACAGAAGCACAATCGGCAGCCTTATTGCTAAATAACAATCCAATGTAACAATGTTGAAGAGCGTCAGTTTCAGAGGATATAGACTATACATATGTGGACTATACTATATACAGGGTGTTAGTGACATCGTAACGAAAACTTTGAGGGGTGATTGAGGCTATGATTCTGAGATGATATCAAGTGGAATTTTCCGTCGCAAAAGTATGGAATTGAAAATAATTAAAAAAAACACAAAAAATTTCAGGAATATTCAGACAGAAAATTCCACTTGATAACAACTCAGAATCATGGTCTGAACCATCCCCCTCAATATTCGTTACGGTGTCACTAACACCCATACCTACTTGTATGGCTACCGTATGTACTTGTGTGGGGTGTAAGTGACATCGTAACGAATACTGAGGGGGATGATTCAGCTGATTATTCTGAGTTAATATCAAGTGGAATTTTCCATCGTAAAAGTATAAAATTGAAAATAATTTAAAAAAACTAAAAAAAAATCATGAATTTTGCGACGAAAAATTCCACTTGATATTAACTCAGAATCATGGTCTGAATCATCCCCCTGAGTATTCGTTACGATGTCACTAACACCCTGTATATATGGACTATACTAGTATATTGGTCCAATAATGTCGCTTGCGGTGCACGTATTGTGTGTGTGCATGTGTGTGCACATGTGCACGCATGTGCAAGGGTGTGTAAGTGTGTGTGGCTGTGTGCGCGCCGGAATGTCTGCCTATCCCATCGAGAGAGTTCTCAGGGCTGAACCGCGATATGTTTTTGTTTTGTTGTCGAATTATTATTATGGCTAATATGGCACATCAATGTATTGTCTTCGTCATTAACTTCAGTAAAGCGAACTGGATGAGAATGCGTCCACCTACTTCTCATTTGGAGTAAAAAAATAAATAAACAGACGACGAAATGAGTAGATAAAATGTTCTTTATGACAGGAGGAACTGACAATTTAAATATAATTATGTTATTATATTTTTAATACATTTTATAAATTGTATATTGTTGTCTTATAATGCAAATTACGGAAGAGCCGTTTTGAAAAATAACATTCTGATGTCATTTTTGTTAAAAAAAAACCTCACAATAGACAAGCCAGTTTCAATTCAGGTTAAAAATCGTGGTCTCAACTTTTACATGGATTGAAATTGATTGAAAGATATCAAGTTTTTGTTGAATAAAAGCACATTAGAATGTGATTTTTCAAAACGTCGCTTACGTATTTTCACTATAAGGGGAGGGCATGGAATGAATATTATTTAATTTAATTTTGTAATGAAAAATAATAACCAAAATATTACAATTACTTCGCAAACCATACCTTATTATGATTACATTATGATAAATAACAGTGCTTTGGTAAGTATTAAATTTTATATTTAAAGTCACTTTCATTCACTTAGGCTTGTCTCAATCAATAGAACCTTAAAAGGAATGATTTTTATTAGATCATTCTCTGTTTTTACATTCACATTAATATAGTAACAGATAAATTATGTAACATTGTAATACTTAAACAAGTACGGGCATTACTAAAAGTTTTTTAATCAACTTTATAACACCGTGAAAAGAAAGGTTTTAAAGATATTTTCGTTTATAATCCAAATTAAGATACTTAATATTAATAACCTATAAATACTGTAAAGTTACAAAGTTGTAATTACTATAAAGTTACAAAGTACATAGTTTCTGTTTTTACTCATACAAAATATACTAGTAAGTACATTAAAGATAACAGTAATAGTGAGATTTTATAACTCGATAAGTATATTTTTAGGTAGGTATTGGCTTTATGAAAAGAGGATTTTTATTTAGATAGGTTTATTACTTAGGTTTAATTTGGGAAATATTAAGGTAGGATTAGGGTTCTAACACAAGCAACCATTTGCCTTAAAAGGCATTTGTTTAAAGGCCTATAGGTTAAGGTCTGGGTTGCCAGCAAAAATATTAAAGGCATTAATATTAAGTTAGAATAAACTAATGTCCACTACTTGAAGAACTTTTTCTAATCTTTTTTCTAGGAATGTCTGGAAAATGCTCAAAAATATAATTTTTTGTTAAGCCTTCGGGGCGAAAGTTTCCATACCTCTATGTTGTTATTTTGTTCGTTTGAAATTGTCCAATATGTACGGTCACGAGCATTAATATGTATACACTTTAGTACCTTGTCACATTAACTTTTTTGACAAATTGAACTATAAGTCTCACTAAATGTCAAATAAGTTAGTGGGACAGAGTCCTAAAGTGGGTACATTATATTGCTCATGACTGTATGTTATAAAGAATTATTTATTGTTTGAAAGGATTCGGTATCGAAAGTGGTTGTTCGTTGTCTTGCAAACAAACATCCAGGAAAACATGAAGAACAAAAACAAAAAAAAATCATAAAAAATTAAATTATGATAAATGTTTCTTTTTTAACACTGGTTGCCTGAAAGAAATTGCTGCTTAGCAATAAGGCCACCAGATTGTATTGTATCTTTCGTGTATGTTTTGTGTAAAACTTGTTTTGTATGTTGTGTGCAATAAAGTAGGTATACTTGTATTTGTAAGAACATTTAATGTGAACAATACAATACAAATACACTTTATTCCACCAAAACAAAAAGAAATACCTAATTACAAAAAAGACTCTTAACTAAAAGTACATGGCAAATGGCGGCCTTATCGATTAAAGCGATTTCTATTTTATTTTCCTTTTTCTTTTTTTTGAACAATGACATCTGTATTTTATATTACTCATGTTTAAGCAAATAAATTATCTTCCTTTCTTTCTTTCTCTCTTTCTTTCTTTTTTTCCGATTGCTTGTAACTCTGCCCAACCCATTAGGGCATGCGTATTGGGTCATTCTTCAACCTGTCCGGTTCAACCCTAACTGAGATGATGCTCGGGTTACGAGCGACTATCGCTTTTACTTTGTACCTAATTGGAAACCGGCAGGAGTGCGATTTTAATCATCATTTCGGACTATGGTAATTTGGGTTTGTTAGTAATTTGAGGATCTAACTAGCATCAGCATTTAGCTAACGTATGTATCTTCTTCTTTGTCGTTCCCTCACTGCTGAGGATCGCGACCACAGGTTATGGTTTTCCACTCGGTACAGTCATGAGCAATATAATGTACCCACTTTAGGACTCTGTCACACTAACATATTTGACATTTAGTGAGACTTACAGTTCTATTTGTCAAAAAAGTTAATGTGACATGGTACCAAAGTGTATATATATTAATGCTCGTAACCGTACGGCTATATGCTGCGTGGACCGCCTTCTGTATGCTGCCGCCCACCGTCTTCTTCAAGATGTCAGACCAACTCGTAGGTGCCTTTCCTCGTGCACGTTTGCCATCCATTTGCTCAACGATGATCTGCTTCTCCAGACTGTGCTTCGGAGACTGCCATAATATGTCCGAAGAAGCTTAGGGGATTCCGGCATATTGAGGAGAGCCGCGTCGTGATCTTGAGCTCTTTTAATATGGACTCATTCGTACGCATCGCAGTCCAAGGGTTTGTTAGTAATTTGAGGATCTAACTACGAGTAGTATCAGCATTTAGCTAACGTATGTATACAGAGTCATATTGACATCGTAGAGAAAAAATTGACGGGTGATTCAGACTTTTATTCTAAATATGTTATCAAGATGAATTTTCCATCGCAAAAATATTGCAACTGGAACTAATTAAACAACACTAAAATCCAGATAAAGCCTCTCATACATGAGATGGCTTAATAATAACACTGACATTAGGATTGCTGAGTTCGGTTAATTGACCATGCAACCCCCAAACTCACGAAAGGAGTAGAAAATAATCCCTCCAATTCACTTTACTTTAAAATTAAAAAAAAATCTCCAATATTCTATAGAACGTTTTGAAATACAAAACGACCCTAACAAAGGTGCACTCAGCACTCGAGGTTCCATTATGAAACTTTTGCCGTGAGCTTCCAAAGCTCTCCACTAGCGGCCATATTTGTTGAAAACATCCAACAATGTTGATCAAATAGTTCCAAGGTTACTTTAGCTGCGAAGTTACTCTGTGATGGTTTTACTGCACGTCCATTGTGAAATCGATGACACATACTTTAACTCCCGACGACATATGAGACCTTCAGTGCTGTGCGCGTTCAATATAACAACGCCTTCAGGGGGTTGTTGGGGCTGCCCTGGCGCTGCAGTGCCTCGGGGATGTTCGCCTCTTGGAGCACTGATGGCTTCCAGGCTGTTCTACGCAATCGTGTGGCTTCTCTGTGGGAGCGAGTGCGGGGCAGCAGCAACAGTCTCCTGAAGGTGGTCTCACAAAGGATGGACAGTCCCATCGTCACTCACTGGCTGTACATGCATGTGACATCCAATCAAAATTATAAATTTTATTAACATAGATATAATATTCTGTTACTAACAAAGTATGGATAAATATCCGAAATAAATATTTCATTTTTTTTTATATCAGTGTTGAGTCCAGTACACACCATCAAATTTTATTTTAAGTCATTTTCTTATCCGTTGAAAAGGAAATGGACCCGTCCCTTTCTGCTTACCCCGGTTGGAAATAGGCGTGAGTTTATGTATGTGTATGTAAGGACCCAACTTAAACGTTGTACCGGGCAAGAGCCTTCATCATCATCATCAGCCCATTAACGTCCCCACTGCTGGGGCACGGGCCTTCCCTATGGATGGATAGGGAGAACGGGCCTTAAACCATCACGCGGGCCCAGTGAGGATTGATGGTTATTAACGACTGCTAATGCAGCCGGGACCAACGGCTTAACGTGCCTTCCGAAGCACGGAGGAGCTCGAGATGAAAACTTTTTTTTTTGTGGTCACCTATCCTATGACCGGCCATTGCGAAAGTTGCTTTACTTCAACAATCGCTGACCGAGCGCGTTTACCGCTGCGCCACCGAGCTCCTCGCCGAGAGCCTTCAGCGGTCCCCATTTATCCGGCCAAGTAGTTACTGCCATCTGCGGCAATTCTACAATAAGTCACGTCAAAAGAAGTGTATGTAGGTGTACTTACTTATTTAATATTAGATACATTTCCAGTCTACTTTATTGCACATTTTTTTTTTGACGTGACGTATTGTAGATTTGCCGCAGATGGCATTAACTACTTGGCCGGACAAATGGGGAGCACTGAAGGCTCTCACCCGGTACAACGTTTAAGACAACAGGCCTGAGGGTGCCCAGTTGGGCGCGAACCTCGGGTCAGGGCGTCGTCTGAGAGGAAAAATATTTGAAAGAATTAATCGACCCTAGTGGGTCGATAGCGATAAGCGCTGAATGAGGGAAATCGTCGACCACGCCGGCGGGGTCGGTATCGGGGTCCTGAAGTGTTTGGTGTCGCGAGCTGATTGGCTGCCTCTATGGCTAGAGTAATCGGGTCGTCGGGATCGTATATTACGTCCTTCGGGCGCCGATACTTTTCAGTACCGTCCCTAAGCGGAATGTACTCGGAAGCCGCAACTACCAGAGGATTTGGGGTTTTTAGTTTCCGTTACTTGTCAACTTGTATTATGAACAATAATATTTCTGCAAATAAAACTTATTTTTAGACAAGTCTAGGTTTATTCTCGTTTTAATTTATTACTTAAATTTTAATTTATTTCTTGTCTGCCTCTGTAGTACGAGTGTGCATTCAAATAACACCTAGGTACTTCTTAAAACATTCTTCATCCCACTCTGCGTCTGCCATTGCGTAATTGGAATGTTGGAGATACCAATTTAATGGTAACACAGTAGTAACACATACGTATAGGGATAGCAATGGCAACTTTTCATAGGATTGAGCATACCTGATTTTCTTATACAATGGCTTAGGCTTACAGAGCAGCTATTATCTTATCATCCTTCGTGTGAAAACCTCAAGGTCTACCTAAAGCTAGGAGATGACAAGGTCCCCGTGTAATCTCCATTCAGTGGAATCAAAGGCGTTTTAACAAAGCTTTATATAGTCTGGATTTTCTAAACACGTCGTGCCTTTGGGTATTTATTAAATTCTAAAATTATCGTGTTTACGGTGGATTTATTTAGCGTGGGTTATAAAATGCGAGTACATTCAAGAATATCTTATTAATATAATAATGCCAAATTAAAAGCGATGCGCAATAATCTGCAGTTTACTTTGTAATAATTAATATTGCCTTTACCAAAAATATTCTTTGTTGATTCAGAAAAGTGTGGATGTGTGTTAAGTGTGGGTGGATTGTGAGCAGTTTCAGCAGTAGCGGTTCGACGTTTATATCTACGTAGATAGCCGTCGCTGCGTTTATTGGTCAAAGCTCTCGCACCGCGCGCGGCTTAGTTGTCATGCAAACCCTGCTGTTGTTGATAAAATTACGACTAGTTTAGTCGTGAATAACACAAGCAATATATACAATTTTGCATTTTAAATAGGAATTCATTATAGCAAACCGTTTAAAGGTCAATTTAAAAAAAAAAACAAAAGATTATTTTTCTTTTTGAGAACAATGTCTGTTCATTTAAAAAGGACAATAGTAGAAAAAAGGGGGAAAAAGGAAAATAAAAAAGGTTTTGTCAAAACAATATTCAACAATTAAACCTTTGAAAGTACCTATTGTTAATAAGAAGTCGTTAGAATTAGAAGACAAATTGCGACTGTGAAAAGAAGTAAAGTTTCCTTGATTTGTGGAGACTCAACTCTTAATAAGTTACCGTTATAACATGTTGTGTAGTTCTGCCCTAATCCTATAAGAGAAACAATTTACTAGAAAAGAACTGGCAGCCACACTTGGTATAAGAGCACTATCTCACTATAACACCATGGAGGCGCTACCAAGGTCACCAGGTCGCCATCAACAGTATTTAAAAGGTACATGGCTTTACAAGTAGTAAAATAAGAGTCATAAGAGGGTAGAAGAGATGTCACGTGATCGAAGCCGCTCAGCTATTATTAGAACATTAATAATTTGAAACAGGAAATTATCCGAGATTGTTTGTTTTACATACTATACCGATTTGGATGAAAATTTACATGTAGGCGAAATGTAACCCAAGGATGCATTTCGGTAACTTTTCAGGCCGAGAATAATTTTCAGTGATCAGCGATATAGATACTTAGGTAACCGAAGTCCACGTATACAAAGTCCTCCGCTAAAATATAGCTTGACTAATTTGACAGCTGTCAGAACAAGACATTATCCTGATGTGCCTGTATACTACTAATCTTACTATCATAGGTAGATAGATAAATCAAACTAACTATTCTCATCAAAAAAAAAAAAACACTTCCGAAGTTTTGTAGAACAAAAATTCAACACGATTTTAATTAATTTTAAATTTGAATTTGGAACATCAATTATTAACTACTTTTTTGACAAATTAAACCGTAATACTCGTGACCGTACCTATACAGTATATATATAAAAAAATAAAAATACAACTCACCCCCACATAATGTCCATCCACAAACAGCTGAGGCACCAAAATCTGGTCGCTCTTCATTCGTTCTCTGATCTCATCCTGATACTCCATGCTCATGAAGACATCCCGCTCTTCATACTTCACCAGTAGATTCCTCAAAATCTTCTTCACGAGAACACAGCGCTGGTAAGTGCCTCTAACGATACCCATAGTCGTTGTGTATACTACGACTTTGCCCGCGTCTTTTTCTTTGTAACTCTGTGAATAAAGAAAGAAATATGTTACAAAGTGTTGACTATAGAAGTATAACAAAATATGTCTATTTATATTTTTTGAAACCTCGCAATAGACACGCTATTAGTTTTTATTCAGGAAAAAAAATAGTCTAAATTCAAAACCTTTTTACATTAAAAAATATTAATAAATATAAACCATTGGCGCCATCTATTGTGTTCACGAGGAACAAATGAATGCCCAAACCCGAATTCTGACCTCATTCTTTCTTCCTCTTTGTAAGTACTGGGAAAGTTATGTAGATGGCGCTACTGAAGTAATATTACATAAACTCTCGCCTGTGATTCCTCATAGGGTGGGCAGAGCCACAACGAATTGGAAGGAAACGTGCAGTCACTTTTGATCCGAAATTCTAAAATGGATTGGATGAAGCCTTCTTTTTTATTTCATTTGGATTGTGAGAGCAATGAGCGATCTCATCCAACCTGGTATCAGGATTAAGCTCGTCAATTTGTTTAAACCCGTCGGGGTTCGACCTGGCGCACCTCATTTGAGAAGCAACCACACATGACTACATGAACTTATGACTTCTTTCTCTTTTCATTACTCTCAGATTGATTTATAGGCTATTTTTTTACCTTTGATGCGTTTGCTCTTGACTCTGATGAGACTTAACACGTCGACAGTCCCCATACAAAATGTTTTGACTTCGTTGTAAGTCCTGCTTATTACTTAATTTTATATACGTCCTGTTAAAAACGGAAATAATAATAAATATATTCTAATTCTAATTCAATAGAAAGTAAATTAATAATCTTCTCTTAATATCATGAAAAATTAGAACTTTCAAAGGCCGCACTCATGGCACTGAACAAGTACGGGTCACGGGCGTATGGAACTAGTCCGTCATGATCCATATTTGGATCACTGGACTGTCAACGTGTTAAGATGATGCGAGCGAGCTCAGAAGGTGCCTGTTCACTCTGGCCTTGAAAGCACCCGGGTTGTATGCATTCGGAAATATAGAAGACAACCGAGAATTCCACTCCTAATATTACCCTATATTTTATTATTACGTCAAGCTATTGCAAATTTATTGCTGAATACTTGCTTAATATGACATTTCCTCGCTAACTGTCAACCACATACGAAATTTGCGTAATTTCCTATTAGGAACTATTGCACAGATGTTGGTAAGCGATGTTGCGTAAAGCGTACAATAGCGTATAAAGATTTCGGAGTGATCGTTTCATGATGAGCTCGGCCATTTTCATGAAATGGTCATATTTCATGTAACAGAATATCACTGGTGGCTCTTAAATTAGTGATGTGATCAGGTGTTTACCGTATTCATTACAAAATAAGGATTTTTATTACGTAATAATAAATAAGAAGTTTATTTCGGGCTTATAAAAATATCCATATTTGTTGCATTCCATGCAGTATAATGGGGTGTTACATAGGCATAGAAACTATAATGTGGACCTTCTAGGGCACAGCAACGTTGAAGGGAAGAAAGAAAGTGTATATTAAAATTAAAACATCATTTAAAAATTCGTCTATAGTATAATAGCTCTTTTTAATTAGCATTAGCATTGATCTAGTATTAGTAACAGAGGCATCACAAAACGAATGGATATATTGCTGTATAAAGGGTAAGAACTATTTGGGCGGTAAATAAATAAAGTATATTTATAAAATTAAGTTCATACTGTCAAAATTATGATTCGCGTATTTGAACTTGATTGAAGTACTGTTGACTATCACGTATCGATTCTGTAAGTCAAATCTTTCAAGTCAAGGCACTAAAAACAGTAAGACATTGAATCGAACAATTTGCGATAGATCTAAATAAAAAAAAAAACTTTTCTTTTTTTTGCCAAAAACGTCAACCGCAACTTTCATCTTCATAATTCGAAACTCGAACCTTTAACCTTTCCGGTTGCATTTTTCATACAGGTTGCATCACAGTGCATCGTGGTTCTCATTCAGGTTGCTGGTTGCAGGTTGTGGGTTGCGGGTTACGTCACCCGCCCTGCAGGCTACAACCTGCAATTTTAAGTCTTCCCGGGTCACGCTCATCTTACTTTCTCGTTTTAGCGTACTTTTAGTTAGTTGTAAAGTAACTTGCTGTTTGCTATTGTGAACGTTGTTTAGTTTAAATATATACGGCTTAACTATACGAGTATAACGGTATTTAGCACTTAGATAGACACCATGTTTAAGAAGAGAAGAACATTAAAAAATAAATGCCTCTTCTATCGTGTGGGTTGTGAGGATTACCAACCCCATCAACCCCGGTGTCAGGATTACTATTGAGCCGCCAAAGGCCCCTGATATGGCTCGTTGTGATATTTTTAGATTTGTTTTGCAGATGGCATTAACTACTTGACCGGACAAATGGGAAACGCTGAGGACTCTCACCCGGATATTTTCACAGGGCTTCGTTATTTTTTTTTTATTTAGGTTTGTTTTGTCATGTTTACCACGCACTTAACCATAGCCTAATTTATCACCCAAACATACAAAATTGCCGTCACTTTAACAGAAAAACAGCTATCTTAAAGACTTAAAACATGCCGAGCGAACGGTTTTGTGAAACAAAACTCGTTACGAAGTGGGTCCCAATTCTCGCTCATTTGCGGCGCAAGCGCAACTGTCCACTCAACAACGACACGCAGTATATACACTAACGAGTAGTTTGTCAGCTTCTTGTGTTAGTAATTTACTATTTCGACAGATAAATATGGAGCGACGAGGATCTTTTTGCATGTGGCTGTAATTGGAGCTAACGCCGCTTTAAAATGTTTTTTTTTATCAGTTTTTCTAAATGGAGAATGTATGGAGATGGTGCACACCAACGTCACGAACACAACGAATAAGATTCTTGTCAACCTATACAACTCCCACCCGTAAGCGACATATTTCATATTTATTGGGATGGATATGACGAACCGTTTGGTTACAGGTTACCAGCTAGCATTATTATATTATTTCCATGTCAAGAACCTTAGGTTACACTAGAAAAACAATCCCAAGGTATTAAGCACAACCGTTAAAGAATGTTTGTGAACATTCCTCAAGAAAATATGTAAATAAACTTTTGCTACTAAAAAGCCATACATAAAAGCTGTTTTCAACTGTTATGCACATGAATAATATCCCACGAAAAACAAAATACTTCTGGAAAATTAACAGAAGTTTAAGGAGACTGACTGGGGTTTAAGAGAGGAGGCCTATATCCAGCAGTGGGTGGATACAGACCGAGTAGATAGAAGGATGTACTAGAATTAAAATATCATCATCATCAGCCGTACGACGCCCACTGCTGGGCATAGGCCTCCCCCAAGGATCTCCACGACGATCGGTCCTGCGCTGCCCGCATCCAGCGGCTTCCCGCGACCTTCACCAGATCGTCGGTCCACCTTGTAGCGGGCCTACCCACTGAGCGTCGTCCGACACGTGGTCGCCATTCCAGAACCTTTCCGCCCCATCGGCCATCGGTTCTCCTCGCTATGTGTCCTGCCCACTGCCACTTCAGCTTTGCAAAGAATTAAAATATTAAGTAAACTTTTGTGATAAAATAAAATTGTTTTCAAAAAAATGCTACATTACCGCTTGTATACACTCCAGTTATTTATGTGTCGCAACGATGCGGTAACCATGGTAACGGTGCGTTCTTAATCGCGTACAGATGTCGATTCGCATACCGGTGCTGAGGCAAACCTCGCCACCTTGCCAACTCTGACTAGTCACCCAGACGAGTCACTGTGATCTAGAACCTTATTATATTAACGGATTATGGATTGCGGTTGAATTCCTACAGATGTTGGTGTACGACAAGCTGACAATATTCCACCTGTCGGCTTCCCCTGCAGAGTGTGTGGTGGAATTTGCTACTCTAGATGCTTGCATGGTTTGCATAGCCATGAAAAAAGGCCCATCACTTCGCGATGATAGTCATGAAGCAATGATAGTCATAATGGTGTCGACGACGACGTCGTTAACACCATCGTGGCTGGTCTGTAAGTTCTCTAAGGTGAAGACTTAGTTCTTGTAAGAGTCATATCCAAGTTTTCTACCTGATTCGGTTCAAATATCAATACGAAGTCCAAGGTTACACGGAATTCTTTATATATTGATGCAATATATATTTTCTTTTAAACCGATTTTAAATTTTTTTTCGAGTTTATTTTTGAATTAAGAACTGCCTTTTTATGTCGAGTTAATATTGGCTTTTTAAAATCCAGTAAGTTTAATATACATTTAGTTTGTGTGACCTTTTGTAAAACTGATATTTATTTCATGATAACAATCTGTGGTACATTTAGTTGATAAACCTTCAATACTCCATTTAATATAACTGATACGACCTTTTCCATTGCAAAATACTAACCAAACTAATATCAATCGAGGTTCGAACCGTCAAATTATCACGTTGCACCAAGCAATTTGATACCATTCAACATCCATTCAAATTCACAGTTATGTCATGGACGTACTGTCATTTGAAGCGTTTTGTCATTCTATACCTTTATTATAGTCACCACCACGGAATAGAAGAAAAAGGTTGGAAGGGCCAAAAAAACGCGCGCCATACAAGTATGATCAAATAGTTCATACTTCAACTTTGCACTCCACTCATCCGCAAACTTTACGACGCACGGAGCTCCTCGATAGTGTATTAAAAGGTAGTATATAAGAAATATTCTTTATGCTTCATTCAATGTGTAATTAATGTAATATGGACTATCATGTTTGAAATAAACGATTTTTATTTTATTTATTTTTTTAATTTAAAAGGTCGTCTTGTATATTATAATCTGCGGGGCAATAAGTCATAAGTCATCATGCAAGGAGATTTCTCCTTATCATAGGACAGCTAGAAACCTTAGTATGATCAGCTTTTTATCAAGAAAATACTTTTTTATGCAGTATCTTACAAAAAATAATGATTAAATTGTAGACTATTACGTAAAATTTACATTGCCGGTAAAGTGGCTATGGAATTTGAGAAGCAGTAGAGCAATAGTAGTTATCTGTTTTGCAGGAGTAGTAGTAAAAGAGAGTCGGGTTGAACCGGCCACAACAGTTTTCATACAAAATGTGCGTTAGGGTCTTTCCAAGTAATACAAAATCGTTTCATGCGGAAAGCCACGGGAGCTCCGTGGTTCCTTCGCAATGAAAATCTGCACATTGACCTAGGTCTGCCAACCATTGCCCAATGGCTCAAATTAGCTTCCAAACGTTTTTTCGATTCTGCTCCGCACCACCCGAATCCCCTGGTAGTTGCGGCTTCCGATTACATCCCGCTTAGGGACGGTACTGAAAAGTATCGGCGTCCGAAGGACGTAATATACGATCCCGACGACCCGATTACTCTAGCCATAGAGGCAGCCAATCAGCTCGCGACACCAAACACTTCAGGACCCCGATACCGACCCCGCCGGCGTGGTCGACGATTTCCCTCATTCAGCGCTTATCGCTATCGACCCACTAGGGTCGATTAATTATTTCAAATATTTTTCCTCTCAGACGACGCCCTGAGCCGAGGTTCGCGCCCAACTGGGCACCCTCAGGCCTGTTGTCTTAAACGTTGTACCAGGTGAGAGCCTTCAGCGCTCCCCATTTGTCCGGCCAAGTACTTAAATGCCATCTGCGGCAAATCTACAATAAGTCACGTCAAAAAAAAAAGGTCTTTCCAAACTTTTTCTTCTATTCCGTGGTCACCATTATAGACAGCAATACGGCTAATATCACGTTGGTCCTAACACTTAGCGCGGTGAGGTGTGGATACTTAGTTCACCTTGTCATGGATGTACCTCTGACTACTATCTCAGCTTATGCTTTATTATAGTCACGACGGTATCCCTAACGGGGTGGGCACAGGCTAAGTCGTCACCTACATAAATATTAAGAGAACCTATAGACACTCTGCTATTTATTCATCCTTCATGAACCACATTGTGACAACTTATCAACCCAACGACCAAATAGATTATGTACAGTCATGAGCAATATCATGTACCCACTTTAGAACCCTTTCACATTATCATATTTGACATTTAATGAGACTAACGGTTTAATTTGTCAAAAAAGTTATTGTGACATGGTTTCAAAGTGTATACATATCAGTACTCGTAACTGTACGTCCAAAGATACAATATAAGTACGTCTAATACGTGTCATAAGTATAGTCGTGAACAATATCATTGAAACTTATGACTACTTTCAGTTCAATTTATCACAAAAGTTAATGTGACATGGTCCCAAAGTACATATTAATGCTCGCGTATCTCCACAATCTCTCCTGATGGTAAGTGTTCTCTTAGGGACGGTTTCGAAACGATTTTAGCTAAATTGTTTTGGGTCTTTGAGGTTCTTCACCAACCCGCAGTGAAGGAGTCTGTTTCAGACACCATCCAATGACATCAAACTGGGAAAAGCTAATATAACTTTTGCAAATCATATTTCCAAAAAAACTTACTAGCACGACACTGAACTTACGACCTCGAGGTCGTCTTCGAGAGCACCTTCAACTGAGCCTACAGCTAATATTTCGTAGTACAGCATTCATAGCAATATTTACACTTGATTCTGATTCAAATGTCAAGTGTGTAACAACCTTGACCGAAAGATTGGAAAAGTGTTTGCATTGAAAATTAATGTGAGGTGTGGTTGGATTCGTGACTCCGTGTGAGAATGTTTACTTGCTTTCCTAATATTTAAAAAAATAAATGATGATATCATTCATATTGCGATCTTCTTCTTCATGTCGTTTCGATGGCATTCAGATTTTTCAGCTCAGTATTTTTCGGTGGCATTCATCAGCTTCTCTCGCTGAGATGAGCCATAGTCTGTGGCGTAACACCACACACACAGCTTAGGTCCGATCCGTTGAGAAAACCCCACCTGGACAGGTCATAGGTCATTCATATTGCGATGGTATCTCTAACCTCTTAAGACCGAGATTTCCAGACACAATAGTTAAACAATGGGGTTTGGATTTATAAAGAACATTCGGTCTTAGGAGGCTAACAGAGGCTTTTGGCTCTTTGATCTGAGGCTGCCAGAGGAAGATCTAGAAGGATGTACATTGACCAAATTAGATATGTCCTTTGAAATGATTTAGTACGATCTTCTCTGAACCGTGCGTGTATGAAACGTTGATGAATGTGGAGGAAGCAAGAGAAGTGTGACAGGATCGAAGTAAATTTAATTTTGTGTCTCTGCTTATCCCGGTAGGAAATAAGCGCAAGTTTGTGTATGTGTATGTATGTGTAGAGATTGCTACTTAGCAATAAGGCCGCCTATTGTACTAATTCTATTTCTCTTTTGTTTTGTATTTTGTTTTTTCCTGTTTGTGCAATAAAGTATTTGTTATGTTGTTATGTTATGTTATGTACCTCTGAGTACGTCAATTGGAATATGGTTGTGAGGTTATGTTTTAATTCATATTAAGTCTTCTTTTTCTTCGTGTTGATTGTGAGGTGGTATTCCACCATCTGACGGTTCGAGTTCAGTTCACGACATTGTCGAAATTATACTGTGAGTCTTACGTTTGGTAAGGACATGGCAGGCTTGAATCACCTGATCTTACTCTCGGATAATCAATAATGAAATGAAATGTTATGAAGTTTATTCGCTCTTTTTATTTTTTTAATGTAATAGTAATGTAATGTAGTAGTAATGTAGTCCTTACTAACATTGTTTAAGGATACTTACTAACAAATTTTGAGTTCTGTATCTTGAAATAAATAAAAAATAAATATTCTCAAAGCGTTATATTTAATAATAATAAATAATAATAATAATCTTTATTGAACATAGTATTACAATTTTACATTAATAAAAATACAGACAACTATAATATGACCAATTACTCTAGTTATGCGGCGGTTAGTTATTTTAAAGTGCCTTTGTATAAGTGCATGAATAATTTGTTAGTATGTAAGTACAAATCCAAGGTTCATTATATGTTAAATCGTCATTAAATAGCCATTGCCCACTACATTCTCTTCATAATATCTATGTATTAAACCTTGGAGATGAGTAAATACGTGTGTTATTGCTTTGAGATTTCCTTGAAAACGAATGAACTGCTTGCTACTGACTGATATTGAAGACAACATACAGGTTGGTTTTGGTACACTTTTTTAAAGTACCTGTACGCTATTTACTGGCCGTTTTCACATAATAATGTACAGCAATTCACTCAGTGAATAAAGTTATACATTAATGCGAAACTTGATGAACATGATAAAGTACACCTACTGTACTGAAACTGAAACAACATTGAAACCATGGTACGTCACGGTTCTTATACTCATCCCCCCTTTCAAAACTATTCCAGGAATTTGTACTTTTTAATATTATATTACTACAATAAGTTATATAACTCTATGATGTTAATAAAATTAGCACTATAATTTTAAGCTATTTAATAAAATTAAGGAAGAGGCGCGTCACAGGGACTGTAACCTGAAACCTGACAGAGGGCAGCAGTAACTGTCAGTACTATTCAGAGGTGGAGGACAGGAGTCCTAGTACGGTTTTGAAATGGACTACTTGAATTTGAATTTGGGCACGGGCCTTCCCTATGGATGGATAGGGAGATCGGGCCTTAAACCACCACGCGGGCCCAGTGCGGATTGGTGGTTATTAACGACTGCTAATGCAGCCGGGACCAACGGCTGAACGTGCCTTCCGAAGCACGGAGGAGCTTGAGATGAAAACTTTTTTTGTGGTCACCATCCTATGACCGGCCTTTGCGAAAGTTGCTTAACTTCAACAATCGCAGACCGAGCGCGTTTACCGCTGCGCCACCGAGCTCCTCACTTGAGGAACTTATAATAGGTATATTTTTTTCCAAATAAAGGGGCAAGGTGTAGACGTGTAAACAGTAACACTCTGTATAATAATCATTAATAAGTTTTGCAACTATCACGAATCCATGATACGTTTTATTTCATTCGATTAATCAAGGCATTTGGATGCATCATAGCATATTTATTGCGTGTGTGAAGATTTATTTGGAGCAATGAAATGAAGATGTTCTGAGAACCAGACGATTGGGAAATCGGTGTGTGTAAATATTACCTTCTATCGTGTGGGTTGTGAGGTGGATTACCAACCCCATCAACCCTTGTCTCAGGGTTACTATTGAGCCGTCAAAGGCCTCTGACATGGCTCATGTAACGACTACTAACTATACGATACACATAATAGGTACACATACACATGGTACACGCACACGCCTAAATGTGAGAGCCCTCAGTGCTCCCCATTTGTCCGGACAAGTACTGAATACCATATGTGGCAAATCTGCATTAAGTCACGTCTAAAAAAAGTCGCAACTTTGAAGTCAATATTTATTTTTTATTACTATAAAAATTGTTTATTGCAGTTCAAGGGACCAAAAAATCATATAACACGCATAACTCGTGGGGGATTATTTGACGATTAGACACGTAAGGTCTTGAATTGTTAATTTATAATTGTATTAGTGTTTAATTTGTAATTATAATTTTAGAATTAATATTTAAGTAATTTGTATTATACAATTATATTTATAATAATATTATTATTAACTTTGTAATCATTGGGTATTTACCTTAAATAAAAACATTTTATTATTATTATTATTAATATTACTTACTTATTAAAAAGCATATTGAAACTGTTCATTAAAAAATACATGATTGCATTTTGTCATTTTTGCGTACGTAGTAGGTAATTTAAGTTTGCATTTATGTGTCTTGGTTGGTTCAGTCCTAAACTACCAAGCAAGGCTGAAAAAACATCCCAATGAGTTGGCAATCCAGTTTACCAGTCCAACTTATAGGAAGCGACTCAAGAGAAAATATATACCGGAGCATTCAGAAGAATGAGTGGTCATAGATTAGCTAATTATGAGTAGCTGTCTTCGCTGGAAGGCACACTCTACCTGACAATTCACTTATACCAAATCTGCTCATAAGAAACAAAAAAAAAAGATGCTGATTGCAGATATAGCCAGGAAAAAAAAACATTTATGTGTCTAAGTTACCGCCTTGTGTATGTGCCTGTATGGTAACTTATAGATGTAATTATCAGTTAAAGAAATCTAGTGCGTAATGTCAAATGACCTTTTTAGGTACCCATTGGATTGCTGTACACACCTCCTAATTTTATTTTAAGTTATATCCGTCATTTTCTTATCTACCGAAAAGGAAAGATGAAGAAATATGAATAACCCGTGCGAATAAAATAGGCATCTCGCTGCAATCCGTTTGACGTGCTGTCTACTTAATTCTGTCGGGCTATTGGCCTATGTAAAATTTTTGGCCGGTTGTTGTCGTCTGCAGGAATCGGGGCCATTATTTCCATAAACATCCATCAATATACTTATGAAGGAACTAGAGAGGCATGCCAAGCATTCTACATCCTATCCATATCCCCCCTCCCCCGACAGGTCGTAGGAACCCGCTCGCCTCACAAGGTCGCGTAGCTGGATCGTGACCAGACAGACGTGTTCCGACTACAGTTAGTCGATGGAGGTGCGTGTGCGCACAAGGTGGTGTTGACAGTCGTTAGTAGGCATAAATCAATTTATTTACTATATTACCTGACATTCTATAAACAAATAGACTCACATTCGCTTTTCTTAAAAGTTGTTGTTGTAAATATGTAGTCATTAAGTTATGTAGATAGTATAACTTCGTTCCCTCAAATTAAGATGTTATTTATAGCTGGTGATGTTATAACAGCCTCCGTGGTCTAGTGGTTAGAGCGTTAGGCTAACGATCTGGGTTCCGGGTTCAATTCCCGATGGGGACATTGTCGTAATCACTTTGTGAGACTGTCCTTTGTTTGATAAGGACTTTTCAGGCTTGAATCACCTGATTGTTCGAAAAATCCGGGTATTAGCCGTAAAATATCACCACCAACCCGCAGTGGAACAGCGTGGTGGAGTATACTCCATACCCCCTCCGGTTGATTGAGGGGAGGCCTGTGCCCAGCAGTGGGACGTATATAGGCTGTTTAGTTATGATGAAACAACCAGTAATGTGCCGTTCCCGGGAAAATTCCCAAAGTGAGAATGTTCCCGTTATAAAAACTCTTTGATGGTAACGACACTGGCAGCTTTTCTTTTTTAAATTGTTCTTTCTTGTAGTCTGATCTTATCTGCCTACAGACATAAACAGCCTATATACGTCCCACTTCTGCGCACAGGCCTCCCCTCAATCAACCGGAGGGTGTATGGAGCATACTCCACCACGCTGCTCCAATGCGGTTTGGTGGAGGTGTTTTTACGGCTAATAGCCGGGACCAAGGATTAACGTGCCCTCCGAAGCACGGAATCATCTTACTTTTTCGGACAATCAGGTGATTCAAGCCTGAAAAGTCCTTACCAAACAAAGGACAGTCTCACAAAGTGATTTCGGCAATGTCCCCATCGGGAATCGAACCCGGACCTCCAAATCGTGAGCCTTACGCTCTAACCACTAGACCACGGAGGCTGTTATTGTTATTGTTATCTGCCTAAAAGTTATTTAATAAAGTTCTTTTTGCGCATTTTTACTGCAGGGAACGTTCCCAAAGTGGGAAAATTCTCGGGAACGGCACATCTGGACATAACGCTCACACTCCCCTAGTATGTGAAAGGGGGTAGATAGGCCGATAAAGGAACTGCTTTATTTAATCGCATGGCCTAAATTACTGGCCATCAATAATCTTCACATAGTCACCGCAAATTGAAATACTTCTGATGGCAGCGCATAAAATTAAGTATTGTTCGATATGGTAGCTACGAAAAATAGACTCCATTTTATTTAACAATGCGGTTGTCTATACTAGATACCTACCTAATTCTAAATACCTACTTTACTACCGCTATATCGCTTAGAACCATAAAGAAAATCTTATTATTTTTCTAATTATATCTATTGGGATGTAGGGTTCGAAAAACAAATTTCCACAAAAAAAAACAATAGTAAATATTCATAACATACACATAGCCTCCGTGGTCTAGTGGTTAGAGCGTTAGGCTCACGATCTGGAGGTCCAGGTTCGATTCCCGATGGGGACATTGTCGAAATCACTTTGTGAGACTGACCTTTGTTTGTTAAGGACTTTTCAGGCTTGAATCACCTGATTGTCCGAAAAAGTAAGATGATTCCGTGCTTCGGAGGGCACGTTAAGCCGTTGGTCCGGGCTAGTAGCCGTAAAAACGCCTCCACCAACCCGCATTGGAGCAGCGTGGTGGAGTATGCTCCATACCCCCTCCGTTTGATTGAGGGGGGCCTGTGCCCAGCAGTGGGACGTATATAATAGGTTGTTTATGTATGTTTATGTTATGTAGTAAATATTCTCTAAGCCTGTATTGGTAGAGTAAAAAGTTTGCAAAAAATATGAAAGAATGCAGAAAAATGTTAATAATGTGGCTACAATCTTTGACGTACGATGATACTGAGAAACTGCTCGCAATATGCAGATAGTAGTAAATTAGGTATTAACTAAAAAAAGGAACACCACTCGCATGACTAGCACACAACCATACACGCACACACACACACACACACACACACACACACACACACACACACACACACACACACACACACACACACACACACACACACCTATTTTTCATAATTGAAATAACGTCGCCAATTTCATGTATATGTGACCTCCGGGAGTGGGAACCTGGTGACCTGGAACACAGGGTTATACCTAGATCAGGCACCAGATTCTCACATAATGTATTGTTATATTACAATGGCATTACTTTTTGTGAGAGTAAATAAAGATTTTTATTATTATTTTATTATTATTATTATTATAATAAAACTATTTTAAATTCTTGGCCCAGTTAGCTTTATTAAGCAAATTAATAACCTCAATCCTACACAATTCTATGACATATTGCATTATTTTTCTTTGCACTCACTGACCGAACACTATTGATTACGAAATATATAATTATGAGATTAAACGAACTTACCTGTAAGTGAAGTTCTATCTCAATTATACGAAGCTCCTTGTTCGAGAGGTTTTAAACAGTGTAGTCTACGTCTTATGCTCCAGCATCGTCACAATTTTCAAAGCTCATATCCAAAGCTAAAAAAAAAAGTTAGTTTCCCGCTTCCTGAACGCAGCTGTCAACTAATGTCATTATGTTTAAAGCATGTTTCATGGACAACTCCATCACCTGTGGAAGCTTTAGGGCGGGATATTAAAATTGAAGGGAGGGAGTCCTCTCGAACAAGGAGCTTCGTATAATTGAGATAGAACTTCACTTACAGGTAAGTTCGTTTAATCTCATAATTATACTCGCTCCTTGTTCGAGAGGTTTTAAACAGTGTAGATGTTCAAAGTTTAGTTGGGAATGAAACATTTAAATTGAAACGAGTACCAATAATATGATTATTCATTAGTGAATAAAGTACATTGTTATCACGAAAGCTAATTAAGCTGTCCATGACTTTGATCCCAATAAAGGCAGTGAGAGGCACAGCCGTCGCCTGATAAACTCAGCGCGGCGTTCCACCAAACGTTTTGATATTATCATGTAAAAAACAATAAGAATAATAACTGTTCGCTAAACAAGTTTCACCAGTTCTCAAGAATGGAATCGATATTATGTATGTTATATAATATATGGTTATACTATACTGTACTAGAATAGATACATAGTTCTAAATAATTAAGTTGAAGTTGAGCGAGTACATTAAATACCTATTTCACATTACTATCAATTTCACAACAAAAGAACTACACAAGAACAAATTTCTGAATGAGCTCAACATCAAGATTGGCTATAAGAGCCTCACAGGGACCTCACCATAGAGCACATTTCCGAAGCTCTTGAACAACAACGATAGTTATAGTCGAAAGGACTGTGAGACTTCATCATATAGTATAACACTCATTTTTCATTGGCATACCAAGGGCTACAATAATTATCAAAGTTACACATTATTTGTTTACATACATAAAAGAAGAAGAAATACATAAAGAAGAACGGGTAATGACGAGGGCACCCAGACACAAGATTGATTGTAACATCCTGTGCTAAGTTGGCAATTGTTGTCGACATTGAGTAGTTAAATGAATCCTAAGACAACATGTCAAATTGATTAGAGAAAATACAAATATAAGTGCAAGTAAGAATTTCGATACATTTATTCAAATGACCTTTTTCATTAAAATATTCAGAACCACTGAACTAAACTTTCCTCTTTATTATAAGATATTGTTAAATGAGGCTGAAAGTATAAAGAGGGGAAGTGCATTTACATTATGTACTTGTGTGATAATTATCTTCGTAATAATTAAGATTTTGTTTTTATTAAAATAGATTACCTGAGCCCAAGTTATTGTGTATTACCTAATATCGACCATATGGGCTTGGTAATAATATTTAGTATATTTTTTTTTTTTATGTGGTAATAATAAATATAACTTGTTGTGGATTTTTTTCCTATTCCTCTATGCAACCTTTCACCCACCAATCAGATGATAGAACAACGTACACACAACACATTAACACACGTAACATTGTTTACGCAGCTATCTCTTTAGTGTAATAATTATTGAATTTGTTTTTAGGACAGTAATAGTGACGTCCTATTATTTACTGGAAAAAATAAATAAATGAATAAAACATATTTTACCCTTAGGTGTGCAGTTACATATAAGGATAACATTAATTTATTAATTATCGGTCGTGTAGGTATATTATCATCGTTCGTAAAAATCATCCTTTCCTTTAACCTAACTTAACATGATCCTGTTGTTTGCACAGGGATTCACTTCTCGTACCCATCCTGAAGATTTAATATGTCAGGTTATTTAGTGAAGGGACCTGCCTGATTTACGTTACAACACTAACCGAAAAATAAGATAAACATATATTTATCATGAAAATATTATTGTTACTTCTCCACTGCAGTTTGGTTCCGATTGATTAAGTGGAGGGACATTATTGTTGTAATTTTTATATTAATTGTAAACTGTGTTTTGGGCTGATCAGCAACAACATAATAAATCTACAACAACATAATTTAGAGAAAACGCTAATGGTGATGTAAGTTATATGTTACTAATGAACTATTTTTCCTTCCTTTTCACCTATGAGTTAATAATAAAAAGGGCAACTATTCTATCTAACCGAACTAGGTATCAATATTTTACAATTTCGAATGTAATACTTGAAGGAAATTTTCATTGAAGTTATAATATTATCAGGTAGGTACCCCAATTTATACTGAGATTAGTATTGTTATTCCTGATTAACAAAGACAGGATTTGAATCCCATGTCTTAATGATAATGCTAAAACTTTTAGTGATAGACATTCGGAATTAATTTTACCAGAATTTTGAAAAATATATTTGCTTGTGCAAATTTTCCCATTATAACTTTATAGGGAATTCTTCCTCCTCATGAGGTACTATTCTTAAACGGCCTTGCTGCCTGGGCCACTGTTGATACTAATGGCTGTGAGACTGCTAATACATCTGGTTGTAGCTCTGTTACTACTGCTGGCTGTAGGGCTGCTGGTACTGCTGGTTATAGCACTGCTGATCATGACTGGTTGCATCACTGCTTTTATTGCTGGCTGTGGGGCGGCCTGCTGATACTGTTCCTTGTGGGCTTTCTGTTCATGCTGTTGGCTGTGGGGCTGCCTGCTGATACTGTTGTCTCTGTTCCACAGATCCTGTTGCTATCTCGTTTACTCACTCTTCCGGCAATGTTATTCATTATTATTTATGTGCTATTTGAATTTTATGATGTTGGTTGAAAGAATTTAATAGCAGTATTCTCTAACCATGTCTTGTGTACAGTTATCTCTTTTGAAAGTAATCTCTGACATTACATACTTTGATTTCTAGCACAGTTGAGGTTGATTAATAGAACAGAGGCTTTTAGGTTTTGAATTGTCGGTTATTTCTTCAGAATTTGTACTCTCATTATTTTATAATAATCAATTTGACATAATAGTCTATTGTTTCTCAGCATTAGTCTAATCTTGAGTTTCAACATGGGTAGGTAAGCCCCGACAATTCAATGGTTTATCTTCGATTCCTCAAGTGACAAACCAAACATGGAAATAAAAGTATAAAAAATAGTTGGTCTATGTTCTAGCTATCTACTAGCGTTTAGCAAAAGGCGATACTTGTAGTGGTAGCTTTATGTTATTTGAGTTGATACCATCAAGTCCATTGTCTATCCTCTAAGTGATAGCTCTAGGTATGGAAATGAGAAATAGGTATATAGCGCTTGCCAATGCCGACCATAATCGTGGTAGCTCTTATGTTAATATGGTTCATACCATCAAGTCCATTGTCTATCCTCTAAGTGATAGCTCTAAGTATGGAAATGAGAAATAGGTATGTTAGCGCTTGTCAATGGCGACTTTCTTAGTGGTAGCTCTTACATTCATTGTGTTGATACCTTCAAGTCCATTGTCTATCCTCTAAGTGATAGCTCTAGGCATGGAAATGATAAATAGGTATATTAGCGCTTGGCAATGGCGACCTTTCTGGTGGTAGATCTTTTGTTAATTAGGTTGATACCATCAAGTCCATTGTCTATCCTCTAAGTGATAGCTCTAAGTATGGAAATGAGAAATAGGTATGTTAGCGCTTGTCAGTGGCGACCTTCCTAGTGGTAGCTCTTATGTTCATTGCATTGATACCTTCAAGTCTATTGTCTATCCACTAAGTGATAGCTCTAGGTATGGAAATGAGAAATAGATATGTTAGCGCTTGTCAATGGCGACTTTCTTAGTGGTAGCTCTTACATTCATTGCATTGATACCTTCAAGTCTATTGTCTATCCTCTAAGTGATAGCTCTAGGTATGGAAATGACAAATAGGTATATTATCGCTTATCAATGGCGACCTTCCTAATGGTAGCTCTTATGTGTATTGTGCCTTTAAGTCCATTGTCTATCCTCTAAGTGATAGCTCTAGGTATGGAAATGTAAAATAGGTATATTAGCGCTTAGCAATGGTCTTAGTGGTTGATTTTTATGTTAATAGGGTTGATACATCAAGTCCATTGTCTATCCTCTATTGTGATAGCTCTAAAGGGAAACAAATAGTCTGTCTATTCTCTAGTCAGACAGTTCACTACTAGTGCTTAACTAGGTGACTCTCCAAGTGGTGTTCTCTTGTTGGTTAGGTTGGTACCAATAATCATCACCCATACGTTGGAAGCTTGAATTATAATAAGATTAGAGTAATTTGGAAGAAATTGCTTACTATAATAAGGCTATCTTTTGCCTGTACTCTCTTAACACTCTTTCTGTTTTTATTGTTAGGGTATATTATCATCATCTTATATTGTAAGTATCATTCGGAGAAGATAACATTATTAACACCACTTAACAGAGACTGTGAGAAGGGATTATGTACTGTTATAATATATATAATATCATTTTTAAGTATGGTTATCTTGTAGTAAACCAATTATAATCCTCTAAATTTTTTAAGTGTTATCTTGAATAAGTTATGTATCTTGTCTACCAATGGTGTAGATGACCTCTGTGATATTGAGTACTACTGTGTCATAGGTACTTCTTGATGAACAGGGTAAACATGAAGTGCTTCTGTCATCTAATTATCTGAACTTGTCAAATTATTTCTGAGTTAATTATTTACTTTTCTATGCCATTCTGCGGTTATATTTCACTGGTTCTCTTTGTTTTATAAAAAAAACTGCTCATTTCATTCGCTGATAGTAAGTTATCAACCGCAACATAAGCCAAGAACACAATTACAAAAAGAAACAAAATTTTTTTTATTTATTTTTTTTTTGACAGATGAAAATAAAAACGCGGCAATCAGGGACTGAAGACAAGGCTTAGGCCTATTTTGATCGTGATTTTCGAATATTAAATTACTAAAGTCAAGACTGTATAGTCCTGAGATCTTTGCCTGCCTTATATAAGGCGAATTTAAACAACATCAACATCGGAATAAAGTATAACTTTTAAATCACTGTTATAACACGAACACGATACAATTTTAATATTATTATTATTTCTGTTAATAAAACTAGTTACTTTTATTAGTAATAAGTACCAACTTAAGTTACTTCTTCGAATGTTAGGATTATAAAATTATAACCTCAAAAAAAAGTAATTTGTTTTCGACAATAAAAGGAATTAAATTGAATTGATCATAATTATATCTTCTCTTGTTTTAGTAGATGGATAATGTTAAGACTTACCAGTATAATCCACGTTTTGTTTTATCAAAAAGAACTTACGCTCGTCGTCATCCACATTTTTTCTTTGGTACTGTTTCTAGCTTTTTTAGAGAAAAAAGCACTTGATTATGTAAGTAACAGATTTTTCGCACTATATCAATCATGTTTTTGTATTAAATATTAGTTTTCAATTAGTTTATTTACGGAGGCGAAGTGACGCGCCGGTGCACAAAAACCGTAATGACATTAGTTGACAGCTGCGTTCAGGAAGCGGGAAACTAACTTTTTTTTTTAGCTTTGGATATGAGCTTTGAAAATTGTGACGATGCTGGAGCATAAGACGTAGACTACACTGTTTAAAACCTCTCGAACAAGGAGCGAGTATAATGAGACGTATATATTGATATCAAGTAACGATTTCGAAAGTAATTTACAATTAAACTATTACGTTTGTTGACCTTGCCACATTTTAATGTTACTTTTTATTATTATAAAAAAGTAAAAATGATAAAGTTATTAAGTATGTTAGAGTACGAATATTATACTCTGATCCCAAGGTAACAGTGACCTTTGTGGAGGACGCATAGCGCCAGTTAAACAATGGCTCACTGTCACGGATTACTTTTATTGGATGTTCTCTGTACGGAGTTCGACACAAGAATGGTACAACTCGTGCGGCTCGCCTTCTTATAAGGGTTGTCCCCACTACCGTACCTTGCACGTGTGTCGTAAACAAGTGCAGGTGTTGTTTGTTTGCTAGCCGCACGTGTTGTTTACAGTTAACATAATATTTAGATTTTCAATATTTCGCTGACGCGCTATCACGGCCATACTGATACGCAGCTCGTGCTCTGAGCTTGCGTTTATTCTGAAACAAGGGTATCTTTTAATTCACTGTAGTAGCATATTCAATTTGTAATTAAGTATTTGTGCTGTTAAGTCAGTTGTTGTAAGTCTATATCGGTGCATCGACACGAGCCTACAATTGGCAAATTCAACAATAATCGAATTGTTCATTCTTTAAATTGCATTGTTACGCCCAGTTGTAAGTCTATATCGTTCCATCGATACGATCTCACAAATTAAAAAATAATAGTTTCCTAGTCCGTTATTTGTTCAAAGATCGGATTAAAAAGCTTGTTCTGGTTGAAAGTTCAGTTGACAAACTCAGCGGCCAAAAATATAGCTTGTTTCAACAACATCACGGTGAAAGGGACGTTTGCCAAACTCAGAGGCTTTAGTTGCTTGGATTAGCAGCAGTTCCAGTCTCAGAAATATTCGATGAACTCAGAGGCTATTTTGTGGCTTGTTTTGACAAGTGACCTTTACAACCATTTTTTTTTTATTTCTTGTAAACTGCTATCACGGATCATTCTAAATTCAGGTTTGGTACCTATTAATCTGAGATGTTCATGAGCTATTGTAGTATTTTTTTGGCCAGGACTTTGTATTTCGTGTCGATCATTGCCAATAATTTTTACAATTTGATATGGCCCTAAATATTTAGGACCTAGCTTGTTATTAGACCATTGGGTATCTTTACAAAGCACAAAGTCTCCTGGATGAAATAATTTTACTTTAGCACATTTGGAATCGAAACGTTTCTTGCTTTCTGAAGATTGTTCGGTCATTCTGATAATCTATTAAAAGAAATGGCGGTTATCGGCAATCAAGCGCCAGCTTAGTTAGTATACAATACGCTGCCACGAAGTCACCACCACACGGCACACACGCGGCACGGCTGCCACTCTCAGACTGTGCCATGCTGTAACGCCTTCGCCGTTTGTCATTCACTCGTCGTCATTTAGCAGTGGTCACATGAAACAAAATAACTAGGTGTATTATCACATTCACATTTCAATCGGTTTATAAAGATTTGATTAATGACGGTAGATTACAAATCACGTTGTAATTTAACGAAAGTTCATTTCTTTATTGCTTGGAGTGAGAAAATACAGCTTAAACCACGCAGCGTTAGCGTGTCTGCACCAATTCAAAACATTTTTAGACCAAAATACCAAGATTTGACGATGATGAAAACCGATTTGAAAACGCGGTTTGAATTATGATTGACACGTATTGCGGGAATATATCTCGTCAATTTTGTTTTAAAATAAAGAGAAATAGTACTTTCCAAGTTTATTTGAAATCAATTTCCTCATTATTAAAAATTAAAATACACCCAGCAATGAAGTCAATAACAATAAAGTTCCAGTATGAAAACGACTCACCGTAACAATAGTATTCAAATGCAGGTAGGCACCATTATCCTCGATCCTGACTCCATCCAGGATTATTATCTTATCAGGATAATACGAGTATTTGAAACTTAGTTTCATCCTTTGTGGCCGTCTTTTTCAATATAATGGGTGGGCAGCAGGACGATCCTCTACTTCTGATGTTAGAGTAAGAATATTATACTCTGATCCCAAGGTAACAGTGACCTTTGTGGAGGACGCATAGCGCCAGTTAAACAATGGCTCACTGTCACGGATTACTTTTATTGGATGTTCTCTGTACGGAGTTCGACACAAGAATGGTACAACTCGTGCGGCTCGCCTTCTTATAAGGGTTGTCCCCACTACCGTACCTTGCACGTGTGTCGTAAACAAGTGCAGGTGTTGTTTGTTTGCTAGCCGCACGTGTTGTTTACAGTTAACATAATATTTAGATTTTCAATATTTCGCTGACGCGCTATCAAGTATATCATCATCATCAGCCCATTAACGTCCCCACTGCTGGGGCACGGGCCTTCCCTATGGATGGATAGGGAGATCGGGCCTAGTATATTCTTTTATTATTATTATTTTTTGTTTCTTTTAATCTATTATTATTCTCCGGTTCTGTGCCCAACAGTGGGACGTATATAGGCTGTTTATGTATCTATTATTTGACACGTTCACTGTATAACTGAAAATTAGATATAAACCTCTCAAGTGCAATGTTATTTTTCGATAAATACATTAAAATTTATATACTACGGCAAAAAAAAAAACAATCTGAAAAGCCTCCCGTCGGATTTTCCCTCTTTCCCTAGTGCCCCACTATGGGACATGCACGTGTGAGTTTCAAATTTACTGCCTCACATGTGGTTCATATGAGGAACTTGTTAAAGTTATTATATTATGTTTATAAATAACAAAATAAACATATTTCAAGTACAGATATACGGAATAAGATGTTCCAATATTAAATTAATTGGCTACAAGGATTTCTATTTACTCTTGTCTACACGAATAGAGATATCTCTACTCATATGTTTATAATGTTGAATGCGAGTTTATATTATGTAAGCTAAGTATGTAAGTTTCCCCAATATAAAAAAATGTAAATGCAAGACATTATTTGATCATTCGACACGTCAATCAAATTTTTTTCTTTTAAGGGTTTTGAAGTTGATTAAAAAGGCCTTGATGTGTTGTTTTGCATCCTCCATTTACTGTTAAATCAGTTTTTTTTTTATTTATGCTTATACTTTATAATATTATACAACCTTTTGGAAATCCGTAGCTATTTATCTCACAAAATCTTTCAATCACTATTAACATATTAACATAATCACAATGCTTACATACTCGTCCTTCCCACGCTTTCGACTCGCGTTTAGCAAGAATTGCACCGCGCATGCGTGCAGAGCATACTTTGACAAGCCTTGGCACTTGGCGAAATCTCGCTTTTGGAATTTTTGTAATAAGAAATACAGTATTTGTATTGTTTTGTTATGTCTTGTTGACATGAACGATGTTACAAATAGGAATGTCAGTTAAGCGTGGCGCGTTCAAAAGACATGCATTTGATGTAGTGACAATGTTTTTCATAGGAGTATGTTGTATTGGAATACATACATACATAAACTCACGCCCGTAATCCCAAATGGGGTGGGCAGAGCCACAAGTAATCAAAGACAACTTGCAGCCACTGTTGATACGAAGTCCTAAGATGGATATGATGAACCTTATGGTGATAAGGGATCAGCCTATCGCCCATAACATTAGTCCATCATGTTAGAGGACGCAATCCCTCTGTCGGTTTTTACGACATGCCCGGGAAGACAAGCAGCTGAACGTGTTCTATGTTTTTTATTTGCTCCCAGAACAGCATAGAAGCAAATTGTATTGGAATACAGCGTGTAATGTTCATATTTTTCACTTATAATGTTACAATATGTGTGTGTGTGTTGTGTTTGTGAATATAATAAAATATAATATAATATAAATTGTTAATTATAAAAGGACGCCACACACAAAAACAAAACAGTAACATCACTTCAAAATTGTCACAAAATTATTATGCATTTGTATGCATGTGTATCAACAGCCTCCGTGGTCTAGTGGTTAGAGAGTTGGGCTCGCAATTTGGAGGTCCGGGTTCGATTCCCGATGGGGACATTGTCGAAATCACTTTGTGAGACTGTCTTTGTTTGGTAAGGACTTTTCAGGCTTGAATCACCTGATTGTCTGAAAAAGTAAGATGATTCCGTACTTCGGAGGGCACGTTAAGCCGTTGGTCCCGGCTATTAGCCGTAAAAACACCTCCACCTACCCGCACTGGAGCAGCGTGGTGGAGTATGGTCCATACCCCTTCCGGTTGATTGATGGGGAGGCCTGTGCCCAGCAGTTTTCACAGGGTCCGCTTACCTAACCTGAAGATTTTACAGGTCCGGTTTTTACAGAAGCGACTGCCTGTCTGACCTTCTAACCCGCGAAGGGAAAGCCAGCCCAACACAGGTTAGGTCACATACCTCTGAAACGCATTTCTCGGGTATGTGGGTTTCCTCATGAAAAATAATAATAAGAAACAGGAAAATTAAACATAAACACATACACAATCATAAACTTAGTAAAGAATAAATTACAATATATCGGCACTGTAAGTTTGAACATAAAAATAGTAACAAAGCATAAAAATATGTACTTAAGTATAGAAAAAAAAGTAATCTTATGTTCGTAGTTTTATTTTTAAAACCTGCCGATAATTTGATTGTTAACAACAAGGTTAGCCAAACTTGTTAATTGTTTTTTTTAAAGCGCAATCAATCTGTGTTACGGGCTTTATTGGCAGTAGATAATTATTAAAGCTCTTATGCACTTTGCGTTGTAATTCTATTTAAGTAGTGAGTTTTTATTGACCAAAAACTTATAATGATTTGGAAAACACGTTTTGCCGTTGGTCCCGACTCCCATAATCAATAATTTAAGAGCCACGCTGACCAAGCAAGTGATTGTCCAAAAGTAAGATGATCCGTGCTTCAGAAGGCACGTTAAGCCGTTGGTCCCGGTTACTGATGTAAGTACGGAGTTGTTACATGGGGCATGTCAGGGACCTTTGGCGGCTCAATAGTAACCCTGATACCAGGGTTGATGAGGTTGGTAATCCCCATAACCTACACGACAGAAGAAGATCGAGCTTTCCGTTAGACCAATGTGATAGGTGGCGAGCCGTATGGCTACAAAAAGTCCCGTCAAAGAGTAAAGAAAAGAATTTGTTTGCACACCACTACCGTACTGATAACTGGATAGCACAATACAATATTTATCACGTTTGGACGACCATAAATTTCGAGGCAGTCAAACCAACGGTACTCTGTATTACTCCACATTACCCACTCTCCTAACGGGTCTTCCAGCAAACATACGAGCAAAAAATACGACAATTAATCATCCAAGAAAAACCATGACGGCCAAATGCGATATTGTGCCGTCACCAGATTACAGTGAGTGATAAAATTAATAACACATAAATAACATAACATTGAAGAGCTTGGTGGCGCAGCGGTTAACGCGCTCGGTCTGCGATTGTTGAAGTTAAGCAACTTTCGCAAAGGCCGGTCATAGGATAGGTGACCACAAAAAAAAAAGTTTTCATCTCGAGCTCCTCCGTGCTTCGGAAGGCACGTTAAGCCGTTGGTCCCGGCTGCATTAGCAGTCGTTAATAACCGCCAATCCGCACTGGGCCCGCCTGGTTTAAGGCCCGATCTCCCTATCCATCCATAGGGAAGACCCGTGCCCCAGCAGTGGGGACGTTAATGGGCTGGTGATGATGATGATGAACATAACATAACATCACACCTGTTTCCCCGAAGGGGTATGCAGAGGTATATACTACACTCACTTCTCTCCGGTCTAGCTGTATCATTACTTATCAACAGGAATATGTGAGCATTATAAAGTGAATGAATGAGCGAATGAGTGAGCGATTGATGAATGTGGAGGAAGCAAGAGAAGTGTGTCAGGATCGAAGCAAATGGAATTCTATAGTCTCTGCTTACCCCGGTGGGAAATAGGCGTGAGTTTATGTATGTATGTATGTATAAAGTGAAATTATCAATTCATATTAACGACTTATTGTTATTATAATTTATTTGTGTCCCATGGACACACAAAATATTTTGAATAATACTTAATTCATCATCATCATCAATTTAAGCGCCACGCTCTTGTCGGTGCAGCATTTTCCATGCTACATTTTTAGGGAAAAATAGGGCAGTGGTTTCCCTCTTGCCTTCCGCCCCGCAGAAATCTGTCTGACGCAAGCGGGATAGCGCCCAGATTAGTCTATTACAAAGCTATACTAGAACTCCTGTCCTCCGCCTCTGAATACTTAATTATAGAATTGAAATTGTTTATTATAAAATTATAATGATGTGCAACTAAAATTAATTGTTAATAATGTATGATAAATACAAATTAATATCATGAATATGCCAAACGGCAAACTGAACTAATTACGAAACTAATTAAAAGTTGACACATATTAAACAACTAAACGATAGTACTCTTCCTAGTTGCAAGGTTATTAATTTCATCGTCACTTATTTAAGAGCCACGCTCTTGTCGGTGTAGCATTCTCCATGCTACTTTTTTGGAGAAAAATGGGGCAGTGTTCCCTCTTGCTTTTCGCTACGCAATACCTGTCTGACGCGAGTGGGATTGCGCCCAGAGTAGTCTGTTTTGAACCCGTGCTAGGACTCCTGTCTTCCGCCTCTGAATTGTACTGACAGTATTAGTGTTATTAATTTACGAACCAATAATTAGTCACCGTTCTGGAATGTTCTACTAACGATCGTTTTATAAAAAAACTTAAGCCGGTAGTTGTCAAATTAATTCAGTAATTAGTCAAACATAATAATAACAACAAGTGCATTGATATTTTTATTACTTGTTCATAATAATGGAGTTCAGGTTATTCCTGTTTGTTGCTGACATTGCCGTGTACAGTCATGAGCAAATAATGTACCCACTTTAGGACTCTGTCGCACTAACATATTTGACATTTAGTGAGACTTATAGTTCAATTTGTCAAAAAAGTTAATGTGACATGGTACCAAAGTGTATACATAATGCTCGTGACCGTACTCCACGACAGCTATGTAACCATGTAATAGGGGGGAGCCTATTGCTATTAACCAGGCACAAATCCTGGAAATCACGTGATATATTTTGAATTTGAATTTGAATTTGAATATCAATTGTCTATGATCCAAACATGAATTCAAACTCATACTACATTACAAATAAAAAATAAACACGGGATAAACGTGGGTTTAAATATTTGACAACCAAGCAAAATCGAATACAATTATCATACAATTCCACTGAACTTTGCTTGTGAAATACTTAAACCCACGTTCATCCCTGGTTTATTTTTTATTTGTAAGGTAGATAAAATCGAATTCAGTAGTTTAGAACCCGAGCTCTGATACTCGATGTAACTCACGCGTAATTTATAATCTGAACAAAAACATAAATGTGAAATGAGAGCCAAGTTCAATATTATGATATACCTATGCCTTGGTTGTTGACTTCAACGACAAAAGAAGTGAGATCTAAATGGGTGCCAAGTTCAATGGTTAGTCCTGAAATTTATTTATAATAACATCAAATATAATGTCTTCTTATAACTTAAGATAATACATTGTAGGCTAAGGTCGGACTTGGCTAGTTTTTATATACAATAGGAATTTATATAAGTACTAGAATATATGAACCAAATTTGATACGTGTATGTGAAAAGGTTTTTGAATTATGAGGGGGTCAAAAGTGGCTCCAAATGGTTCGTGTAATATTACACACGGCGCTACTCGCCAGTTCTGTTACTTGAACTTGGCTTTACACGCTCCCGCGTGTCTAGATAATTAACAAAAGTTTGGAACAAGGATCGTACTCATGACCTCTCAAACGACAACCAAGTACAATTCGAACTAAGCCACTACCAACCCGTCATTATAAAGATCATTACAAAGATTATTGTATCACTGTTCATTATATTAGTATTACATTCCATCACGCTAGGTACAAGAGAAATTAATAGAGTTATTAAATGCATTAGACAGGTTATTCCATAATTAGCATGAGAAAGTTACATAACTCTTTGTCATGAACTCAAATAATAATAATCCAACGCATTAGTAATAAATTAAGAGCCATGCTCTTCTAAAAGCATCTCCATTCTTGTCTATCAAAGGCCAATTCTTTGACTTCTTTATAAATCACGACATTTGCCTTCGTTTTAATTAGTTCGATGACTCTTCTTGGTCTTCCACTTCCTCGCTTTCCTTCTGTCCTCCCTTCAATTATTACTAACAATAAATTACAATGGACAGCTTAAAAAGTGTAGTGGCATCATACCTTAATCACCAAGCTAGAGAATGGTAAACTTCGCCCCGCACTAATTCGTATCAGACGCTTACCTCACCCCTTTGGGTCTTATTTTAGTCTTCAATGGTCGTACATCGCTAAGAAGTAATAGAAAGAGCGTGCATTGACTGTCCTACTCGCACTTACTAGGTTCTAAGTTCAATTCCCGGTCACGACATTTTCAAGGAAACGATTTATCTAAACTGACTCGTGTGTAGAAGTTTCTCCAGTAACCTGCAGTGGAGCAGCGTGCATGATGGAGTACGCTTCATACCTCCAGCTCCTTGCAGGAGAAGCCTTCTCCAATAATGTTATTTATGTTATGTTAAATAACGAAATAAAAAATATATAAAACGCTAAAAATAACTCAACAGCATTTCTTATCAAAACATCTTAGGCACCGGAACTCAACTCCTGCGCACGACTGCATTCCTAAATCCTTCTTTACCATCTTCCTTTCAAAACACTAAGTCAGGCAGTCCAATAACTTAGCGTCTTAGATGCCACAACTAACAAGTAGTGTTAGTTATTACTTTGATCGTTCTGCGGGTGTCAAGTTAGTCTTAAGTTATGCTAAGCACGCTGCCTACCTTGGGCGACCCACAATGCGCCTACGGTTATGATGCGATCTAAGTTATGAAGGCGCGAAATAACTTAGAGAGGCATGATAGGAAAACACGTAACTTAGTTACATAAAGTACCTAACGACTACAATTTCTGATTCTACTTTATGGAATGTTTCTCACCGGTCACCTTAAGGGTTGAATTTCCAAAGATTTGTTAGTGATTTCATGCATTATAGACACTGTGGTCTAGTGGTTAGAGCGTTAGGCTCACGATCTGGAGGTCCAGGTTCGATTCCCGATGGGGACATTGTCGAAATCACGTTGTGAGACTGACCTTTGTTTGGTAAGGACTTTTCAGGCTTGAATCACCTGATTGTCCGAAAAAGTAAGATGATTCCGTGCTTCGGAGGGCACGTTAAGCCGTTGGTCCCGGCTATTAGCCGTAAAAACACCTCCACCAACCCACAGTGGAGCAGCGTGGTGGAGTATGCTCCATACCCTCTCCGGTTGATTGAGGGGAGGCCTGTTCAGCTGCTGAGCAGTGGGACGTATATAGGCTGTTTATGTAGACACTGTGGTTGTGTGGCTCATCGGCTTGCGTCTCAAACGGGGAGCGCCGCGCCCCGGTTCGAACCGGGATACCGGACTTGCACCAATGAGTTATTAAGTGTGCAGGTTTTACTAACACAGTTGGCTCGCTCATGGCTCACCACCTGTCACGTTGGTCTAACAGATCCTCTCAGACGACGTCCTGAGCCGAGGTTCGCGCCCAACTGGGCACCCTCAGGCCTGTTGTCTTAAACGTTGTACCTGGTGAGAGCCTTCAGCGCTCCCCATTTGTCCGGCCAAGTAGTTAATGCCATCTGCGGCAAATCTACAATAAGTCACGTCAAAAAAAATTAAAAAAAAATGGTACTTAGTTCATCTTTCGGTGGATGTCCTACTGCCTACTCCATTTGGGATATAGTCGTGAGCTTATGTTGTTATTGTAATAAAAAGAGAGATTCGAGGTGATTGGGTAACTTCTTGAATAATATTAACAAAGCCCTACATTTTGCAATATAGGTAACTTAAATACCAGCTAAATAAAAAAGTACGTGCCAAACGTGCTAATTGCATCAATTCAGTATCTCTATTGACACATGTGTAAATAGGAAGCTTGCTTTTTTACCCGATTGTGGCGAAGCAAAAAGGAGGGTTATGTGTTTGACCGTTATGTATGTATGTATTATACTATACTACTATTCCTTACACGCCAATACTGTTTCTTACTGATAACAAAATAAATAAGTTGAGACCACGAAGGAGTTTTCTCAAACCACTTCTGTGGTTAAATCATTGAACGGGTCAACCATGAAATGAATATACAATAAAACCAACCGACAAACATTAACCTTGATAACACGTCACATAGACAGAGGCAAATGTTCACAAAATTAACCCACAAAGAAAGTGAACCGAGAAAAGTTTGTTTAGCCATCAAACGGTTTGTGAAAGCATAAGATACTTACAAGGTTTAGGGCGGCCAATTTATGCTTAGAGACCCTCCACACTAGCGCCTCTCGAGCGTCGTCGTAGTGCTAGCGTCCGCCGAACGCCGAGCATGCGCGGCGCTGGCGTCGCGTCGCCGCGGCGTCCACGTCGCATGGACATTGCGCGGACGTTGGCACGACGTCGACGCTCGAAAGACGCTAGTGTTCATCACTAGCGATGTCCGGGCCGCGACTCCGCCGCGCCGAGGACGCTGCCTCTGCTGCGTCGCGACCAAAACGATCCCGGCAGTAAAAAAGGCGCTAAACTTATGTAAAAAGAGCTTTTTACGCTGACACATACGGTTATATGCTAATATGTATACACTTAGAAACCATATCACATTAACTTTTTTGACAAATTAAACCGTAAGTCTCATTAAATGTCAAATATGATAGTGCAACAGGGTTCTAAAGTGGGTACCATGATATTGCTCATGGCTGTACATACACTCTCGCCTATTTCCCAACGAGATAAGCATGAGACTAGAGAGAACTCCATTTGCTTCGATCCTCACATACTTCTCTTGCTTCCTCTACATTCATCAATAGTTGTAATATAACCTTTAGCCTCCGTGGTCTAGTAACAGCCTCCGTGGTCTAGCAACAGCCTCCGTGGTCTAGTAACAGCCTCTGTAGTCTAGTGGTTAGAGCGTTAGGCTCACGATCTGGAGGTCCGGGTTCGATTCCCGATGGGGACATTGTCGAAATCACTTTGTGAGCCTGTCCTTTGTTTGGTAAGGACTTTTCAGGCTTGAATCACCTGAGTGTCCGAAAAAGTAAGATGATTCCGTGCTTCGGAGGGCACGTTAAGCCGTTGGTCCCGGCTATTGGCCGTAAAAAACACCTCCACCAACCCGCATTGGAGCAGCGTGGTGGAGTATGCTCCATACCCCCTCCGGTTGATTGAGGGGAGGCCTGTGCCCAGCAGTGGGACGTATATAGGCAGTTTATGAACCTTTAGCCCCCTCCTCCCTTTACGGCGCCCGGTGCGGTCGCACAATTTGCACCGCCCTAGGGCCCCCACTGCCTCGACTCTTGTGTGAGCGACACGCCTAGGGATCACGAATGAATCTGCTTACCCATGTATCGTATAACAAGATGCAGATTATAATTTAATCGGTTGTTACTTTAATATTCGTGTTTTCCTCTCAGCTATATCATTAAATGTATTCTATTAACCTACAAACTCATCTGGGCTTTGATAAATGTTATCACGTGTTACCTGTCTATAAACAGCTGGGCAGCTGGGTTGGCTGGCTTATAGGAATGTTCAAATATACACCGAACGTCGCTAAAGGGCTGGGCAGAGCCACAAAAAATCAACAAGGTATTCTTCTATTCTATGATGAACCTATACAGGGTGTTCGGACATCGTAACGAATACTAAGGGGTGATTCAGATCATGATTCTGAGTTAATATCAAGTAGAATATACCGTCGCAAAAATCACGATTTTTTATATTTTTGAAACTAGTTTGAGTTCTATACTTTTGTGACGAAAAATTGCATTTAACCACAAAACATTTTCAATACGATAGCAACTTGACTTTTGGTGACTTTTGGCCTCTTTCGATAGGGATTAGTCGCTCGCCATTTGTCCGGCCAAGTATCTTAATCTTCATGCTATCTAAGGCAAATCTACAATAAGTCACGTCAAAAAAAAGAAAGGGTTTATTAAGGCTTTATTGTAAGTATGTCGGGATCGAAGCAAATGGAATTCCATGATCTCTGCTTACCCCGGTGGGAAATATGCATGAGTTTATGTGATATATGTATGTTATTGTAAGTACACATAATAAAGTAGCAATAAATATAATTTAAACAAAAGCTGGATGAAAATGGGGATTATGGGCGTCATGTCTGTTTATTCGCTTCATAGTAAAAACATCAATGAAAAATGATCGAGGCAATTCATCTAAGAAAGCAATATTGCAATTTGACATTTGCGCATATAAAAGTAAGTGCGCAATGCAAAAAACTATCAAATAGCAATATTGCTTTCTTAGATGAATTGCTCTGATGTGGTTATTTTAACCCCCCAGATGTATGTTACTTCAACAAAACCTAGATAATAATATCATTTATTTCATTTCGGGCGAAAATTACAAACACATTTTTTTACCTAGATTGAAATGAGCATGTCTATTGATGTTTTATTAGAAAAAAAAATAACATCCGAATGTGGATTTTCAAAATGGCGCATACGAAGTCTTCACTAGGCGACGACGAAACAATTTTGTTATTAGGTAAGTACGTTACTGGTCTTTCAAATTACGAAAGCGTTTATTTCAGCCTTATAATAAATAAGCAATAGAAAAAAATGCACAGTAACAATGAATATTTCTATACAACTATGTAGGCATAGGCGTGCAAGTAAACGTGGGTTCAATAACCGTGACACCGACCTAAATGCTCAGGAAGATAATGGTAATTATAATTGTCACTGTACATGTTCTAAGAATTTTAATTTGTTTACAACAATGTCAAGGTTTTCGCGACCGACACACCGTGTGTTGCTGGGTCTGAACAGCAATAGCGCCGCGCGCGAATCATATCTCATATCTTCGACCAATAGACGCGGCAAATGTGTACGTAGTGTTAGATAGAAAAGAATCGATCGACCTAATATCGACTGATACGTCATTATGCTCATAGACGTCACAACACTAGCTTACGTACTTTGGCAGATGTAATTCTTACCGCGCATTGAGACGCTTGTAAAATGTTATCTTATTGAAGTATAATCAATAATTGTACTGAACTGGTATATAACGGCCTCCGTTGTCCAGTGGTTGAGCGTTGGGCTCACGATCCGGAGGCCCCGTGTTCGAATCCCGGTCGGCATATCACAAAAATCACTTTGTGATCCCTAGTTTGGTTAGGACATTACGGCTGATCACCTGATTGTCCGAAAGTAAGATGATCCGTGCATCGCAAGGCACGCTAAGCCGTTGGTCTCGGTTACTACTTACTGATGTAAGTATGTAGTCGTTACATGAGTCATGTCAGGGGCCTTTTGCGGCTCAATAATAACCCTGACACCAAGGTTGATGAGGCTGGTATTCCACCTCACAATCCATACGATAAGAAGTCTGAACTGGTAGTTCTGTTTAACAGTAGATAGACATCATACGGTTATTGGTCGAAGCTCGCGTTATTCGCGCCGCGCGCGGTGCCGTTACCATGCAGCGAGGATACATTGTGATGCCTAGATAAATAATGTACTTACATAATTGGAAGGAGAAACTGACTGACTGACTCACTTTGTCGCGGACAATCAACAGTATGTCATATATATATATTCGTGTAAAGATTAAAGCGTACTGCATTATGCCGCATAGCATGCGCTGTCAGAATTTTCAGTTACTTAATATACATTTTTGTAATTAATTTTAATCCGGGTAGACCTCGCTTGTTTATTACGAGGATTTGTTACCAAAAATCGTATCTGATTGTCATTTTTCAAAAAGGCAGTTACTTGCAATTCACTTTAAGGGCAAGATATGCAACTTCTTTGAGACGTGATTAGTTACTTCGTAGGGTTATTATAATTATACTGTTAACTCTTCGGGGAGCGTAGTTTTCCTGTTGCTGTATTAGATGTATATTCTGTTATATGGTTATAATATAACCCATAACATTTAACAGAATGTGTCAGAAGTGTTAAGTATACTTAACGATTTGTAGAGATAGAAACGTTTGCAACTTGACTTGGCTCACTTTGATGGCTGCGAGTTATACGTAATTATTATCTTGTGTCGCTGTTCACCCCGTTAGGGGTAATGGGAGTGACTTCATTTATAGAAAGGTTAACCATCGTTGTATTTTTTTTACGTGACTTGTTGTCGATTTTTCGCAAATGGCATTAACTACTTGGCTGGACAAATGGGGAGTGCTGAGGGCTCTCACAAGCACAACTAGGTTATGAAATTACAACAAATGCATTATTTCACATCATACTATCGTTAAAGTTGTCAAAACACTTGTCTTCAATATGTTTTCGTAAGTAGACACAATATTTACTTTGTAACACATATATTTCTTTCCATTGAAAACTTTGTGACGCAACGGTACTAAATAAAATTTACTTACGTAACTGTACTTGCTATGAGAGACTTTCCAAGCTACGTTCCCCAAAAATAATATAGATGGCGCTGTTCAGATTTAACGACATTTATATACGTATTTTGTTATTGCTCGGGTATATAATCATTCAAAAATATATACGTATTTATACGACGTGTCCGAGGCGTGCTTGTGTGTGTAATGAAGTATTTATTTATTTATTTTATATTTGGGAGACCAACAGCTCTTAACAACTATAGCAAAAAGAAAATCATACTTAAAAACTAAGCCAATAACAGGTTTATATTGTTATGTTACACGCTTGGTGACAGGTTATAATTGTTGTCAATCGCCTACATACTCATATACAAAATGAGAAGCTCGGTGGCGCAGGAGGAGCTCGGTGGCGCAGCGGTTAACGCGCTCGGTCTGCGATTGTTGAAGTGAAGCAACTTTCGTAAAGGCCGGTCATAGGATGGGTGACCACAAAAAAAAGTTTTCATCTCGAGCTCCTCCGTGCTTCGGAAGGCACGTTAAGCTGTTGGTCCCGGCTGCATTAGCAGTCGTTAATAACCATCAATCCGCACTGGGCCCGCGTGATGGTTTAAGGCCCGATCTCCCTATCCATCCATAGGGAAGGCCCGTGCCCCAGCAGTGGGGATGATGATGATGCCTACATAATATTTTTTGACGTGGCTTATTGTATACCTATTTGCCACAAATGGCATTGACTACTTGGCTTCACAAATGGGAAGCGCTGAGAGCTCTCACCCGGGAATATACAAATACCACCTGACTTAACTGCTCGATACGCATGAATAACATAGTCAACGATATGACAGTGTCAACAGCCGGAACCTACGGGCTACCGTGCTCTCTGAAGCATGGAGGAGCTCGATGTGAATACCAATAAGCAGTCAGTCATGCATTCAGTGACCGTATTGAACTTAATAAAAGACATTTACCTATGTCTAATCTTAGCTATATTTCTAGAATCAACGAAGTAATCAACGAAAAAGTCTGCATATAGATAACAGTAAAGAAATGCCTGCAAATTTGTTCAGTAGTTCTCGAGAAAGCTCGAATAGGCAGGCATTTACTTATAAACTACGCATTGATAAAAAAAAAAACAAAATTCTAAAATCGAATCATCAGATAAGTTTAAAAATACATAATATGGCTTTATTCCAATAAGACGCCATTCCAAACTTACTAAATCTTGGGCGGTCTTTAGACGAATTAATTAACTAAAATGCAAATTATTTCCTAGTCTAAAAACATTTTAATAAAATGTTATGTAATAAAGAAAGGAATTCATATAAGCAGAAGATTTGTTGTTTTATTATACACCTTAATCCTAATACATATTAAGTTGAAATTGTACTTTCACGACTATTTCGTAATGTTTACATAATTGTTTGAATTTTGTAATAAATTAAGTTTATTAAGAGTTTTTATGGTTTATTACTTGATTAGATTTTGATGTATGGGCCGGTTAACGATTAATTTTAAAGTTCATTCATTTAAGCCTGATATAAAGCAGGTTTAGGTAGGTTTGGGTTGGTGGTAGGTGGGTGAGTTGGGTAGGTAAATTTGGGGTAGGTTTTAACCCCAAAAAAGCAGCATGGAGAATGCTGCACCGACAAGAGCGTGGCTCTTAAATTAGTGATGTGAATAGCGTATATTTTTTATTTTTTTAGGGATTTTTGTCTGGGCCTGTGCCCAGCAGTGGGACGTATACACAGGTATTTATGTATGTATATTGTGTAAATCAATGATTTTCGAATATGTTTTGGAGTCCATGTTTCGATAAATGATTATCATGTGCTCGATGAAGTAAAACATCGCGAGGAAACCCACATTCCCGAGAAATGCGTTTCGAAGCAGAGAAGAGAAGAATGTGACCTAACGTGTTTTGGGCTGGTTTTTCCTTCACAGGCTGGTCAGACAGGCAGGCGTTTCTGTAAAAACCATCATCCTCCTGCTCATTCTAGGTGGAGTCGACAGAACACGGATTCATCTTCTATTCATTTCTGTCAGTTGTGATATCAGTACTCACACCTTTCACATGCATATCCTTCTTTACACAATTCGTCCACACTTTCTTGGGTCGTCCCCAACCTCTATATCCATCCACGTCCATCGCTTCTGTAAAACCGGACCTGTCAAATGTTAGGTAAGCGGAGCCTTCGCTTAGCTTGAGGATATTCGTCTGACCAAGTCAATGCCGTTGGATGCTGGCAACGTTACAAAAAATATTTTTGTGACCTACTATTGAAGCTTCATTTTAGTACAATGACTCCAACACCTGTTTCGGAGCCACCGATATAAAAATGTACCTACCCACCGATACAGAATAGAAAACATGGTTTTGTGGTTATAAAGCACACTTTTTTACCACAACATGGTACAAATAAATGAAATCTCATAAATCCACAGTTATTTACAATAAATAATCTGAGAAATTGAGAGAGTTTGACTTGTGGTCGACCTTCGAAAGGTTCGACCTACATACCTACTTACATATAATAAACAAAATATTTGTGTTTATAATCATGTTTGCTTCCTCTCCCGTGGCGTTGCAGCCTAGTTGGTAGAACGCTTAAATCTCATTGCAAGGTCACAGGTTCAACGCCAGCAGAGGCCTCAGTGATCTTCGAAATTGTTTTCGAATTCATGTTTGAAGCTTTAATGATTGGCGAAGGAAACACATATACCCGAGAAATGTATTACGGAGATCCCTGGTGTCAGGGTTACTATTGAGCTGCAAAAGGTCCCTGACATGGCTCATGCAACGACTTTTCACTTAAGAACCTAAAGGATAAAGTTGAATATGGTGAAGGTAACTTTCACACACCACTAATTTAAGAGTTACGCTCTTATCGGTGTAGCATTCTCCATGCTACTTTTTTAGGAAAAATAGGGCAGTGGTTCCCTGTGGTGGTGGGAAGGTAACTTTACGGCACTTTTATTTAGCAGAAAAAACTTTTTTTGTAAGTATATTATTTACATAACATAACATAGCATCATGTTTGTATCCTCGAAGGGGTAGGCAGAGATGTGTATTGCACATCCAGTCCTCACCAGCCAGGTTTAAGTTATATGTAATAGGGGGAGAGTCTATTGCCATTAACCGGATACAAATCCCGGAAACCACCTGATATCAATTATTAATGATCCAAACAAAGCGGTTTCGAGCCCAAGCCGAGATTAGCGAACCCGTAACACTGCAATGAAAGTGAAGCGTTTTCAGAACAGGGCTATTACGGACATATATTCTTTAAAAGCTCATCAATCAATGTTCTCGTATGAGAATGACAAATTACCAACCTATCCAACCACTTCACAACCCACACGATAGAAGAAAAAGAATGTCAAATTTAGACATTTTTTTCTCGAAGACACTACTGCAACACGTCCTCAATCCCACAACCACTTTAAAACTAAAACCACCGTCACACGATAAAAAAGTTAAAAAACTGATTGTAATAAATCGAGACATTAATAAGGAAGCATGCACATGTCTATGAATATGCATACCTTCCGATTATGAGCAAAAACGTGAGCTCTGTGATTGTATAGTTATTAGTTGTTAGATTACATGCCCGCGCGCACTGCCATGGCTACGATTATCTAGTCAAAGCCAATTATCGGTAAAAAACAAGGGGTTTAGTGAGCTACGTCCGTGTTTAAGATCCTGTATCTGATACTGACAATTCTATGGATATTAATATCTACTTGCAAAGAAAATGATTGTACTTATTTACAGCAACAGTAGAGATCAGAAGTGAGAAAGATATGCTTGATTTGGACATGTACAACAAACAATCAAATGAAAGAAAGCAGCGTATTTTGATCGTATTTTCAGAAATAGTACATATGACTTGTTGAAAGTCGAAGACAAAATTGAAGGAAAAAGATAAAAAGGTAGAAGACGTAAAAACGTAAGAGATTGGTTGTAGGTTGCTGTTCACAGCATACTAACTGCATGCAGCATGACTGCTGAAGACAGAACGACATAATTATGGACAAACGAACAAACGTCCCGGAGGACGGAGATGGCACTTGAAGAAGAAGTAAGAATGAAGAAGATTAACGAAACAGATTTATGAAGCTAATATCAATGGTAGAGTCGGAAGAAAAAGACAATGCAAATATTATAAGAAAATTCAAAATGTCAAGACAATTGTATCAATATATGACTTTTTTGATGACACTGAAGAAAGTGAAAATGATATACTTTTTGTCCAAAGTTATTTTAAAGTGTAAACTACGGAATAGAAAAAATCAGTGCGAACTTATAACGAATAGATTCATCTACGCATAAAATTCTTCATAATTTACTATATAAGAATAAGATAATAATTATATCTTACTGCAATCACGTTAAAGTAGTTCCTAAAGCTGCTGTTCCCATAAGAGAAATTGAGTTAGCAGTCATAAAATTTATGACGACCCACTCAATGTAGGCGAACCGGCCTATAGCATGTAGTAATGTATATGCAAATTATTTTTTTATTCAATTCAGTGACGGAACGAAAGTGGTTGCAAGAAAAGTCAAGGCTCCAATTGGTTTCGAAGTTCCGCTACAAAAGGCTAGTCGACAATGTAGTCGAATGAGCTATAATAAGTTTTCATACAAACTGTAAGACACGCAATAATAGTGTTACATGTAAAGTCTGTGAAATATAGGATGATTAAATCCACAACAGACTTAAAAGAGTATGTATTGGTTTAAAAATAGAACATTGGAAAGAAAACTACAAATGATAAATGTTAATGAACTGAGTACTCACACCTCACAGAGCTTTCTGTTAGACCAACGTGATAGGTGTACCGTATCCGCCATGCTTAGTTCATCATGCAATGAATATATCCCTGATTGCCCTTAACTCATCAAACGTAGACTGTAAAATATTTTACCATATATTATTATGATGGCAAACTAAATTCTACGAAATCTTAGGAAGAAACAAAATAGCAAAGAAAAGAATCTTTTAAATTAAATATCATAAAAATTAAGATTATTTTTGTTATACTTATTTCTTTTTTGTAACCAACTAGCGTTGCTAATTGCACATTTGTTTGGGTACTTTTGCTATAATGTATGCGAATCTGTGCATATAGTTGTTTTTAGAAAGGATAATGTAGCAGGAATGCGAAAGCATTTAGTAAAAGTAGTTCTTTTTGGCGAAAACCTGGGACATTCAGATACTATCTGATGAGCCATCTTTCACACTTTCTTTAAATAATTCTTTTACTGAAAAATCTGCAAACTAAATACTTGTTTAAGAATCACGTGTTCAAGAATGAAAAATGAACTGAAGTATGTACATGACTTTCTAGAAGTGGGTAATAAAAACTACAACGCATTAATAAAACTGCTACCGAAATCTAAATCAACAGCAAAAACACGACAAAGATACGTTGTTCCAAGGAAGAAAGACATTACAGTGCCACTTTAAATTAATGAAGCGTGCCGAGTGAATGCAAGCGGAACCCTGGGCGACAACTAGTGTTAAGCCAAGGTTGAAAAATTAAACACACGGAAGGCATAACTCAGGGAAGTGAGGCGAACAAAACTTAAGACCTTATATTGTAGAGTAGCAAAGGAATTTGCTGTAAAAAAAACCGGCTTTATCGAAGGTAATGGGAATCTCAAGTGCGAAGATAAAGACGACACGAAGGAATGTGTCAAAAAAGTTGAAACAGAAGTGAAAGGGAATCGTCCTGCTGTTTATTGATATTACTAGCAATAAAATATTGAGACAAATATTTAGCGAGGGTTTTTTTGTGAGATATGCGTTGAAAGTGATAGTCATTGATATAGAATTATTTCATTAGTTGTGATAATCAAATGTCATGCAATTCCTATAAGTGAATTGTTTCCAAGGAGCTAAGAAGTCTCAAATACAAATTGCATTTTAAGAACAAATCATGAATTTCTTTTATTTGAACCTTTAGCTGTTTTTATAATTGTCAGAAGTTCAATGACTATTACCTAACCTGTCATGACATCGCCTTAATGACATAGTTTGTAACTGAAACCGTCTAGAAACTAACCTAAAAGCGTGTTGAATGTTCTCGTTGTTCACGGAAGAACAGTTTTTCTCGATGGTTATCAGAAACATACGCTTGGACAAATATGGTACGACGAACAGAAAAACTTGTATCGCTGAGTTGTTTTTTGTCATGTTATTAATTACGGAAAAAATGTGCCGCAAACATACTGCAGACTCTACAGCGCACTCATAAATCTCTTTGATTTAGTGTGGAATGAATGTGGATAATTGAATAATGCTACTACTTTTATGATGCTACTGAAAAGAATGTCAGAAAAACAAGCAAAATAAACAAAGGTGAATGACTGAATGATCGTTATCAGGTTTGATCTAGTGCATAATAGACGTAAGTAAAGTAGTACTAGGTATCATATAGATAAATATTTTTTTAATAATTCGTATTTCTATCAATTAAGTAGGTAGGTAGTTTATTACATGGTAAATTTTTAAGTCTACACAAAAAGTAGGTAGCTAAATTATATTTAGGTAGGTTAATATCTTCTTACTAAGAGTGAGAATAATTTAAAGAGGACATATTACAGATAAAAATAAAATGAAAAAAAAAAAAAAATACTGACTCGGACGGGACGTGAACCCGCAGCTCTTGTCAATCCAAGACGAGGGTGTTAACCATTACACCATCGGGTCCACCTTCTATCCATATTAAATTCTTCAATGTATCGTCATTAAACCGAAGAGGATATAAGTACATAAATTAAGAAAAAGTACTTAAATATTTTACGGCTATGTTGTAAAAGCTTACATTGATAACAATTAATTAGACGTTATTGAATATTACCCAAGGTATTATGAGGAAATTATAATGAAACATCATTCTAGTGTTGTTACTTTGCCTACTAACAATGGGACATAATAAAAGTGTCATATTTTTTCCATGTCGCCACTTTCCCTTCGGTTTCTCGTTTCATTGAATGCTTAGAATACTGCAGAACCTGCCACTTCCGACATACTTACCAACGTGAGACCTACAGTAAAGGAAATGCCAATTTTACTTTGATTAACCTTATTAGAAAAGCGGAAACCTGGTAAAAGCACATTGCTTCTAATTAAGATCAAGTTTTCTTTGCTTTATGCCTTACACTCTTTAGTTTGCATATTTCTCAAGGTTTTGTATACTTAGCACATATAAAATCCCAGCTTTCAATCACGCAATACCATAATCATAATTATCAATTACCCTCTCACAGTCTACAAAGATAGTAGTTTTAACGTCTCAACTTCCCACTATAATAAAACCTTTACAAGATTAGATCGGACCCTACATATTTTATTATGTGAATTTGACATTGTTTCTCATAGTAACTTAATAAAGAGCCGCTTCAAAACTGCAACAACCGTGTTGTACACGGAAAATTAAGAAACAATGTCTCATTAGAATGACAATTGGTATTGTCCAAGGGACTTAAATTTCCAGAGCAAAACTACTGACCATACCTCCGCTTATAATTCTGAATTGTAATTAACAACCTGTGTCAATTATTATCTGCTTGTATACCTGTTGCTTGAGACTATTGTTTGTAACAACAAGCCGTGAAGGTTTAATATTCAATAACAGCTACAGCCTACGAATCTCGGCCGTTTTAATCGAGAATTATAATAAACAGCAGTCTACGTGCTTGAGAGACACTTTCGAACGCATTTAACAGTGACCTCTAAAATCATGTACGTGCACAAGTGGGCAATTGACATAGAAAAAGCATAATTAAAAAGTGATTCCATAGTTACCTTTACAGTTGTATCCTGCATTTGCAGGAATGTGGCTATTCCAGCTCGCACACGGTTTTTAACGCCGCGTATCGTCCCCTTCGCGCTTCGGATCGTCGACGGCGCTTCATCAGTTTTAAAATCCTTCACACCGGCAAAATACTCCACTTCAGATGGCTCACAATCACTCTTAGCACCAACACTATCACTTTTCACTGACTTTACATCATCAAACTGTTTCTCGTTCAAATGGAAGTCATAAAATTTGTCCGTATCGAAATAATGACTGCTGTAGCACATTTCTTGTTTCATTTTATCTTGTTTTTTCCTCTCCTCGTATGTACTCTCGCTAATCAGAGGCGTTTTGCTATACAAATTCGCAGGCAATGACTCCGACTCGTTATTTCTCTTCGCATCACTATTAAACTGCGAAACTAAACGGAACGAAGTGAGTTGTGCGCTTTCTTTTGATATATTAGCATTTTCATTATTATTCTGGTTCGCTTCCCGTTGCTCGTCATTCGACTCACTTTCGGTTTCGATGGTATTGAGTTTTGCTGAGCGGTCTCTAATGTCTTGTAGTAGGCCTTGTGGTAGAAAGCTACTGTCGGTGTTGTTTGTTGTTGTTTTGGTGGTAAACGATGGTAACACTGGCGCAGCAGGTGGCTCAGTGCTCTGTTTCTTGTCTTTTTTGCTCACTTCTTCGTTGTGACTTTCATCGGCGTGCACGCTCCCGTTCAGTTCACTGCTGTTCAGAGAATCACATGATATATTCGAGTCGTTATCTTCGAAATCGAGTTCGCCTTGATTGCTTCTCGTTGAACTAATTACCGTTACAGATACTGCTTTTTTCCCAGAACTCGATTTGGATAACTTCTTTTTCGGAAGCGGCGGAGGTGTCCCGTCCAGGTCGCTACAGGTACCTGAATCGAGGGTGTCGCTTGGAGAGCATTGACCGCTCGACATCACCATATTGGTCAACGAATTCACAAATGAATTACAGTAAATAAACGGAGGTTTGTCTGTCTTCAGTAATTCCTCATGTTCCAGAATCTTTGGTCGGCTTTCGTCGACGTTCAATCTGACTGTGCTGCTTTTCTTGCAGATGTCGTTAATCTTGAACGTGTCAAAGTCGACGTCGCTTTTGAGGTGGACACTGGATATCTTCGGGGCTTTGGGTTTGTCAGCATCGGTGTTAATTCTGATGGTGACCACGTGAGGTCCGTTCGGAGCGTCCGGAGCAGGCGTGCTCGCGGGTCGTTCTGGCTGGGTCGCCGCTACAAATACCGTTGCGGATGGACTCTTAGAATTAAGGACGAGCGAGTGCATCGAACTCAAATCGCGGCTTTCGGTAGCAAACCCGTTCAGCTTATCATCTGAAGTGATTTGCGTGAATGTCGTCGACCCTGTTCGCTGTTTCACTTTGGGGGGGAGCGGCGGGATGTACTCCACGCTCGGTCGGGGTGTCACCTCTTCCATCATTGTGTGTACTAATAAACTAGCATAATTAGCTAACGGTGCAGCGATTGCAATGCAAGGCAGGTCCGTTTAGATGGTTGTATAAGGCATAATGGTTCCGGTGACCGCAGGGGACTAGGTCAGTGATCCGTGGTCGCTCGTTTTTCTACTGCGTGTCGGCATTCACATCTGCAACAAGAATATTCATCGGTTAATTCGGTATTAAACGGGCTAATTACAGTTTGTACTCAAACATGTAATTACGGTTTATAGTAAAAGCTATTTGAGAGCCGATCGGTTTTGAAATTTTAAACCAGTCTAATTGATATTTGTGAGCTAATTCGTATAATTACATTAATTTATTGCAATCTATGGCAGGGCGTGTGTCGTTAGAACGAATGCGTAGTGATTATTTAGACCTTGTTACGTCTAACATAGAGGTTGATACAATTTTCTATCAAACGTACACAGCCAAAAGTACAAATAAGTATTCGAATTCAAATTCAAAAATAACTTTATTTAGTACGTACGAGAGAGAAGAGACAATTGCGGAATGACAGGGAAATTGCGGTCGGTTGTTTTGAAAAAGGGAAAACGTAGAAAATTATAAAACGTTTTTAAATACAAAGGTAAACAAATATGATCGTTTCCTTCATGCCCCTTCCCACAATTTTGGATGTATGTACATTTGAATCGTATTTTTTACATAACGAACGTCTCATCCGCTTAAAACTACTGTAGCTTGTCACAACCTGTATAAAATAAAATTTAAATTTAAAGCCGCGGAAAATAAGCTGCAAAAATAACTACGGTTCAGGACGATCCGTTCTTTTTTTAAAAAAGAACATAAAATTATGGTATACAATTTATTACATAATTTATTTAATATTTAAATTCGAAAAATATTTTTTCGATGAAATAGAAACTCCAAAGAGGGTATGGTATAGATATTAATTTAGTATACCTACTTTTTTTTTTATTACTAGATAAATTCATAATTAATTATCATAGTATAGTATATTATTCGTTTAATACGTATTATATTATATTTAGTATTTATTATTATACATACACTATACATAAACTCACGCCTATTTCCCACCGGGGTATGCTGAGACTATGGAATTCCATTTGTTTCGATCCTGACACACTTTTTCTTACTTCCTCCACATTTCAGAGTAGAGCGTACTAAACGTTTTCTTTTTTTATATATTATTATGTGTAGTATATTTGTATAAATATTAAATGTAGTTGTATGTTGTTGTAGTTGTAGTTGTTTTAATGTTGTTGTTGTTGTTGTAGTTGTTGTTGGTATAGGTGTCATTGTTGTTGCACCGTCTCGCATCCAAGTTCTTTTTATGGCTGGTTCCCGAAAATTTGATTTGATTTGAATATTGTGAAAACCCTACAAAGTCATGGATTGAGATGTTCCGTATAACAAAATAATGTTAGTAGTAAAAAACACGTTTTTTTTATATCACTCTTACATACATTAGCGGCTAACGGAAAAGAACCATTTGAAAAAGCAATTTTCAAATTATATGACCGTATCGGTCTAATAGATTAAATTACTATGTACATGAATATTACGTAACCACAGTACAGTAGAAGTAGTATAACATTAGCACTGTTTCTAACAGCATGTAATATATTGTTATATAAACAATGACCACACAAATGTATGGTTTTGTACAAATTCTTTGTCATTATTTACTTACATGACTGACATTGCAAACAGCTGTTATATTGACATGTACAAATGTAAGATATGGTAAATATATGCTTTTCATCATATCTGCAATATTAAATACACTTTATGGCATTTCCTCCTCAGAGTTTCAAGTTTTCTACTCATTGTTGTAAAATATTTTAAATTCATAATTATCGCTTAGCTTTTGCAAATAATATGTCTAATTATAGATATATCTATAGTATATCTATATTATAGGTAGGTATCTACCTATGTGAATTTTGTCGCAAAATCACTTCATCTACATATATAAAATAAATATAATTGTAAAACATCACTGAATGCATTCATACAAACTTTGCCACCCCTTTTTACCCCCTTAAGAGTACCTAAGTTCTAAAAGAAACCTTTATAAAAATTTGAGAGTCCTAGCACTTGTAGTTTCTGAGATTACGTGGTTAGTGAGTGTGCATCATCAGCAAAAAGGGGTGGCAAAGTTTGTATGATAATTCTATTGTTTTAATGCATTCACGCGAACGAAATTACGGGTAACAGCTAGTAAGATATAAATATGAGCCACTGTAAGAACATGCTCAATAAATTAAGATTCTAAATAAAAACTCTTCCACAGGTTAAAATTGTCAATAATAATTTCACAATACGACTTGACAGAATCGCATTGAATTCTACGACCCGTGTCAAACTAAAGTTATATAATATCCGGCTTTGTAACCAAATGAAAGGAGAATGACTATTGTGGCTGTCAATGGATAAAGTTAGCCCTTTTTACAAGAATTATAGTGGGTCAATTGACTTGTTGACCTAATAGTGAAGTGAATCATGTTGAAAAGGTAAATCAGTAGACTTATTCAACCGTTCTTGAAGAAATTAATGCAGTTGTGAAACTTACGTATAGCAAGGGTTTTGGCACAACGATTTGTTTAGATACATACATATAAAGTAATATGTTATACATAAAGTCACGCCCCTAATAAGATGAGCAGAGATGCAATACATCAGTAGGTAACAGGCGCTCCTGATTATAATGATGAATAGTGGAAAATTGAAGAGCACATTTGCAGCTACACTTTACTTACCGACTACGGATCTTTAACTCGCCTACTTATACTTATTCTCTACTTATTACTATATCTACGAGAGACTCTCTACTGATGTTCATAATATGATAGATTTTTCTTCTCCCTTGTGGGCTGTGACATCACCGACCGATTTCATCAACCCTGGTGTCAGGGTTACTAATTGATCCACCAAAAATCCCCGACTTGGCATAAGCCAAGTCATATTACAAGTCATATTAGAATTCAATGCAACATATTACATAAGTAAAGACCACATACTTAAGTAAATAGTAGACGTAGTCAATTGTCAAACGATGGATTTAAGAATCAGGTGATCAAACCTGAGCAATAAAAAATAAAACCTATACTAATCAAGCTATTGTGTTTACAAATTCCTCGTATATCTGTGCTCCTAACTAAACAGAATTGAAAGAGCGCAACAATTCAATCTATCAACAATTAACTTCCATTGAAGATTTCAATCCGCTGTCATTATCCTCTTCCAGCCAATCAATCAATCAACCGATTATGATCCGACATTCCATCCGCTCACTAAACTCTCAATCGCTACAGCTGGTTACAAAATCGCAGAATTGTCGATTTACAGCAAAATGGCAGAGAAAAAACACTTTCCCTAAGCTAAGTATCGAAACGAATCGAATTTTCTTACAAATTCTTTCGGAGCGTAAAATAGTTTTTTATTCGCTATTACGTGTCATGATTGCGATTTACACGGGAACTTGTTTGTTGAAATGATCGTAAAAAATCGCGGCAATACAAAAAAGGGCATTTTCGGTTCATGATGGATCATTAGAATGGACGATGGGTCACCACGTGGTTCATCGTATTAATGATGGTGTAAACTGGTTTAAAATTTGTATTTTAAGCAGTAAGAATAAGCAATAAGAAAATAAAATTCAAAAGATATATGCAAAACGCAGTTTAACATATTATTTAAAATGAGCACTACTGAGGCAGCAATTACTAACAGTCATCCTTTAGATAACATATTTTTTGACGATAATGATAAAATATATTATAATGTTAAACATAGAAGTCCATAGCCATTGCTCTTATAGTAATTATCAACACACGTAATAAGTCCGTTCGTCGGTTCCGGTGGCTTGGCTAGATGGAGTTAATAAATCATCAGACATCATTCTAACTGCTTTCCGAACTAGTGAAATTTTTAATCGATGTTTTGACTGGATGTTATACGATTAAAATAAATCGATTTAAAGACAGCCAGTATAACGGTTGATTGCTTGCTGTTTTTGCCGATAGATTCATAAGGTAGAGACGTTTGTTAGGTAAGGTTAGGGTTGGTGGATGCTTTTTCTTATCGATGGTCAGTTATGCATGACGTAGAGATGTGAAACAATAGATCATCCAACACAGTATTAAGGATACGTGTTGTGCCTAGGGGATGATTTTAGGATCAATCTCGAAGCATAATCATGACGAGATCCCAATCGAGATTCACGGAATTGGGCGAATCTCCTCGAGTTACACTTTTTGTTTTGATTATGCTGATTTCCAAAGAAAACTTAATTATTCAGTTAGTAATATTGATGAAAAAAGATTTTTGTTTTCTTTCAAAAAATATTTTAAAAAGTTTCTTTTTGCTATTTATTTATTTCTAAATTTTATAAAGAAAAATATAATCTTCTTCTTCTTCTAAATGTAATAATAAGTGCGTCATTTTTCACATTTTTCTATGACGTCACAGGTTGCTTTTTCATACAAATTCCAAAGTATATTCGTATATAAGTAAAGAGTAACTGATTTGACTAGTTGGAAAGTAGCCTAGCAATCAATTGATCTATTCTACATATACATAGGTCATTTTATTAGTGGCACCAGCATTTTTCTCATTGAGATAGGGCTTTATATTTTTAGAGACTGTCATACCTAATACCTAGTTTTGTATAGTTGTTTTTTCGAGTCAAGACGTCTGAAAAAGCTTCTCCTTTCGTAGGTAATAGAGATTGAAGTGTGTCAGGATCGAAGCAAATGAAATTCCAAAGTGTCTGCTTACCCTAGTGGGAAATAGGCGTGAGTTTATGTATGTATATAAAATTAAATTGATCTAATGAAACATGTTTATAAGCTTCAGGCAAGCTTGATAGAAACCGATGAATTATGTATCTTCATTATAATTTATTACAGTGGCGATCAATAAATTATATCCTGAGGCTTGCTTACATATAAGGAGAAACTTTACGACCAATAAAGTTAATGTGTGCTGTAAGTAACAACGTTAGGCACTGAACTGAAAAATATTAAGTATTTTCTTTTTCCTAGGCTACATGATATAATTTTCGCTGCCTTCTAGTGTTAATCACGTAATTAACTTTTTTGAAAAATCACATTCTGTAGGCTCTGCACGGTAACCGCGCCGCGCGCGAATTATATCGAGGCCTTCGACCAATAGCCGTTTGACGTCCATCTACGTAGATAGTATTCGTATCGTTTATTGGTCTAAACGCTCAATATAAATTCGCGCCGCGCGGCGCGGTTATCATGCAGATCCGGCTGGTGTGATTTTGTTGACAAACTAAGAGTATAAACGTGAAGTTATGTTATATTATAATCGGGAGTAAAAGGTACATCCATCGCAAAATGAACCAAGTACCCACGCCTCACCGAGCTGTCTGTTAGACCAACGTAACAGATGGTGAGCAATTCGAATCTTACTTTATTATAGACCTTAAAATCAATGACGTGGCTTTCTTTATCACTTTCGCTATAATTTCAAGAATACCTTTAAACAATAGAGTTGTTAGATTATTAACAAAAAAAATACAATGTCTGCTCGTAGTTTACTATGGTATTATATATTATTCGACGAAAAATTTCAGTGGCCACTACGGAAACTCGATTGCGAATTACGAAAAATGTTTCTAGTATTAAACAGAAAGACTAGTTAAGACAAATTAATTAGTGAATATATTTTAATATGTTAAGCACAAATCTAAGACAACCGTCTAAAAATTTTGCATTGGCCAATAACCCGACAGAATTATGTTGACAGCACACGTCAAACGGTTTGCATACCAGCTAGATACCTTTTGATTCGCTCGGGTTATTCATTCTTCCTAAAATTAAGAGCTGACAATCATCCGTCCCTTTCCTTTTCGGCGGATACGAAAATGACAGGTATAACTTAAAGTAAAATTAGGAGATGTCTGCAGGAATCGGGGCCATTGTCAATTAATAATGCCTATAAAGTTTTACATTACCAAAATGTCACGGATTATTCGCTTTAATGTTCGGCTTTCGAGAACCATTCGTATCTTAAGTTACCAAATTATTGTCTATCAGCAAACTATGTTTACGTAACGCAAACGAACCTTAAGTTGACAATTGTTACTTTCACTGGCTGTTTGTTTCTAAGACCGTACTAAACTAATGCCTTTTACGAGGTTTCTTAGTAAAAGTGTGGAAGATGGGCTTAATAAGGAAGTAAGGAATTAAGGTCTTGAGACTTTCATTGTTTTATCATTTATTTACCGATTAGGATTGTTAAAAGATTTCGTTTGTGCTTATTAATTTATTTATCACTACATAGTATAAAACAAAGTCGCTTTTTCAGTCCCTTTATTCCTATGTACGCTTAAATCTTTAAAACTACGCAACGGATTTTGATGCGGTTTTTTTAATATATAGAGTGATTTACGAGGAAGGTTTATACGTAACATCCATTAAATACCACTATTTTCCACAGAAATACTGTTATTTTTGAGGTTTATAATGTAGGTAATGTCATAATTAAAACACATAATAACGGGTTCTTACCGCGTTTAAATGGGGATATGAGACTCCCGATATTTCGACACTGTTGCAAGTGCCATGATCACGGGATGACTGATGAGATTGGAGTGGAGTAGGTAGATCCATAATTTTCTACGGGCAGACATATCTGTCTACCCTCTTTCTTTGCCGCTTGTTTATGTTTTTGATATCGGAATGTTCGGAACCATCTGAACTCGCACCAAACTCACTACGACAAACCGCACTCACTGTGTCCTCACGTTTTTTCACCACATTAGGCCTTTTCAAGCTTTTTACAACACCTACTACTGGATTCCACATGGTCGATAATTTGAACCCGTCTTCCCTGTTTCAATTTTTATGTTTTCTGATTTCAATAGCCTCTTTTACGAGTCTTTTACGTTATTATGTGTTTTAATTATGATAATAACCGCGTAAACTTAAAACAATGTAGGTAATGTCGTTAATAATTTCATTTTTTCCTCAGTATTACACCCGAGCGAAGCCGGGGCGGGTCGCTAGTGGCTTAATAAAGTCAGCGGTGCTTGCCTAAAACATACAAAAATGGTGATGGGCGGGCTTTGAGGTCCTGTGCTTGAGTGACAGGCCCATGATTCGGAGGTCCTGGGCTCAGACAATTCGATACGACTTTATCCCAACCTGGGTAGTCAGAAGTACAATGTACATCCATCACAAGATGAATTAAGAAATCGCACTTCACCTAGCTACTCGATAATCGATTAATTGATAATAACAGCCTACGTGGTCCAGTCGTTTGAGCGTTGGGCTCACGATCCGGAGGTCCCGGGTTCAAATCCCGGTGGAGCTGATCAACTGATTGTCCGAAAGTAAGAAGATTAGTGCTTCGGAAGGCACGTTCAGCTGTTGATCTCGGCTACTACTTACTGATGTAAGTAAGTATTCGTTACATGAGCCAGGTCAGGGGCCTATGGCGGCTCAATGGTAACCGTGACACCATGATGGGGTTGGTAATCCACACGATAGAAGAATGGATAATCGATTATTGAGCAACACTAATGTGCCCCTTACTCCTCAGTTTGATGGATAGCCTGTGGAGCGTGTATAAGCAGCACGTTTATACAGGGTGTTAGTGACGTCGTAACGAAAACTTTGATGGATGATTGAGACCATGATTCTGAGATGATATGAAGTGGAATTTTCCGTCGAACAGAAAATAATAAAAAGAAAAACAAAAATTTTCATGAATTTTCCGACTGAAAATTCCACTTGATATCAACTCAGAATCATGGTCTCAATCATCCCCCCAGTATTCGTTACGGTATCACTAACACCCATACCTACTTGTATGGGTACAGTATGTACTTGTGCGGGGTGTAAGTGACATCGTAACGAATACTGAGGGGGATGAAACAGCTGATTATTCTGAGTTAATATCAAGTGGAATTTTTCATCGCAAAAGTATAGAATTGAAAATAATTTTAAAAAACTAAAAAAAAATCATGAATTTTGCGACGGAAAATTCCACTTGATATCAACTCAGAATCATGGTCTGAATCATCCCCCTCAGTATTCGTTACGATGTCACTAACACCCTGTATACAAAAGTTAAAAGACGAGTCATCCATTTATATGCAAATTCTTAGAGAATATGTGAAATGTACCATTAATTTCAATGGCTCAATCGCACGGCATTGTGATGAATAAGTGACATCTTCATTTACGTTCAACATGAATTGATCAAATAGACAACTATCTTTTCAATTACACTGTAACATGCAGTAATAGTGAAAACATGAAAGTTGCATTTTGGAATGACGTTAGTGCTTGAAAACTCATAACATAATTGGATTTAAGAAAATGCGTTTTGTTTTAATTAAACAATAACGATGGGTCCTTGGGGTCCAGAAGCAAAAATATTTGTTAAGGATCTCTCAATGCGTCTTATTGGGACTTCGGGAGATGCTAGGGCTGGTAGTTATTTCTGTCAGAGAATTAGCCTGGCGATTCAGAGGGGTAATGCTGCCAGCCTGTTGGGCACCTTGCCTCGGTGTGACGCATTGGAGGAGGTGTTTTATTTATAAGATGTGTTTGTTTTGTTTTTAATTGTTTGAATAAATAAATTTGTATAATTAAACAATAATCACATACATACATAAACTTACGCCTGTTTCCCACCAAGGGCAGAGACTAAAGAACTCTATTTGTTTGGAGCCAGGCACTTCTCTTGCTTCCCCCACAATGTTCAATAGTTCAGAGTACATCGTACTAAACCTTTTCTAAGGACATCTCTAACCAATAATTCTTTATTACACATATATACTATCACTTTGGCTATACATTGTTTTAAGTTTACGCGGTTATTATCATAATTAAAGCACATAATAATGGGTTCTTACCGCGTTTAAATGGGGATATGAGACTCCCGATATTTCGACACTGTTGCAAGTGCCAAGTGTCGAAATATCGGGAGTCTCATATCCCCATTTAAACGCGGTAAGAACCCGTTATTATGTGCTTTAATTATCACATTGGCTGTCTGTAAATGTATATTCATATCATCATCTCCCAAGCGTTATCCAGTTTTTTCACGGGGTCCGCTTACCTAACCTGAATATTTGACAGGTCCCGTTTTTTACAAAAGCGACTGCCTGTATGAGCTTCAAACCCGCGAAGGGAAAACCAAATCAAGCCAAACGAAATGAATATTCACATAAAAGTAATAATGTATTTTGAATCACCTGTAAACATAAAATCGTGTGTGGTTTTTACATTCGAAATTCTGCGCCTGCGCCGGTCATTAAGTAAATGTCAAGTGTAACTTAGTGAAGCATGCCTATTTATATGTTTTTATACCACGCCCCACAAGGCGAATATGGCAACCTTGGAATTCCATTAAACTTTATATTTAGTTATATATACTACTGATTAGTGATTATAATTATACATACACTCACGCCTCTATCGCCAATCGAGGTTGGTAGACCAACAAAAAAGGTTTGGTAACAGGTATTTTTTATTTGATAGTATCGTTATTATTTCTCACCACTATCCAGGTATCCCCACCTGCAGAGTTTATACTTGCAGCGGCCAACCTGTGTAAGGGCCCTTTCTCACTAGGACACCATAATTGCACCATCAGTAGATTTATGTTAAATTGACCTTCAACAAGTCAAAAGATCCTGATTTCTGATTGGGCCAAGGAAGTATATGACGGCATAATATTTAGATTGTCTATTCATATTGTGTTTAGATTTAGAATGTATTTCTGCTACGTAAGCATGTAGGTCGTATTTTGATGTGAGATGATTTTTTTAGCAGTCTCAGTGAAAAAGTATTTAATTTGCACTGTTCTAAATTAATGGTTTTTTTTACATACTTATTCATTTTCATGTGCTAATTGATCTAGTTTGATATAATAATAAACGATTTTGTTCTTCTTCTATCGTGAGGGTGGTGAGGTGGATTACCAACCTCATCAGCCCTTGGGTCAGGGTTACTATTGAGCCGTCAAAGGCCCCTGACATGGCTCAAACGACTACTAACTTAAACGACGATTTTGTTAAAACAACACTGTCTCTTTTTTTAAAGATAAAAAGAATATTATTGACTTATAGGAAAAACGACGTACGCACCTTTTTTAAAAATCACATTTGGATATTCATTTACGAAATTAATTTGTATTCAAAAAAGTTTTTGAGTTATTATTTCTTTAATTATTATTCAGTATTATTAATTATTAAAAATTATTAAGTAACATATTTATTTTTGAAGTAGGTAACCCAAACCTGACTTTCCCATCTCTACATATCCCACAAGTTCAAAACCAACATTAAAAACAAATACCGGTTACAATATCAAGAATCATCTCCGAAGTATCAATTTAAACGAGAATGCATGATAGAAGTCTTTCTGATTACTATTATGAGCATCTAATGCGTTGGCCTTTAAGATTGTACGTCCCGACATTTTGTATAAGTCACGCAGTCAAGGCCGCTTGGAGGATGCGCCGGCGCAGCCGAGTCATAGAATAAAAAATACTACGTATAGAAGCGACACTCTCCGTCCCGCACCAGTACGAGCTCGGAGCGAGCTTGATTTAAGTTACTCCCAAAATAAGGCCACTTTAGTCTATTTAAGCCGTAAGTTATTAAGGAGTAAGAGAGCGTGCGCCGATTGTCTGTCTCGCTCGCATACACGGGGTAAGGGTACACTTGTTAGGAATGATATTTTTGTAAGGAGTGTCTACGCTGTGGACGAGTTTATATTAAGTACATAAACTTTAAGCCGGGCGAACAAGAACTCGAATAGTTTGGTGTGGTAAGTGCTTAAGGACATTTAAAGACAGAGTTTAGTGTTCAATGTTTGTTAGTGGTACGCACAAGTGAACACAGTCGTTGAGTGGAGAGCGGTGCAATATATTTTATTTTTGATTTTGTTATTTTCTTGAGGGATTTTGTCTTTTGTTATTGGCGGTCGATGACCTGTCGCAATAGAAAGAAAAAAAGAAAGAAACATTTATTACTTCCGGACACCACAGAAACAGACAGACAGGTACATTACATTTAATACAATACGGTATACATATATCAAAATTTTATATCTATCTTAAGACTTTCTATCAAAAGTGGCTTTAAGTTCTAAGGCATAAACTCACTCATTGTTGGGAGTTTATGTAGGTATGTGTATAGAAAAAGAGCGAAAATTTTTATTTTAACAAGATTTATTTATTAGATTTATTTTTATATAAGATTAACAAGATTTTAGATTCTTATATTTTCTAATAGAATTATTCCTATTTGTGTAGGAATAGTTACTTATAGTTGGTACGTCGAAAAGCAATGAATGAGACTTGCACAGAACCAGAAAGGTGCGAAAGAGAGGAGGCCTATACCTAGCAGTGGGTGGATACAGGCTAAGTAGATAGATAGTAATCTATCTACTTAGCACTGCTAGGTACTCCACCATCTACTGATGGTTAGTATTCCATTATCTCCACATGCTAAACGAGCTCTCGACTAGGTAATATAATTTATACAGAGTACAACCATGTCATGAAGAGAACCATAATGAAGACTATAGAGAACCGGAGAGAAAATATGATTGGCCACCTGATACGACACGATTCATTTATAACAAATTTATAATTTCATTTATACAATCATTTATACAAATTATAATTTCATTTATACAATCATTTATACAAATTATAATTTCATTTATAACAAACATCATAGAAGGAAAAATTGAACGGAGGAGAGGAAAGGGTAGACCTAGGAGAACATTTATGAAACAAATAAAAGAGAAGGTGCAGGTCGTGTCGTATCGGGAGGTGAAGGATTTGGCGGGAAGAAGAAAGGAATGGCGATTACTCCACCGATAAGAGCGCAGCTCTTAAATTAAGAAAGATACAACCATGTCGTAATAGTACTCGTAATTTGTGTTTTATGGAAACTTGATTTTTTTGTCAAATGAGTTAACGCGACATGGTTATAAACTGTATAGGCACCACAATTGTACCTTCCGTCAAAACATCTACAGATTTAAAAGCAGGTCTATTGGTTCTTGTGTGTTCCTTAGTCTTTTTAATGGATGCGTTAGTTTGGTAACTTTAAAAGCATGTCTAACTGGTTTTTGACTGGTTCGAGCCGAAGGGAGAATAGATAATAGTGTACTGTTATGTTTAAGGTGGCGTGTTTTAAATGGCCTCCGTGGTCCAGTGTTAAGCGTTGCGTTTACGATCCAGAGGTCCCGGGTTCGAATCTCACGAGGACAGTGCCTTCCTGCAATAAGCTCGCCCCCTATTATATGGGACTTAAATATAGCTGGCGAGAAATGTGCGTTTATACTATAAAAAAACCTCTGCCTAACCCTTCGAGGATACAGGCGTGATCCTATATGTCAAAAAAAAATAGAAGTAACAACGACGTAATTCCTAAGATGATTTTAATATTTACATTTTTTTTTAAAACATTTATTTCAATTTTACATAATAATACTCAATGCAATATTCCGCTACTTATTGTTACAGTTTGTACTTCCGAAGTATACTACAAATTAATTACACTATTGAATAAATAAAGTATATAAGTCAAACGCATACATGGACCAAAGAACCAGTAGAATTTATCTTTACATCACACGAATGAGAGACTCCATAGATTCATTATTCAATTATGTACGAATGAAATGTAAACTATTAATTAAACATCACTTATTACGTAAAAACCAGCAATTTCCAAGACTAGAAATGTTAAACGTCGACCGATTAGTCTCATTAACCATTTTAGAAGGCAAAATAATTCATGTTCACCTTCAGAGGTTTTTTTAGATTTTTCCATATACATATAAAATACATATTTTATTACCTCTATATGTATAAGCTCATGCAATGTCATAGCCCTTTTTTTGTTCTAGACCCTAGTAATTACAGTATTTATAGTATTTAAAAGACCCGTGGTAGACCAGTAGGAAAAACGCTTGACTCTCATTATGTGCTCGTAGGTTCAAATCCCAGCACATTCCGAAAAAAAAAATTTTTTTTTCGAATTCATGTTTGGATTTTGAAATGATTATCACGTGCTCAACGGTGAAGGAAAACATCGTGAGGATACCCTCATTCCCGAGAAAAGCATTTCGGAGGTATGTGACTGGTTGGACTGTATTGGACTGGTTTTCTCTTCGCGGCTTGGTTACAGGCAGTGGCTTTTGTAACTAATTGGACTTACCAAATCTTTAGGTTAGGTAAGCGAACCCCGGCCAAGTGAGAAACGGGATAACGCTGCGTATTTGAGAAGCAGAAGAGCTATCGTAAGTAATTAAGTAAGTATCTGTTTGCAGGAGTAGTTTTAAATGCGAGTAGGGTTGAACCGGCGACAGCGTTTTTCATACAGAATAAGCGTTAAGGACTTTCCAACCTTTTTTTTCGTGGTAAAAATGTATAGGATCGACATAAGATGATTTTGTTTTGCGTAATCGTTTGCAACTTAGCTAAGGCCCCAGGTGTAATCGCGAGCGACGCGTTATAACCAATTATATCTAATGGTTACGTGATAAACTATCTACTTCTTTAGGTTCTATCATCAAAACTAGGGATTATTTAATATTTAAAATTATTTAATTTATTATTTAATAATTATATAAATGCGTGGTAAAAATCCGTATTCATAAACTTTTATACATAACAAACAAGTTTAGAATTGGATTTATGCTCGATGAGTTTCTAGTCGAACTACTAACATTAACGTTTGATAAATAAATTTATCATGTCTAGTAAATTACGTAATAATATAAAGTTAGATAATATTATGATAAGAAAAATTTATGATATTTAGTCATTTACGTAATGTAGGAAAGTTTAGGTCGCTTTACAATTTAGTGACTTTTTTCAGTCAGATTATGTAATACTTGTAATACTTGGAGGAGTTCGGTGGCGCAGCGGTAAACGCGCTCGGTCTGCGATTGTTGAAGTTGAGCAACTTTCGCAAAGGCCGGTCATAGAATGGGTGACCACAAAAAAAAAGTTTTCATCTCAAGCTCCTCCGTGCTTCGGAAGGCACGTTAAGTCGTTGGTCCCGGCTGCATTAGCAGTCGTTAATAACCACCAATCCGCACTGGGTCCGCGTGGTGGTTTAACGCCCGATCTCCCTATCCATCCTTAGGGAAGGCCCGTGCCCCAGCAGTGGGGACGCTAATGGGCTGATGATGATGATAATGATATAATACTTATAATAGGATTACGAAAGCAGAATATAAAGCAAATATTGGTGGTTAAACTGGCAGAGGAAGACCTAGAAGGACGTAAATTGACCAAATTGGGATGCCCTTAGAAAAGGTTCAGGATGATCTACTCTGAACCGGCGTGCGCGTATAAAACTATTGATGAATGTGGTCAAAGCAAGAGAAGTGTGTCAGGATCGAAGCAAATGGAATATCATAGTCTATGCTTACCCTAGTGGGGAATTAGCTTGAGTTTATGTATGTATCTAATACTTCAAACTTGTTGACTGATGATTATGAAATAGACACTAACTTGTGTTACGATTAAAAGCTGGTTTCCTTTGGCATGGTTTATACTTCCTGTTTTGACATACCTATCGTGTAGGTCTATGTATAGTCTTCAAGGCTACTATGGTTACAAAGAATGTTCATCGCTGCATTTAAAGCTTCCTTTAGGACACGCTATGTATATACATTTTATACTGTTTATCGAAAAATAACTTTTTATGTGAGGAGTTGATATCTAATTTTCGGTTAGACAGTGAACGTGTTGAAGTCGAATTCAGTGGTTTAGAGCCAGAGTGATACAGACCTATCATGGATTCACGGAACAAATTCATTACAAAATCCTATAAATAAAATCCGTTTTACATCAGTCACTGTGACCTTAAACAATCGTTTCCATACGACTCAATAGAGTACATACATTGCTCCAATTAAAAGAAGGTTTACATGTGATTGCATGAGCATCCTTCGTCTTCAAAGTAAAGCCTATTAAGAGCTATTAAGTTCTTTTAAGGTCTTAATAGTTCACACACGATGCCCTTAGTAGGTACCCGTCAAGTATTCTAAAAGGTCTAATTTTTTCTTGATGTCTTGTTCATAGGGCCAGGGTCGACTGGGTCTTGAAGATAAGGTATACAGGGTGTTAGTTACATCGTAACGAATACTAAGGGGGATGATTCAGACCATGATTCTGAGTTAATATTAAGTGGAATTTTCCGTCGCAAATTCACGATTTTTATTTTTTATTTATTTTCAATTCTATACTTTTGCGATCGATAATTCCACTTGATATTAACTCAGAATAATGAGCTGAATCAGCTCCCTCAGTATTCGTTACGATGTCACTTACACCCTGTATCAGTACATACAGGTAGCCATACAAGTAGGTATGGGTGTTAGTGATACCGTGACGAACACTTAGGGGGATGATTCAGACCATGATTCTGAGTTAATATCAAGTGGAATCTGTCAGAAAATTCATGAAAACTTTTGTGTTTTTTTAAATTATTTTCCGTTCCATACTTTTGCGAAGGAAAATTCCACTTGATATTAACTCAGAATCATGGCCTGAATCATTCCTTAAAGTTTTTGTTACGTCACTAACACCTTGTATACATACACATACGTAAGATCACGCTTATTTCACATTAGGGTAGGCAGAGACCACGGATCCATTTACTACGACCCTGACAGATCACTTCCGCTTTTCCATTGTCATCAAAGACTCCATGCATGCTCGTCAGTTTAGAGTACTCTTGAAGGTAAACTCTTCATTGGTATAAGAGCCATATCTCACTGGAACACTAAGGAAGTAAAAACACAAACATGGCTTGTTGGTTCAGCTTCTTCTAATGGGTTGTGAGGTGAATTACCAACCTCATCAACCCTTGTGTCAGGGTTATTATTGAGCCGTAAAAGGCCCCTGACATGGCTCATGTAACGACTACTTACTTATATCAGTAAGTAGTAACCGGGACCAACGGCTTAACGTGCCTTCCGAAGCACGGATCATCTTACTTTTGGACAATAACTTGCTTGGCCACCTTGTCACCAAATAGTGAGATAGGGCCCTAAAATAAAATAACTACATAAAACTCAATATAGCAACATAGACGGCTAGTACGCTCACGAGCTATGTTTAAATGAGGTATTAATAAACTAATCTCAGCTGAGACTGTCCTTAAGATCATGCTCAAGTTCCTGTTTTTATATAAGAACATTGATATGTTCTTGAGGGCAGTCTTAATGCTCAGATTAATTTATTAATACCATCCTAAGTCTCATGTAATAGGGAGCGAGACTTTTGCCATTAACCATGTGCATAGTATGTGTGTAGGTATGTCCTATTTATAATTATGCACACACATACAATAAAAATTTAATAATAGATTATAGGTATATTAAAATTCTGTTTTAGAACTATTTTTAAACCATAACCGCGCTCGATATCATCGAGTCGAGTTTGTCCAAGAGAAAACCTCACACCCCGAGTAATTCTAAACATAAACAGCTTCGAGTTGAAACTTGAAAGTAAGTCCGTAGACGAGGCATTAACAGGCTGCGCACGCGCAGACTTTCGTCGACACTGACCGACTTGTGTGTGTGCGGTGTAGGGGACGAGAGACCAACGGGATTTTCATGTTATAAAATATAAGTTTAAAACCAAAACACGACTACAGAATAATCGCACTTTAAAAAGTATGAAACAAGAAAATATTTTTTTTGAAATTATTTAAGAATGTTGTTTCATGTTTTTTAGAACGGAAATATTTCCGTAATCTTATATTATGTATAAAGCGTTATAGTATTTAACCTTATATTGTTTTAAAAATCAAGATTCGTTGGATTAAAAAGTAGACTGAAGGAAAAGTGTCATTTACTTAGGGATTAATTATAAGTAAATTCTCATCACGTCAGTCATGACATTACGATAAGCCGCTGTCACATTACGATATTTGACATTTAGTGAGACTAATAGTTCAATTTGTCAAAGACGTTAATGTGAGAAGGTACTAAGTGTGAATATGCTAAATGACTACATCGTCGCTTACCATCAGATGAGATTGTGATCAAATGCTTGCCTATCTAAGTACCATTACAAAAGCCCAAATATTCGCTACTCGCTCAGCGTATGACTCAACCCACACTCAAGTAAACAATACCAGGTGGGCACACCCTTATGCAACAGATAATGTTCTTAAAACGCTGGGAATTTCGTCGGTAAATAGATAAAGCTGATCTATGGTCGGTATTGGTAATTTGGTACTATCTGAATTCTTTGTTACGTCAACAGTATTGAGCTGACGAATACAAAGACGGTAATTAAATGACTTTAAAGTGCAATATTGTGCTTTTTGTATTGGAACATATAAAGGAAGGATTTTTATTTTGATTTTGGTATTAATGTTATTTTATTTAAGTACAGTTTACTGCCTTTAAAATTATAAGTAATACGGTCACGAGCATTAATATGTATACACTTTGGTACCATGTCACATTAACTTTTTTGACAAATTGAACTGTAAGTCTCACTAAATGTCAAATATGTTAGTGCGACAGAGTCCTAAAGTGGGTACATTATATTGCTCATGACTGTACATACTCTTCAATAAACCCTTTTTCATAGTGATTTTAAGCCGTTGGTCCCGGTTACTACTTACTGATGTAAGTGAGTAATCGTTACGTGAGCCATGTCAGGGGCCTTTGGCGGCTCAATAATAACCCTGACACCAGGGTTGACACCTGATACCTGACACACAATAGAAGAAGAACATGCTTAAGACGAGCCCAAATTAATGAGTTTCTAAATTGTTTGCGAATTCATGCTTGGATCCTAAATTATTATCACGTACCAAGCGGTGAAGGAAACATCGTGAGGAAGCATTCTATAAACATATTCCCTAGAAATGTGTTACGGGGGTATATGACCCAACCAGTAATGGGCTGTTTCCTTCGCGGATTAGAAGGTCAAAGAGACAGTCGTTTCTGTAAAAACCGAACCTGTCAAATCTTCAGGTTAGGTAAACGAAACCGGGATAATGCTACGGAGATGATGATCAAGTCAGAACTCTAACGGCTATGTTCATAACCTATGCGCGAAAGAGATAGAAAGACCAACATAACTTTTGGAGTGAAAGAGTAAGAGAGTATGTTAAAAAGAGTATCTTGCTTTATTCCACCGTGCTTATAGGGTAAGAATATCGACAATACAACCAAATAGACGCCTAATGGTTTTTTTTATAGTTCATTCGTTTCTGTAGCTAAGGTTCTGATCTGCTAACTTGAGATACCAAACACGTAGAAAAGTCACGGAAGCGGTCGCGATTGGTCAAACTTGTTAGATTCTTATGTTTGATCTATTACACAGATTATGTTGACAGAATGCGTTGCCTACTAGGAGTCTATAGGTTATATCGCCGATTATTCCTCCACGTCTATAAGGTAACAATATCTGGAGGCGCGCGCTTATTATGCGTCGACGCAGGTAGCCGTTGTTTCCGGTCTGTTGCGCAGGCGCGGAGTCAGGAAATAAAAAAAGCTTCGATTTGATAGGAAAGGTGGGAGCTATTATTACTGGCATCTTGGTGAATCTTTTACCATGACTTGTAGTTACTACTTATGCAACTATGACGTACTTAGTCTTTACTTAGTGGGAAGTAGGCGTTAGTTTGTGGTGGGGTTAGTTTATGTATGTATGTACGGTCACGAGCATTAATATGTATACTTTGGTACCATCATCATCAGCCCATTAACGTCCCCACTGCTGGGGCACGGGCCTTCCCTATGGATGGATACGGAGATCGGGCCTTAAACCATCACGCGGGCCCAGTGCGGATTGATGGTTATTAACGACTGCTAATGCAGCCGGGACCAACGGCTTAACGTGCCTTCAAAGCACGGAGGAGCTCGAGATGAAAACTTTTTTTGTGGTCACCCATCCTATGACCGGCCTCTGCGAAAGTTGCTTTACTTCAACAATCGCAGACCGAGCGCGTTACTTTGGTACCATGTCACATTAATTTTTTTGACAAATTGAACTGTAAGTCTCACTAAATGTCAAGTATGTTAGTGCGACAGAGTCCTAAAGTGGGTACATTATATTGCTCATGACTGTACGTATGAGTATAGAGAACTTTATAATATGTTTTTTCTCTCATCAAGGTGTCAGGGTAACGATGGTGTAAAATGCCCCTGTCATGGCTCATGTCACTACAGTAAATTAAACTTAAGTAAGTCGTAGCCGAGATGCTTCCAAAAATGCCTTCCATACCAAAATTCCATGCCATTCCAAAGCATGGATCATCTTACTTTAGGACAGTCGGGTGATCAGCTTGCAATGTCCTAACCAAAATATGCTAGATTATAGAGAAGTAATATAGGCAGCAACATGATTCTATACATAATCTGATCCAAATATAAAGCAAAACTTATTATCATGTATGCTTCTGCCATTACACTATATTTTGAATTATTATGTACCCGAGTAATGAGAAAATACGTCGAATCTGTCCAACGCCATCTTTATTATTTTTGGGGAACGTAGCCTGGATAGTTCCTCTTTATATGGGGGCAACTGATAGGAGGAGCTCGGTGGCGCAGCGGTTAACGCGCTCGGTCTGCGATTGTTGAAGTAAAGCAACTTTCGCAGAGGCCGGTCATAGGATGGGTGACCACAAAAATAAAGTTTTCATCTCGAGCTCCTCCGTGCTTCGGAAGGCACGTTAAGCCGTTGGTCCCGGCTGCATTAGCAGTCGTTAATAACCATCAATCCGCACTGGGCCCGCGTGATGGTTTAAGGCCCGATCTCCCTATCCATCCATAGGGAAGGCCCGTGTCCCAGCAGTGGGGACGTTAATGGGCTGATGATGGTGAATCTCAGGATATTTATAGCCACTAAAAGACACGTCAAAAAAAATATCCCTCGCTCCTAACTTCGCAGTCTTACGTATCAATTAGCAACACTAACAAAGTTTCACTTTCTAAACTCACTCAAGTCACTGCCCTTTGTACGCGAACAATCATCAAATTACGATTCTTCTAAATCGAATGACCTACTTCAATCATAGCATGTTTTGTCCCAATAAATAAAGATATCGACGTCGATGTAATACGTAACACGCACCTGTTTCGAAGCTTTCACAAATATACTCCGAAAACCCCAATGGGGTATACATGGGGGTAAACACAGTTACTAGTAAGCAGAAGATACTAACGGTTTCCCTAGACCAATGGTTGAGCGATCACGATCCGGAGGTCGCGGGGTCGAATGCCGGAAGGGAAATATCACAAAATTTACTTTGTGATCCCTAGTTAGGTTAGGACATTACAGGTTCATGATCGGCTTGTCCGAAATTACAATGATTCGTGCTTCGAAATTAACGTTAAGCCGTTGGTCCCGGTTAATATTTACTGATGTAAGTACTTTTAAGTAGTCGTTACATGAACCATGTCAGGGGCCTTTGGCAGCTCAATAGTAACCCTGATACTCTGTTGATGAGGTTGGTAATCCATCTCACAACCAACACGATTTAAGAAGATAATATGCAGTAACTTTGGGTATGAAATCCTATACTGTGACGGATATTGTTTTTATGCGGCGTGACTTTTTGTAGATTTGCCCCAAATGGCATTAATGGATATTGTGTTATATAAAAGGTCAGCCCAAAGAAAACTCGATCTACGACTCTTCCAGTCCTCCGCTAATTACATAACATAAGCTTATTGGGGTAGCCAGAAGAACATTGCAAGATGAACTAAGTACCCACGCTTCACTGATTACGTGATAGATGGTGAGCCGTGTCGTCGACGAAGGGTTCCGTGCTATAAAAGCTTTTTTTAACACGTTCACTATGTATCTGAAAATTAGATATCGACCCATCACATATGTAAGTACATAGACACACTATTGTGCGTCGCTGGTATTGAATATAAATAAAAAACACATGCTTGACATTTAGAAATGGACTGTATTAATTAAAAATTTACAGAAGGTGGAAAAAGCAACACCCATCGCCATGATGTTCAAAGGGTTGAAGAAAGATTAGAATGCGGTGTTGCCATATTATTATTATAAAATAAATTTAAGGGTGTACTACATAACTATGGCAAGATTTTTTTTTCGATTGTGCCCCACACATGGGTCATGCACGTATGAGTTTGAAATTCATTGCCTCATATGTGGTTCATACACGGTGAACGTGTTAATCTCACGTAACTTATTATACATTTACCTCAATTGACATTCTGTACGTGGTCGGGCAAGTATTTTGACCCAGCAATGCTCAGCAGGTGTAGTATAGCGTGTTCTATATGAATAAATCGAGATATCAATCTATACGTAACACTCGATTCGGTACTTTCACCTCAAAATTGAACCAGAAAATGGTTATACAACTCCCCATGCGTGTCGAGATATTAATTTGTTTAATGACGCTCTGTAATTGATGTTAATTAATTCAAGTGAAGATGGTAAACTATTCGTTTGGCAACTAATTTGTATGTGTGATGGAATTTTACAGTCTCTTTGGAAGCGACGAAGTTTAGATTGTAATAATTTAAATAGTCTTAGATTTTACGTATATTTCGACATGGTAACTATAAATAATAATGAACAGGTAGTAATATTTTCCCTTCTATGATGTTTTTAATAAATTCAAGTTTAAATTTTGAAGTGTGTCAGGATCGAAACAAATAGATTTCTTTAGTCTCTGCTTACCCCGGTGGTAAATAGGCGTGAGTTTATGTATCTGTATGTGTTTAATAAATTCGTCGTGCCTTATTAAGTGTCCAATCATCTTGCCTCTCCTGTCCTCAATAACTCTCAATATTTGCCGTTTTTCGGAAGCTACAAGGAAAGAGAGGAAGGGGAAGACAAAGAAGAGCTTGCATGGAACAGATTAAAGAGAAGGTGAACGTCGTGTCTTATAAGGAAGTGAAGAAATTGGTCTTTGATAGACAAGAATGGAGAATGCTACACTGACAAGAGCGTGGCTCTTGTGATCGATTTGCTGAATTCCATAGATGGTTTATTAAGAATATTAATGAGTTCGTTCACTGACGTCATCCACACGAAGAAGATTAAATATGTTCTCTTTTACACAATTAATATTGCACAAACTGCCAGTCATAATAAAGGTTAATAGACGTCTAAAAATGTGAAGAAACGCTCGATCGCTATAGCTTATCTGACTGCGCGGCACAAGAAAAAAGGGGGGTTAAAAAGACCACATCAAAGCAATTCATCTATAAAAGCAATATTGCTATTTGACATTTGTTTGCATTGCGCACTTACTTTTATATGCGCAAATGTCAAATTCCAATATTGCTTTTTAGCTCCCAAGTACTACTGTATTTACCAGCCTATATAAATGATGTGCGTTATAACATTTAATCTGAAAGAGTACGAAACTAGACCGCATCTAAAATGACATAATGTCGTACTCCAGTTTTAGATCTAGCAGCAAAATTGCGTAATTTGTCAAATTATAATAAAATCAACTATAATTTAATGAAAAGACAACGGTAACACTTAGATAAGAAGTTGATATAATCTTGTTTACTAGTAGAAATTCTTGTGAAACACGTCTAAAAGAGTATTATAATCAATGTTAATATATAACCGGTTAATTAACTTAATATAAAAAATGTGATAAGGTAAGAGATAGGGAAAGAAATCATACATACACATTCTATGCCTACATGGGGAAGTCATGAACTGGGAAGCTTGATTTTTAATTTAAAAGTGTCTTGTTAGCATGCTTTATTGAAGTGGAAAATTACAAGAGAAGGGGGAGGCCTTTGCCCAGCAGTGGGACATTGATTAGGCTACAGAAAAAAAAAATGGGTATGAATAAAGTGTTTTTCTAAAGCTGTAACATTGACTATAATAGCTATAAGATGCTAATAAGTTTTGTATATGTATGAGTATGTGTGTGTCAAAAAACATAACATACCAGTACACGTCGGACTTCCATTCAAAAATGGCATCCTTACCGTGCTGCTTACGCGACCGCATTGACGACTTAAGGCCATTTAAGACTAATATAAGACCCAGAGGGGCAGGTCAGTGCCCCGTTATGAAATGGTGCGGGGCAGAGAGTGTCTATTCAATACGTAGTTTTTTTTAACGGATTTAAAACAAAATCACAGATCATGCTTCTTTTGTAATGTTGAAATTGTTCATGCTGTATTTATGTGTAATAAGCGTATTGTATTGTAAAAATATGTTTGGCAATCAGACACAGTTTCAGAAGATAGCAAAGCAAAGTGCAGTTAATTATTTGAATACTTACTTAACCATTTTTTTAGCTTGCAAAAAACATTTTTTTAGCTTTTCTTTTTTGTTGTTTCTTTTTTATTTTGTTTTTATTTTGGGTTGATGGGTTTGGTAATTCACCTCACAATCCACACGATAGAAGAAGAAACTGCCAATTTTTGAACCGCCGTAAATATTTTCATTTTTTACACTTACGATGATAGTCGAGTATTACGATTATGCATGAGGGTATACCTAGCTACGATACTGCCTATATATTAATTGAAGCATAAGTCACGATACAAGTCTGTTGAATTATAATCAGTCTGTCAGTTTGTCTGATCGGCCGTCAAAATAAGCTCACGATCTACCAAGGTTAGTTCTATTCGTGATCGCTCACAAATAGCTGGAAAATACGGTTCAGGAATGCTTTCCGTTATGACTTTATTTGACGATAAACAGACAGTATATCTCACAAGTTACCAAACGACAAAATGATGAGAAATTGATGAATTGACACTGGCCATGTAATTGATGTATGATGAACAAGTAATGAATATATAGGTAAGAGGAAATCCAAAATTAGCGTCGGTCACAAATTGAGGAGCAATAGGTTAGCTTGGTATGTAGATGAATGTAAAGGCAGTGACCATGATACTGAGTAAATATCAAGTGGAATTCTTCATCGTAAAAAATCATGATTTTATTCGTGTTTTTTTATTTTCAATTCTATTGTTTTGCGATGGAAAATTCCACTTGATAACTACTCAGAATAATGGTCTGAATCATCCCTCAGAATTTTCGTTACGATGTCACTAACACCCTGTAAGTATATAGCAAATTAATTAAAGTCTGTTATGCATAAATGCTGTCTGTTATCTCATTAATTTATATTAAAAGCTTGAATCGTAAAATCTTTATTTCTCCTTACAATTTTATGAAAACCAATCAAAATCCGAGTCATCGGGTAAATTACTTGAAAGTCGGACCATTGATGATTATATAGAAGAAAGCTAGTCATAGCCGACCAATACAGCGGTATCGTTACCATTCGGTCGTATGAGTCCACAGAGCACGGAATCAAATTACGCTCGATTTTACTAGAGGCATCCAAACCAATATTATAAATGAGCACAATCTGTCTGTATCTATGTTATCTTTTCACACCTAAACCGCTGGAGCAATTGAGATGTAAATTTATATGTAAGTACTTAGATTAAAACCCGTCTGACCCACGGCACGGTTTTGATCTAAGTATGTAACAATATACAAGTCGACCCTAAAGGCGTGGAAAAGCTATAGTCCCTTATAATGTAAAAAAATGATGACTCAAAGTGTCACTACGTTACCTACTGAAGAAAAATATTTTTGAAATTGAATTTAAAAAAAAAGGAATGTCAGAGGGCGTTGCATATTACACGTCTAATATATATACTACAATTTGTTGTCGTAATTTGTAGAACTTAAAAAGCCCATGATAATGACACTGCATTGTTCTGTCTCTACAACTAGCTAGATTAAAATAGTTGATACGCAAATCGTTGTCGGTGGCGGCGGTGGAGGCACTATAAATACATTATGACTTTCGCCTCTACGCCGGCCGAGCATGATTTTGATCCGTGCTCTGTGTACAGGTCATTCACTTGTCAGCGGAAAGTGAAACATAGACGTACATGTATTTATGCAAACGGATACCAGTGATGCGTTCTGGCCTTCTAGGTTAAGTGGATCATCGTATTTTAGTGTCTGTAAGTTATGTTATCTTTATTCGTGGTGTTTAGATATAACATCTATAGGTATAACGTATAAAGGACAGAGAGAAGTGGAAGCAGTCAGCGGCAGTCTGTGTTTGGAATTCATTCTTCTTCTATCGTGTGGGTTGTGAGGTAGATTATTAACCCCATCAACCCTGGTGTCAGGGTTATTATTGAGCCGCCATAGGCCCCTGACATGACTCATGTAACGACTACGTACTTACATCAGAAGGTAAGTAGTAACCGGGCCCGACGGCTTAACATGCCTTCCGAAGCACGGATCATCTTACTTTTTGGACAATCAGGTGATCAGCCTGTAATGTCCTAACCAAACTAGGGATCACAAAGTGATTTTTGTGATTTGTCCCAACCGGGATTCGAACCCGGGACCTCCGGATCGTGAGCAGAACGTTCAACCACTGGACCACAGAGGCCGTTGAATTCATTATAGTATAAAAATGTAACGACAAAATATTTTGAGACATACTTTGGTATACCAAAAGATAAATTGCTTGAAAAGTTTTTAGATTTACTCTCAGTGCAGTTGTGAAAGAAGCATTTAATTATAATATTAGTGTGTTTTTTATTGAATTCGTGTTAGTCACTCAACCGTATAATTCATGCGATCATCCGATGAGTAACAATATCAAAACGCAACCTCAGACGCGGGTATTCGGAGAAATTTACAGCTGACGTCATTCTGAGTTCAGTAGACTTTCCAAAAATATATTAATATCCGTGAACTTGCAATTTTTTGTTACATTATACTTCTTTTTTTTAAAAAAAAAACGTGAGATTTATTTTTATTCTGTAAACGATAAACTTTTATATACAGAATATATCTATTTCAGAATGATATTATTAGTATGTGGACTAATCACCCCGTCACCATACTACGGTTAAAGTTACAGCAAGTTATCTTCAGACTACTTAAGCTCTATTTACCCCATTGGGAATTACTGGCGTGACTTTATTTATGTATGTAAGTGTAATCCTTTATTGTCACTAGTTCTGTTATAGCTACACGATACAAAAAAACTCATAAATCTAACAGTTTGACAGCTTATAGAAGTTTAAAAGAAGGAAGTTGTATTATGTAGTTTAACTACTGTAACACGATTGAGGAAAAGATTGGCTCAAGAACCGGACATAATTATCTCACTACTGACAGGTATGTGTGATCAATGTTAAGCTACTCTCGTTCTGATATTTTGTATTTTAAGCTGTTTATGACAGCTTGTCTGCGAATGATAGTAAAGAAAGAAAGAAAGTAAAGAGTGAAATCGAATTTAGTATTTAAAGGTGTGAATAATTCAAAATTCTTCCGCATCGAACGCGCTGTTATAAATTTCAGTTTTATATGGAATTATAATCACTATCACCGGTTTTTTACAGAAACGACTTCAAACTCGAAGGGAAACTCAGCCCAATTACCTACAGCTTAGATCATACACCACTGAAAACACATTTCACGGATATTTATGTTTCCTTACGATGTTTATGTTCAGCGTTAAGTAGGAGATATATTATATAGCTGATGATCCAAACATGAATTCAAAAACAAATTCAAAAATCGAATTATTGGTTTAGGACCAAGCTGAGCTTTGAACCTGCGATCTCACTGTGACCGAGTTCAAGAGTTCTTCCAACTGGTATTCTTTAATATGTACAATACGATGATAAAACGTCTAATATAACAATCGTTCTAAAACAAACAGTATAATGCAGAAACATACTGTTATTTAACTAACTCCAAAAAAAACATACTTACAGAAGAAAAAATCCATTGTTTTGTTTCATAAACAAGACACGTAAACAAACTTCGTTTGAAATGACAAATGGTACACTTTCACTGGACGAATAATAAAAGAAAACTTACCTGTCGATGCGTAACAAGTAAGTGCTGCGACTGTGTGTATATAAGTGGTATGGTAACTAAGCGTATGCAAATAGTATTTACTAGCGCACACCAAACTTATGTTCTAGGTAAACACCACGCTAGGCAGTCAAGTTTTCGGGAGCGTTCGGAGGTTATTTAAAAATAAAACTAAAGAGTACTGAAAACACGAGCAGAAGTGGATGCTTCTAGTTTAATAATGAATCAAAAATACAAATTGAATCCTTAGGTCTAGAACTTATCTAATGCAAGGTTTGCATCCGGCCGTACCAAGAATGTCAACGTAGTGCTTTTAAGCTCCTACCTGTATTATTCTTGGTTCGTCACGTTGCATAACTAGGTTTTTCTTTTATTTATTCATTTATTGTACACAGGACAACACAGAAACACACTATGACAGCAAGAAGAGAGACAAAATGAAAACTTATTTCTGACAGAAACTTTGAGTAGGTTGGCCTCTGAGAGTTATTGTAACGTTTGTAAATAGGGATTGATGTAGTACATAAGGGGTGTCTAGTTTAATTATATAGATTATTTGATTAAAAGTTTAGAATACTAAATACGTAATACAAATCCAGTGTGGATATTTTAGATTTAAAAATACAATGGAATTTACTCCAAAATCTATCCAAAATTGTAAATGGTACGAACAATGGACTGTTTTCGTGATTGCATTTATTTGACCCCTAATTTTAACAAAACTATAAAATTATTAAAGTTGTCTAATAGTGCTAAAATACGCTGTCCCAGTAGTCATTTCTTTATTTCCTCCAACCATATCCACGAACCTGATACACTGCTTATTATTGATAGTGCGCTACTAAGTGGGTGACAAAGTTAGGTAGCTATAAAAATAACTCGTACTGTAACCAGCATGGCTTTAATAGGCGAAAGTGCTATTATATTACTTATTTTTGACACCAGAAAGTTGTTTATGGGCCTAATTAAGTGTATGTGAAGTAGAACATATGTTTGGGCAACGGATTTTTAAGATTTTTAAGTTGTTTTAATGACGGCAACATTATAACTGTGGAATTTAAAATAAGAAGTAAGAAAAAAAGCATGAAAAATGAATGGAATGTTAAGTTTGGACACATAGAGCGGATGAAGGATAATAGGATTACGAAAGCAGTATATAAAGCGAAGGTTGGTGGTAGGGCTGGCAGAGGAAGACCTACAATAAAAAAAAGGACGTACATTGACCAAATTTGAGATGTCTTTAGAAAAGTTTCAGTAAGGTTTACTCTGAATCTCGTGTGTGTATCAAACGATTGACGAATGTGGAGGAAGCAAGGGAAGTATGTCATAATTGAAACAAATGTAATTCTATAGTTTCTGCTTACCCCGGTGGGAAATAGGCATGAGTTTTTTCGGCCTCTTTTTTAGAAAAAGTTCTTAGCAAATGTGAGTCTATTTCTTTATAGGTAATCAGTGGAAATTCTACAAAAACTCGATTAGCTATCGCTTTCGATAAGCCTGCGGTTTTCCGCAATGCAAATTATTATCCGCCATTATGGAAACGTTACGCCAATACACTATGAACAATGGCGAAAAAACCTATTCACAATTTTTCGTTTCGGCTGATTTGCCATACGATTGTTGAAATTTTTCGGTTGTGGTCACACCCGTCTATTGTGTTTTAAAATGCGCTGTGTTGCAAGCCTTTAATAAGCATGTGAATTGATCTAAACAAACATTTTAGTCATTCGTCCATACAATACGCCAATCAGTTGTACCTGTGATGGAAATGAACGTTTATGTGAAGGTAAAATAACGTATAGGGTGTAAGCGGCTCATGACAACAGCCCATTTATATTATGATTCTGTATTGATACAAAAAGGTAGAAGGTGTCCTGCACTCGCGCTTTGCTTTGCTCGTCATGACGGGAGCACTCGCGTACCCCCAGATAGTCAGTGGGGCCTGCTCCTAGTACATATTCAATCAAGTTGTCGTTTTTCTCTTTCTATAATAAATAATAATAATAATAATCTTTTTTGAACATAGTATTACAATTTTACATTAATAAAAATACAGACAACTATAATAATATATATTATATATATATATTTATTTCTCTATATTTTTTTATTTCTCTTTTGTTTTGTTTTTTGTTTTTTTCCTGTTTGTGCAATAAAGTATTTGTTATGTTATTTTATGTTAATACGTAATATGACCAATTACTCTAGTTATGCGGCGGTCCCTACACTAAGCTCAGCTTGTATCGCAGGGGCCAGAGTACGATTTCCTGTCAGGATTTACAAAATGGACACACGGACAGAATACAGAGCACTATGAAAAATTATAACTGCTTATATCAAAATACACAATAATGAAACATAATAAAAATATTTAAAATTAACAAAAATAAAACTTCTAGGTATGGAGTAATATGTGTGTATGTGTGTGTGAAAGTAAATATCTGATCGTTGTAATAATTCTTCAACTTTGCTTATACTTATAAACTATCTTGTATTAGAGTCATCGTGCAAATATACTAACTACAGAAATTACAACATACTTACATTAATACAATAACAAAAATCTCAAAATGACTAAAGCAATAAACCTTTAAAATTCGCCGAACGCGCCTCCACCCTGATTGCCCGATCGAGTTATAACCGGTTTGGTTTGACCGTTTTTTATCCGGCTCGAAGGACCAGAAGAAAGTCCTGCTGGGTCAATGACCCTAACCTGTCGCTCCCACGGAGGTGGTGTAACAATGGCTGCGTAATAAAGTTGGTTATATGTAGGAGAACTTTTGTTTCTTTCGATTTGTGTGAGATTTCAAGGACGATGCTTGGGTTTATTGTAACTGAGTTTTATTTAAACTTATATATAATACATGTAGGAATGGTAAGATGAATGAAACGTAACGCAAAGGTGTGTGAAAGATTGTGGAATGATAGGGAAATGGCGGTCGGTTGTTTAAATAAGAGAAAACGTGTAAAATAAACGAAGGTAAAGAAAGAATAATCGTTTCCTTCAAGCTCTATCCCATATACATGTATATACGTTATATTGTTGTAATTGTAAATATTATGTATACGAGTAGGGAATGCCATCCCGATTACGCGGGATTCCGATCTCGAACTAACAACGACTATTCGAGATTTACGAGATTGGGCAAATCTCCTTGAGTTATATTTTTGTTTCGATTATGCTGATTTCGATTTTGCTGGGTTCGATTCGAGACTTCGATCGATCGACTTTGTGAGACTGTCCTTTGTTTGGTAAGGACTTTTCAGTCACCTGATTGTCCGAAAATGTAAGATGATTCCGTGCTTCGGAGGGCACGTTAAGCCGTTGGTCCTGGCTATTAGCCGTAAAAACATCTCCACCAACCCGCATTGGAGCAGCGTGGTGGAGTATGCTCCATACCCCCTCCGGTTGATTGAGGGGAGGCCTGTGCCCAGCAGTGGGACGTATATAGGCAGTTTATGTTATGTTATGTGTATGCTGATTTCCAAAGAAACCTTAATTATTCAGTTAGTAATATTGAAGAATAAAGGTTTTTGTTTTCTTTCAAAAAAATGTTTTGTTTTAATTAAGCTCACTGTCACAAACAAGCAGTTTTCATCGTTTTCAGCCGTCCGACTACATTTTACATTTACACAACTTTTCATTTTTTTTTATGAACTCGACGAGATTGATTCGAAACCGGGACCTCCGGATCGTGAGCACAACGCTCAACCACTGGACCAAACTTATAATATTTTCCCTGTATACCGCTAGAAGATGTTCTACAACAAACGGCACGTGCAAAAGAGACTAGTGAATTGCGGTCACTTTACAGTTAACACGTTGACAGTCCAGTGAACCATATAAGAGTCATGATGGACTAGCTCCATACGTCCGTGACCCATATATGGGTCTCTAAGAGACGACCAGGTACACACTAAGGGCGGGTGCTCCACTTGGACCCCGGGTAACTTAGCAAAGGTTTGTATTACAGTATGCTATACTGTCCACCTGTTTGAAGGCTGAAGTGACTGAAAGTTTAGTAAAAAAATATATGTTAATATCAGCTTTGCTTTTTCAATAAACTAAAAAGATAGCAGTTGACATGAATTGAAGTAACATGCGGGACTTACGAGGAAGACGAACCATTTTGTATGGGGACTGTCAACGTGTTAATATGAATAGGTAGATACCTAACAACCTTGTCTTAGCGCATCAACATTTATAGATGTCTATCTACACGTCGGTAGGTACTATGTGCGTGTAAATTCCAAAGATAAATATTACAAAAAAAAAGTCTCCGTGCTCCATTGGTTGAGCGTTGGGCTCACGATCCAGAGGTCCCGGTGGGAACAAATCACTTTGTGATCCCTAGTTTCTTTAGGACATTACAGGCTGATCACCTGATTGTCTGAAAGTAAGACGATTCGTGCTGCGCAAGGCACGTTAAGCCGTTGGTCCCGGTTACTATTTACTGATGTAACTACGTAGACGTTACATGAGTCACGTCAGGTGCCTTTGGCGGCTAGTAACCTTAACACCAGGGTTCATGAGGTCGGTAATCCACCTCACAACCCACACGATAGAAGAAGAACAAAAAAAGCCTTTAAAATCAGTCTCTCAAGTCCTTTAAGCAGAAGTCAGCAATGAACTGTTGTCCTTGATATTGTCCTGGCTCAAACAGGTTTCTTGTGCCATAACTTTGTGCCACAGATGTACAAACATGTCGGTTAGATGTGGAAACAATAATCGCATTACGACCTACAATCTGACAATATTTGCATACACACAGGCGAGGTGCAAGCACCTCAAAGACAAGTCTGCGTTGAAAAAAAAGTTGGGTTTGAACTTTGAAAAGTCGTTAGCTCATTTTTAAATTTTCAAAAGACCATCGAATCGATTGTATCGATTGTTTTTAAAACGAAAATATATAAATTTAAATAAAAAATAAATATAATTAAATATATAATTAAAATGAATTTAAGTTTAAAGAAATTGTTGTGACGACTGTATTGTCTAAATTATTATCTATCTATTAATAAGGGTTATTTCTTGTTTTAAGATTATTAATCTAATATTGGGTATATTGGGTTATTTCTTGTTTTAAATAGAATGTTTGTAGCTAAAAACTTACTGCTACAAAAAATATGAGCATCCAAAACTTAACACAAAACAAATAACAAATAATTAAAACTAAACTACGGCTCAATTAAAAACGCTCTTTTTTTACCACCTCTTCCTTATTTATATTGTGATATTATGTTTTACCATCTATTTAGGAAGGATCTGTCAACAGAAATAGTAGTTATTAGAAGCTTCTTACTCAGTACTTCCCACATCAATCACATATCCATATCAGTCTATCCCATATCAATTCCACATGCCATATCTACTCATACGAGACTTATTACTCTCGTAACTCCTTGTTGCGGTCCTTCTCGTTTATTTTGTTCCACTAACGAACAACGAGGCGGGAGCACTGAGATTGCCCGATATCTTTTATAAATTACCCACAATAATTCCCTACTAACATCTCTACGATGATATTACTAGAGATGTTGACTATAGTGGACCTATTTTAAAACAGACGGGCTATTTAAAAGAAAAGCAATGTTACTATTTGACATTTGCACATATAAAAGTAAGTATGTTTATGTGTGTCTCCACACACACCAGCCTCCGTGGTCTAGTGGTAAGAGCGTTAGACTCACGATCTGGAGGTCCGGGTTCGATTCCCGATGGGGACAATGTCGGAATCACTTTGTGAGACTGTCCTTTGTTTGGTAAGGACTTTTCAGGCTTGAATCACCTGATTGTCCGAAAAAGTAAGTTGATTCCGTGCTTCGGAGGGCACGTTAAGCAGTTGGTCCCGGCTATTAGCCGTAAAAACACTTCCACCAACCCGCAGTGGAGCAGCGTGGTGGAGTATGCTCCATACCCTCTCCGGTTGATTGAGAGGAGGCCTGTGCCCAGCAGTGGGACGTATATAGGCTGTTTATGTTATGTTATGTTTATATGTGTAGTATTAAGTATGTTGTCCTCTCTACCAGTTGCAGTGCCCTTACCGGGTCTATGTTGATACTACAATACTTACTTCTGTATTTTTACAACACCACAATTTGTACGAACACATGGTCGCAATAAAACATTTCTATTTCTAAAAAGTAAGTGCGCAATGCCAAAAATGTCAAATAGCAATATTGATTCTTTAGATGAATTGCTGCGATTTGGCGTTTTTAACCCCCCTGATTCTCAGCGTAGACATATCGTCTTCATTTTTCTAATGAGATACTTTCAAGGGTACGTTCCTCAAAATCGATATAGATGGCGCTGTACAGTTTTTTCTTCCTTTAACCTTCATCTTTCATCTTTGTTTTTGGATACACATGATGACCCTTTTTTACACCCAGGTACAATTACAACTTATCCATTATTATTCTGCTCAAAATAAAGAGCAGCAACATAGGTAGCAACATAATTCTATACATAATGTGATCCAAATATCTATCTGCAATTATTTTTATATATGCTTCTGCCATTTCATTGTATTTTGGAATAACTATATACCCTAGTAATAGTAAAAGTTACTTACTGGGAAGTCTCGTCAACGAACTTTGTTATGTTTTTATGAATAAACAATTTTGATTTTATTTTTATTTTATTTTAGTAATGAGAAAATGGGTAATTATCACGCCACCATGATGTGGTGGTCCACAGTCGCGTTACCAATAAAATGCTTACCATTCATATCTTCTCTCTAACAATATTACTAAAAAAATATTTCCAAATTAACTAATATATCTCTCATTTTTTTCATGCTAACAGATCACCTATCGTGTTCTCCGAAACGGGGTTTACCTTACACATCATTATACAAAAGACGAGACACAATATTTCTTGCTTTCTCGCGCATGCGCAGTACCGTTTTGTTCGGTTACTCAGCAAAACCCACGTTTATCGAGTAAAGAGGTTATAGTGCTATAACAGTAGGTGTGCACAATTTGTTGTATTACATTATTTTATTAGGACATTCCTAATTTTATTTTAAGTTGTACCTGTCATTTTCTTATTCGCCGAAAATGAAAGGTAGGGATGATTGACAGCTGTTAGTTTTAAAATGAATAAGTGAATGATCCGGGCGAATAAAAGAGGAATCTCGCTGATACAACCGGTCTAAAGTGTGCTGTCAACTTAATTCAGTCGAGTTATTGGTCGATATAACATTTTGGGAGGGCTTTTTAAATTACTGTCTAAAATTGACGTGTGTTCCAGAAATTTTATGCCTGTATCCGTCCCTTTCTTTTTCGGCGAATAAGAAAGTGACAGGTATAACTTAAAATAAACTCAGATGGTGCGGAATCAGCACCATTATGAATAAAATTAGTTACTTATATTCTTATCCTACCCGTGTCAGAAGAGTACTGCGGGGCAGAAGGCAAGACGGAAACCACTGGTCTATTTTTTCCTAAAAAGTAGCATGGAGAATGCTATACCAACAAGAGCGTAGCTCTTAAATAAGTGATGATGATATTGTTATATTTATGTTCATAATATTGATATCTTTTTTTATATTTGTTGTCTTATACGAAACGTAATTTTGATGGGTGTGACATTTGGCACTTATTATCATTACCAACATAAACAAATACGTTCAGAATCCCTCAAAATCGAGGTTTCCGTGTAGTAAAACTAATCAGAATGTGATTTTCCAAAAAGGTGCTTACTTGGTTCTTGACTATAGTAACAATAATTATGTAGTAGGTATAATATGAAAGCAATGGATGAGACTTGCACAGGACCGGAAAGGATGGCGTGAAAGAGAAGAGGCCTATACCCAGCAGTGGGTGGACACAGGCTGAGTAAATAGATAATATGAAAACTCTGATATTTTATTCACTCAAAAAGGGTCACAATTAGGTACCTCCGAGTGAAACTTTGAACATATAGAAAAAATCTATCGAATTCGTATGGAGATTATTCAAATATCAACCGTTACGCCACTTTCCTTAGAGAGTTACGGATGGTCAAACCGGACGACCTTCCTATGCATATAACTATGAATATGTAATGAGTTATACAGGGTATTAGTGACATCTTTTATCGGTGATTTTCTGATATTATATTCTTTTCCCCTGCTGTAGGTACAGGTTGTAAGAAGCTGCAGTTTTAGGCGGATGAGACGTTCGTTATGTCAAAATTGACGATTCAAAATGTAACTATGTTTCCTACTGAATAAATATATTTTTTGAAATTGAATTAAGCCACTTTAAGAAATTGTCATTATATATTCGAGTGAAGGATTAGGATAAAAACACTATAATATAAAATTATAACACCTTTGTCTGAGATAAAAATAGTCTGAAAATATCGAGGAGGACATTTTGAATAGTCACTGTGGTTGTGTGGTTCACTGGCACGCTTCTCAAACGGGGAGCGCCGGTTTAAATCCCGGTTCCGGACTTGCACCAATGAGTTATTAATTTATATCAAGTGCAGTTGTCACTAACACAGTTGGCTCGACCATTATAGACGGCGATACGGCTCATCACCTATCACGTTAGTCTAATAGCAAGCTTGGTGAGATGTGGGTACTTAGTTCATCTTTCGATGGATGTATTTCTGACTACCCCAATAGAGATACAGTCGTGAGGTTATGCTATGTTATATTTTGAACCAAGAACATCATGTGTCTTAGGTATACTAGAGAACATGGTTGTGATGGAGAGCATGGTCACAGATCAGTCCCTCGCTCGTATAAAATACCAATTTTATTATTTTTTCACGCTATTAAGCAAAGAAGGAAGGAAAAGGTTTTGTCGGGAAGAAGAGAGGAATGGCGATTACTCCACCGACAAGAGCGCAGCTCTTAAATAGAGAGAGAGAAGCAAAGAAGTGGACAATAGGATTAATATTACAAGTACTTAATATTATTATTATTATTTATTTTTGTTATTTATATATATAATATAAAATATATATATTGTATATATATTTATAATTTTTTATTTATTTTTTTCTCTTATTTTGTTTTACTTTTTTGCGCGCTACACCACAGCTGTACAAGTGTACTATATCCTATGCGAAGGTTGTCTGGAAGAGATCGCTCTTAGCTATAAGGCCGCCTTTGCCCACCTTAGAATAAGTTTATCCTGTAAATGTTTTGTAAATTTGTGTGCAATAAAGTGTTTTATTATTATTATTACTATTACTTAAAATAAAAAAAAAAATATGCACTAGCTACCTCATCAGCCAGTAGTTCCACTAAGTGGGTCTACAATTCTCTGAGGGCGTGTCCCCGGTAGGAAAAGGCGAGGAAAGCCACGGGCCGGAAGCTATACGTGACACAAAACCAGGTAGCGTCGCCATGCTCGACGTGTCACTGACATGCAAGTGTGACGTGTCAGGACGTGTGTCAGACACGATAGTGTGACATGACACATTATTTAATTATATGGGCATAATTTTATAATAATAGAGGTAGATGCATAGGCGTGTAATGCTGGTATCATACTTCGATGGAGCGATATGATAGCTTAGTTGGCATTGTAATTATGATTCCTATGAGTTATATGGTTGATATTTACTCATCATACATAGTATAACTCATAAACACATACATAAGCTCACGTGTATTTCTTGTTGGTGTAATTCATTTAGAAAAATAAATAAATACGCCAGGCACACCGCGTTTGGTTTCTCTTCTTGTGTTATGTACAAAATCACACCTATTTTGACAAAGTAAAACTATTTTGTATTGGTCTATTACTGTTTGTCGCATGCAACCTGAGCGGTTGGCACGGATCGTCGCGCATTGGGTGCCTCATGACGGGCACAGGCTTCGTGGTAGACCTCGAAAGAGATGGCGCGACGACTTGGAGGCGCTTGCCGGAGGGAATGGCCGGAGTACGCACAGGACCGCGAAAAATGGAAAGAGGAAGGGGAGGCGTTTGCCTAGCGGTGGGATCTTGTAGGGTAGGCTAGATTTGATTAGAAAACTATTGAAAAAAAAGTAACGCCAGCGAAGTCTTACTATTCAGTAAGTCTATTGAGAAAGAAATTCCCAGTAGTTCAACTGGTAATACTACTGGGAAAAGGGGGGTATTGCACTTACTTCTTCTATCGTGTGGGTTGTGAGGTGAATTACCAACCTCATCAACCCTGGTGTCAGGGTTACTATTGAGCCGCCAAAGGCCCCTGACATGACTCATATAACGACTACGTACTTACATCAGTAAGTAGTAACCGGGATCAACGGCTTATCGTGCCTTCCGAAGCACGGATCGTCTTACTTTTGGACAATCAGGTGATCAGCTTGTAATGTCCTAACCGAACTAGGGACCACAAAGTAATTTTTGTGATATGTCCCCACGAGGAATCGAACCTAGGACCTCCGGATCGTGATCCCAACGCTCAACCACTGGACCACGGAGGCCGCTGCACTTACTACAATCCTGACTCGCCACCTTCGCTTCCTGCACTGTCATCAAAGACTTTATGCATGCTTGCTGAAAAATTCTTTAAATTATGTACATATTATTATTGCATGGGTATTAAACATAGCTGCCGAGGAAAGGGTGTGTATGAAAATCTTCTGTCTGCCTCTTCTGGAATACAGGCGTGACGATATTTAGTGTTATATATTATAATATCTGTAATAAAATACTGTTAAAGAAGATGAGGTGAGTAATAAACAAATTCCGCTAATAAGTACAAATTAATTAAACCCCTTACCTTGCATATAAACATCGAGTGTTACTATAACAATAACCCAGTTACTTAATATAAAAGTACTTACATTTGCATTTTAAAGTATAGTATAATTAATAAGTGTAATATGATTATTATTAAGTGATGTTAGGCCGCTCGCCGATCGCAACGCAGCGCGACCACGGTTCGCAAGTGGACTTAGGGTGGTATTAATAAACGAATCTCAGCTGAGACTGCCCTCAAGACCATGCTCAAGTCCCTGTTTTTGATGGAGGACGTAGATCGGCAGTGGCTGTGATTAGCACCATTAGGAATGCGGTAGATAAATTGAAAACAGCTGATTCATACCAAATGTATATTTTATTCCTCAATAATACCAGTACACTTGTCACGATAATGTCAGTATTTAAGACAAATTAGTCACAAAAGTTAAAGTATAAAGTTACAGAACGATGTAGCTAACCGTCATGGACGGTAGTCGAGCAGAGAGAGGAAGGACAGACAATTCGTCTCTGGTCCCCAAAGGCATTGCCAGTGTCAAAAATCATTATCAAATAATATAAAGCCTTCCATACACAGTACCACTATCATAGTGAGACCATAGACACATCATCATCAGCCGTACGATGCCCACTGCTGGGCAAAGGCCTCCCCCAAGGATCTCCACGACGATCGGACCTGCGCTGCCCGCATCCATAGACACATTAACAGTTTTTATACAGGGTGGCCCAGAAGTTCAGGATCAAAATGAAAAATTAGATAGAGGGGCTCATTAGCTACCAGAAACACCCCCATGTATGTTCAGCAATTATTTACGGTTTAGGAGATATGACCCATTTTGTACCTTTTTCTAGATTTTCTACCTTACTTCAGAAATAATCATTTTGTCGCTATCCCTTTCTTAATAATTATTTTATTTTACTTCACAACTATGCCTAAGGCTATGTACCGCTCAATCAAAGATAAATCAAAGTCAAATTAAGTATAAAAAAAAGTTATCGGAAGTCAAAGTGAGAATTCGACCAAAATTGTTACAGTTGTTAATACTTCGCCGAAGAATAATAAACACATGAGATTGTCATGGACCCTAAAAGTATTTCTAAAAACTGCTCCATTTAATAGGCTTTTAGAAACATCCAAAAAAAGTACCCTTAATACGGGCAAAAAACTAAGTAATTAGCCCTCAAAGGTTGCAAGACAGACAGATTTGAAGGAAAATTTGACATTCTCATACAATGTAGCTGCTACTTTCTAACGTTGTTAAAGGTACTCAAAGACACATTTTATTTTAGTATCTAATAGTATGAATCACCAACAGTGTTTGGGGATAACTTTTTCCTTGAAATCTATGTACCTTCATTAAAATACGAATACCAAAAGTGACTGCAAGTTTTGTCTTCGGATTTTTGCTATGTCTACCCTGTTAGCGATTATAAGCGTGATTTTTATTTACTTTTAATTGAAAATGTGTCTTTGAGCACCTTTAACAACGTTAGAAAGAAGCAGCTACATTGTATGAGAATGTCAAATTTTCCTTCAAATCTGTCTGTCTTGCAATCTTTGAGGGCTAATTACTTAGTTTTATGCCCTTATTAAGGGTACTTTTTTTGGATGTTTCTAAAAGCCTATTAAATGGAGCAGTTTTTAGAAATACTTTTAGGGTCCATGACAATCTCATGTGTTTATTATTCTTTGGCGAAGTATTAACAACTGTAACAATTTTGGTCGAATTCTCACTTTGACTTCCGATAACTTTTTTTTTATACTTGATTTGACTTTGATTTATCTTTGATTGAGCGGTACACAGCCTTAGGCATAGTTGTGAAGTAAAATAAAATAATTATTATGAAAGGGATAGCGACAAAATGATTATTTCTGAAGTAAGGTAGAAAATCTAGAAAAAGGTACAAAATGGGGCATATGTCCTAAACCGTAAATAATTGCTGAACATACATGGGAGTATTTCTGGTAGCTAATGAGCCCCTCTATCTAATTTTTCATTTTGATCCTGAACTTCTGGGCCACCCTGTAACTCACGATCGTTTCATATCGGGTGGAAAGGGTTATAAGAACTGTCACATTGACATGATCTTGAGAGCAGTCTCGAAGCTGAGATTAGTTTGTTAATACCACCCTTAATTTCCATATTTTTGACGTTGCATATTGTCGACTTATTTCGGATATGGCATTCTATCAGTTGGGAGCACGAAATGTGGACCGCTAAGGGTAAAAAAGTTAAGACAACTTGATTTAGGTAGCGCAGGTAAACGCGAACCTCGGCTCAATGCATTGTCCGAGAGGAGTATGTTGGAGAAGCGGCGAGCTCTTTGGGCGATGGGCTGATAACCTGTCACCATTTGCTTATTTTTTTTAGACTGGATGCTTGATGATCGAATGTAAGAAAGTAATCGAGAGTGTGTTGCCTGTGAGTAGCATAGATTGATGTTCTCTCATTATGTTTAAGTAGGTAATTGTTGTTTAACCTGTTTTAACGGCCTCCGTGGTTCGAATCCCGGTGGGGAAATATCCCAAAAATTACTTTGTGATCCTTAGTTTGGTTAGGACATTACAAGCTGATCGCCTTATTGTCCGAAAGTAAGATAATTCGTGCTCCGGAAGTGAACGTTAAGCCGTTGGTCCCGGATACTACTTACTGATGTAAGTAATATGAATCATGTCAGGGACCTTTGGCGGCTCAATAGTAACCCTGACACTAGGGTTAATGAGGTCGGTAATCAACTTCAAACACTAGATAAGAAGTCCTGTATTGAGTTGGTTTTCTCTCCGCGAGTTGGAAGGTCACAGGACCAACGGCTTAACGTGCCCTCCGAAGCACGGAATCATCTTACTTTTTCGGACAATCAGGTGATTCAAGCCTGAAAAGTCCTTACCAAACAAAGGACAGTCTCACAAAGTGATTTCGACAATGTCCCCATCGGGAATCGAATTCGGACCTCCAGATCGTGAGCCTAACGCTCTAACCACTAGACCATGGAGGCTGTTACAAATGATTGTATTCATAATAATGAATCATAATATTATCGATTTTGTGGCAATATTAGAAATAGTTGCTTGTTTGTCTTGGTTATGACTTGTAGCACATATTATGTACAGTCGGTTCGAAAGGGTACTAACATGGCTTTGCTTTGTATGAAAATGCCTAGAGAGATCACTCACCACATGAGAGCCCTCAACGCTTCCCATTCCTCCGGTCAAGTAGTTAATTCCATTTGTGGTCATCATCATCAATTTAAGAGCCACGCTCTTGTCGGTGTAGCATTTTCCATTCCAGTCTATCAAAGGCCAATTCCTTGACTTCCCTATAAGACACGACGTTAACCTTTTCTTTAATCTGTTCCATGTAAGCTCTTCTTGGTCTTCCCCTTCCTCTCTTTCCTTCTAGCTTTCCTTCTATGATGTTTTTAATGGATTCGTCGTGTCTTATTAGGTGTCCAATCATCTTGCCTCTTCTGTCCTCAATAATTCTCAGTATTTGTCCATTTGTGGTATATCTACAATAATTCACGTCACACGAAAATCACTCATTGACACACAAAGCCATGTACGGACAGACGATTTTATATGAAAATTTTAAGTGTGTACCGTGAGCATAATGTACAGTAGTGGTTGACCGCCTTTATGATGTGCTAATTTTGCTTAAACAGTAAACAAACAGAGTCAAGTCTTATTGCGGGCTTGAAGGTAAACCGGCAGGAATGTGGGACATTCCATACATTATGTAAAGGTTTAGTTGAGGCCTTTCCGGCCAAGTAGTTAATGCCATCTGCGGCAAATCTACAATAAGTCACGTCAAAAAAAAAAAAAAAAAAAAAAAGTTGAGGCCTTTGCAAGGCAAGATAAACTGGCTATAGGTTCTAGTGTAAAGCGTATGACAGCAGGACAGAATGATATCAGTATAGCTTTATGCGAAAGAGACAGATAACATAACATTACATACACACTCCACGCCAGCTATATTTAACTTTGCTTATTTATGTATAAATTAAGCAACAAAGAGTACGAAATTTGACTGCTTTTATAGATGACGTCCCAGGACAGTGATGATGATGGTGAATCCATTTTCCAAAAGCCGTTATCTGCGCAGGACATATTTAAGTGCGTAAAAGCGCGCGCGCATACACAGACGCACTCTCTCGTCCGCCCACTCCTTAATCCGATGGAACGGCTATCCCAGGACAGTATTTCCACACACACTCTAAAGAAAATTTTCGTTTTGACGTTTCGTAAAAGGTATCTCATTTGACAAGGTCATGTAGTCTATTAATACAACCCGGACACTTCGTACTAACAACCTTACACCACACATTGACGTCATCGTACACGCGCATCTGTGTGTGTGACGTTTGACGCCATACGACTGAAGACTGTGGCCGAGGGGGGGTGAGGTAAATCTAGCTCAAGCGCTAGGGGGTAGCAGAGTTGCCAGTCTATCTCGAGCTCCTCCGTGTTTCGGAAGGCACGTTAAGCCGTTGGTTCCGGCTGCATTAGCAGTCGTTAATAACCATCAATCCGCACTGGGCCCGCGTGATGGTTTAAGACCCGATCTCCCTATTCATCCATAGGGAAGGCCCGTGCCCCAGCAGTGGGGACGTTAATGGGCTGATGATGATGACGTAGTGTTATTCCTTATTTTATGCTATTACGGCCGATTATATGTATTTATATTGCGTATGGCAGACAAAAACAAAATATCCTGCGTAGATCATAATATATCCAGCTGAAGCTCCCCTAACCAAGCCTCTGCCGCATCCGTCACACAGTGCAGCTCGGCTATACCATATGTATAATAATGGCTTTAGGTTTCCATTTATTGCAAAACAAGCTGTCCGTTTATAATGATAGACCAGCTAAGAGGACTTAAGATGACCTTAAGGATAGAATTATTTACAACGCTACGGAGCCACTTTGGAAGACAACTACGATAATTGTTTTAACCGTACGATCTAATGAATCACTACAATGTTCCTCTATTTATAAACTACTAATTATTAACATGTACCTGTGAATAATTGCAAGATAATGGTAATTCTTTGCAGAAATTGTTTTGAAGAATCAATCTGTGTAAGACGTAATTGTGTATTATTCATTCGTTCTCTCATTTTTTTTAAAATAAACAGCTGTCAATCATCACTCCCTTCCTTTTCGGCGAATAAGAAATTGATAGGTATATCTTAAAATAATATTTGATGGTGTCTACAGGAATTAGCACAATTTTATACCTACCTAGTATGACAAATGAATGAATATCTGCGCGAATCAAATAGGTATCTCGCTGGTATGCAAACCGTTTGACTTGTGCTAATAATGTAATATAATCCATTCTTCTTCAATCGTGTGCGTTGTGAGGTGGATGACCAACCTCATCAACCCTGGAGTCAGGGTTATTATTGAGCCGCCAACGGCCCCTGACGTGACTGTAATGACTACTAACTTACATCAGTAAGTAGTAACCGGGACCAACGGCTTAACGTGCCTTCAGAATTCAGTGGTTTAGATTGGTGAATAATTTTACTAATAAAATTAATCTCGATAAATATTCCAAACGTGAGAATATCTAGTAAGAAAATACATAGTATTGCGTATTGATAGTTTCTAATTATTCCACAGTACTTATAGATAAATGAAGACACATGTAATTTCGAAACATAATAAATATAATTGCATATAAGTGGCTAACTATGAGAATATGCTTTATTATGTATTCAAAACCAGCCACGTTCAAATTGACGCAAAACATTTTCGCAATTCCAATGAGAAAATCATCTTCATTGTGGTACTAAAACATATTACACCAGAATTACTATAAAGTATAAACCGTGTGAAGAACACACTTTACACAGAACAACTAGAATGATATATTGTAGCTAATTAATGTCGAATCTTACCCGCACGTGAGAAAACATCCAACCTTCTAACACTACACAAACAATCATTAAGAAAACTCAAAAATTCAATGTCACACACTGGACACTCAAAGAAGTCACCAAAAAGTCACTTACTGAACATAGGTTAAGCAAAAAAGTGATCGCGAAAAAGAAATCAAACGATCAGACGCGATTGGTCGAAGTGAACGTTTGAAATTTAAATTAGCCAATAACAGATATGGGCATGCGACTGGCAGCGACAAGTGTTTGACGCAGACTGAAGCGGTTTCTCAAATGAGTGGTTGTCGAGGTGCCTTCTCCATTCACGTTACTGGCTTTTATACAGCCTTCATAAGCGACACTGTACCTTCTGCCTTCTTCATAAAGATTTGTCTTCTGCAACCTGTTATGTCACATAGGACGTTTTGTATCAATACTTTTTGAATTGCCACCTCGGTTGCCTTTACATGCGCCAGAGTTTTTGTTGCGCCTCATTTTAGTTTTACTTTCGTATTTTTAAAGGAAAAAAACGTTCATAATATTGCAAAGTATTTATGTGACAAATTTTTTGTGAATTTGTCTAAATATTTCGGTCAAGTAATTTTTAATTTTAATTAATTTTTTTAAGTACATATTTGAAAATCCATTTCATTTATTTTTGACACAAAAATATTTAAGAAAAAATTAAAATGTATTTCATGAATATGTATATCGTTGAAATCTTTTGCTTTTTCTTTTGTAAAAGAAGGCCCGGTATAGTTTTAAAATTCCTTTGAAATGAGATTTTATCACTAAGTACCCATTATATTTTAATATGTACTTTTATATATACATAAACTCACGCCTATAATCTCATATATATATATATATATATATATATATATATAAATCTGTCTATTAATATATAATTATTGCAGCTGTACAAGTGTACTATATCCTCTGCTGAAGATTGTCTGGAAGAGATCGCTCTTAGCGATAAGGCCGCCTTTGCCCACATTAGAATAAGTTTATCCTCTAAATTACTTAAAAATTTGAGTGCAATAGAGTGCTTTATTATTAGGGGGCTCAGAGGCCTGCAGAGGTATATCATTAGCAGGCATTTGCAATATGTAAATGAACTATAAGATGAACTGCGATAGAAGTTACTGAAGAACCTTCCACGTTACCAGATCATTCCGTTTTATTCCTGCCCCGTTTCGTTACTCATTTAGTTTCAAACCTCCTCTGTTGACTCCAAAATTTACCTCTAAATTGATACAACACATCTGTAAACATGTATCCAAAAGCAAAATGATGTCATCTCCGTCGCAAATACAAGATTCTTAAAAACTTTCATATATTTTCTTTACATTACTGCTTCACTTAACTGCCCGCGTGGAACACCGCTAACTTAACACGCAATGAATAGGGAAGATAGCAATAAGATCGTCATTTAGATGATTTTTACTTAACTGCGCGTGCTTCTCGAACTGACCGCTTTGACCGTTCGAGGCGATACTTAAAAAGTAAATAAAAAAGCTGTACAGAACCTCGCCAAACTGGTATTTGGAAAAACACATCTTTTTGTGACTGCCTATATTTTATAATAGAATACATTGATTTGGAATGTAACTTGTTTCATCCGTTGTTTTGAAGTCATTTTGGAGCTACGTAACCGATTCGAATCTGTAACCTGTTCCAACTTCAATGTTATAATAAAACTTAAGATATTGTATTCTGGATCAGGAATTCAAGCATAGACGCACGGTAAGTATCGGAGATTCTGTCGCCTCCCTAGCATTATCCCGTTTTCCACAGGATCCACTTACCTAACCCGAAGATTTGACAGGTCCGGTTTTTTACAGAAGCAACTGTCTATCTGACCTTCCAACCTGCGAAGGGAAAATCAGCCCAATACAGGTTAGGTCACATACCTCCGGAAATGCATTTCCCGCTTTTTTTGCATTTATTTTTCATCATGTTATCCTTCACCATTGAGCACGTGATAATCATTTATGATCCAAACGTGAATTCGAAAACAAATTCGACAATCATTCGTTTAGGCCTGTGCTGGATTCGAACCTGCGGCCTCAAAGTGAGAGGCAAGCGTTTTGCCAACTGGGCTTCCACGGCTCTTCATTTATTTCAATCTACGAAGGCTAAATACCTTAATCTAAGTAATACATACAATACTTAAATAATATTAAACCCAACTCAAAAAGAAATACACTTCGACATAGCTGGGATAGCATAGTTAAGATTGGAACATAGTTGACCAGAGGTGAGTGTATAATATGTCGTGGGCAGATCTTAGAATTGATCATTTCATGGCGTGTTCGACCATTTCATTTAACCAGATAAAAAAAAACGTTAGGGATTACGTGTGCGTATGGATGCTTTAATAAACTCGTGGATTAGGCAACAATTTTGTATATGTCCTGTCCAGATCTTAGAATTGATCATTTCATGACGTGTTCGACCATTTTATTTAACCAGCCAAAAAAAAAACGTTAGAGATTACGTTTGCGTATGGATGCTTTAATAAACTCGTGGATCATTCCACAATTTTTGAAAACTTCACATTAAGTATCTTTTTACATTCTTGCATAGAATAAGGAATAATACCATTTTTCTTCTTCTTCAGATTCTAGTCAAGAAAATCAAGGCGCAAAAATGTAGTTTCACGAATATTCGAGAACAGGATAAGAAAACGTACGGAATTTCTCTTTTACATTTTTCAGTTTCACTTTTACATTGAGATTGTATCTACGAATTCACTCAAAATATATTTCTTATCTTATTTAGTCTAACCTAGCCTATCTAAACAACTACTGAGAAAAACTCTCCCCTTGATTTATTTTTTCTTGACCGTTGTAGGCCTATTTTTACCCGACTGCGGAGAAGCAAAAGGGAGGTTATGTGTTTGACTGCTATTTATGTACGTATATGTGCATGTATTTATGTATGTATGTATATATGAACGTCTGTTCAATCTAACTTCTGAAGTACTTGTCAGAATTTCACAGGAATTTACCTATTTTCTTGTTTCATAATTTTTAGACCATGATTTTTCCGTAGACGGGTTTTAGTTTTTAAACTTATGTTTTTTGCAACGTCATGATCTGTCTAAAATCAATATACATAAAATTAATTTATTCAACTTAAATATCAAAAATAAACTTACGTAAGCAAAGCCTTTGATACGTAATATGGATACTATAGCATGATTAGAATGAAGGCGGCAGAACAGATTTATGTACATTGCCTAGTACGAAATTAGAGACAATAAATAGATATTAAGATGTTACTTTTATAGTATCTTATAGAAAAACAATTTTGCATTGTTTTTTTATTGTTCGACAGATTTATTTTTTATAATTGGGTAGTTTCCTAGGTCAAAGATTCTCATTATGAAATTCTCATTACTAAATAAAGACAGATCTAAAGGTAACAAAAAATAGTTTTCTTTTTCCATTTAACTTATTTGAATAAAAAAAACTGTAATAATAAATGCGACTTTTTGTCACGTCTTTCTATGACGTCATAGGTTGCTTTTCCATTCAAATTCCATAGTAATTCCGTCTTTTGATGTTAAGTAAAAAGTTGGGAACTACTTTATTCTATTAAATATTTTTTCTTGACAGATCAGAGATTATCGTACAATCTATCTCGGGATCTTTGACCAACTTCAATGCATAACTTTATCGAATAACTTTCAACGTTTTAAATTCTTACTCAACTCGATTCGGTCGGAAATGTTGCCAGATCTGGAATCTGAGAATACCGGATGGCCGAGGTCTGTCGACATTCCATAACGATTATATTTAAGCATTCGCTAACAATATTAAATCGAATGTCGTTTCTGTTTGCTTACAAAAAGAGAAAAAAGTTTTATATTTTTTATTGCAGGTAGGTATAATGTTTAAAAGCTGGACTGTGGCATGGTACCTACCTAAAGAAAAAAAAAAACAGAATGTATTCAACTGCTTATCCTCATGGGAATGTTGTAATAGCTGACCGAAAGTATCGTTAGTGTGACAAATTCAATGTGTCAACTAGTCAAATCAGTTACGTTTTACTAAACGTCAAAACACAAAATTACTATGGAATTTGCATGAAAAACCATGACGTCATAGAAAAACGTGACAAAATGTCGCACTTATTATTACATTTTTTTTTATTAAAATTAAGTTAAATAAAAAGATAGGATTTTTCTTGATTGAATTCAATTTACTTTGGCTATCCAAAACATGAGCACACGTTCACTGTTGGTTTATATTATTATTATTCAATTATACAAAATAATATATCGTCCCTGGAAATTTCAATTCCTGTAAGGGACATTTGGCCAAATTTTTTTTATTGCATCATTCGATAGAGCTTGTTTTTCTCCATCGATTGATACATTTGGAATACCAATAGCCCTCATATTTTTTATTTTATTAACGATTGAATTTTCTGATATTTTTGAATAAAATGGCGTAAAGGACCCAAGATTTTGAAAGTATGACGTATATCACTTTTTTTTTACTTAAGTGATGTAAGGGTCTTGTTTTATAAAAAAGTTATTCAAAATATGACAACGTCTTTTACGACACTAAAGCTAACATGAAATTATAACAAACAATATTGATATAGGGACGTAAGTAACTGTGGTTATTTGTTTTGTCATTTATGTCTACAAGTATTAACACGACGTAACTAGCAATGAGTCCGCTGTCTTAAAAATCTTGAAATTTTATATTTACCATACAACCTAAACTGGTATACTAATTATTATTCTTTCATTTAGAAATAAACAAAGATAGAACTTCGCTTAAGAACTTATTACACTACTCAACTCTTTCGCCGTACATTTTATGCCTACGCTCGCGTGTACGTGCACCGAACCCCCTCCACACCCTTTTTTTTGACGTGACTTATGTTGATTTGCCGCAGATGGCATTAACTACTTGGCCGGAAAAATGGGGAGCGCTGAAGACCCGGTACAACGTTTAAGAGAACAGGTCTGAGGGTGCCCAGTTGGGCGCGAACCTCGGCTCAGGGCGTCGTCTGAGTGGAAAAATATTTGAAGGAATTAATCGATTCTAGTGGGTCGATAGCGATTAAGCGCTGATTGAGGGAAGTCGTCGACCACGCCGGTGGGGTCGGTATCGGGGTCCTGAAGTGTTTGGTGTCGCGAGCTGATTGGCTGCCTCTATGGCTAGAGTAATCGGGTCGTCCTTCGGACGCCGATACTTTTCAGTACTGTTCCTAAGCTGGATGTATTCAGAAGCCGCAACTACCAAGGGATTTGGGTGGTGCGGAGCAGAATCGAAAAAAGTTTTGAAGCTAATTTGAGCCATTCGGCAATGGTTGGCAGACCTAGGTTAATGTACAGATTTTCATTTCGAAGGAACCACGGAGCTCCCGTGGCTTTCCGCATGAAACGATTTTGTATTACCTGTAGACTATGGATTTGAGAGGGACTCGCGTGAGCGAAAACTACCCCTGCATAGGTCATGATCGGACGGATGCAAGTCGTGTAGATTTTTACCTTATTCCTAAGGGACAATTTACTACGCTTGTTAAGGAGACAATGAAGACGGCCCATTACACACGCGGCGCGATCGCGCACACGTTTGATATGGGCCTTGAAAGTAAGACGTCTATCTAAGACTACGCCGAGATATTTGACTTGCTCCTCCCAAGGGATCGGCTTGCCAAACATCTTGATGACTTTAAGTTGACGGCGTGACCGTGGCGTGTTATAATAGCCCTTTGAAAAGTACACCGCTGCACTTTTCTCCGGGTTTACCGCGATTCTCCATTTGCGAAACCACTTGCCCAAGGCCGCGCGTTGGAGAATTCCGGTCATCATAACTCGACCACGGCACGAAGAATAGATGGCTGTATCATCCACAAATAAGGCTAGTTCGGTGTTAGAGGTTTTGGGATTTCACTAGTATACCATGAAAATAGTAAAGGGGAGAGGACGGAGCCTTGTGGCCCTCCCTACCCGTACCCGCTCGCGGGTTCGCGGCGCACGGTAATGGCTCGGCTCCTCAGTTGCGTTCACAGTGGTTGCGTTCAAGCGCCATCAGAGTAGGACACGTTTTGTTTAGAATTCAAATTGAAGGGGCGATACTTTTTAACGATACCGAAAGCTAAAAAGAAAAATGTGTATGTGAAGTGCGATTCTGTGAATTCTGTTGTATGTTGTTCTCAATCTGATAACCTAACACTATAGGTAATTTACCTACATTTCAACAAAACTAGATACAATAAGTTTAAAATGACACAAATATTTAATAAGTATGTGTTTTTTAATTTGCCTATTATAAAAATCGGCAAACATATTCAAGCACATGGGGTTTAGATGTCTCAAAGTAAAATTCAACCATAATTTCAATAAATATAAGTGATTTTAACCAATTGTTGTGAATTTTTACAGACCTTTACTTCAATATTTTACCAAAATATTTAAAAAACTGACCTTTACAACCCAAAAATACACAAAATATTAAAAAATCTGACCTTTACAACCCAAAAATGCAAAAAAAAAAATGTTTACCTAATGGTTGTAAGGGATGTTTTTTAAATACCACAAGGGCGTAAGGGTTAGTAACTTTCTTATTATGCTAGTTATTAAAGTAAGAATTCTATTTTTAAGTGGTAGACTAGAAAATTCTAAGATTTTTGGTATTTAACATCTTTCAATACATTTAGAATGACAAAAGTTATGAGACTTTAAGTATCAAGAAATGTTTTTTGTTTCTCCTGAAAACCTGTCATTTGTCCCTTACGTCAATTGAAATTTCCAGCGACGATATGTATGGATTGAAGACATAAAATTAAAGTAGGTAGGTTATTTATACGAAAAATTAAGCAAGAAATCATGTTTTCAATTTAATACGTTTATTTGGTACACATATCACATTTAGGTGTTTCACATCTACTCTATGAAAGTTGTGGTGACAGGTTAGATAAAAAGCTTGGATTAAAAAATAAAATAATATTATCATTATTACAACGTATTATGTTAATATTTTCACATCTGTATTATGAATATTTTAACTTAAAAATGCCACTTTACACATAATCTACGAAAAGTTTGACCTATTACAATTTGACTGAAGCAAGTTTGCTAAAATTTCTAAATAATAATTTCAAGAATGTTAAAGCTTTCAAGTGAAATTAGTATAGCAAGAAAATACTTTTATTGGTAACAATAATTGAGAATGACAAACTATAATTATTGTACTTTAAAATGCCTACAAAAAATAATTTAAAATTCTGGTACTTAAAGTACATAAATGAATATAATACTGTAAAGTTTATGAAAACAATTTTATTTTAAAGCATTAAATTATTATTACTATGACATAAAATATTTATTTTTAATATTGAATATAAAACATTTCAACATAATAAAATTTAGAAATGGACAACTTAATTATAATAATAATAGAGATTCATAGACCGTTTATAATTAGGCTTTAAAATAATAATTTAAGTGAGTATAAAACCCGAGATAGATTTTAGTACTTCTAAAAATACAACATTCACCTACACTGATGTTTGATAAAATATTATATCATATTTAAATTTACTTAAAAGTTTTGTCTCGTAGACAAGAATGGTACATGTAGGCCGATATGATAATATAAATTCATAAACTTTAAATTATGTAAATTCATAACTATAAATTATAAAATTTTATACTTACATAGGAAATAATGCTTTAATATTTTGGAATGAAATGACTAGTATTTTATTTAGTCACTTATAAATATTATTATAAGTTGACATCGTTTCTAAGAAACGGTTAAAAATAATAAATATTCATATTCCCTCAGTGGATAATCCATCATTTAGCTATTCTTATATTTTCTTGATACGTAGAATCAAAACATTGAATACATACAGGGTGCTAGTGACATCGTAACGAAAACTTTGAGGGATAATTCAGACCATAATTGTGAGTTGATATCAAGTCGAATTTTCCGTCGCAAAAGTATAAAATAGAAAATATTTCAAAAATACGAAAATAAATCATGATTTTTGCGACGGAAAATTCCACTTGATATTAACTCAGAATCATGGTCCGAATAATCCCCTGAGTATTCGTTACGATGTCACTAACACCCTGTATTTAGTAAGTATATCTTCTTAACCTATATTTTTATTTGCTTTTTCTCTACATTTTACCTAAATAAACTTTATTATTATTATTATTATTACAAATTGTCTTCTGATTGGATGTGGCTTTACCCACCCCAGAGGGGATTATAGGCTTGAGTTTATATTCTATATGTTTTCATTACAAAATCAGACGCAGATTAGCCGATTAAGGGTTGAACTTATGCGACCGCACGCGGCGGAATCGACGAGGCACAAACGCTCGTTCTTTATCTCTCTCTAACAAATGACGGTTCTGAGTGACGGAAAGGGATAAAAGCGCCGCTGTGCACACAGATTTCGTTCACCCCTAAGTATACAGAGTTCTATACAAGTCAATATAAAACAATGTGACAAGAAATCTCAATGTTTTGTTCATTCATCAAGAAGTGGACACGCAGCCATAACCTGGACACTTCATACAAAAAACCTTCGACATTATCGCACACGCGTATCTGTCTGTGTGACGTCTGACGCCCATACGATTGAAGACTAAAGTAAGACCGAGGTGGGGTGAGGTAAACTTAGCTCAGCCCCTGGTGAGGAGCGAAGAGTTGCCGTTCTTTACGTAGTATTATTCCTTATTCTATAAAGCAGCACAGGTACTTAAGCATGTTAGGTAATTTAGTTAGATGTCTTCTTCCTCGTCAGGAACCAGGTCTGCATGGGTTCAGCTTTCCCCTTCATGGAGACGTGGCCGCGGTAGGTCAACTCGAACTGATCATCGTGGTTGTCTTCGCGCATCAAGTAACTGGAAAGAAGAGTAGAATTTAGGCTTCCCTTCATGATGTGGGTCAGGATATTACCGACTTGATGCGCAGTACCAATGCACTTATTTTGTACACTGAGTTACTATCTGTCTCTCTAGCGTTGTCCCGTTTACCACAGGGTCCGCTCACCTAACCTAAAGGTTTGACGACTGCTCGTCTGACCTTTTAACCGGCTAAGGGAAAATCAGCCCGACACAGGATAGGTCATATACCTCCGAAACGCAGTTTTTTCACGGTGTCTACTTCCACGTGACCGGACTAACCTCCAAAATGACTGAATGAATAATGATGCGGTTTTTATATAATCTGGACCTGTCGGGCTGATTTTTCAATAAGCGGAAAAAAATATGAATCAAATTAAATATTTTTTGATGATGATGATGATGATATTGCACATACAAATACTAACTTTGTACGAATAAATTCAAATATGGAAACACTTTAAAGTAAATAGGTACATAAATAGATGTATTTACTAAAATACATGCATTTTGTGTGAGGGATATTCAACACTAGGCAGTGACGAAGGATATCTTCGTATGGTTTCCCAAGTACACAACCAGAGGTAAGTAGATTAAGCACTTGAAAGTATTCAATACCAAACTGAGGGACGCTTTCCAACCACTATTGTGTTGTCTATCGGTCTGAATAGATACGAACTTGGTCATATAAAAATAAAACAAAAGATTTTAATCAAATAACTGGCCGAAAAAATAAACCACATTTAAAATAAAATCAAACGTCAAAATGTCTAACAACAAAGAATATTGAAAATATAATTATTTTTCTTTCTAAACTTGACAAAACATAAAACCTAAAGTAAAAAATGGCTTTAATAATAAAATAATTCGTTTATTTATTTTCATGTAAAGTGATTTTTTCATTTTGATTTTCGCGTTTATTTAAATTTCCTGTTTTGAAATATGGATACTTTCATGGAGTTTTATTTTGACGAAGTTTTCAACAATTTGGATCGTGACTGTTTGAGTGAGAGGTTTAAACGGAGAGAACTCGTCGAATATTTCAATTCTGTCATTGCTGGATGTGCTAAAGGTATGCACTTTTATTTACTTTAGTGTTACTGTATGTCGTTTTAAATAAAAGTCTGGCTAGTAAAAACTTTGAACTGACGAGTGTAAAAGACTGGGTTGATAAATAATCGAAAGTGCATGTAGGGATTATGGCGTTTAGTGGCATCTGCCCATATCTTGGGAAAAAGACTTAACTGGCTAAGTTTCACCCTGGAATACCTACCTAATAACGGTCTCCGTGGTCCAGTGGTTGAGCGTTGGTCTCACGATCCGGAGGTCCCGGGTTCGAATCCCGGTGGGGGCATATCACAAAAATCACTTTGTGATCCCTAGTTTGGTTAAGACATTACAGGCTGATCACCTGATTGTCCAAAAAGAAAAATGATCTGTGCTTCAGATGGCACGTTAAGCCGTTGGTCCCGGTTACTATTTACTAATGTAAGTAAGTAGTCGTTACATGAGCCATGTCAGGGGCCTTTGGCGGCTCAATAATAACCCTGACACCAGGGTTGATGAGGTTGGTAATTCACCTTACCACCCACATGATAGAAGAAGAAGAAGAAGACCCTGGAATATCCTAAAATTGTCACCCAAATCTACCATCGTGCAAAATGTGACAAAACAAACCCCTACATTGTGTAAACAGATTTTGACGTGTCTCATTTTAAGTTTACCTCATCATCATCATCATCAGCCCATTAACGTCCCCACTGCTGGGGCACGGGCCTTCCCTATGGATGGATAGGGAGATCGGGCCTTAAACCACCACGCGGGCCCAGTGCGGATTGGTGGTTATTAACGACTGCTAATGCAGCCGGGACCAACGGCTTAACGTGCCTTCCGAAGCACGGAGGAGCTCGAGATGAAAACTTTTTTTTTGTGGTCACCCATCCTATGACCGGCCTCTGCGAAAGTTGCTTATTTAAGTTTACCTCAGATGGTATTAACTACTACGCCCGAGAAATGGGGAACGCTGAGGTTTCTCACCCGGAACCAAACCCTTTTTAACTTTATGATGATATATTTCTTTTTAAAACGGGATTTTTTTGCACACCTACAAGGCAGAGCACGCTGAACTTAATTATATTTGTAAAAATCCTGTATGTTCTGTTCTAGCAAATAAACATATCTGTAAAACGCCTTTAATTTACAGGTCAAGAGAAAACCGATGACGCGACCTGCAAGAACTTCGTGTTATCAGCTCTAAGATATCACAACAGCTGTAAGTCTAACAATGGGGACGTCTGCCTGATGGGGAAGTACCATAACCTGCTGTACATTGCCATGAAGTTAGCCTTTGACTGGAGTCTCCAAGACAATGGGGTTGTGGCCGCTTTGCTGGATGAGATGTATTTCTGTGAGAAGACCTTCGAGAGGATATTTCTGGGTAAGTCTCTTAATCAGTCCATTGGGTTAGACAGGCCGGATACAATTTCTTGAGAACTGTATACATAGGTATTATAAGGAGTGGTCCTTGGAGACGAAGGGGAATCGGCATATAATATGAATCTATGACCTTGCGCCGGGTTGCTTCCGGATTTCTATGTGAACAGAATGTGTGTTTCTATCGAACTAATATTGAAAGAACATCAGCAGAATGTTTCGGGCTTTGTATGTACGTAGAGACTTTTCATCTATATCAATATGCTTGTCATCATCAGTTTTATAACACAGTCTCTAAATTACAATATTCATCAGAAATCAATAGCAATCCAAAATCAATTCATGTGCTTAAAAATATGCAAAATTAAACCACAAATATGCCTACGGAGTGATGTCTTCTATCGATTAATGAATAATTATGAACATAAATTAATGAACTTATTAATGACCCATTTAATTTCAATTTTATTTCTGGTTTTCTAGGGGCAATATTTGGGACATCGGCACCTCATTTCTTGGCCGGTTGGAAATCTGACTTTATAGATAAAGAAGAGAATATACATGCACTGGTTTTCTTCTTAGATCACGCTACCAACGCCAACTTGGAATATAAAGAAGGGGACAAGACGTACAGGTTTATAGATGTCCCTTTAGAAAGTTGTGGCATGGCATCGCCTGTGCGAGTCGTCATACAAATGGGAGCAGCAGAAATGCTAATGATTTTACTCAGATTTGGAGCAAGAATTACAGTACAAGACAACATTGCTACCAATCCTGTTGAATCTATACTAGACAGGCTTAAAGAATATAATAGAAAATATCCGTACGAACTTGTTACATGCCTCAAATTAGCTTTAAGAGCGGTGCCTCATGTAAATTTTACAGTGAACAAGAAACAATATCAGGATTTAGAATTGCCTGACGATTACAACTATCAAAGGAAAGTTGCTTTGGAGAAGTATGGGGAAATATTACAAGATCATCTAGTACCTACTTCTAGATGTGGCCTAAAACCCGTGGAGTTGAAACACCTCTGTAGATGTCAAGTAAGACAGATGCTATGGAGTAATTTTGAACTGCCGTTTGGGATACCAAAACTGCCTATTCCTGTATCGCTGCAAAGGTATTTAGATTTGTTTGAAGATTAAACTTCTTTATTTTAGTAACTGTTGTTTATTTGCAACACCTATCTCTATAATGAGACTTATATACAGGGGTTAGTGACATCGTAATGAACTCTAAGGGGTATGCTTCAGTCCATGAATCTAAGCTAATGTTAAGTGAAATTTTTCGTCTAAATCATTCCTCAAAGTTTTCGTTATAATATCACTAACACCCTGTATGTAATATACACTGATATATGACTGATGATAATGTATGCATAATACCGCTCCCAGGGGGACAGAATCTTCTCTGCCTTCCACTGTGGTAATTCCTGTTTGGCGCGTCCTTACTGTGGGGGTTCGCCTTTTACTTCAGTAGGCCGGAGTAAGTTGGTGTCTGAGTTCAGATAGGGATCCAGACCTATGAATGCTACACCGAAAAGAGTGTGGATCTTAAATTAGTGATGATGATGATTCCGATCTAGCGAAAACGTACTAATTGGTCAATGACAATGGAATTTTACAAATACGGCTGTACACAAGAGCTTATAACTTTTTTAATTGGGTACGATGTCTTTTGTATTGACCTGTAAGTATCCTCACTGACGTTGATGGTGCCAGGAACACCGGTGGTCTCGCAGCGGCTGGTCAGGTTGACAGTGTTACCGAAGAGACAGTAGCGCGGCATGCGGTGACCAATCACTCCGGTTACCACTTCCCCTGAGTGAATACCGATGGTGATACCCTGGTGAAATATAAGATTGATAATGGAAAGCCAAATAAGACCGTAATTTCTTCAGCAAATGGTAGAAAGAACGAATTCAAATTTGTTATTAATGCATAAACCATATACGCATAACGCATACAAAATTAAACATCAAATGATTTTAAATAAGAGGGATATTGAATGGATTTCACCCCTTCGTAAACTTAATTCACCTGAGCTAATTCACCTAGGTGCATTAAACAAACTTTTAGTAATCTTTAATCACCAGGGTGCATTAAATTTACTTTTCAAAAACTTTATTCACCTTATTCACCTGGGTGCACACAGGTTCACGTCATATAGCGAGAGATACATTAGTGGGATCAGTTGGGCAAACAAAAACAATATTAAAGTAAGTGTAGGTAAATACACCTTCACGATGCTGTTGATATAAGTTGATAGTAATATTTTTGTGGTTGGAGGCAAGTAAATGGTAAATCTCTACAATTTTATGACCGTTTGAAGATGCATTGATTCTTTATTCCTTACTATGGCTTCCATGATTTCATCTATCTTTATCCCTGCTACCTCATCTGTAGGTTGACTTACCACAGGTTCACCATCGACAGTGACGGTCTGGGACAAGTCCATCATTTCCAAAGCCAAAAGGGAAATATGCTTCGCGTGGGCTACTTCATATTCTGGCAGACCTGACACTGCCATGTACTTGTCTCCAACGGTTTCCACCTGCGAAGATTTATTATTGTATTATGCGCTTATTCATTATAATATATTAAAGTACTGAACCTTCAATAGCCAATACTGATTATATACGAATATTTTTCTCGTTTTCTGTAAGCGGCTTTTGTGAAATTGTTTCACTTGCATATTTTTCCGTTATTGATAAGTTTGTATGCAAGTTTCAGAATGACTCTAAGTTATCAAGACATTCCTCTAGCCAGTTGTTCCTAACTAACTGCTGACATCCTTTATCGATTTTGAAATGAATGAAATGAAATTGTGTTCCTCTATAATTCAAACTGTACCTTATACACATTAGGGTTCCTTTTCGGGTCAGTGAGCACATCAAATGCAGTGTACAAGTCATTGAGCATCCGGACGATCTTCATGGCTCCCTTATGATCAGTATGTCTGGCGCAGTAGTTGGCGAACCCGACGATGCCACTGAAGAGCAGGGTGACGGGGTCGTAGCGACGGGCAGGGACGGGGCGGCGGTGGCGGAGCTCTGTGGCTACGCTGATTGGCAGTACTGAGTAGAGGAGCCTGGAAACGATTTTACTATGGATAAGTTTCATGCGTTGCTTCTAGTTCTCCTAATTCCCAGTTCTAGTTCTCGAACTGGTGGTAAGCGTTAATATTGTAGTATATATAGAATTAAAACAGAATCTTGACTTCCAATATAATATGTTATATGATACTTATTTTTCTTTAGTGAAAATATATCTTAAGTTTGCGGTCAATCAAATCGTCCATGATTCCAATTAAAACTTACATATTAGATGACAAACGTTTTCTTGGGACTGTCCCTGGATTTGTTAGGACATTGCAGATGGAGTCACTCGATTGAAAGTAAGATTCCACTCTTTGAAGGCACTATGATCCATAGGTCCTAATTTGCTTAATTAATTAAATTAGAATCAAACGAACCTGTCTGTCTTCTGCTTCTCAGAATCCAGTTCCCTGAAGGTCTGCTGTAGTTTGTCAGTAAGGACCTCCAAGTTCTGGGTCAGTTTGTAGTCAGCCTCGAACTGTTCTGACATGAGGACCAGGTCGCGAGTGGCATCGTGGAGAGGAATATCGGAGATGCAAAGACCGCGGCTGGAATGCAATTAATAAACAGATTAATATTATTTTATCAATTTAGTCGAGGAGTATTAAAAAAATAATAATAATTCAAAAAAATTATAATAATTAATTAATTTACTTTAATTCTATAGTCTCTGCTTACCCCGGTGGGAAATAGGCGTGAGTTTATGTATGTAGTCGAGGAGTCTTTAGTACCAAATTGGGCGGAATTTATTTCGCTTCTTATCATTCTGGATGTCATAAATGAGACTGTGGATTAAAGAGTCTTATGCTGTTCAAAGTAAAAGCAAAATTACCGTGTCAAATCATCAAGGTTAGTCACACTGGGGTAGCATTGAAACACGACGACGTCTGTGTCGGGAATGTACAGCATTTGTCCCTGAAAACAATAAAAATCGTCACTTTACCAACAAAAAAAAACAGTTTTACAACTTTTTTTTTTGATTACTCAAATCTAATCTATAAGATTCCACTGCAAGGTAACGGCCATGTTCTTTCCAGTCTTCTTCTTCTAAGTATCATGTGGATTATGAAGTGCATTACCAACCTCATCAAGCCTGGTGTCAGGGTCATTATTGAACCACCAAAGGCCCCTGATGTGCGTCCTGTAACGACTACGTACATACATAAGTAAGTAGTAACCGGGATCAACGACTTAACGTTCCTTCCAAAGCACGGATCATATTTCTTTCGGGCAATCGGGTGATCAGCCTGCAACATGTCTTAACCAAACCAGGGCTCACAAAGTGATTTTTGTGATATGTCGACCGGGATCCATCCATTTGGACTGCCACGCCATGTACCATTTTGTCTATCGGGGTCTTCCGTCTTGAGAAAACGTTATTGTATAATTATTTCATAAATAGTATCGTCTTGGTACTGATTTGAAAACCATTACTACCTTTTAGCAGAAAATAAATATCTAAACTCACCTTTAAACGCAGCGAAGCAATTTCCTCGTGGGAGTCGTGAGGGACGCACATTTCTTCCGGCTTGGTCTTCAACACGTAGACAGTGTTAATGTGGGCCAGGACATTGGCGAATGTCATTTCCAGGTGGGGACGAACCTGGTGAAAGATTTATAGGCAAATTTTTTATGCTCGTCAAGGACAAACAGTTTTTGACGTGATTTATTGTAGATTTGCCGCATATGGCATTGAACATACTGATACTTGGCCGGACAAATGGGGAACGCTAAGGGCTCTCATCCGATACAAAATTTAAGACAACAGGCCTGAGGGTGTCTTGGGCGCGGACCTCGGCTCAGGGCGTCGTGTGAAGCATAACAAATAAATATAAGAACAAACTCCAGTTAACAGTCGAAGTTAAGAAAAAGTATATATTTTGGCTGCGAAATTAAGCAATGTTATGTAAAAATTATCTGAACACCAATCACTTCTTTATTAAAGACTTTTAGTTTTAATGGAGCTAGCAATAAGACGATGATGGTGCAAAAAGATGCACAGAAAATCTATAATATGTTCGCCTGCAGCGATGAAACAAGCATAAGATTTTACATCATAACTCACAGTGTCCAAGACGTCGGTGATCTTGCATCCTGGCCTGGTGACTCTGGGCAGGAGACGGGAGACGGTGCGCCCCGCTTGCACGATGTTCAGCTCGCGGTCGAACATCAGGTGGAAGGGAAACACGCGGCAGAATGTGGCTGGGCTCACCTTCGGTTCTGTGGTGTGAAGTTCGTTTTTGTGAAAAGTTCATGAATGATGCTTCTATGCTGTTCTGGGAGCAAATGAAAAACATAGAAAACGTTCAGCTGCTTGTCTTCCCGGGCATGTCGTAAAAACCGACAGAGGGATTGTGTCCTCCAACATGATGGACTAATGTTATGGGCGATAGGCTGATCACTTATCACCATAAGGTTCATCATATCCAGCTTACGACATCGTATCAACAGTGGCTGCAAGTTGTCTTTGATTACTTGTGGCTCTGCCCACCCCAGTAGGGATTACGGGCGTGAGTTTATGTATGTATGTAATGTTCATGAATGATGAAGTGATTTGCCGTTTCCGGGAATGTTCCCAAAGTGCGAATGTTCCTGTTATAACATATCTTTAATAGTAAGGACACTGACTACTTTTGTTTTGAAATTGTGTTTGTCTCTGATTTTAGCTGCCTAAAGGTTAGATAATACAGCTATTTTACATAACTTATGCGCGATTTGAGGAGCTCGGTGGCGCAGCGGTAAACGCGCTCGGTCAGCGATTGTTGAAGTTAAGCAACTTTTGCAAAAGCCGGTCATAGGATGGGTGACCACAAAAAAAAAGTTTTCATCTCGAGCTCCTCCGTTATTCGGAAGGCACGTTAAGCCGTTGGTCTCGGCTGAATTAGCAGTCGTTAATAACTATCAATCAAACAGTGGAAACATTCCTGAGAACGTCATATTACTGTACTTATATATTTTTGAAAAAATAATGTCGCCACACTCGAATCTAAAAGAACAACAATAGAAAGTGTCATCTTACCAAGAGACAGGGTCTCGATCTCGGCGATCTCCGGAGCAGACACGCGTCCTGATGTAGAAGTCTCTGTGATCAGAAACTGGACGTGGTCACATTCCTCCTTCGTTTTCAGGATCTCAACCTTCACTTCGGTGTTGTGGAGCTTGCTTGCCACTGTCTACAATACGGTATAATAAAGTTGCCATCAATTTATAATATAATTTGAGTATATTAGTCGTTTCATTAGAAATGACAGATAGACCATGAGGAGATAGAAATATATTATTTGCTGAAGAGAAATGTCGTCCTTTAATTAAATAATTTTCAGAAAGAAAAATGCATACATAATTTCAAAAAATGGTCATCATGAAATATAATTGCCATTAAATGCTAATAAACACGGTAGTAAGTTCTGAAGAATCATTTAAAACTGATTTTGTAGCAAGCGATTAAAAAATATAGAAGTTACCTTAACAATTCCAATGACGATGTGCTCTAATCCAGGTCTGTCGGAGTAGTAATGGAGCACCAAAGCCCCATCTTCAGGACGCTCTGTGCATCTAAACGACGGGGAACGCATTCCAGGATATAATGTACCGAGGTGGTCGTGAAGACCGTCCAGATTCTGAAAAAATTAGAAGTATAATTTAAATGAACGGAACAAGTCAAAAAACATATTCGTGAGACTAATAAATAAGACTTGCTTCGAAAGGCATGTTAAGACGTTGGACCCAGTTACTACTTACTGTGTAGTAAGTACGTAGTCGTTACAATATCATCCATATCAGGGGCCAATGTCGGCTCAGTGATAACTTTGACGCCAGAGTTGCGGAAATTGCTCAATGACCAACACCCACATGATACAAGAAGATGTAAATGAAACAAGCCCTAACTAGATATAAAAGTAGTTATTTGTCACAATAACCGAACCTGCAAGAAGTCCCGAGGAGTCGCACCCAGCACCTGCAAGATCTTGTCGTATCCTGAATCTTGACAGAACTCGAAGAAGGTCTTCCCAAACAGTTCCAATATAGCATCAGCAGGAATTTCTGAAAATAGAATGAAAGAAAGTACGTTAGAGAATTGATGAATTTAGTTTTCGGTAGCGCTTTTGCGCATATCAACTTCTCCGCAAGAGCAGCGATGTGAATTATCCTCCGGTTGATTGAGGGGAGGCTCAGCAGTAGTACGCGTATATAGGCTATTTATGTATGTTTATGACCTTTTCTTCATCTTCTAATCCCATTATTAACTGATTTCCAGCCCTCGTGATCTTTTGCTGCCTCTGTAACTTGCTCCCATGAGAGCTATTAATTTTCGGTCATCCGAGCGTCGCCTGGTCTCTTTGGGCCATTCCCTTTTGCGTTTTCCACGCGCATACCAGGTCAGAGCTCATCGGGATGGGTGTTCCACAGGTCTTCTAAGGACATGGCCAATTCGCCGCCATCACCCTCATCATGTTTATGTTGCGTTATACATATATAATATTGGAAGGTAGAACTTACGCAGGACTTCTACAGCCGCCGTGATCAAGTTGTACGTGATCTCATCCTCGTAGATCTGTCTGACGAGGAAACTTCCTTCCATTTGAACCTCGGCTTTCTTCCTGAAATAGTAACAAATCTGTTTGGAACGTTCACATTTGGCCAATCATTTCTCATAGTACTAGGGGGCATATGCAAACTTTTTGAAGTGTAGGAGTAGAATCGGCAACACATAACCAGTCCGAATAAAATGAACTCTTTACCACATCTCGGAAACACATAAATAAGATCACGCTTCTTTCTCGTTGGTGTAGACAGAAACCACGGAATTCCACTTACTACGGTCCTGGCTTACCACCTTCGCTTCTTCCACTCTCATCAAAGATATCTTGGAGAATTGTTGTGTTAAAGAAAGATAGAGAATAGGGTATATGTATTATTATGTTACTTGTCCCGGACTCTAATCTCAAATAAAATCATTGAACTCCAGAACCAAAAAGTATCACTTTATAGTAGCATAACATTTAAGTATTTCTCTACAGATTCAAACGAGGAAACTGAAAAAAAAAAATATTTACACCATAAACAAGAAAGTTATATTTTATAAATAGACTAATCAAAGATGAAATAAATAATTAATAACAAACCATATTCAAAATCTTTTACTAATTATTTCTAATTGATTAAATACCTATTAAAATGAATATTAAGTATGAGTCTATTTTTATTTGACATTTACTCTTTGAAAAATGAAGATACTATTTAGCAAGACCATGTACTTCTTATGTTGTGTTGTTGGAATAAATTCAATAATGATTAAGTTTTTATTCAGTCTTTATTGAATCAAAAACAATTTGCACAATAAATTTACACGACACTGTGCTATTTACTGCACTGAAAGTATTGTAAATGCTTACGTATAATGGTTTGCTTCTTGGCTGTGCCACAGATTAAGTAATCGTTACGTCATCTAATCATTACGTCTGGACCCTTAGATCCCCTTAACCTCGTAAGACCGAGATTTCCAGACACAATAGTTAACACATTCACTGTGTATAAACCATATTATACAAAAACTGTATAATGTGTAAATGTACATGTGTGTCGTAGGTTTTACCAGAATACATTTTTATATTATTAATGGCCCCGATTCCTGCAGACACCGCCTAATTTTATTTTAGGTTATATCCGTCATTTTCGTATCCGTCGAAAAGGAAAGGGACGGATGATTCACAGCTCTTAATTTTAGGAAGAATGAGTAAATGAATGAATAACCCGGGCGAATCAAAAGGTACGTCGCTGGTATGCATTCCGTTTGACGTGCTGTTTACTTAACTTTGTCGGGTTATTGACGGATGTAAAATTTTTAGACGGTTGGTTTAGATTTGTGCTTAAAATTGACGTGTGTTCCATAAATTTTATGCTTGTCGATTACCCGTCCCTTTCCTTTCCGGCGGATAAGAAAATGACAGATATAACTTAAAATAAAATTAGATGGTATTTACAGGAATTAGCACCATTATGTCGTTTCTATATCTCGGGCCTATGGAGTCTCGGACTTTTGGAAAGCGTGCGTGGGGCCGAAGCCAACACGTAGAGGCCCCTTAATACAATTTAATCTAAATGTTGTGTGACACCAACCGGCGATTATCCCTGTATGCACTACGGGAGTGCACCCAAAGACAATCTCCGGTTCGTGAAGGACTATTATTATGATTATATTATATTATGACGTAATGAATTTCAATCACACACATTCATGTCCCATATGTGGGGCCCTAGAGAAAATGGGTAAATCCAACGGGTGGCTTTTCAGATTGACTTTTGTTTGTTACGTAGTGAACGTATTAAACAATGGGGTTTGGATTTTGATAGGACTAAATTAGACAATTGTATTATAGATGACTGATTGGACATGACTTACTTGATGGTCTCCCAAGTCTCCTGGCCAAAGGTCTTCATCACCAGCAACTCAAGGGCATAATTCACAAATCCGTACTGAAAAAATAACATGTAGATGCCTTAATAAAATTGTTTTTTTTTTCTACAGAAGATAATCTTGTGGAAAAAATATTTATTCTACTCGCAGTGGAAAGTATTACGTCATGCTTTTACATATATACATAAACTCACGCCTATTTCCCCCCTATCCCGGTGGGAAATAGACGACTACGATCAGAGACTACGGAGTCCATTTGTTTCGGTCCTGACATACTTATCTTGCTTCCTCTACATTCATCAATTGCTTCATACACGCACGTCTGTTAATTCAAAGGGAATTGCACAATTTTTTCCCCAATTTGGACTACATACGTCATGTTTTTTTGGGGTAATTAGAGGTACATCCATTGCAAGATGACTAAGCAACAATGCCTCACTAAGTTTTCTGTTATCTACGTCTATAATGGTGGTGTGGTCACTACCACATTACTAAAACTTACCATTTTAACGATTTGTTGATTTTATCTGTGAACAAAGAGCAGAATTATTAAACATTATGATTCTTAAATAACAATAACATTATTAAATTATCTCAACACAAGGCCGTAACTTGAAACATCAGTGATATATATTATTTTGGATGAAGAATCACTTTTCCGTTTGCAACCACTGAAACTTTTGCTCTCAAAACTTTTTCCGAAACACTCTACGTGCAAATCCCTTAAAAAATTAATACCTAAAACATGCTAATGTACTCTCACAATTCCCCTTTAAACAGAAAGGAGAGTTTCCATATCCCATTACATCCATTAGAAGAGAAAAACTGGATCAAATTTGGGTACATATAGATATGTTTTGATATGTAGTAGGCTGAGCTGTAGGCCATCTACGGGGTCCACAGGTGGCGGTTAGTGGAACGGCCATCAGATATGATGGTTAGCTGCGAATATAAAAATAAGGAGGCCCGACCAAACAGCGACAGGTTTAGCAGAACCTAGTGGGTAGCTCACTGGGACGGGCTAAACTATAAAACGCTACTTAGGTGCTATGACGATCTTGTGACGTAGCGAGTAGGCGCCGCTACTTCAAAAGCGCACCCCTAATGCTAGGCAGCAGTGGTGTCAGTACTGGTTGGAGGCCGAGGAAATGGATTCTGGTAGGGCTCTAGCTAGAACATCACCGATTGAGAAATTTGTCTGTGTACTGCGGAACGGAAGGCGACTGGGGCAACTACCGTTCTACACGCCCTATCTATAGTGTAATGGCGATTAGTCCACCGACAAGAGCGCAGCTCTTAAATAAAGAGAGAGATATGTTTTAATACAATCTGGGATAGCCCTGTTCGGAGAATGTATGACTATCACGGGTTCAAATTCCAGCTCAGGCTCTAAACCATTGAATTTTGACTTTATGCGTTGGATCATAGATAAAACACGTAAGCTCGACCCCTATTACATTGGGACAATAAGCCCCTAGACACTATGGCGTTAAGCCGTTGGTCCCGGTTATTACTTACTGATGTAAGTACGTAGTCGTTACATGAGTCATGTCAGTGGCCAATGGCGGCTCAGTAATAACCCTGACACCAGGGTTGATGGGGTTGGTAATTCACCTCACAATCCACACGATAAAAGAAGAAGATGGGACAATATATAGTAAAGTGTGGGTGTATATTGTGCACCTTATCGTATCGCGCCTTATCCCCATCGGGGATATAGGAACGATGCAATGTTATGTTATGATGTTATGTTTAATAGTTCTTTCATGGAGGAGTAGCCTAGTGACAGCCTCCGTGGTCTAGTGGTTAGAGCGTTAGGTTCACGATCTGGACGTCCGGGTTCGATTCCTGATGGGGACATTGTCGAAATCACTCACAAAAACAATAGCCGGGACCAACGGCTTAACGTGCCCTCCGAAGCACGGAATCATCTTACTTTTACGGACAATCAGGTGATTCAAGTCTGAAAAGTCCTTACCAAACAAAGGACAGTCTCACAAAGTGATTTCGACAATGTCCCCATCGAGAATCGAACCCGGACCTCCAGATCGTGAGCCTAACGCTCTAACCACTAGACCACGGAGGCTGTAAATTCTTATACTTTTATATTATTTTAAATAACCATTTTCGTTTAGTAAACTCCAATAAAAAGTAAATCAACTCAACTCAAAGGCCATGACAACACACATACTACACAGCTATTTGTTTACTTGCCATCGGCGGAAAACTCATTTTCTTCTGTGAAGCAATTTCACAATCACTTTGAATAAAAGACAAAAGGGAATTTTACACAAGCGCCCACAGGGAAGTACTTTGCCAACTGGTTAAAGTCATTGTACTTCTCAATAAAAAAATCTAAGTTCTCCTGAATTTTTGTTGAACAATAATATGATTTGAATTCGAAAAATTAACACGTTCACTGTGTATGAACCATTTATGAGGCAATAAACTTAAAACTCAAACGTGCATGACCCATATGTGGGGCACAAGGGAAAATAAGAAAATCCGACGAGGGGCTTTTGAGGTTGTTTTTTTCTTACCATATTGTGTCTATGTACATAAATTCTAATGTGTTTATCGAAAAATAATATTTCACGTGATAGGTCGATATCTACTTTTCAGTTACACAGTGAACGTCTTAAAATTAAGAATTAAAAACCTTATAATAAGGGTGTATTATATTATCCAGTAAGCTGTCAAATTACATTTATTTTTTATTCCTAATATCATTACTAAACTTACGAGGTACCTAAACTTAATGAACTTGCGAGGTGTTTCGACTTTTTGTCTAAATATAAGAAGCTATAAAATTATACAAACGAAGTCTTAAAATAACTTAGTTTGATAAAAAAAATACCGAGTTCGAATAAAAAAGTTGGAACTGTTCTTATCAATCCCTGTTTCGCGAGTTTTTTCCATACCTAGAAAACTGCTATGCTTAATAATTAGCCTGCGAACTGGTTATTGGCGAGAGCGACTTTAAGAAACAACGTAAGCTCACGACTATAATATCCCAATTGGGATAGTCAGAGGCACATCCATCGTAAGATGAACTAAGTGCCCATACGTCACTGAGTTTGCTCTAGGCCAGTGGTTTCTAACCCTTTTAATGTCGCTACTCCTTTGTACAACTATGGAAAATGAGTTTAACCCTAATTTAAAATAATTAAAACTACACAAATTCGCACGAATATATGTTTAACTAAGAAAATGCACGTTTAGGTAACTACTAAAGTAATAGCTTAACTTAATAATAGTTAACTAGTGTGAAGATTGAAATTGCTTTGCATTCGCTACTATTTTGTTTATTGCGATTTTAATACTATTTCGTGCCATCCCGTGTTACCCCCCTAGAATCTCCGTTTTACCCCTGAGGGGGTAATTACCCCCAGGATAGGAACCACTGCTCTCGGCCAACGTGGTAGGTGGTGAGTCGTATAGATGGATATTTCTTTTTATTGAGCGCAATGGACACAAAATACTATAAGGCGTTTGCGTTGAGACAAACCCATGTCGAGTTTAATAATGCTTCTTGGCGTATAGGGTATTATGTTAATTTTTTCTTCGTCAATAATAAAAAAAGGACTAAAGGCGTAAACGTAAGGCGTATAGCCGTTTATATGGTCGAGCCAACTATATTAGTGAATACACTTCGAAAAACCTCTGTATAATGCATTTGCCTGATTGAAACTAAAATCTAGATACGGCTCTGCGCATGGTGGTACTTTTTTTAATTCCATTCGGTCTCTCTTGAACTGCTGTACAAATAATGAATAGGCATTCATTTTGAATGTGAGGCAAGAACAAAGAGAAAGCCTTACGAGATTTAACTTCAGTATTCAGGTTCCCAAATTTTTAATCATAACAAAGAATGAAAATTAGTAAGTTCTATTTCATAGGTATTGAGCAACATCATGTACCCACTTTAGAACCCTGTCGCACTATCATATTTGACATTTAATGAGACTTACGGTTTAATTTGTCAAAAAAGTTAATGTGACATGGTTTGAAAGTGTAAAGATATTAGTACTCGTAACCGTAACTATGCAAAATTATTAAATGCATGAAATATTTCACTATATACAGGATATTAGTGACATTGTAACGAAATTTTTGAAGGATGATTTAGACCATGATTCCTGGTTGATATCAATTTTTTGTGACATAAAAATCCACTTGATATCATCTCAGAATCATAGTCTGAATCGTCTCTCAAAGTTTTCGTTACGATATCACCAACACCCTACTTTTCATTCGGATGTTTACGATTCCAGAACCAACAAACATGTCGTGTTTATATATATGGCTATGGAATTGTGAGAGTACTTATTACATATAGGTAATCGATTTCTTCTTTCGTGTGGGTTGTAAAATCAATGACTGACTTCATCGACACTGCTGTCAGGGTTGCTAGTGACTATATCCTCAGGACTATATCGAACCACCAAAGGCAATAGGGTAGTTTCCAACTAGTCAAATCAGTTACTTTTTACTAAAAAGAATTTGTATGAAAAAGCAACCTGTGACGTCATAGAAAAAGTGACAAAAAGTCGCACTGATTGATAACCATGTCACAATATTACATTTTTCTTAATTAAAATTCATAATTAAGTTAAATTGAAAAAAGAACGCGTTCTCTTTGTCAGCTTTAGATCATAATTTATCTTTGGCCCTGGTAGTCCAGTTGGTAGAACGCTTGCCTCTAACTTTGAGGTCGCAGGTTCGAATTCAGCACAGGCCTAAACCAACGATTGTCGAATTTGTTTGGAATGTGATCAGCGGTGAAAGAAAACATCGTCAGGAAACCCACATTCCCGAGAAATGCATTTTCGGACGTATGTGACCTAACTTGTATTGGGCTGGTTTACTCTTCACGAGTTGGAAGGTCAGGCAGGCAGTCGCTTCTGTAAAAAACCGTACTTGTCAATTTTTCAGGTTAGGTAAGCGGACCATGTGAAAAACGGGATAATGTTAGGGAGATGATGAAACTATCCAATTGGCTGATGACCGTTCCGAACACTGCTCATCCCAGGATTCCAATACCGGGAGTGACTGCAAGTTATCGTCTTTGGTTCTGCCCAATAAAATAATAACATACATGATCCATGTACCTACGCTCACGCCCGTAATCCCAATCAGGCCAGACAGAGCTATATAACTCATTTATAACTACATAGACTATGTTAATGATGCTGGAATTGATGTAGAATAATGAGCAATATCATGTATCCACTTTCGAACCCTGTCATACTATCATATTTGACATTTAATGAGACTTACGGTTTAATTTGTCAAAAAAAGTTAATGTGACATGGTTTCGAAGTGTATTAGTACTCATGACCGCGTACATTATGTTACTAGATGCTGGTGCAGAATATTTAATATTTTTTTACAACGCCATCTATAAATCTCAACTGTTACTGTTAGTAACAATGCTAGAATCACTAGCGGTAAAGGTTTCCTCGCCTCCATGTCGGTTACCGGTTACAAAACCCGCTGTTTGCACTACTTCACGCTAGATGGCGCGCTAAGTCTTAAAATGGAAAAATTAAGAGAACAAAATTAAATGTGTTTCGGATACTGTTAATGCAAAAATGGAATTCAAAAATATCATCCACAAAGTTTTTATTAGTAAAATGATTACAAGTTATTGTTTTATGTCACTATTAACTAATAAAATACTATATAAATAACATGCTTTCCCAAATAAAACAAGATAATAATCAATGTAAAGCAGAGAAAACTATAGGTATATAAATGTAATCTATTAACTTTTAAAACTTCTTAGTAAAACATAAATTTGTAGCTCATACACTTAATTTTTAACTTAATTAAAAGTCTTTCGTAATAGATCGACAATTTGCCGCAAAAACAGCATGCTAAAAAGCCAGAAAACAGCATAACACTCACCTTTTTAAATTCTACACCCACCAAAATATATTCACCAGTTTAAAAATTCAAAATATTATAGCCATGTGAAATTCTACGTAGTGTTTATTATTTATTTTTAATTTAGACCGACATGGATTTCCACTACACAACTGAGTGCGCCAAGAGATTGGCGCAAACTGACGGACGCTTTTTATTGGTCGAGACGATGGCTGGAGAGACAAATATGAATTTCGAACGAGTAATTTCTTGTTTTTTCCTGCAATTTTAAATACATTTTATAATTAATAATTTTATTTTTCTTTTCTGTAGTTCTTTATTTGAGCAAATAGCTATCACAGTGGCTTTATTTTTCTGACTTAGTAGGGCCATCTAACGGAATTTTCCTGAAACTTTGTTGTTGCTATGTGTCACTAGATGTCGGGCTTTGTTCTATTTTCTTCTGTTTCCCCAAGATAAGGCTGTCGACAAATGTTACGACTATTTTATATTAAATAATTTTTTTATTGTATTTTTACAAAATTCTTTGCTGGACAATATTTAAAAAAAAAACATAGGTAAGGCGTTCAGCTGCTTATCAAATCGAGTAAAATACAATAAAAGTCGTTCGAGCGAATTTCTTTTTAGAAGAATCCGAACCTCATTTTTAACTATTGTGTCTTGAAATCTTGGCCGCAAAGGGTTAAGTGTTTCTGTTTTTTTCCGATATTATGGTCCAGCTATATTATTATATAGTAATAGCCTCCGTGTTCCAGTGGTTGAGCGATGGGCTCACGATCCGGAGGTCCCGGGTTCGAATCCCGGTGGAGACATTAATATATCACAAAAATTACTTTGTCATCCCTAGTTCGGTTAAGACATTGCAAGCTGATCACCTGATTGTCCCAAAAAGTAAGATGATCCGTGCTTCGTAGGGCAGGTTAAGCCGTCGGTCCCGGTTACTAAGTACTGATGTAAGTAAGTAGTCGTTACATGAGCCATGTCAGGAGCATTTCGCGGCTCAATAGTCACCTTGACACCAGGTTTGATGGGGTCGGTAATTCACCTCAAATATAACCCACACGATAGAAGAAACTATATATTCTTTCATTATAATAACTTCACACCTAATTCATAAAAGTAAAGACATTAATACCCAGACTTCTTCTGACACAGTGATACCAACATAATTATGTAAATCCAACTTAGTGGCAAGCATGGGAGGCATCCTTCACAAGTCTTTGTAAAGTCCCTTGAACACATCACTATTTACCTCAGAACTAAGTTATATCATTACATTATACAGATTACTAAGTAAGCAGTTTCAAGCTGAAACTCTCTAATGCAGGCTTGTAAGTTCACATGCACTAGTTTGCTTAGTTGATATAATTAAATTATGGTAACATTAGAATACTTAGATAAATGGAAGTGGAATTTAATCTTTTTTGAATTATGTATTCTTTTTTACGATGAAATACCAATGAATTTGTCGGAAAATAAATTTAAAGCTCATGTAAACCTTAGGTACTTTATGTAAAATAGCTTATTATAATATTAATGGTGCTGATTCCTGTAGACAGCATCTAATTTTATTTTAAGTTATACCTGTCGTTTCTTATCCGCCGAAAAGGAAAGGGACGGATAATCGACAGGCATAAAATTTATGGAAGACACGTCAATTTTAGGCAGGAATTTTGAAAACCCTCCCAAAATATATTGGCCAATAACCCGACAGAATGAATTTGACAGCACACGTGAAACGGGTTGCATACTAGCGAGGTGCCTTTTTTATTCGCCCGGGTTATTCATTCATTTTAAAATTTACAGTTGTCAGTCACCCGTCCTTTTCCTTTGCAACGGATAAGAAAATACAGGTATAACTTAAAATGAAGTTAGGAGGTGTCTGCAAGAATCGGGGCCAATTTTTAACTAAACGATAAAAGTGTGTGTTCCTCTAGATATTAAATACGTAATTTCTATGTGTTGCTGTTGCAGTTTCTTCTCCTTAACCTTAACACTTTGCGAAATGACGTAGATTCAAAAATGTTAAATTGAACTTCAACAACTTTATCCATGATAATGACTTTGAATAAATCATTCAGATTTCTGAATTAATATATGAAATTGAACGAGATTGGATCGATCACTTGGTTAAAGGTTCATTAAAATGTAAACAGCCTTTGTTAGAGCTATACGACAGTGATAAACAGAAACTTAAAAAAAAAGGGTTTTAATAACTATTTAGAAGGAATGAATGCAAAGTCGTAAGACCGTGTTGGAAAGTAAAACGAAACGCCTTTGACTATTTAAGTTTAAGCAGTAATTCGTGTGTTGTAGTTTGCAATATCGGAACGCAATAATAGATACGTCGGACATGTCAGTTTGAATGTGTCTCCCTCTAATTCACAGGTAGATTGACTTTTTGCTGTTCCTCTCTCTCACACATACTGTCTGTTATATATGTCACTGTAGTATTATGATACGTTTTGTTTTATAACCTTTGTTAATAAAGCTATTAATTACTCTGCAATCCTTGTTTATTTTTCGCCCATAACCCTTCAGGTTATGGGCCCAGGGTGTAAATCCCTGTCGCGAGTTAATAGTTTTTGTATTTCGTGAAAAGTAAAGTCAAAAATAGAACATAACCTCAAGTGCCGGTTCACGCAATCACGATGGCTACTAGCAACGACAAAAATTTGTTCCCGCTTGAAAAACTCAAAGGCATCCAGGACTATCACAACTGGAAATTTGCCATGAAGATGATATTGGTACACGAAGACTTATGGGAATGCGTGGAACCAACCTCAACCACAAAACCTGATGAGAAGAAGGACATGAAGGCATTAGCTAAAATATGTTTAGCGGTCCATTCATCAGCATATCCTCACGTACGTAATGCCACAGGGGCTAAAGTTGCTTGGGATAATTTGAAGAAGGCATATGAAGACAGAGGACTGTGCAGACGTCTGAGTCTGTTGCGTAGCCTCTTTGCCACTAAACTTGAGTCAAGCATGGAAACTTACTTGTCGACAGTTACAGAGATTGCCCAGCAACTAAGCGACATAGGATCTCCACTAGAAGATGACTTTGTAGCTGTGATCATATTGAGTGGTCTGCCGCAGGAGTATGACCCATTGATTATGGCGTTGGAAAACAACAACACAACCTTGTCGAGTGAAGTTGTCAAATCAAAACTACTACAGGAGTATCAGCGTCGTGATGACAAGGAAACGGTGAGCGCACTGATCATAAAGAAAACACTGAAATGTTTTAAGTGTAAGAAACCGGGACACGTGATGAGGAACTGTAATCAGAAACAAAATAAGAGTAAAGACAAAATGAAAATTGAGAAGTTTGATCAGTCCAAGGCTCTTATTTCTGCACTGTCAACGAATTTAAGAAGTGATGTTTGGTACGTGGACTCGGGGGCAACGAACCATATGTGTAATGATCGGACAGTTATGAGTGACTTTACTTCAAGCAAAGTGTTAAAAGTGAGCGTAGCTAATGGTGACGAGTTGTTAACTGCAGGACAAGGAAGCGTGAAAATTACTTTAAAAGACTGCGTAAGGACTATAACTAATGTTCACTATGTTCCTAAGTTATCTCATAATTTGCTATCAGTAAGTGAGCTGACTCGTAAAGGATATAAAGTAACATTTAATAGTAAGATGTGTAAAGTATTTGATCGTAGTGAGATTCTGGCTACAGCCACATATACTAATGGCGTTTATCAGCTGGATACAATAGGGTTTGCACTAAGTTGTAGTTCACAGTCTAAGGGGAACACTAAGCCGAGTGTTCAGTCTCAGTGCTCTACAGAGGAGTCAGATACTGAGGAATGCTCGCAAGGTTCTGCAGAAGTCACAAAGGTCAGCCAGTGCCGATCTCGGGAGACTCAAGAGGTGTGGCATCGACGTCTGGCGCATTTGAATTCCAGGAGTATGTACCTAATGAAATCAGGTATGGTCATTGGAATTAATTATGATGATAATAACTATCATTCATGTGAATCTTGTGTTAAGGGGAAGCAATCTAGACTGCCTTTTCCTAAAAAGGCGCAAAGTAGATCAAATGAGGTTTTGGGCCTTGTACACAGTGATTTGTGTGGTCCAATGCCATGTACATCTTATGGAGGATCTAGGTACTTCTTATTGTTTACAGACGACTTCACTAGGAGATCATTTGTTTATTTTCTGAAATCCAAAAGTCAGGTGTTAGAGCACTTCAAAAAATTTAAAGTTCTGGTAGAGACACAGACAGGGATGAAAATAAAAATGTTGAGAAGTGACAATGGTCTTGAATATGTGAATAATCAATTTCAGGCTTATTTGGAGCAGCACGGGATCATTCATCAAAAGACCGTCCCGTACTCACCGGCCCAGAACGGAGTCAGTGAGAGAGCCAACAGGACAATTGTCGAGAAAGCCCGGTGTATGCTGCAGGATGCCGGTATGGATGAGCGATATTGGGCTGAAGCTGTGCAGACAGCCGTGTATATAAAAAACCGGACACCAACAAAAGCCGTGATGGGAGCCACTCCACTGGAGAAATGGACGGGAAAAAAGGTAAATGTCAGTCACTTTAAAATATTTGGGTGCAAGGCATATGCAATGATCCCACACAGGAAGAAATTGGATCCTAAGAGTAAACAATACACATTCATAGGTTATTGTGAGGAAACTAAAGGCTATAGGCTTGTAGACCCAGAGTGTCCTACAGCAGTGATAGTTGCTCGCGATGTTGTTTTCTTTGAAGATAAATTTAATTCAAAGGGCACAACAGGAGTAGAAAACGCAATGTTGCATATTGAAATTGGAGACCTGATTTCTCCTAAACTGTCAAAACCGACTATTGACAATGTAGCGCAACAATCGCCGAGCCAATTTAGAAGTGAGACAGAGTCATATGATGAGGATCAGTCAGAAACTGGACCTGATGATAGTAGTTTATCTGATGACTCATTATCTAAGCCAAATCAGAGAAGACAAGAGCTCTTTATATCAAATGACACTGACTCACATGTTGTAAGTCTGAATGAATCATATACAGAAAGTTCAGATGATCCTTTGGATGAAACATACATTCCAGGGAGGTCATCCTACGACACGGAGGAGACCTTGAGCTTCCAGAGTCTGCCCGACGACAGCGAGGAGTACGCTGGTATGGCGACAGGAGTGAGCTGCGGAAATGTAAGCGATCCAGAGACAGTGAAGGAGGCGTTAAGCGGCGTAGATGCCGACAAATGGTATGAAGCGATGAAAGATGAGTATGACTCATTTGGTAAAAATAATTGTTGGACTTTAACTGAGTTAAAGAAAGGCCAAAAACCCGTAAAATGCAAATGGGTTTTTAAAATCAAACGAGGCTTAAATGGAAAAGTATTAAAATATAAAGCACGATTGGTCGCCAAAGGATTCACACAAAAATATGGGATCGATTATCAAGAAACCTTCGCTCCTGTAGTGAGGTATTCAACAATCAGGATGCTGTTTGCAATTGCAGTAGAATATGGCCTTGACATCGATCAATTGGATGTTAAAACCGCATTTTTGAATGGTGATCTACCAGAAGAAGTAATGATGGAACAACCAGAAGGATTTGTTGTAAAGGGGAAGGAAAACCATGTTTATAAGTTAAACAAATCCATATATGGGTTAAAGCAAGCTGCAAAATGCTGGTATGATAAGATAAATGAGGTACTGACAAAGAAAATGTTTTTTCGAAAATCATCAGTTGAACCTTGTGTTTATTTTAGATATCAACAAGAGGAACTGATAATCATTGCTTTGTATGTCGACGATATTTTAATATTTTCATCCTCCGAGAAGAAAAAGAAAGAAATCAAGGACCAATTAATGAAAGAATTTGAAATAAAAGATTTGGGAATGGTTCATGAATTTCTAGGCATGAGAGTATCAAGAGAAAAAGGAAATGTTATCACTCTTGATCAAACTGATTATATAAAATCTGTTTTGAAAAGGTTTCAGATGGAAAACTGTAAACCAACATCTACCCCAATGGAAGTTGGATTGAAGCTAACGAAGGCAGAAAAGAAATCTGAAAGTAATCAATATAGAAACTTAATTGGATGTCTTATGTACATTGCTGTTTGTACGAGGCCTGACATAGCTCATTCAGTAAGTTACCTGTCACAGTTCAACGACTGCCACTCTGATGCTCATTGGAAGGCTGCAAAGCGTGTACTTAGGTATGTAAAAGGAACTGCTAATTATCGTCTCAGTTACGAGAAATCCGGCCTCAACGTGAAAGGATACGTCGATGCAGACTGGGCTAGTTGCGAAGTCGATAGAAAATCGTATACTGGGTATGTATTTAAAATTGGAAATTCTGTAGTGTCTTGGGAAAGCCGCAAACAGAAGACCGTCGCCTTGTCGAGCACTGAGGCTGAATATATGGCTCTCTCTAATGCATGTAAGGAGTCATTATTCATACGAAACTTTTTTAGAGAATGTTTAGGCTTAGACTGTGTAACTACTTTGTACAATGACAATCAGTCAGCCCAAAAATTGAGCGAGAATGCAATGTTCCATGCTCGTACTAAGCATATTGATATTCGTCATCATTTTATCAGAGATGTTATTAAAGATAGGATTGTTAAAATTGAATATCTGTCTACTGATAATATGACAGCTGATTTGCTCACGAAACCTTTATCTAAAGCTAAGTTTGGTAATTTTATATCTCATCTTAATTTTAGGTCTTATCCATAGTATGTTTTTTTTTATGGTCTTATTTTGAAAGGCTCTGTGTACCTTGTAATTAAAAAAAAAAAAAGTGTAATTATGTTTTTATTTTTAACTTTAATGTCATGTTGTTCAGTACATGTACTGTTTATAGTTATGTTTGTAGACGCATACCTAAACGTGTGATAAGCCTTGGCGTTTTATTTTATGGGCAGGTGTTGGAAAGTAAAACGAAACGCCTTTGACTATTTAAGTTTAAGCAGTAATTCGTGTGTTGTAGTTTGCAATATCGGAACGCAATAATAGATACGTCGGACATGTCAGTTTGAATGTGTCTCCCTCTAATTCACAGGTAGATTGACTTTTTGCTGTTCCTCTCTCTCACACATACTGTCTGTTATATATGTCACTGTAGTATTATGATACGTTTTGTTTTATAACCTTTGTTAATAAAGCTATTAATTACTCTGCAATCCTTGTTTATTTTTCGCCCATAACCCTTCAGACCGAAAAACCTCCGTGGTCTAGTGGTTAGATCACTAGGCTCATGATCTGGAGGCCCGGGTTCGATACCCGATGGTTACATTGTCGAAATCACTTTGTGATACTGTCCCGTGTTTGGTAAATACTTTGCATGCTTGAATCGCCTGATTGTTCCAAAAAGTAAGATGATTCCGTGCTTCAGAAGGCACGTTAAGCCGTTAAACAAAAACACCTCCACAAACCCGCAGTAAAGCAGCGTGGTGAAGTATGCTCCATACCCCTTCCGGTTGTTTGAAGAGAGTCTGTGCCCAGCTGTGGGCCGTCTTATGTTACACATAACTCTCCTCAACCAAACGAAAGGGTATGGAACATAATAGGTACTTACTTCGAAACGTATAAAATTCTAGATAAATGTAAAATAAGATATTGAAAACATTTTTTTATTTTAGTTTTGATTATTCTGTGTTTTTATTTATCTATTCTAATTTCAAGCGTCGAACGAAGTAATAATTTTACGATCTCGAAACGGTTCTTGTTTATGTTTAAAACATTTTGGATCTCGAAAACGTGTTTTGCTTTTCGTTTCTTCGATGTTTCCATCATAAATATTGAAGATTTGGGATTTTATTGGTAAAAATATATTTTAGTAGATTTTAAATCCAATTTTTTTTCGGAGGATTTGTCTTGGTTTTTTTTTTCATTCTGGCATCCAGCCAGCTGTTCTAAAGGTCAGATGTCTACAAAAGTTCATTAGATAGTTACGAAAAACAACCATATTTGAAACAAATATGAAAATAAAATCGCTTATAATTCTTGGCACTCTATATATTAAAAAAAAAACGCATAAAAATCCGTTGCGTAGTTTTAAAGATTTAAGCGTACATA